>NC_134735.1:18200769-18825576 GCF_049634645.1 Pelodiscus sinensis
TGAAACTGGGGTTCTAGACACCTCACAAAATTTTTCTACAATTGTGAACCAGTGAGCTAACTCCAGTGTCAAACCGGGGGCCAACCACTTAGGATGGAATCAGGCCAGGAAGGTTTCAGTTGAATGACCATTTTACAGCAGTATCTTCCTGATCTTAGCTAGGTGATAATCTTACATGAGATCATCAGTGTTCTTGCGGAAATTCAAGCGGCCAGTTTAGACAGCTGGCAAGTTTTTCCTCAAGAGCAGATGATTTTGCAGAAAAACTTGCCAGTCTAGACTCAGCCTATGTTTCTTGTCAAGATTAGTTCAATTTAAAAATCCACAGTTTTTCTTTCTGTTAGGAAACTTAATCCATATATTAGCGATAGAATCCATGCCTGTCACAACAAAGCTACGTTGACCAAGTGGGTGCCCTACATATAATGTGTAATCTACGTATTGTAGGCCTGATGTCTTTCACCAATTTTACAGTCGTATGAAACTATTGACATCAGTGGGAAAAAATTTAGCGTTGGTTGTGTCTATACTACGGGGTAATGTCAATATGGTTATAGTGACAAAGCTAGGACAATATAGTCTCTGTACTATGTAACTGTGAGCCAGCAAGCTAAGTTGCACAACTTCAGTTATGTGAATAATGTATCTGAAATCGATACACTTAGATCTACTTACCAGATGCTTTCCTGTCAACTCTACCTACTGTCCTCATTCTGGTGGAATTCTGGAGTTGACAGGAGAGTACTTGGTGGTCAATATATCGCATATATACTAGAGGCAATAAATTGACCCTTTCTGGATCAATCGCTGCCTGTTGATCCAGTGGTTAGTGTAGGTATACCCTAAGTGACGCACAATCCCAATGTGTTTCTGATATATATTGGACCCTACAATTTTCAAGTGGGCTTGCTATTAAAAAAAAAAGAGCTGTATCTTCCCTGGCTGCTGTTTCTGTACAGAGTCCACAGCACTATGTTCTGCAGACATTAAAGAAGGGTAAGTTAGAGCTGGCTGTTCAGAAACAGGGCCAGATTCTTAGTCGATGTAAATCAGTATAATTCCACTGACTTCAGTAAAGCTACACAAGTTTAGGATCAAGTCAGAATCTTGTATTATGCAGGAAAAATGTGCATGCATATTTAAGTCCAGTTTTCTGATGTTCTAAATAGGAATGTAAGTAACTAGTTGACTATCTGATAAGCAAAAGCTTATCGGATACATGACTAGTTCCTTGACCAGTTGCTTCCCCCCCTCTTGCTGCATCTAGCAGCGACAGCAAGTGGGGGGAGCAGGAGCCAGTGCTGGGGAGAGCCGGCTTAAAAGCTGGTTTCCCCCAAGCACCATCTCCGCAGGAGACAGGGTAGTAGCGGGTACTGGATGCGAGCCGGAAATCAGCTTATTCCTGACTTGTGCTCCATCCCAGATGCTGCGACTCTGCTTTTTAAATGTATTAAGAACCTGCCATCTCTTAATACATTAAAAAATCAGAAGCTCAGCAGGGGAGAGCTAGCGTGAGCCAGCAGTCAGGTATCCCGGCTCGCGCTTCAGCCTTTTATATGTATTAAGAGCCTGTCAGCTCTTAATACACTTTAAAGGTAGAGCCGCAGCAGGGTTAGCTGCCGGGACTGAGAGCTAACCCTGCTGCGGCTCCCCCGCTTATTGACTAATCAACTAGTCGATGGAAAATTCATCAACTAGTCAATTAGTCGATTAAACTATATTTAATGTCCCTTGTGCTAAATAGTTTGATGAGACGTCCAGTGCCCCCAGCTCCCATTGAAGTCAAAAGTAATTAGGAGCAGGGCTGTCAGGGGTTGTAGGGCTTGGGGCACTCCCCAGGGGCGAGGCTTAGGGCAGCCCACCAGCCCCAGGCCCTACCTTGCCTCTGCTTCACCTTTTCTCCAAACTCTGCCCCTGTTTTGCCCTACCCTATCCCTTCCTGCCCCTGCTCTGCCCTGCTGCTGAAGCCCCCTCTTCTGAGCTGAGGGATTACTGGGGGGTCCTGGTGCAGGATGGCAGTAGGATGGGCTCCTGCCTTCAAAATCACCAAAGCAACAGGAGTGACAATGGCTCGGCAGCCCGCTTCTTTGCCCCACAGCCCTCTCCCAGCATCGCCGTGGCCATGGGAAGCGCATTGCCTTGGAGCCGGGGCACCTTGCTTCCTACTGCCACAGATACAATGCACACAGCAGGCTGGGAGAGGGCAGTGTGGCAGGGTGGGGCAGGGCAGAGCAGGCTGCTGGGTCTCTCTTGGACCCATCCATAGGACAACTGAGGTGGCCACCATGGGCTCTCCCAAAGTAGGAGCTGGGGTGGCAACCCCAAAGTATCCTATGGAGTGTCCAGCATCTCGCTCCTCGTGGGTTGACTGACTCTGAATAAAAATGATACTTGTTCTTAGCCCAGTAGAGAACTTTGGCATCGGTCCTTTTTATCATTGAAATCCCAGGTATGTTACATTGGCATCGGTCCCTTTTAGCATTGAAATCCCAGGTATGTTACATTGGCATCGGTCCCTTTTAGCATTGAAATCCCAGGTATGTTACATTGGCATCGGTCCCTTTTAGCATTGAAATCCCAGGTATGTTACATTGGCATCGGTCCCTTTTAGCATTGAAATCCCAGGTATGTTACATTGGCATCGGTCCCTTTTAGCATTGAAAGCTCAGGTAGTTTTAAGAAGATTGACTGCAGAGGGTATATTGGGGACAGCTATTCTTGCTGTTGTAAATTACACTGTTGTTTTGCCTCCTGCTTTATAGGAAACACAGAGAATTCTCTGAACCACGAACAGTGGGAGCACATGCTGCTTCAGGTACAGGATGACTTTCAGATGTATTAGCATACATCCCCGCACCCAAATGTATCAGCTGGGAAAGAATTAATTATAAATTATTCATTATTAGCAGAGTGGGACAAATCATTTTATTTGCAATGTTTGTTTGATGAAATATGGGGGTTTTTTCAAAAACATTTTCATGGAAACTTTTTATTTTGTATTATCTTTCGACCAAAAACAAAACAACCCCAACCCAAACAGAAAATATTTAGGTTTTTTTTAAACGGATGGGGGGGGGGGGAGGGTTTCAGTAGTTTTCCTGTTTATTTCTTTTTTTTATCCTCTTTTCAATCAGAAAATGGAAGAGGGAAAAAAGGGATGGTGATGAGGGGTAAGAAAAGGAGAAAACAAAGAACTGAAAAATGGTTTTAGTTTTTCACTTTTTGTTTGTGGCATTGAAAATCAAGAAAACAAACAAACAAAAAATTCCACCTGTTTTGCGAAACAGACTTACCATTTTTCAGACTGCTCTAATTATAAATAGCTTCATAGTACCACTGGGAATGACACAGAACTTAACCTGAAAACCAGCATGCTAATGATGGTAGTGCATCACTGGGGTACTCGTAAAGGAGTCTTTCTTACTTTTTACATTCAAAAGAAAATCTATGATGTGAAAACCTAAAAAGCAGCAAAGACAAGACAAGGTTTGGTGACTTTCTCATGTATCTTTTTCTAGTTAGAGCTCTTTACAGTCTCGTGTAAATCGAGACAAGGAACATTTTTGTGGCAAGTGCTGAAAACGAAATGAAAGAACTTAGTGACAGATAAGCCTGAGAAGGTCTGGGGAAATTCTGGATTACTCACCAGAATTTTCCATTCTTCTTCAAGTGCTTGCTCCTGTCCATTCCAATACGTGTGTGCATGTTCCATGCACACAATCACTAGGGCTGTGTCTAGACTGGCAGGTTTTTCCGCAAAATCATCTGCTTTTGGGGAAAAACTTGCCAGCTGTCTACACTGGCCGCTTGAATTGCCGCAAAAGCACTGACGATCTCATGTAAGATTGTCAGGTCTTTTGCCGAAATACTGTGCTGCTCCCGTTCGGGCAAATGTCTTTTTCCGAAAACCTTTTGCTCAAAAGGGCCAGTGTAGACAGCAGAGATTTGTTTTCCGCAAAAAAGCCCCGATCGCGAAAATGGCGATTGGGGCTTTTTTGCGGAAAAGCACGTCTAGATTTGCCACAGACACTTTTCCTCAAAAAGTGCTTTTGCGGAAAAGCGTCCGTGCCAATCTAGAAGCTCTTTTCCGAAAATGCTTTTAACGGAAAACTTTTCTGTTAAAAGCATTTCCGGAAAATCATGCCAATATAGACGTAGCTTTTTTACTAGCAGTACTGTTGGATCAGATTTGGAAACTTCTGGAGTGGCGCTTTCAGGGTGAGCAATGTATGTTGATCCCTCCTGAGCTGATCAGCCGTCCAGGTCCTTCCTACCGCCAGTGATGGTCTTTGGAGAATTTGATTTCATGTTTTGCAAGGCATCTCTTGCTGTAGTTATTGTACGTTGTTCTGACTTAATTGTCATTTCAGTGTAATAATTAGCATTTTTAGTAGTCAATAGTAAATTTCCTTGGGGGGGGGGTTCCTCTTTTTGTTTTCCATTCTCCCCATTCATGGGGCATGTAGCAACCCTAGGGATTTAAGCACTGTGACTCCTGAGGCTAGACTAGGTCCAGAGAGGACTTGCATGCTGCTTGCTTCACGTGCTTAGGTGGAGGCCATCTGTTAAATAAGTGCATCATTTGCAAAGGCTTTATGCCCAGAACAAAGGAAGAAAGAGACTGGCACTTGAAACTCCTGCTTATAGAGTCTGCACTTCTACCTCCAGTTCTGGAGCTGGCACCGGATCAGATCACCACAGATTTCTGGATGCTGAGCACAGTAGAAGTGGGATATTCTGTCTAGTTCGTTACCCGCCTACCCTCCCACCCACCTGTCACATCCCTCTTCAGGGACTCTTTAACAAGTAACTCTTTGTCGAGGAGGTGCAATGGCTCCTTACACTGGCGGCGATAGAGGGGGTTCCTCAGGAGTTCAGGGACAGGAGTTTCTACTCCTGATATTTCCTTATCCCCAAGGGCAACAGTGGGCTCAGGTCCATTCTGGACCTTCGAAACATCAACACATTCATAAGAAGGTTCAAGTTTCATATGGCCTCTCTGGCCACCATTATCCCCTACCTAGACCCGGGGGACTGGAATGCCACCCTCGATTTGAAGGATACGTACTTCCATATTTCAATCATCTCCGCACACAGCAAATTCCTGAGATTTGTACTCAACAGCCCTGCATTACCAATTCATTCTGCTCCCATTCAGTCTCTCCATGACCCCACCTCTATTCACAAAGTGCATAGGAGTGCAGTGGCAGCCTTCCTGAACAAAAATTGGGTACAGATCTTCCTGTACTTGGATGACTGACTCATCAATGGCCAAGTTTAGAAACAGGCTCTCGATCCTGGGGTATTGATGTAAGCCACTTCTAGTGACCTAGGTCTCATTCTGAATGTACCTAAGTCCACACTGGTCCCTCCCGACACAAGAGACAGAGTTCTAGACTCCACGTGGGCAAGAGTCTTCCTGCCCAAATCCCAGTTTCACACCATCATAGACCTCATTGGCAGCCTCCAGTGGTTCACCACCACTGCAGAAAGGAGCTACATGAGGCTTCTTGGGCACATGGAGGCCTGCAAATTTGTCCTATAGCATGCCACGCTGTGGCTTTGCCTTTTAAAGGCCTGGTTCGTGTACAAGCCCAACAAGGATTTGTTGCATAATTTGGTCACCCTTCTCACCTTAGTTCTAATCTAGAATATCTCAACTGGTGGCTTCAACCTCAGGGGTCTGTGAGGGAGTGCCCTTTGCCAATCCCAACTCTCTTTCTCTGGTCCTGGACGCATTGGATACAGGCTGCGGGGACATACCTGGGCAGCTCAGAACTAAGGGCCTGTGGTCACAATCAGAACTACTGCTGCACATTGGTGTCAGAGGGCTCAGGGCAGTTCACCTCGCCTTCCTTCCCCAACTGCAGGGCAGGTGTGTCTCATTACTGACAGACAACACCACAGTGATGCCCTGCATAAACCAACAAGGCGGTGCTTGCTTCTCTCTTCTATGCCTGGAACCCCTTCACCTGTGGGACTTCGGTGTAGATCACCACATCTACCTGTTCGCCACTTACCGTCAGGGATGCAAAAAAACCTACAAGACCATTTCAGCTGCTCAGTCAACACCCGTGAATGGTTCCTCAGGACAGATATTGTCCTTTCTGTCTTCCAAAGTTGGTGTTATCCCTAAATGGGCCTGGTTGCCACAAGGAGCAACAATAAGTGCATCCAGTTCTGTTCCTTCCAGACCCACAGTTGTGGATCGGTAGCAGATGCAATCAAGATATCGTGGTCCAGTCACCTGGTGTACATGTCTCTGCTCTTTCCTCTAGTACACAAGGTTCTCCTCAAGATCTGGCAGGACAAGGCGGAACTCATCCTCATAGCAGCAGTGTAGCTGCAGCAGCATAGGCTCAGCAGCCTGGTGAACCAATTTGTAGACAGACCGATAATCCTTCTGCTCCATAGCCTGATTTCATCACCGAGGACCATCACCAGTTACAGCACCCTCACCTGGGGCACCTCCATTTCATGGTGCAGAAACTCCATGGTTAAACCAGCTCGAGCTACAGTGCTCAGACTCCATTAGAAAGGTTCTGTTGGGCAGGAGGCAACCCTCCCCTTGGGCAACATACCTAACAATCTGGAAGTGATTTTCAGTTTGGTCCCTCCAAAAGTACATCCCCCTACAAGAAACCTCCATCTCCCTTGTGCTTGACTACTTTTTATACCTTAACCAGTGCCAGGGACTGACACTGTCATCCATTAACGGCCACGTAGTGGTTATTTGCCTTCCATCCTGGGGCTGGGGAAAGATCTCTGTTCAGCAATGCTATGCTGGGATGTTTCCTTAAGGGTTTGGAGAGGCTGTATCCCCAGGTCAGACATCCCCATTTCACAGTGGGACCTTAACCTGGTCCTCTCTAGACTTATGGGACTGCTGTCTGAGCTCCTAGCAATCTGCCCTCTAGCTTGCCTCTCTTGGAAGGTGGTCTTTGTGGTGGCTATAACCTTGGCTAGTTAGGTCTCAGAGCTCCGGGCCTTTACCTATGAGTTTCCATACACTGTCATTTGGAAGGACAAAGTGCAGCTCTGTCCGCATCTGGTGTTCCTACCCAAGGTTGTCTCCCTCTTCCATCTAAACCAGGACATTTTCCTCTTGGTTTTCTTCCCAAAACATCATGCCAACCATGTGTCAGACAGACCCTACCCTAGCCTTCTACGCTGAATGCACAAAGCCATTTTGTAAATCACCACAGCTCTTTATTGTCATGGCTGAAGGAATGAAGGGACTTCTCATCTCATCCCAGTATATCTCATTGTGGATATTTCCTGTTATTACTTTGCCAAAATTCCAGCGCCATCAGCTCACTCCACCAGAGCACAGGCATCTTTGGCAGCGTTTCTCCTACAGATTCCCATTGAGGATATTTGCAGGGCAGCAACGTGTTCCTCTGTTTGCACCGTCATGTCACACCACAGCATCACCCAACAGGTAAGGGGTGATGTGATGTTTCAATTAATTCTGGCCCCCTCCTCCATGGGAACTGCTTGGGTGTCATCTATCGGAATAGACATGAGCAAGCCCTCGAAAAAGAAACAAACCAGTTACCTACCTTTTTGTAACTGCTGTTCGAGATGTGTGGTCATGTCCTTTCCAAATCCCACCCCTCCCCACTGTCAGAGTAGGCTGGCCTGAAGGAACTGGATGGACGGTAGGTCAGCAGGGACCTATACATGTCTCCATGAAGGCTCTCTTGTGAGGTTTCCAGTATAACCTGGCTGCTGTTCAAAATTTGGATCTCCTGCTGACTTCAATGGGAGTTGAGGGTATGACTTTGGAAACTGACAGAGGTTGCGGGGTGCATAGAATTGCCAGGATCCTCTAGAGCTGATCTCTACATTTCAGTTCATCAAAGAGTATCATGTAAAGCCTCTGCTGGCCACACTGATCATCATAATCATTGCAAAATGTCTGGATGGATAATATATAAGGCCTTCTGGACAGGCCTTACAAGCTGCGTGTCTGCATGGCCACGCACAACAAATTTTAAGCCCACACACCTCGCCTGCAGAGCCACGCAGCAGCACTCTCCTCTCACTGTCCTGCTGGATCGGAAGGTGAGTGGTGACAGGCAGTTTAGCAGGGCCGCATGATGGCAAGCAGGCTGCCCTGCCCCTGTTTGCTCCGGCTGGAGCCAGGGCATGGTGAGGCTTTCGCTGCTCCAGTTCCAGCTGGAGTGGACAGGCCACCACGGCCCCGTTGGTGGGGCCAGGTGGCCAGGGGTAGCTGCTTGGACGGCCGGGGCTCGAGCCGCGTGGCCAGTGGTGGCTGCCAGCAGCGGCTGTTTGGGTGGCTTTGGCCGCCCTCCTAACTTTCCAGTAATAAGCTGAGGCAGGACCAATCACCTTCATCACAAACAAGTAACATCACAAATACCTCAGTCCTCTGCTATCCCTTCAGTGGAGTTTGGATACTGCAGTGGGATCTGGCAAGCATCTTGGGTTTAATTTCCTCATGTTGCGACGTATGGGCTCTGCTGAGCTACTCAAGCTTGGCTCCTGAATTGGCTTGTACTGGATACTTTGGGCACAGAAACCCAGTTTCGTCAGTTCTGTTGGGCCCTGAGGGATTGGCTTCTCTTGGTAGGGATCAAGAGTCCCTCAGGCTCTGTTCCTTCTTTCTGGTTTGATGGCTTTACAGGTCAAATTGAAGACATAAATTACGGTAACCAGCTGCCACTCACTCCTAAGACCAAAGTGAAGTGCCTTTCAGAATAGACTATGACTGATGTCCTCACTATATTACATGCTTTGTATGAGCAACACAATAACCAATGAATACATTTAAATATCATCACTGGGCATCCAACTTAATTCATGATTGACCCAAATAAGGCAATTCATGTGTAGCAGAGCTATTTTTTATGATTTTCTGAAAATACGTGCAGCTATCACCATGTCTCTTAGTTGCACTTGCTTCACATTTTAAAGAGTCTTCACAACTACAGCTCTCTGAAAAAACCTGAATTTTTAAAATGTCAACTGCTTTGGGGGTTTTAAGAGGTTTTTTTAAATTGTACAAATGTGCTTTTTCAAGTAGGTTAGAATGCACACTATTTTAAGTATCACCATAATGTTTTGCAAACTTTAAAAAGAACAGACATTTCTTTTCTGCACACTTTTTAAAAAGTTATGATTTGAGAGAATATGATGGTAGTCTGAAGAAAGAAAAAGACTGCATATATATATACAGTATATATATGTATGTTAATAACTGGTAGGTGCCACAGCAGCGCACAAGACAAATCTCATTCCGTTCATGGATCGGAAATCTCAGGGTGTGTCTAGACTACAGGGTTTTTTCGAAAAAAGTGGCCTTTTTTTTGAAAAACTTCCTCTGCATATAGACGGCCACTGCATTCTTTTGAAATTAAATTGAAAGAATGCAGCCATTTTTTCGACCGCGGTAAACCTCATTTTAAAAGGAATAAAGCCTTTTTTTGAAAAGAGGTGTTATTGAATGCAAATGGGGCTTTTTCAAAAAAAGGCTTTATTGAATGCAAATGGAGCTTTTTCGAAAGAGAGCATCCAGATTGCCTGGGTGCTCTCTTTCAAAAAAACGGCTCGCTTTTTTGAAATAAGTGGTTGCAGTCTAGATGTTCTCTTTCGAAAGAGGCTTGCAGTCTAGACGTAGCCTTAGAGGGAATACTACTTCTGGATGTATACTGAAAATTTATGCTTTTGAGGTCTATGAGTTGAGGCTGGTCACCAGAAGGTGAAAAGCAACTTTGTCTGGCTGTATGTAGACTGAGTAATTATTCACAATGGATGTTAATTGACTGAGAAAATTCTAATTAAGTGATTGCAAAGTCTCCAGAGGCGACTCTATCCAAGAAAACCAAACAATAGGGGATACCTGTTTACTAGTGAGATGCTTGAAACTATTTTGGGAGGTCCAGAGGTATCCTGTACCAGTTATCCTTCATCTAGGGAATAAGCTGCCAACTTGCTTGACTTAGGAGGATCACATTTGGTCTGGGTGCTTCAAGCTGGGAGAGCTATCCTTTGTGAGACAGAGGAATGTTTGGTTATCTAAGTTTAACCTTTAGGAAGTGTGTGGTGATTTTACTTTTACGTAATCTTTGTTTACATTAATTCTGCTTGCTGCTTCTCAAATTTCCATTCTTTGTGAATGAAACTCTACTTATTTTCACTGTATATGCACCTAAGAGCGGTGTGTTAAATGGATCAGTGATGCTGAGGTGAAAATAGTAAGGTGGTAAGTAGTAAACCTGTGAATTCTGGGAGTGTCCAGTGGAACAGGGGCTGGACCTTCTGGGAATATGTAGAGGGTGTGATGATTGAAGCATGCCTATTGCTTATCTGCAGGACAGCAAAGCTGGGTCCGGGTGAGAAGGGTGTGCTTGCATTTCCTGTGTCTGGCAGAGTCAGGAGCTGACACCTGGCAGGCATAGAGAATGCTTCCTCATGCCAAGGGCAGGTGGTAGTGAGATACCTCACAACCCTGCATACCCGCAGAAAGTGTTATGAAGAGTCTGTAGCACTTCAGAGAAGGTGCTTGGCTCTTTGTTAATGATGGCCCATTGATCAAAGTTCACTAGACCTATCCTCTGTCTGCTATAAAATCAATGGTCAGATCTCATTCTCCAATTTGCTGTGCATCTGAGTTTGGGGACTGAGCAGAATCATAAGGCAAAGGTTAAAGAACAACCGGCAGAGGAAGTCTGGGTTGTCAATGCTCATAGTTCTCAATAGGGAAATAATCTTTCTATGACACCTGAATATTGGAATGGTTACAACAGAGAACAAGGAAGGGAAAAAACTCTCAAGCCCCAACCAAAAATTCTTTCAATAAACCAGCTCTTGTTTTACACACAGTTCCTCAGAACATCTCTGGAGCAGATAAATGACAATGCCTGGAGCAGCCAGCTAAGCTCTGAGTTGAGCCAGCAGATGGCCGGCTATGCCAGCCCCTCCAAAGAGAAGGTTTGTTCTCTGTTAAGGTTTAGTTTCTAGTTAATTGCTCTTGGAATTCTTGTTGGAGGGCTGCATGAGACTTCTCTCTGCTTCATTGGTTTTTTTGTGTATAAAATTTGTGTTTGCTTGTTCCCTGCTCTTCCCCTGCTGGCATTTGCTTGGAGCAGCTATTGGTACTGAATTGTTCCCTAACTGGGTGGCGGAAGATGATGGGATGTGTCTGCAGCAGGGGTGCTTGGTCTTGGCTCGGTTGTTTTTTCCTGTGTCAGTGTGTGTTGCTGGGTTGGTTCTATACTGACAAGCATGTGGTGTTCTTGATATCTCAATGCTGGCCTCTTTCTTTCAGTGTTTCCTCTATAAGGCACTAGGAATTTGCTTGGCAGTTTGTCAGGACCCGGTCCATATTAAATCACAGATTCAGAAGTTTCTGAAGACAACAGATTACATGGAAGCCCCTGATAGACTGGTAAGGACCCTGTCCCTCTCCCTACCTTATCATGTGCCCTCTGAATGTCCCCTGGGCAACTCAGCTCTCAGTTGTCCTGGGACAGATGCCATTTTGCTTCATGTCCTCTTTGTTGCTATTTCACTCACCCTTTGCTCCCCCCTCCCATAGGTCTCAGGCCTAATTGGCACTTTATACTACTTTGGGTGAAAGGAATTGACTTGTGGGGGTCTATTGGGCACCTGGTCAGATTCACTAACCAATATTTTTCTTGAGTAACAGGGAGTCATTTCCATCCTTTCATTCTCTGCCGAGAGCCACTTGGACCTCATCTTGAACACACTTCAGGAGTTTGGGGCAGCAATGGATAAACTTACGATTTCTGGGTTTATTGGTCACCTGAAGGTAAAGGAGCCAGGGGGTTCTCTCAAACTTCCTCTCCCTCTAAACTAGAGACAGTATCTCCTGCCCCGGTAGAGTCTCATTGGTCAGCTAACACTGTCCCCCAATGGATGTGCTCTGTGTGATGCATAAAAATACAAAAAAGTGTCACAACACACTATTACTGAAAAAATGCTTAATTTCCCATTTTCATATGCCATACCAATTAAAATAAATTAATTTAAATATAAATATGTTCCTTACATTTCAATGTGCAGTATATAGAGCAGTGTAAATAGGTCATTGTGTGTATGAAATTTTAGTTTGTAACTTTGCTAATGCTTTTTAGGTAGCCTGCTCTAAAACTAGGCAAATATCGAAATGATCTGATCTGTCCTCCTCGAAAACTTCTGCGTACCTTTGGTTGAGAACCATTTATCCAGAGGATAAAACAGCATATTAGGTCTCTTGGCCACCATTGCCAGATTTGCTGTTTACTCACTGTGCAGATTTAGGCATATCATTTAGCACCTAATTCTGTGCCTATCAGTGTCAATGACAAATCTCCCATTTATGTCACTGGGGTAGGGTCAAAACTTTGGGCTCTCTGTGTCAGAATTATCCAATCAGTATGTTTGAGACACCAATACCTCTGTGCCTCATGCAGTTATGGTTTGGCTTAAATACATTTTTCAAGTACAAGCTATTATCGCTGCCAAAAGCAATTCCTCAGTCAGCAACAGATCAGAATTTCAAGGCAAAATGAATCAGAAGTAATTGTCTCTTGTGACATTTCCAATTGTCCAGGACTACCATCACGGGAAAAGAGCCAAGACCCGCAGCACGCTGATGCTGACATACAGCAAAGTGGCTATGCATGCTCCAAAAGAGCAACTTCTGTCTCGGGTGGAGGCAGACATCACAGAGAACATCCTACACCATTATAGAACCGGTTGCCAAGTAAGAGTTTTTGCATAAGTGTTGGGGATATTACTCTGAAGTTAGATCAGTGCCTCCACTGGACCTGAGTTTTCTAAGAGAGGGCTTATTTTTCTAAAAATCTCCTTTGAACAACCGTTTGTCATGTGCATCAAATCTAAAACCTTCATGGATGGAGTGTGAGCTGTAACAAATATCTTATTTGTTGCTGTTGTTTGTATTTTCTCTAGTTTTTCTGTGTTCTTCTGAAATTCTCTAGGTCACAGTTACATAGTATTTCGGATGCAGTCACACTCAGGCTGTGCAGTATAACACTCTAAGGCTATGTTTACACTGTGAACCTATTTCAGGGTATCAGAAGTATCCCGAAATAGCTATTCTGCATCTTTTGAGTGCGCCCGTTATTTTGAAATCTAACGGGCTCACTATCCCAACATCCCTGTAAACCTTGTTCCATGAGGGTTAAGGGACTTTTTGGAATAGTGCTTCATTTCAAAATTTGTTGCTGTGTAGACATTGCCAAATTTCAAAATAAGCTATTTCGAGGTAAGGGTGACCTGTCGATGCACCTTAATTTCCTTAAGATGTATGAGTATCTAGCTCTACCTCTTGCTACTCAAGGGAGAATAGTGCTAGCTTGTATTTAGTTTATTTGCTATCACTGTTTCTTGGACTATCTACTTCCCTTTCCCCATATCTGTCTTCCTATTTGTCTGCCTGCTCATTATTTCTGCTCCTTAGATATATGGCTGTCCACTTGCCAGCCCTGATTCTGGTCTCAATGCATAGTTCTAATCTCTCCACATCACTTTGCCATTCCATTCTACTCTGTCTAAGGCTATGTCTAGGCTGCAGTACTTTTCCGGGATCCCAGAGGGATCCCAGAAAAGCAATACCGCATCCACTTTTTGGAAAAGTGGATGCGTTCTTTCACCATCCCTGTAAACCTTGATTTATGAGGAAGGAAGGGATGGCTTGAAAGAGCAGGTTTTTCCAAATTTCGAAAAAGCCTTTTTTGAAAGAAAAGCAGAGACAGATTCATACTTTGCGTATCTTTTTCAGACTTTGCAGTCTAGACTTAGCCTAACTGAGACTCTCATTGTCAAAAAAAGTTGATCACAAATGAATCAAGTTGACATTTTCCAGTAGTTCACAAATACAAATATTAAGAACTATGGCCCCTGATATTGTCCACTGCAACACACCCAGACTGGGCACATTTCCTGCTTTTTTGGAAGAGTCAGTAATAGTGATATCTCTCTACTTCATATTCATTAACCAGGATATTTGTAGAATGTGCATAATGTGGCACAATAGAAATTGCTAGTAGCGGTTTTACATTTTGTTTTTCAGGTGTTGGGGATCAATGTTGCGAACAAGTTAAATTCTAAATAATCTGCCCTCGTATCTTGTGCATTTACTATGCACAAGTTTCTTGTTTAAATTGCATAAAATTTGTTTTCCCTCCCACATCAAGCAGGAGTCATGACTACTCTGTGTAAATGGACCTGGGTTTACTTGATCAACCTGGGCCTTTTCTTTTTCTGAGATGGGTGTAGAGCTGGGGTTCTCTGTCTTCTGGGGTCTGCAGACACTTCTCCTGAGACTAGATCTAATTTCTACTCTTCTGGAATCTGATTCTCTCAGTTTCTCACCCACATCCTCTTCTTTTTCCTGGAAATATAGGACATGGACCTGAAATCAACCCTCATCCAGAATGCAACAGAGATTAGCTGTGCAGTTTTGAAGACTGGAGACTCCCAGGCATTTGAATTCTCTTACAAACTGGAGCTCCTTGATTACATGATGGTGAGTGATTAGGAACTTTGAAGCCTGAGCTACAAGGGATTTTGTTATTATGTAATGAGACTGATTGTCCGGGTAGATGTTATTCTTTCCATTGGCTGTAGCTATACTACTGCAGTGTCATGATTTACCTGCCTGGCACCTAGAATGCTGGGTCCACTGTGCTTGGCCGGGATGCTGGCATATTGTGGGCTGTAACTGGAAGGAATGGATAGTGTCTGATGAGTTGCCAGGATACAGCTTGATGACCTGTGTATAGCAGATGTCTCTACGGTCCATTTCTGAGGCAGAGAGCCACTGAAACAGCGTCTGTTTCTTACAGGTCTGGCATAAAGCCCTGTTTCAGAAGGTGAGGGGGAGGCTTCTCTGCCTTTCAAACCCACTTCCTATTTTTATGTCTCTGTTCATGCATTTCAGGACTTCATTAAAAAGGAACCATTGGATTCCCTGGTGTCTCCAGTTCGTTACGAGGCAATGTTTGCGATTGGACAGCTGTGGTATGATATTCTATGCCATATTTCTTGGCACTGTGATGTCTTCTCATTTGTTAATTCATGAGTGTCAGGTTGGGAGCAGGCTGATGCTCACATGGTGTTTTTGTTTTGAGGGTTTGAATGCGTCATGTCTGTTTGGAGATTTGTGCTTGAAAGGCACAAGAGTGGAGGTTGTGGGGCATGCCATACTACGGAGAAGAGTTCAGGTGGGGATGGAGGTGTCTGGCTAGCTGGCAGGGGGAAGGAAGCTGGTGGATTCCTCTAAAAAGGGAATTGAAGTTTTAGCTTTACTTCTAGATGAGCAAATAATTAACAGAGGTACAAAGAGGTGCACAGCTGCAAAGTGAAGGGCTGTTTGCATTTGGGGTTCTAGATTGGGATAATCTTTATTCATTTAACCCATTTTTTACTTGGCTATGGTATTGAATCTAACACGTGACTTCTCTTTCTGCCTTCTGACAGCAAACTCAAACCATCTCTGACCCTGGAGGAAAACCGTGAGATCCTTGATCTGTGTTTTAAAAGTGTATTTCCCCTTCCTCCCTTGGAGAAGATGAAAGAGGAAGGCAAGAAACTAGAGGATACTCTGCACATAGAGGTATATGACACCAATTCCCCTCTGGCAGACTCCACTGAGATCTCTGCCCAGCAAGCACTGGGTGATAGCAGCCACACATGGCCTCCCTGCAAAGTCATGGCTAACTTCACCTCCACCTCCTGCAGAAATTATCTGGTGTTGAGCCTCACTCCTTCTCTTCTGGTTTCAGTTGATGTATGAGTGCTCCTTAGAAGCCCTTAGTGAGCTAATGAAGATCCTGCTTGAGGAAGAACCAACCCCAGACTGGTTCCAGGAAATGTTTCATGTGAGTAGCCCATAGGACCAGGGTGATAATTGTTTCTTGTGTTATAGCAGGGATGATGCTCAAGCTTCTGTTGTGGAGGAATTTTCCGCAGCGGGTGAATTTTAGGGAGAAAGCATCAGTTTTTTCCTGAAGTAAGTGGGAATGTGTCCCATTGAAATCCATGGGAGCTGTTCCATTTTATGCCAGTGGTGGACTGAGATCTAGTTTTTCCAGTATAGTTAACACTACATGGACAGGAAAGAAAATCATCAGTGCAGTAACCAAATTCAAGAGGACCAGTGAGAACTGATCACCTCTTGTAAAAGGAATGAATTAGTATTGAGTTAAGCTCTGTGTATGGAAACTCATTCACCAAAGACTTCCTGCTCTTCAGACATAAACAGAATAGTTTGAAGAGCGGAGGGGAGGGGAGTTAGGTGCAACGTTGGTATGAAAATAAAGTTATAAAAGGAGCTGGGCTGGGGAGACTTCTCTGCTCCTCTCTGTCATTTGCCACTCAGCATGGGAGAAGCTGTCCAGGAAAGAGAACACAGCACCGGACCCCAAACTGCATGCAATGTGCTAGACAGCTGCCATCAGACAGTCTACAGAAGCCCTCACATACACAGAGCCAGACTCATCTCTCATGTAACTCCTTTGGCTTTGATGGAGTTACGTACACCAGAGGTGAATCTGGTCCCTGGGACTTGTATATACAAGGGTCTCTTTTTGGAGACATATAAATCTTTTGCTATATGGAAGTTAAATGCTTTGGAGAGGGATTTTAGTGACAATCAAACCTATTTAAAAGAAACGTTTGGGAGGGATTTTCTGGTACTAACTTTGTCCATTCTCCTGCTTTGCCAACAGCTACTAGAGACCTGGCTCAGTTCAGAGAAGGAGTGGGAGAGAGGAAGGGCCTTGCAGGCCAGTGTCTGGCTGCTAACTGCCTATCAGGAGATAGTTAATAGCACAGTGAGTATAGTTCTACTCTTCCTTGAGCTGACTTCCCCACTTAAATCAAATCTGACATTCAATGTGAATGCATGAGAAATTCTACTAGGCCTGCAGCTGGGGCCTCAAAGTGACTAAGATCCCTCTGCTTCCATAAGAGAAAGGTTTCCATAAGAGTGCTGTGACAGCACTCAGGCCAGACTGTAAGAAACAGGGCAGGCAGTTCCCCAGACGAGTGATTTTATAATTAGATTCACCAAACCAGTAAGAAAAGAGCTTCTACTCTGGTTAACAAAATACCAAACAATAGTACCCTTTAGGCATTCCAGACCTTGGTTCCCATCTAGACAACTAAGTCTAATATAATCACCAATCACAAAGGACTAGACACTTATCCTTAGGTTAATATGAATCACAGGTCTTCCCTAAATATCAGCCAATCCTTAATAACCGAATATCAGATTTGTTGTTAAAAGGAAAAAGAAGAGAGTTACAAATGGTTAAGTGATAGATATTTGTTAAAATGACTTTCACTTTTCATAGTTCAGGATCACAACCATGGTGGAATAAACGGCTGGCTTGTAAAAGTCTCTCTGGAATCATGCTAACCGGTCAACATCCAGAGTCAGTTTAGATGCAAAGGCTGTTAGTTTTTCCATGCATTTCCCAGACTATTCCAAATAATTATTTGGAAGATCTATGTCCTATGGCTTACACGTCCCCTGTTCAAAGTTTAAGCAGACTGGAGAGAGAAGATCAGTCCCATAACTTGTCTTTTATAGTTATTCTAGCCGGTTGGCAAGCCTCCTCACAGAAATTGTCGAAGCAGGATCTCTCCCTGAGAAAGAATAGGTCATGCAGATCTCCTGTCGTGCTTTGTTTTGAAGTTAATTTTCTATTTCCTATGCATACACTGGTAAATGGGTGATAGTCATTCACATAAGGTAATTAGCCGATCGTGGTCTTCCATTACAACACAGATAGTTAAGCTGAAGGCAATGTAAAAAATATTTTCTTGTACTGTCTTATATCTTTGATCTTAAGGTTAACTGAAGACAGTTGCATATCATTAAGGCAATTAAGACATGAAAAGGAATTGGAATCTACAAGCTAATTTGGTTATGTTAAACTTCTAGCAAGATATAAATACAGACAATAATACATAACATCTACCTTTCATATCTATTACCAAAATGCATGATGTTGGTGATCGCTAGTCTAGAACTTTTCTTTGGGTTCGTCTAGACTACAGGGTTTTGTCGACAGAAGTTTTGTCGACAGTATCTGTCGACAAAACTTCTGTCGACAAAGAGGGTCTGGACACATTCAGTTCTGTTGACAAAGCAAGCTGCTTTGTCAACAAAACCCTGTAGTCTAGACACAACCCTACATGCAATAACACCTTCTGTCGACAGAAATCTGTCGACAGAAGGTGTTATGCCTCGTAAAATGAGGTTTACCAGCGTCGACAAAACTGCTGAGTTCTGTCGACGTTATGTCGACAGAACTCAGCGGTAGTGTAGATGCAGGTATAGTTGTGTCGACAAAAGTCCACTTTTGTCGACAAAACTCAGTAGTCTAGACACACCCTTTGAAATAACATATAAGTGACTTGTCTTGATACAATTGCAGTGCCGCTTGTTAAGTTATTGTGGGTCACACATAGGTTGGCTGTGTCAGTGTCATAGATGCATTCTTATACTCTCAGGCTGTTAAAGTTGAATTTCTATTTCTATTTAATCAGATAAGAACATAAAACATGAATGGCCATTCTGGATCCCCCAGACAAATGGTTCATGTATCCTGTCTTCTGACAGTGGTGGGTGTTATATGCATCAGAGGGAACAAACAGAACAAGGCAATTGTTGAGTGATCTCTCCCCTGTTGTCCAGTCCCAGCCCCAGGCAGTCAGAGATATAGGGACACCCATATCATGCATCTCTGATCATCTTATATGGCTCTATCATACCCCCCTGTAAGCATCTCTTTTCTAAGATGAATGGTCCCAGTCCTTTTAACTTCTCCTTGTATGAGTTGTCCCATATCCCATATCATTTTTGTTGCTTTTCTCTGAACTTTTTCCAATTATATCCTAACTTTATTTAAGTTGGAGGACTACAATTGCTTGCAGTATTCAAGGTGTGGGTGTACCATGGATTTGAAACAGTGGCATGATAAGAACATAAGAACATAAGAACATAAGAACGGCCGTACTGGGTCAGACCAAAGGTCCATCTAACCCAGTATCCTGTCTACCGACAGTGGCCAGCACCAGGTGCCCCAGAGAGGCTGGACCAAAGACAATGATCAAGCGATTTGTCTCCTGCCATCCCTCTCCAGCCTCTGACAAACAGAGGCCAAGGACACCATTTTATCCCCTGGCTAATAGCCTTTCATGCACCTAGCCTCCATGAAATTATCTAGCTTCTCTTTAAACTCTATTATAGTCCTAGCCTTCACAGCCTGATCTGGCAAGGAGTTCCACAGGTTGACTACACGCTGTGTGAAGAAGAACTTTCTTTTATTAGTTTTAAACCTGCTCCCCATTAATTTCATTTGGTGTCCTCTAGTTCTTCTATTTAGGGAACTAATAAATAACTTTTCTTTATCAGCCCTCTCCACACCACTCATGATTTTATAGACCTCTATCATATCCCCCCCCAGTCTCCTCTTTTCTAAACTGAAAAGTCCCAGTCGCTTTAACCTCTCCTCATATGGGACCCGTTCCAAACCCCTAATCAGTTTAGTTGCCCTTTTCTGAACCCTTTCAAAGGCCAAAATATCTTTTTTGAGGTGAAGAGACCACATCTGTACACAGTATTCAAGATGTGGGCGTACCATAGTTTTATACAGGGGTAGTAAGATATTCTGGGTCCTATTTTCTATCCCTTTCTTAATAATTCCCAGCATCCTATTTGCCTTTTTGACCGCCGCTGCACACTGCGTGGAAGTTTTCAGAGAACTGTCCACGATAACTCCAAGATCCCTTTCCTGATTTGTCGTAGCCAAATTAGCCCCCATCATACTGTACGTATAGTTGGGGTTATTTTTCCCGATGTGCATTACTTTACATTTATCCACATTAAATTTCATTTGCCATTTTGTTGCCCAATCACTCAGTTTGGTGAGATCTTTTTGGAGTCCCTCACAGTCTGCTTCTGTCTTGACTATCCTAAACAGTTTTGTATCATCTGCAAACTTTACTACCTCACTGCTTACCCCTTTCTCCAGAGCATTTATGAATAAGTTGAAAAGGATTGGTCCCAGGACTGACCCTTGGGGTACACCACTAGTTACCCCTCTCCAATCTGAAAATTTACCATTTATTCCTACCCTTTGTTTCCTGTCTTTTAACCAGTTTTCAATCCAAGAAAGGACCTTCCCTCTTATCCCATGGCCATGTAATTTACACAAGAGCCTTTGGTGAGGGACCTTGTCAAAGGCTTTCTGAAAATCCAAGTATACTATAACTACTGGATCCCCCTTGTCTGCATGTTTGTTAACCCCTTCAAAGAACTCTAACAGATTAGTAAGACAGGATTTCCTTTTACAGAAACCATGTTGACTTTTGTCCAATAAATTATGCTCTTCTACATGCTTCACAATTTTATTCTTTACTATTGTTTCAACTAATTTGCCCGGTACTGAAGTTAGACTTACCGGTCTGTAATTGTCAGGATCGCCTCTAGAGCCCTTTTTAAATATTGGTGTCACGTTAGCTACCTTCCAGTCATTAGGTACGGAAGCCGATTTAAAGGATAGGTTACAAACTACAGATAATAGTTCACCAATTTCCCATTTGAGTTCTTTTAGAACCCTTGGATGAATGCCATCCGGTCCCGGAGATTTGTTAACATTAAGTTTTTCTATTTGTTCCAAAACCTCCTCTAATGACACTTCAATCCGGGACAGTTCCTCAGATTCATCACCCACAATGGACGGTGCAGATTCAGGAATCTCCCCAACGTCCTCAGCCGTGAAGACTGAAGTAAAGAAATCATTTAGTTTCTCCGCAATGGCTTTATAGTCCTTGATTGCTCCTTTTATAGCTCAATCATCTAAGGGACCCTCAGGTTTTTTAGCAGGCTTCCTGCTTCTAATGTACTTAAAAAACATTTTGTTATTTCTTTTTGAGTTTTTGGCTAGCTGTTCCTCAAAATCTTTTTTTGCTTTTCTTATTACATTTTTACACTTGATTTGACAGTGTTTATGTTCCTTTCTATTTATCTCACTAGGATTGGACTTCCACTTCTGAAAAGATACCTTTTTGTCCCTCACTGCTTCTTTTACATGGTGGTTAAGCCACGGTGACTCTTTTTTAGGTCTCTTGCTATGTTTTTTAATTTGGGGTATACATTTAAGTTGGGCCCCTGTTATGGTGTCTTTAAAAAGTTTCCATGCAGCTTTCAGGGACTTTGCTCTAGTCACTGTGCCTTTTAATTTCTGTTTGTTTAACCTCCTCATTTTTGGTGTAATTCCCCTTTTTGAAATTAAATGCCAGGGTGCTGGACTGCTGAGGTGTTCTTCCCACCACAGGAATGTTGAATGTTATTATATTATGGTCACTATTCCCAAGCGGTCCGGTAACGGTTATATCCTGGCCCTGATCCTGCACTCCACTCAGGACTAAATCAAGAATTGCCTCTCCCCTTGTGGGTTCCTGCACCAGCTGCTCCAAGAAGCAGTCATTTAAGCCATTGAGAAATTTTATCTCCGCTTCTCTTCCTGAGGTGACATGTATCCAGTCAATATGGGGCTAATTAAAGTCCCCCATTATTATAGAGTTCTTTATTTTGGTAGCCTCTCTAATCTCCCTCAGCATTTCAATGTCAGTATCGCTGTCCTGGTCAGGTGGTCGGTAATATATCCCTATTGCTAATTTATTATTATTTATCATATTATTATTCATCCGTTTTCCTAGTGGTTCCTAACATACCATTAGCATTTTTAACTGCAGCTGCGTGTTGAACAGATGTTTTTAGAGGACTATCCACAATGACTCTGAGATTTTTCTTGAGTGCTACAGCTAATTTAGACCCCATCAATTTGCATGTACAACAAGGATTATGTTTTCCAATGTGCCGTACCCAGGTACAGTAATGGAGTTCACAATAAGGAAGGCAAATAATGTCCAGTATAGCCGGAGAACTTTCATTCTTCATTCTTTTTTAATTAGCCTCAGGAAACTTTTGATCACTTTGGATATCTGATTGGGCTATTAGCACCATATACCTGTGCTTCAATTACCTCATCGCGTCAGTGGGTGGTTGACTGTATCAACTGTATTCTCAATATACAAGGTGAGGAGACCATGAGCAGGTGTAAGTAACTCTTCACTTTCTTTCATTGTTGTAATGACCATTTTTTCCATCTGTAATTCTTTCTGTCTTGTTAGCGACACTTATATAACAGAATGATTGGGGCCTTGTAAGTACATTGCTGGAAGAGAACTGCACAAATAATAAATAATCTGCAAATATTAGAGGGTGGGCAAAATATAGCACACAGGCCAGATCTGCCCTTCTCCCCAGAATTTCTGTCTGGAGCGCTCAGCTGATTAGCAAGCATGCCAGCAGCATGTGTTCAGCTGCCCCTCTCCGACCTTGCTCCATCCTATCTGCTGCTAGTGGTGTGTGGAGGGGAGGTGAGCAGGGAGGCGTGCAGAAGTCAGGGTGACCCCTTTGCCCCTGTCATCATCTCTGCAGAGCAGAGTTTGGGGAGAGGGACACATACAATAGTGCTGCTCCAGTCTGAAGTATGGTGAGTAACGGAGTGCCTATCTAAAGAGGCAGTGCACTGCTTCTAAGATTTCTCTGGCAGCCAGCATGTCCCTCTCTCTCTCTCTCTCTCTCTCTCTCTCTCTCACACACACACACACACACATTGTCTCACACACACTCTCTCCCCTGCCATATGCCCATATGTCCCCCCCTCTGCAGAGTGGGGTGGGGAGAGGGAGATGACAGAGCAGGACAGCTTTCCCTTAAAGAGACAGTTCATGATTTAGAAGTGAGCGAAGAGCCTGGGTTTCCTACCTAAGCTTTTGGTCAGCCCCATCTCTTTTACAATGAGAGTTCAGTAGAGGGATTCTCCTCCAAATCAGAACCTCAGAACAATCTACATGAGTTGTGCTTGACTAAGAGATTAGATTTAAATACTGAGAGCAGAGTGGCTACTGAAACCAGATATACAGAGAAAGATGCTCCACACAGAATACAGTGCCTGTTTAATCCTGTATGAATCGCAATGAATCACATGCCATTACTGTTAACTTTCAGACATAGGGGCTACGTCTAGACTACATCCCTTTTTCGGAGGGATAAGGGATCTTTCGGGAAAGGCTTAATTTTCCACAAGATCAGCATCTAGACTGGCGCTTTTCTCCAGCAAAGCTCCGTGCCGAAAAAAGCTGCAGCCATTTTTATGCTAATGAAGTGGGGGAGATTTAAATCCCCACTTCATTAGCAATTGCGATACGTCTAATTTACATCCCTTTTCCGAAAAAGGGATATAGTCCACACATAGCCTGATGGTAAAATTCTAACTCCATTAAAGTCAACAAGAATTTCGTCATTGGCTTTAGTGGGGCCAAAATTTCACACACAGCTGGTAATAACATACCCCCATAGATCCGCCTGTATGATTATCTATGGATCAGAGGTTCAGTTTTATTACATGTTCCCATACTTTTTCTCCTTTTCTCTATCCTAGGTCAGTGCAGAAACCTGGGGTCAGCAGAGGAGGAGCTGAGATGTCTCCGTGAGGCACTAACAACTCCAGACCCTGAGGCTCTGTTTCAAGCATCTTGCAAAATGGCTAAGGTAACAGACACTAGGGGTGTGTCTAGACTACAGGGTTTTGTCGACAAAAGTGGACTTTTGTCGACAAAACTATACCTGCGTCCACACTGCCGCTGAGTTCTGTCAACATAACGTCGACAGAACTCAGCAGTTTTGTTGACGCTGGTAAACCTCATTTTACGAGGCATAACACCTTCTGTCGACAGAGTTCTGTCGACAGATGGTGTTATTGCCTGTAGGGTTGCGTCTAGACTACACTGCCATGTCGACAAAGCAGCTTGCTTTGTCGACAGAACTCAATGTAGTCTAGACGCTCTTTGTGGACAGAAGCCTGTAGTCTAGACGTACCCTAAGTGACTGTTCTAGTGGCTGTGCACCATTCATTTTCCCTTGTCCAGAGGACTGGAAAAGGGCAAATATAGTGCCCATCTATAAAAAGGGAAATAAGAACAACCCAGGAAACTACAGACCAGTTAGTTTAACTTCTGTGCCTGGGAAGATAATGGAGCAAGTAATTAAAGAAATCGTCTGTAAACACTTGGAAAGCGGCAAGGTGCTAGGGAACAGCCAGCCTGGATTTGTAAAGAACAAATCATGTCAAACCAATCTGATAGTTTTCTTTGATAGGATAACGAGTCTTGTGGATAAGGGAGAAGTGGTGGATATAGTATACCTAGACTTTAGTAAGGCATTTGATACAGTCTCGCATGATATTCTTATCAATAAACTAGGTATTTACAACTTAGATGGGGCTACTAAAAGGTGGGTGCATAACTGGCTGGATAACCATACTCAGAGAGTAGTTATTAATGGGTCACAATCCTGCTGGAAAGGCAAACAAGTGGGGTTCCACAGGGGTCTGTTTTGGGACCGGCTTTGTTCAATATCTTCATCAACAATTTAGATATTGGTATAGAAAGTACGCTTATTAAGTTTGCAGATGATACCAAGCTGGGAGGGGTTGCGACTAATCTGCAGGATAGGGTCATAATTCAAAATGACTTGGAGAAATGGTCTGAGGTAAATATGATGAAGTTTAAGACAAATGCCAAGTTCTCCACTTAGGAAGGAACAATCAGATTCATACATACAGAATGGGAAGCGACTGTCTGGGAAGGAGTACGGCAGAAAGGGATCTAGGGGTTATAGTGGACCACAAGTTGAATATGAGTCAGCAGTGTGATGCCGTTGCAAAGAAAACAAACATGATTCTGGGATGCATTAACAGGGGTGTTGTGAGCAAGACATGAGAAGTCATTCTTCTGCTCTACTCTGCGCTGGTTAGGCCTCAATTGGAGTATTGTGTTCAGTTCTGAGCACCGCATTTCAAGAAAGATGTGGAGAAATTGTAGAGGGTCCAGAGAAGAGCAACGAGAATGATGAAAGGTCTAGAGAACATGACCTATGAGGGAAGGCTGAAGGAATTAGGTTTGTTTAGTTTAGAAAAGAGAAGATCGAGGGGGAACATGATAGCAGTTTTCAGATATCTAAAAGGGTGCCATAAGGAGGAGGGAGAAAACTTGTTCATCTTGGCCTATGGGGATAGAACAAGAAGCAATGGGCTTAAACTGCAGCAAGGGAGATTTAGATTGGACATTAGGAAAAAGTTCCTAATTGTCAGGGTAGTCAAACACTGGAATAAATTGCCCAGGGAGGTTGTGGAATCTCCGTCTCTGGAGATATTTAAGAGTAGGTTAAATAAATGTCTATCAGGGATGGTCTAGACAGTATTTGGTCCTGCCATGAGGGCAGGGGATTGGACTCGATGACCTCTCAAGGTCCCTTCCAGTCCTAGTATTCTATGTTTCCATGATTGTTTTATGCTTTCGTGATGTCTTTCCACACTTGGAGCGAGCTATGGGAGTGAGGCATTCATGTGTAATCAGTAACATGCTTTTCATAGGTATATGCTATGAATGCCATGTAAAAAACAGATTCCAGACAGTTGCATGAACATGCCCATGCATGTGCGTGCGCACATCCATCCATCCATCCATCCATCCAGGGGGAAAATATGTGAGCGGGACATCAAGCTGAGAAACCAGTCTTGGCACCTTGTGTGTTTACCTGAACCTATATTTGTGTGCATGCATCTCTTTGCATATTTTTATATTTTGTGAAAAGATGTCATGTACATCATAGAATATAAACTGGAAATTTACATCCTGTTTGTCCCATACAATGTTGTGCTAACTGTACAACCTAAGATCTAACCTGATATTATTAGTGTAGAATAGAGATGTGGTAGCTAGAAAGATTACAGAGAAAATTTTAATTGCAACTGCCTTGCCAGATATGAGCCCAATTAGCAATTTGCTGATGAATACATTATTTTCCTATACAGCTCTTAGGCCTCCTTTCTTAAAAGTACTGGAGCCGACTATCATT
This sequence comes from Pelodiscus sinensis, assembly GCF_049634645.1. Classification (NCBI taxonomy): domain Eukaryota; kingdom Metazoa; phylum Chordata; order Testudines; family Trionychidae; genus Pelodiscus; species Pelodiscus sinensis. The sequence goes on from NC_134735.1 coordinate 18,226,766, forward strand.
GCAATCTTTCCTGGTTTTGATCTGTCCACAGGTGGTTAGTAAGTACTTTCCCTCTGACCAAGCCACAGATTTTATTGAGGCCATACTGGATGGTATGCTGTCTGCTAGTCCCTCCTGTGCCACAGCAGCCGGTCTGTGGATGAAGATTATCCTGAAGGAGTGTGGAGGTGCCATGCTGGATGAGGTAAAATAGAAGCTGGAGAGGTTTTTCTGGCTAACCTGCAGGCTTTCAGGTCTTTGCCATCATTTGCAGTGAACACAAGTCTTGCTGTTTCTCCCCCTGGGATTGGAAGTTAATTCCATCTGTGTTCCTATCCTGAGTCAGGCAATGGGGGAATCAACAGCAGAAGACAGAGATAATCTAACGGTACATCTGCACTAGCTCGTTAGTTCGAGCTAGGTAGGGTAATGAGGGCAAGCGGAGTTGCAAATGAAGCCCGAGATTTAAATATCCCGGGCTTCATTTGCATGTTCCCTGGCGCCACCATTTTTAAATCCCCCTTAGTCCGAACTCTGTGCCCGCGGCTACATGCGGCATGGACTAGGTAGTTCAAATTAAAGATCCTAATTCGAACTACCGTTACTCCTCATGGAATTAGGATCTTTAATTAGAACTACCTACTCCGTGCCGCATGTAGCCGCGGGCACGGTGTTCGGATTAAGGGGGATTTTAAAATGGCAGCACCCAGGAACATGCAAATGAAGCCCAGGATATTTAAATCCTGGGCTTCATTTGCAACTCTGCTTGCCCTCATTACACTACCTAGCTCGAACTAACGAGCTAGTGTAACCGTACCCCAAGTGAAAAGGAAGATGCTTGATTATTTGTCTATCTTGTTGTCACAGTTTCCAGCCATGAAAGGCTTGGAAAAATTAGACTCCGAGTAAAATGCAAAAAGAGAATATCCGGCCCCAAGAGACAAGCTAAGTGAACTATATCTTAGGGCCTCAGATAATGAGGGGTCTCTAAAAATACCCCAAAATTGCTAGTTTTTACTTGCCTCTTTGCCTATGTATAGATAGATAGATAGATAGATAGATAGATAGATAGATAGATAGATAGATAACTTTATTATTTCTATTTTCATTTTCCTTTCTGTTAGAATAATACATGGTTTTTTTTGGAAATGCAATGAGGCCTCTTTAACTTGACATAGCTTCGGGCCTCAGCATGTCTTAACCCGGTGTTGCAGCCAGGTATGGGCAGAGATATGTATAATTTTTGTGGGTTAAATCTATGCAGCCATGTCTAAATACTTGTTTTTTGAAGGGAGGATTTTCTACAAGAACAGCAAATTGCTGAACGACTAAATAAACGTTTTGGTTCTGCAGAATGAATGGAGAGAATGGAAAAGGGACATTTTTTCTGGTTTTATTCTGTCCAGGTGCCAGATATCCTGAGTAGAATATATCTTCATATGCCTACCATCAAGCAGGGTAGCTTGAGGCAGTTCCTGGTGGAGTCAGTGTCCATTCTAGCTCACCATCACCTAGAGGCAGTGATCTTCAGCCTCCTCATCAAACGTCTGCCGATGGACAGGTATATACTGCTCCTTACAGTGTTCATTTTGGTAACCATGGATCCCACGGCTTCACTGGAAGATGTAAGGCTTCATTTAAGCCACAGACAGTTTGAGATAATTCCTAAAGGTTAATAGCTTGGGTCTTTCTGCAGAAAGGTCCAAGACCATGTCAAGGTGGGTGCAGGGAGAAATTAAGTGTCATTCTGTTTCCATTAATTAATAGTTGCTTTGGCATCCTAAAGACTTCCCTTTACTGGCATCACTGGAGTGGATTTTTGCTTCTCCAGACCCCTGAACTAACATCACCCTGGAAATTGCCAGTGACTGTTCGTTTTCTGGTAGCATGAAAGCTTCAAATCCAAATTCCTGGCTGATTAGCAAGGATAGGGTACCAGGCTTTTGGTATCAGCAAGGGTATGGCTGCTGGAATGGAGTTGTCATTCTTGGTACTTAAAGACAGGGCGGTAAGCATATCTATCATTTCATTCAAACATCCCTAGCTGAATTATCAGTCATCAGTGCTGGAATCTAAGAACATAAGAACGGCTGTAGTGGGTCAGACCAAATGTCCATCTAGCCCAGGATCCTGTCTTCAGACAGTGGCCAATGCCAGGTGCCCCATAGGGAGTGAACAGAACATGCCCATTCTGGCAAATAGAGGCCAGGGAATGCCATTTGTGAAGAGGTCATGGGCTAGCCACAAATATTTGTTCTCGTAGTTGTACATCCAGTTAGTAGGAAGATCATTTTTCTTTCTTCAACTTGTCTCCCAGGCCCCAGATCTTTGGGCATCATATGCTCATGATTCCATATCTACTGAGAAGTAGGAAAACAGGAACTGTGATTAGAGCTCTGTGTCCTTTCCTTCTGAAGTCTAGCATTAATGATTATGGTGCAGTAAGACTAGGGTTGTGTCTATACAGCACCCTAAACTTGAAATAAGATGCACAATTTGCACTCCGCAAATTGCGTATCATATTTTGCATAGCCTATTTTGAAATGTGGCGCTTCTACACAGCACCAAATGTCGAAATAATGCGCTATTTCAAGCCATCCCTTATCCCTCATGCAACAAAGTTTCTTGGGATGGCAAAATAGTGTGCCCATTATTTTGAAAAATATTTCAAAATAACGGGCTGCTTGTGTAAATGTGGGGTAGCTATTTCGGGATACCTCCAGGATCCCAAAATAGTCATGCACTGTAGAAATGTAACCTGAAATGTAACTTAACTTAGTTCTGTAACTAGAAACTCAATATGTAAAACATGAGGACCATATAAGGAGGACAGCACTCTGAACTTGCTCATCATAGGCAGGGCTTGACAAATAATACAATCTACTCACCCATGGCGTGTAGATTGTAACCTGGAAGAGCCGGGTTCGGGCGACCTGTGCATGCGCAGAACGATCTGTGCATGCACAGTTCGCCGGACAGCGCGGTTGGTGAGCCCTGATCATAGTCAAGGAGAAAATTTGTTCTTTACTTGAATATGATGCATATAGTCAGAGCCACAAAAGTCTCCAGGGGTCACATATAACTTATGTTAAATTGCAGTGACACCACTGAGCTGTGGAGATCTCTGGGGACAGATCCCTTGCTCGCCCCTCAAGTCCTGAAGGTCCTAATAGAAAAAATAAAGACTCCAACAAGCCAAGAAGGAAGGATGACCTCAGAGACAAAAACTGACCTGCATTTAGCAGCTGCTGAACCTCTCACAGTAAGTTAGACGACAGACATGTATTTCTCTGCCTTGTGACAAACATGCTGATGGAAAGCTAGATGAGTGGTATAATATTGTCATATGGGCACTTCTTTTCTGAAGTACTGTTTCCTGGATTCCAGCTGTGCTTTCTGTGGAACAACAGATGGCAGATTTAGAGTATGTGGCTGATTCACTTAATACTATCTGGCAATTAGAAAGTCTTTGAATCAGATTTCTTACAGTGCTTTGCACATGTTTTGTACAACTCACAACATGCCTTGATAGGTCGTACACATTTTTACAGATATGGGACGCTAAGGCACACATGGAGTGAATTGCTCTCGGTCATTCATCAAGTTAGTGACAGGAGTGAGAATTTAGTCCAGCAGGTATCAGAAGGGGAGAGAGTGTGATAGTGTTAGGAAGAGACCTCTTCTTTTACCATGCTCTCCTTTCAGGCAACATGTGCCATCTTTGAAGTGGTGTCAGCATTGCAGCTGAGCAAAACTGTGCAGGAGCTGTTCCCGGAGTTGTTTACTGTTCTCCTGCAGCAGATCAGCCAAACCCTAAGACAAAAGATGCCTTTGCCCAGGATGAGCAGCCGAAGGAGGTTATTCAGAAAAGGACAACAACTATGTGAGGGCAACCCTTGCAGGTAATTAGAAGAAAGGGAGCAAAACAAAGAGAATCCCAGTCTATTTGTGTGACACTCCCCAGGAGTTCTCAGGGTTATGAGGCACCTTACCATCACCTGCTTTTAATATGAGAAAGTCTTGTTTGTGCTTGCTATAGGTCAGTTCCCTGAAACCACCAAGCTCTGGCAACACAAACACTACTATCTAGGCCTCCTCAGGCCTCAGTCTCTTTGTCCTCTCTTTCTGACTACAGCTTAGAGAATCTCTATCAACGGATTCTCCTCTAAGAGAAGTCTCCCTGCGATGTACGTGCATCTCCGCACCAATCAGCGTTCCCCCATCTCTTAGTTTAAAAACTGCTCTACGGCCTTTTAATGTTTAGTGCCAGTAGTCTGGTTCCACCCTGGTTTAGGTGGAGCCCATCCTTCCTGTATAGGCTCCCCCTCTCCCAAAAGTGTCCCCAGTTCCTGATAAATCCAAACCCCTCTTCCCTACACCATCGTCTCATCCATGCATTGAGACTCTGAAGCTTTGCCTGCCTACCTGGTACTGCGCGTGGAACTGGAAGCATTTCCAAGAATGCCACCATAGAGGTCCTGGATTTCAGTCTCTTTCCTAGCAACCTAAATTTGGCCTCCAGGACATCTCTCCTACCCTTCCCTATGTCATTGATACCTACATGTACCACGACCACCGGCTCCTCCCCAGCACTAGACATAAGTCTATCTAGATACCTCGAGAGATCTGCAACCTTTGCACCAGGCAGTCAAGTGACCATACAGTTCTCCTGGTCATCACAAACCCAACTATCTATGTTTCTAACGATCGAATCACCCACTACTAACACCTGCCTCTTCCTAACATCTGGCATTCCCTCCCCCTCAGAGGTATCGTTGGTGCGAGAGGATACCGCAACATCCTCGGGAAGGAGGGTCCCAACTACGGGATGGTTTCCCTCTGCTCCCATTGAATTCTCTGTTCCCTTGAGACTTTCATCCTCCTTAAGAGCACTGGGACTCTCAGACTGGAGGTGGGACAGTACTACAGTGTCCTGGAAAGTCTCATCAACATAGCTCTCTACCTCTGTTAGCTCCTCCAGTTCAGCCACCCTGGCCTCCAAAGCCCGAACTCGGTCTCTGAGGGCCAGGAGCTCCTTGCAACAGGTGCACACATACGCCACTCGCCCACAGGGCAGGTAATCATACATGTTACACTCGACGTAATAAACAGGATAGCCCCCACTCCGCTGCTGGGCTTCTGTCTCCATTTTTTTATGAATAAATTTAAGTAAAAACTGGGCTTATTAAATCTCTGGAATATAGATTATTATAAAAGTTAGGTTTAAAGAAGATCAGAAGTCACTAGTGCCCTCTAAACTCCCACTCCAAAGTCCCTCTCCAAGCTCCCTGTTCGCGGACTCACAGGCTTATATAGCTCTGGTAGCCCCTCCCCCGACTGAGGCTCAGCCAATTAACATAGGCTTCTAGATTTCAAACCTTTTAGAAGCTCCTTCAAACAAACAAACAAACAAACAAACAAACAAACAAACAGACAAACAGAGAAACACAAGCTCAGCACACAACAAATAACCCCCCCCCCCCACACACACACAAACACACTCCCTTTTCATCCATCTCACACACAACAGTCTTGAGCCCCCACTCAGTAGCTTGGGAAATTCACACACCTCTGGACGCCTCTGAGAGGCAATGCTTCCCCACTTGCAAGCACAGAGTCTGAGTGTAGAAAAGAAACTTTTAATGAAAGAGAGAGAGAGAGAGGTCACATGGCATTAGCTTGGGAAAATACCACAGCCAGAGTTCATAACCAACCCACGAGTAACCATCCCAGCTCAAATGGATTGAGCAATGTCCTTTGCCCCTCAGGCTCACTAGTCCAACAATGTAAGGGTCCCATTCACCTACCCAAACTTTCTCCATACCCCACTTCAAACGCCCCACTTACAGCTCTGTCAGTACAGTCCCAGACACATCACCCTGATGACTCCACCCATTGAGCCTGAGGCCATGCCACCTTCGTGCTGCTCTTGTGGTCTGCTGCTCCACCAGCCGCTCTGCTGGCTGCCTGCCACTGCTCCTCTCCAGCTGCCCTGCTGGCCACCCTCTGGTCTCTCCCACCAGCCCCTCTGCTGGCCGCAATGGGTCTGGCTCCAGGCCAAACCAGTGACTTCAGCTCTTAGTGATTTCAACTCTTTAGCTACCACCTAGGCTGGCAAAAAGATTCCAGCTTCCACTGGAATAACAAAAAGACTCCTAATGGAGTCTGCTTTAGGTCTACCCTTAGAAGGCGGGGGGGGGGGGGGGAGGAGGAGAGAGACAGGTTGAACCAGCCTTACAGCTGACACCTGGCAGGCATGAAGCAGGCTGGCTCAAGCCCTTTGTCCCCAACTCAGTTCACTCAGCTCTGGAAGGGGGAGGCTTGTTTATCTGAGACCCCTTACAATGATGGTGTCTCTCCTGCAAGCACTGGTGTCATATTTTACAGTTCCTACATTTAGGGGTAGCATGGTTTGTGACCCCACAACAGCCAAATTAGTTACAATACATCACATTCCATTCTGACAACCAGTCCTCCATGAGCCCTGGCTGAATTGGATTTATATAACCACACCCCAGATTCCTTCCCCATCCCAGCATGAAGCAGTTAATTATCAGACAGGCCTGTATTTACATATCAACAGTTAATTATCTTACAGGGCTAAACAATTTGAGTGAGCATGCCCACCCCCAAAATGTGGTGTAGTCTCTCCTTTTCGCTGGCTGATTGCAAGCAGTAGTTCAGCCCCTGCTTACACTTATACTTTAGAACTCAGCTCTGGAAAACATACAACACTTAGATGTATTTATAGGGAAAACAAGAACTGGTATATTATCAAAGAACAGAGATGTCAGTGATAATGAGTTAGAATACAGGCAAAAAATGGTTAGAGCCCTGCGCGAATACAAACATCTACCCCTGGACACGGAGATCTGCAGATAGACATTGGGTTCTACACATCCACAGGGCTCTGCTCCCAAGAGCCATTGTGACCAACAGAGAGGCGCATGGCCCTGTCATGCCTGGGAACCAGTGTCCTGCACCAGCAGCTCCTCCCATCCGCACTGCTGTGTGGTGTCAGTTGAAGGGCACACATTGCTCTGTGTCTCACAGGTCCACCTGCTGCTCTTTTAAGGGTAGCCAAAACTACATCAGGGTTATTTTCAGGCCCCACTTTGCAGAACGCTACCTTCTGTGGCTGGTTTCCATTTCCTGTCATAAAACTCTCCAAACTTCGGAGGAGTCGTTGCCCGTGTTGAGACTTTCTTGTCTGTACATACCGATGTGTAGACTATGTGCAGTGTTTTAATCCGCCTGTCCATGCATAGCACCGTTACATTATATCTCAGCTTTCTAGTCCCTCCTCCAGATGGAGGGAAAGTGTTTCCATTCAGAGAACTCCCTTTGAAAGGCTCTCCTAGCATTTGTCTCTTTTGCTCTCTGTTTCCCTCAAACACTCCTCTGTGTGTCCCTTTAGGCAGATTCCTTATTAATGGGATAATAGGTTTGTTGATTCTATAGCCCCACTCTAGCCAGGCAATCAGGTACATTTCTATCCAATTAGGCTTTCTCTGGGGAAGCTAATTAGTACTAGTAGTTACCAGAGTGCTGACCCCAAGTACAAGCTCTCAGCACCCTGTCACATCTCGCTGGACATAGGGCCCCAAAATATCCATTAGTGATCACTAATCTCTCTGTGTCCCAGCTTTTGGGGTCTGATTGTGAATTTTTTCCATATTACTGTACTGTGCTAGTGCCCATACGCCTTGCAGATAGGAGAAAGTGACTGCAAAATGTTGTCCATAGCAACACTAGTAATATGAGATGTATGAGACTGAAATACCTCCTGGAATTAAGTCCTTCCAAAAACAGTGGTCCCCAGGACACTGTCAATGGATGAACTGTCAATGAACAACAGCCCTGACAAGTAACTGGGGTTTCCTGACTGCTTAGGCTGTGCCTTTCTATTGGTTACTACAGTTCTGTGCCTCTTTTCCCCCAGGCTTTCTATTGAAGCATTAGAGGCTGTGCTTCTCAAGGCTGTGAATGAGAAGCTGATAAGAACACTCTGGAAGCAGAGAACTTGGATGCTTCTTGAAAATCCGCAGACTCACCACGAGGGGGTGTGTTTGCTGGTGAGGTAAGAGATCTAGGAGACAGCATTTCATCCTCAGGGATCGGCAACAAATAGAGTGACTGACAGGGAACTTTCAGGTATAGCTTTGTGCGGGGTGTCCTGGGTGAGAAACACAGAGCTTCCATGCGTAGGTTTTAGAGTTGTATGGTCATAGCAGCTAAGCTTTTGAAGTGCACAGTCTGCCCCATAAGTGGTTCCTTTTGTCTTCCAGTGTTCTGCAAAGATCTGGACTAATAACAGTGGAGATCATACAGAGCCTCCTCCCCTGGGTAAATTCCCCATCAGAAAATCAGCGAGTCACCAGCACAGCTTTCTTTGCTCAGGTATGAGCAGTTCCACCATTAGGCTGTTATCTGTTGTTTACCTTTCTCTGAGGAGTTGTACAGTTCACTTCATAGGAATTCATTTTAGATAGTAGAATGTGTCCTTTGTAAGGAAATCTCACAAGGAACTTCATTACACCTTTCTTAATCATTTTCTCTTTGTTATTTTTGGGGTCTATACTAGCCTGGCCTAGCTGCCTATTCTAGTTGCTGGTTAAGAGAGAGTGAGAAAGATATAGATAGGCTACGTCTACATTGGCAAGATTTTGCGCAAATAAGGTATGTCTAACCTACAGCACTAATTCAATTTAACTTAATTCGAATTAGTTAATTCGAAATAAGCTAATTCAAATGAGTGCATCTAGACCTAAAAACTAATTCGAATTAGCATTTTGCTAATTCGAAATAGCATGTCCACATTGAGTGGACCCTGAACCGAAGTCAAGGCTGGCCAGAACCAGTGCCGTCAGGGCATCAGGTTAGGACTTAAGGTGTGGAGCTGCTTCCTCAGGCTAGCCGAGGGCTGTGCTTAAAAGGACCCGACCCCCACCCCGGACAGACAGTTCTCAGGATTCCCCGCTTGCTTGTCTAACTCGATGGGGACAGCAAAGCAGTCCTGTCTTGGAGTGCCCTGAATGCCCACACTCGGCACATTACAGCACTCGACCATCAGCCCGGCTGCACTTGCCGCAGGCTGCCATCTGGGGGAGGTCAATCAGGGGGCTGTCAGGATCCAGGAGGCCCTACAGGAAAGCTTCCACCCCGAGGAGCCCGCAGAGCCACCCCAGTCCTCCCCATCGGGGGCTCGTGCCCCATTCCTCCCTCACCTCCTTCCACTTACCCTTCCCGAGCCCCCTCTTCCTGATGTAAAAAATAAAGGACACGTGTTCAAAAATAGAAACTCTCTTTATTTAACAAAACTGGGGGTGGGGGGGGGGTGAGTTAACCTCTGGGGGACTGGGAAAAGGAGGTGGGAGAGGGGAAGAAAGAGGGTGGGAGAGGGGAGGTGGAAACCTGGGAGGAGGGAGCTGGAAGGGGGAAGCCAGGGGAAGAAGGAGGAGGGGAAGTATAAAACTATGGTACGCCATATCTTCAGAACTGTGTACAGATGTGGTCTTCTCACCTCAAAAAAGATATGGCCTTGGAAAGGGTTCAGAAAAGGGCAAGTACAATGATTAGGGGTTTGGAACAGGTCCCATATGAAGAGAGGCTAAAGAGACTGGGACTTTTCAGCTTAGAAAAGAGGAGACTGAGGGGGGATATGATAGAGGTCTATAAAATCATGAGTGGTGTGGAGAGGGTGCATAAAGAAAAGTTCTTCATTAGTTCCCATAATATAAGGACTAGAGGACACCAAATGAAATGAATGGACATCAGGTTTAAAACTAATAAAAGAAAGTTCTTCTTCACACAAAGTTCTTCTTATAGTCAACCTGTGGAACTCCTTGCCACTGGAGGATGTGAAGCCTAGAACTATAACAGAGTTTAAAGAGAAGTTAGATAAATTCATGGAGGTTGGGTCCGTGGAGTGCTATTAGCCAGGGGGTAGGAATGGTGTCCCTGGCCTCTGTTTGTGGAAGGCTGAAGATGGATGGCACGAGACAAATCGCTTGGTCATTGTCTTCGGTCCATCCCCTCTGGGGTACCTGGTGTTGGCCGCTGTCGGCAGACAGGCTACTGGACTAGATGGACCTTTGGTCTGACCCAGTACGGCCATTCTTATGTTCTTATGTTCTAAGCGCAGGGCTCAGGGTCGGGGGTCTCACTGGAACAACTTGATTTTCATGCAAACCTGCTCCTGGATTTGGATGTGGCCTTTGGTGTCCAGGCTGGCAGCTATCCTGCCCTAGACGGCTGCATTCCTGTGCCTAGTGTGGAGGTCGTGGACGCTGGAGGCCTCCCCCCCCAAACCTCGATAATGTCCACGATCTCCGCACTAGACCACGCGGGCACCTGCCTCTTGTGGCCCTGGGCAGGCTCCTAGGAGCCGCCAACCTGGTCCTGGGAAGAGGCGGAGGGCTGGGTGGCAGCGGGTGGCTGGCTCATGCCATGCCAGGTGCAGGGTCTGCTGGCTGGGTGCTGGCAGGCTTGCCACTGGCACAGGCACTGTAGCCAAACCGTGCCCCTTTAAGGGCTCTGGGGCTGGGAGAGGGGCAGAAAAGTTTCCCTGGTTTGGCCCAGAGTGGCCATCAGGGCAACCTGATTAGGGTTAGCCTCCAACTAGTTCGAATTAAGTGGCTACACAGCCCTTAATTTGAACTACTTAATTCGAACGAGGCGTTACTCCTCGTAGAATGAGGTTTACCTAGTTCAAATTAAGCGCTCCGCTAGTTCGATTTAAATTCGAACTAGCAGTTTGTATGTATAGCCGCTATTAAAGTTAATTCGAACTAACGGCTGTTAGTTCGAATTAACTTTGTAGTGTAGACATACCCATACTTTTAACGCGAGAGTTTTTGCGTTAGAATATTTGCGCAAGAGAGCGTCTACACTGGCATGTGCTGTTGCGCTAAGAGGCGCTTTTGTGCAAAATCATCCGTGCCAGTGTAGACGCTCTCTTGCGCAAGAAAGCCATTGGGCTTTCTTGCACAAGAAATTAATGTGGCCTGTCTACACTGGCCTCTTGCGCAAGAACAGTTGCACAGGAGGGCTTTTTCCTGAGCGGGAGCATCATAGTTTTTGCGCAAGAAGCACTGATTTTAGACATTAGAATGTCAGTGTTCTTGCGCAAGAACTCCCCGCCAGTGTAGACAGGCAGCTGCTTTTGCGCAAAATCATGCCAATGTAGATGTAGCCATAGAATTTGAGTTACTAGACCTTTTCTGACAATTCCTAGGGCTAATACTAACCAACAGCTCCTGATTTTGGTCTAGCTCAGCAAATCTTCTAAATGAATCTAGTGTCCTAATACTATAAAATAAGCAACATACAAATACATTAACATCTATCTTAGATTCTCATTAATGTAGAATAATAGATTCATAGAACATTCGAACTGGAAGGGATCTTGAGAGGTCTTCGAGTCCCATCCCCAGCCATCACGGCAGGACCAAGCACAGTCTAGATCATCCCTGACAGGTGTTTGTCTAACCTGCTCTTAAATATTTCTAGTGATGCAGATTCCACAACCTCCTGAGGCAATTTATTGCAGGGTTTAACCACCCTGACAGGCAGGACGTTTTTCCTGCTGTCCAACCTAAACCTCCCTTGATGTAATTTAAGCTCATTGCTTCTTATCCTATCCTTAGAGGCCAAGGAGAACAATTTTTCTCCATCTTCCTTAAAACATCCTTTTAGAAACTTGTATTATCTGAGTACTTCAAAATGATAATGTAGTATCTGAGTGCCTCAAAACTCTTTAAAAGTATGTATCCCTACAATACCCCTGTGAGGCAGGGAAACACTATTAGTCCCATTTTGCAAACAGGAAACTGATGCACAGAAGGCCTAAGTGACTTGCCCAACATCATCTAGGAAGTCTTTGAGGGTGCAGGAAATTGAACTGGAACCTCCTAAGTCCTAGGCTGCTAACTACTGGAGCATCCTCCCTCTCCACAGCCTTGCTATAACGTCTGTGTCATATTTCACATTTACGCTAAGTCGCTATTTTAGAGGCTCATCTGGTGGTTCTAGGAATCTGTTTGTGCCCCAAAATCTTTCTACACCCCACCTAGGAAAGGAGTCACAAACGTGGGTTTTCAAGGTCTGCCTAGAGAGGCCTCATGAAAGCTGCCAATCAGAGCCCAGCTGGCTCAGATATATGGAGCTACAGGGCTTTATTAGGTCAGTTTCTTTCAGGAAGTGGAGGGCCAAGAAAGGATGCTATTCTCTGGCCAAACCAATTCACAGGGGTTTATTTCAGGCAGCATTTTCTGAAGCTGAATTTGCAGAGAGAGAGTCCTTACGAGCCTTAAACATATAATTTGAGGGAGAAACTGAAAGTGGCCCCATAGGAAGAACCCAAGGAAAAAGTAGCAATAAACTGAAATGAAGCAATGACTCGCTGCTATTTCTAGGTTGGAACCAAGAGTAGTGGGCAGGCCCAGGTTCCCCAGTGGCATAAACCCGATGAAGGGGTGTGTCTAGACTACATGCCTCCTTCGACAGAGGCATGTAGATTAGCCACATCGGAAGAGGGAAATGAAGCTGCGATTAAAATAATCGCGGCTTCATTTAAATTTAAATGGCTGCCCCGATCTGCCGATCAGCTGTTTGTCGGCAGATCGGGGGAGTCTGGACGCGATGCCCCGACAAAGAAGCCTTTCTTCATCGACACAGGTAAGCCTGGTTTCACGAGGCTTACCTGTGTCGATGAAGAAAGGCTTCTTTGTCGGGGCATCGCGTCCAGACTCCCCCGATCTGCCGACAAACAGCTGATCGGCAGATCGGGGCAGCCATTTAAATTTAAATGAAGCCGCGATTATTTTAATCGCGGCTTCATTTCCCTCTTCCGATCTGGCTAATCTACATGCCTCCGTCGAAGGAGGCATGTAGTCTAGACACACCCAAGGGGACAGGGCTTATGGAGAGGTTGAACAAAGAACAGAATATAAAGGGTCCAGAGTTGGGGCTGAAGACCCTAGTGAGGGCAACAGGACCTAAAAGGCATTTGTTTGGACTTTGGGACTTGGCCAGAGGGCTGAGCCATGGAAGACTCACTAAGATCGACTGGCAGGATGCACCTGGGCGAGAAAAGGACTGTGGTATCAAATGCAGTCACTGAGAGGCTCTCAAGGGATGAGCAATCACCCATTATAGTGCCTAAAAGGAAAAATCCATGTTTTTAACACAGTACTCATTCGTATAGAATAATAAATTACAGTGTATTACGTGTCTCCTCAAATTATATTCGCTATCTTAATGAACATATTAGAGCTAATGGACATGTTGATTTTCTTTCAGCTAATGACTGATCCCATACTCAGGGAGAAGAGGTTGATTAAGTCTGTCTTACACATCTTAGAAGAAAGGTTAGAGGACAATAACTGGATTGTCCGTCGAATGGCTGTAAGAGGCCTGGGAAATGTAGTCTATGGGGCACCTGAGAAGGTAAGATAGAATACTGAATACAATGCAGCATAACTAGAGAAACTAAAGGAAACAATTGCTCAGGATTTACAGAGGCCATGCACAATGCACTAGGCCAACTTCTGCTCTCTCATACCCCTGGAACCTCTTTGCAGTCAATACACAGCAGGTTGGTTCCCTTGGTAAGCTGGGCATAAGGAAACAATATGTACTTAATATGATCATATGTAAATGTATACTCCTAGGAATGAAGAGTGTAGGCCATACTTCCAAGATGAGAGAGATTCTATTCCAGGAAACAGAGACACTAAAAAACTCAAATCATGATAGATAATCAGCTGAACGTAAGCGCCCAGTACAAAGCTGTGACCAAAAGAGCTGAGGTGATCCTCGGAGGCATAGACAGAGGGATTCTGAATAAGAATAAAGAAGTTATTTTACCTCTGCTTATGGCACTGGTGTGAGAACTGTTAGAATACTATGTCAGGATCATGCCTGCAATTCAAGAAGGATGCTGATAAATTGGAGAAGAGTCACAAGAATTTTCAAAGGGCTAGAAAATGTGCCTTTAGATTCAATGGGGGGGGGGGGGGAGGAATGAAGCTAAACTAATTCAGACTGCTAGTAAGGCATACATTTTAACGGTAATTTTAATCATTGGAACCATTTACCAAGGGTTGTGGTGGGTTCTCTATCAGTAGCAACTTTAAAAACAAGATGGGCTGTTTTTCTAAAAGAGGTGCTCTAGTCAAACAGACATTATTTTGGGGAGGTTCTGTGTTGTGAAGGAGGTCACAATGGTCCCTTTTGGCCTTCAAATCTAAGTAATTAGAAATCTAATAGGATTACATAGGTGTAATATGGCACAGAGTTTGGCTTATTGTAGCTAGTACCTGATGTAAAATATAGCTATAGGTCACTAGGGGGCAGATGAAATTCCCACTGCTTCATAATTGCTAAAAAAACATATTAGAAATGTGGTTAGTGGAAAGTGTTTTTTAATGTCATATGTCTGAACAGGTGAAAAAGTACAAGAAGTTTCTTCTGGAGACACTGATCAGGACTTTAGAAGAGACTTTCAGTTTTGAAATCATTGTCGAATGCATGAAGGCACTGGCCAAAGTCCTGAAGGAGCTGAAAGGGAAGGACATAGGTTCTTCCTTCAGAGACCTCACCATAGAGATCCGGAAGTACTTCGATAATGTACGTGAACAGAAGCCTTCAACCCCAGTTCAGCTGACATTGATGAGGCTCCATTTACAATGCATGATGTGTCCTCACTGGGCATTGTTCATGTCAGAATGAAGTGATTTTAGGCCTTAGGGAAGAGATGTGTTTTATGGCGGAGCAGAGAATTAAGAAAATGAGGATGCCATCCCTGCTCCTTCAGTCTCACCCTTCTGTTCATCTTTATTTCCAATGAGAATGGCAAAGGAAGTATGAATACTAGATTAGGTAGCTGCATAACAAGGAAAATGGGCATACAGGGTGTAATAGACTGTTTTGGGCCTGCTCCATACGATTTTTATGTCACCTGGTTGAAATTATTCCATTTTGCAGAGAAGTTTGAGATTTCAAATTTTGGTTTTGTTCCTATTTGGGGGACACACCCCCCAGCCCAAATTTCAAATCTCTTTGTGAAACAGTAATACTATTCTCAACCCAGCTCTACTGGGAGCCTTGCCTGAGGGCAGTCTACTGGCAGACTATGCTGGAGACAGGGAACCTGGAAACACTGGGAATTAGAGGTGCCAGGGTGCACATTTCCTGGCTCCTTGTCAGCCTGCCAGACAGGCTGTTCTGAAGGTGAGGGCCAGGAAGCCCAAGATCTCAGTTAGCCTGCTAGATGGGTCACCAAGAAGCTGACCAAGTACCCCTACTTGGCTTCTGGAAGAATTTTGTCAAAATTGAACTGTCTTCTAAGTATTTTGAAGAATCAACACATTTGGCCCAAACGTGATTAATTCCAGTTCTTCTAAACTTCTGTAGTTGGAATCACTCTACTCTAATGTAGAAGAGACAGCTGTGCTAGATACATGATGTGGTTATCTCTTCGTTACCAACCTGTGTGGCTTTCTTGGCTATAGAAGGACAACACTCTTCGTGCATTGGCCTTTGTCCTGTTTGGTATCCTGGCCAGCTCTGCAAAGAGAAAATGGAAGGACTATTTTGCCAAGCAGGTTAGACAGAGCTGGGTCTCGCTTCTGCTGCACCTGCAAGATCCAAGCCCTGAAGTTTCAATGGTAAGAATGACAGTGACTTAAATACTAAGCAAAAAGAATCTTCCTCCTGTTGCCAGGGGAGCTCTGCTATTCCTTCCTGCAGTGGAGACCTAAATTCTTCCCTCAGTTCATTGCCCTCCTTTTGAGTCAATCCCAGACAGGCTGGTCCTTAGCAGCCAGGGTTGTCTCACTGGAGTTCAGGATAGGTCATGGGTCTGATCCCAAGAGTTCATTCCTGCCTATCTCTGCACCCCACGTTCCTGCCTCCCCACAACAGAGGAAAGATCACAGCTATGCCTAGTGAAGCAGCTTTCATAGCTACATCTGTTCTGAAAAAACATTGCTGCTATCTCCAGTTTTCAGTATTATAAAATCATAGAACCATAGGTTTGGAGGAGACCTCAGGAGGTCACTGAGTCCAACCTCCTGCCCAAAACAGGACCAGCCACAACTAAACAATCCCAGCCAGGGCTTTGTCAAGCTAGGACTTGAAAACTCTAGATTTAGAGGTTCCGTTGCCTCCCTAGGTAACCCATTCCAGTGCTTCACCACCTTCCTAGTAAAATAGTTTTTCCGAATATCCAACCTATACCTCCCCCACTGTAACTTGAGACCATTGCTCCTCATTCAGTCATCTAGTACCACTGAGAACAGCCTCTCTCCATCCTCTTTGAAATCCCCCTTCAGGTAGTTAAAGCCTTCTATCAAAGCTCCCCTCACTCTTCTCTTCTGAAGACTAAATAATCCCAAATCCCTCAGCCTCTCCTTGTAAATCATGTGTTCCAGCCTCCTAATCATTTTTGTTGCCCTCCGTTGGACTTTCTCCAATGTATCAACATGTTTTAAGTAATGGGGTGCCCAGAATTGGATGCAATACTCCAGAAGTAGAATCCCTTTCCCCCTATTAAAGTCATGCTGGCATATTTTCTGTCTATTACTTCAGGGGAATCCCTTTTATTCTTGGGGTAGATGAGCAGTCAAGGACATGAGTTCCATTTGAATGAGCACAATACGTGTTATGGAACAATTCAATGGTGCAACCCTCTTTTTCAGGAGTGCAGAGCTACATTTCATCTCTGTGCCCCATTTTTGGGACTGAAGAGGCTCCAAACTATACTTAATGAGCATCTTAGTTGCAGAACCGAGCTGAACCCTGAGGAGCTCCAGATGGATATCTGCAGACACCTTGTGAGTGACCTATAGAATTATATGAGATTATTGACAGCATAGGCTTGTGATGTAGAAGCAGGGGGAATGTGTGATGGGCAATGTAAGTATCTATGGGTATGTCTACGCTACAAAGTTAGTTTGAACTAACGGACGTTAGTTCGAACTAACTTTCATAGGCGCTACACTAGCGCTCCGTTAGTTTGAATTTAATTCGAACTAGCGGAGCGCTTAGTTCGAACTAGGTAATCCTCATTCCACGAGGATTAAGCCTAGTTCAAATTTACTAGTTCGAATTAAGGGCTGTGTAGCCTCTTAATGCGAACTAGTGGGAGGCTAGCCCTCCCCAGGTTTCCCTGGTGGCCACTCTGGCCAACACCAGGGAAACTCTATGCCCCCCTCCCGGCCCCGGACCCCTTAAAGGGGCACGGGATGGCTACGGTGCCCGTGCCAGGTGCAAGCCTGCCAGCACCCAGCCAGCAGACCCTGCACCTGGTGCGGATCGAGCCACCCACCCGATGCCCCCCAGCCCTCCCCCTCTTCCCGGGACCAGGCTGGCGGGTCCTGGGAGCTTGCCCGGGACCGCTAAAGGCGGGCTCCCTCCTGGGCTAGTGCGGACATCGTGGACCTCGTCCACGATCTCCACACTAGGCACAGGAAGGTGGCCGGCTAGGGCAGGAGAGCTGCCAGCCTGGCCACCCAGGAGCAGGAGTGCATGAAAATCAAGGTGGTCCACTGAGACCCCACGACCCTGAGCCCTGAGCATACAATGGCCATCCTGGGTCAGACCAAAGGTTCATCTATCCCGTAGCCTGTCTGCCGACAGCGGCCAACCCTAGGGACCCTGGAGGGGATGGACCGAAGACAGTGACCAAGCCATTTGTCTCGTGCCATCCCTCTCCAGCCTTCCACAAACTTTGGGCAGGGACACCTCTCCTACCCCCTGGCTAATACCACTCCATGGACCCAACCTCCATGGCTTGATCTCACTTCCCTTTAAACTCTGTTCTAGTTGTAGCCTTCACAGCCTCCTGCAGCAAGGAGTTCCACAGGTTGACTCTGTGCTTTGTGAAGAACAACTTTCTGTTACTAGTTTGAAGCCTGTTACCCATTCCTTTCCTTTGGTGTCCTCTAGTCCTTCTTTATGGGAACTAATGAAGAACTTTTCTGTATGCACCCTCTCCACCCAACTCCTGGTTTTAGAGACCTCTATCCTGTCCCCCCTCCGTCTCCTCTTTTCTAAGCTGAACAGTCCCAGTCTCTTTAGCCTCTCTTCATATGAGACCTGTTCCCAACCCCTGATCATTTTAGTTGCCCTCCCCTCTGCCACCCTCTCTCTTCCCCTCTCCCACCCCCTTTTCCCAGTCTCCCCCAGTTTTGTTCAATAAAGACAGATTCCATTTTTGAACACAATTGTCCTTTATTTTGTACATCAAGAAGAGGGGCTAGGGAAGGGTAAGGGGAAGGAGTTGAGGGAGGAATGGGGTACGCGCCCCCGATGGGGAGGACTGGGCTGGCTCTGCGGGCTTTTGGGGTGGAAGCTCTCCTGCAGCCCCCCAATTGCCCCATCTCCCCAGATGGCAGGCTGCGGCAAGTGCAGCCGGTCTGATGGCCAAGTGCTGTGATGTGCCCAGTGTGGGTACTCCGGGCACTCCAAGCCAAGACTGCTTTGCAAGCGGGGCACCCCTGAGAACTGTCTGTCCGGGGTGGGGGTTGGGACCCTTTAAGCACAGCCCTCGGCTAGCCTGAGACAGCATCTCCACGCTCTAAGTCCTCCTCTGATGCCCTGCCGGCACTGCTTCCGGCCATCCTTAAGCCCGGTTCAGGGTCCACTTAATGTGGACATGCTAGTTCGAATTAGTAAAATGCTAATTCGAACTAGTTTTTTAGTCTAGATCCGTTAGTTTGAATTAGCTTAGTTCGAATTAAGTAATTCGAACTAAGTTAGTTCGAATTAACGTTGTAGTGTAGACGTACCCTATTAGAGTGGGATACAGGACTGAGGGTGAAAGGAATGTAAATCTGCCCTAGATTCCTACTTTCCCCACTTCTACACAGCCTCCTGTCCTTTCTTCTATTTACTTGTTTAAATTAAAAAAAAAAGTCTGAGTGAGTCCAATAACTGACAGCAGTGGCAAGAGGAACACAGACTGTTTACTTGTGGTTTGTAAAGGCATGTGTTGGCAGTCAAAGGGCATTTCTAGCCAGAGAGAGCTCATGTGTCCCTGATTTTCTCTAGGCCAAAGAGAAGGCTGAGCTACTGGAGAACTTTTACAAAACCACCATCAGATACTTCCGCAGCAGCTGGGAAGAGATCCGGGCAGCTGCAGCCAAGTTAGCTGGTGAGAGAAAGTGTGCCATGTCCCTTTTGGTATTCCCTTTGAGGTAGACAGAAAAAGTCCCTGTGTGCAGCACTGAGCTACTATTAATCTCTCCGTGCTGTGACTTCTCATGCATAAATGGAGATGTTAATGTTCTCCTACTTCTCCAGTGTGGTGTTAGGAGGAATTTGTAATTTGCAATTGAATGCTTTGAGATGGCGCAGTCATTTAGTAGCAGAGGCTGGCACACTGTCACGTAGGGTATGTTTATTCTCCGATCAAACTAGTGTGCTAAAAATAGAGTAGCTGTGGCAGGAGTAGCAGGAGGGGTTAACTATTCCAAGGATGATCCCATCCAAACCCAAAAGTCTGTTCTCAAGGTGGCTAGCTCCTCCGACTGCTTCTGTCATCTGACCTGCACTCTATTTTTAGTAGTCAGAGTTAGTGTGGACTCAAACTATAGACCTAAGCTCAGTGTTGTTCACTGTTCCTTACTGGTGCTTCATCACTGGGAGGTAGGCAGGCCACCGCCACACAGTGCCTGCTGTGGCAGGTTCCTGATTGCCTTGCCCAGGAAGCACTAGATTCCTCCCCTTTGGCCCTGTGCCATCCTTTCCTTAGCACACCCATGCAAGCCAGGCAAGCATTGTGGCCTAATTAATTTATCCATGTGAGATCCTTGCTTAGTACGCACTTATTCCTGGCCCCAGCCCTTTGTTCACACCACTAGATTAATACACTGTCCTAGTATATCTCCACTAACTGACAGCAGTGGCAAGAGGAACATAGATTGTTTAAAGCAAATGAGGTTTTATGTAAACATTCTTAATTTTTTTCTCTTATTCTCTTCAGTGTGGACGCTAAACTTTTCTAGTATTTTCTTGCCTACAACTCACCTTAGACCCACAATAGAAGCCAAAGGGCCAATGTTATCACCTTGCACTTAACAAGAGAAGGTTTTTTATTGATGTTTATTTTACACTGCTTATTTAGGCATCATCCTGGAACATACGGACACCAAGAATATGAAATGGCTGGACATGGAACATCTGTTGACCTGTAAGTAACAAATACAGGTGAAATCCCATTCATTAGTGAGTTATAAAGAAATTTAGCTGACAAGCAAGCAGTAACTGATACCACAGGTGTGAAGTGCATCAGCCACACATCAAAGGACAGATTCAGCTTTAGTCTGCTCTGAAAGAGGTACGTCTACACTACAGCGTTAATTCAAGTTAACTTAATTCGAAATAGTTAATTTGAAATAAGCTAATTCGAATTATGCATCTATACACAAAACCTATTTCAAAATAGCATTTTGTTATTTTGAAATAGCGCGTCCACACTGAGTGGACCCTGAACCGAAGTTCAGGCTGGCCGGAACCAGTGCTGGCAGGGCATCAGGTTAGGACATAGTGTGTGGGGCTGCTGCCTCAGGCTAACTGAGCTCCGTGCTTCACGGGACCCTACCCCCACCCCGAACAGACAGTTCTCAGGGTTCCCCGCTCGCTTGTCTACCCCGATGAGGGACAGCAAAGCAGTCCTGTCTTGGAGTGCCCTGAGTGCCTGCACTCGGGACACCACAGCACTCGGCCACATGGAGCCAGAGCTGCCCCTGGGCACACCGGTGCGTCTCGTAGGGTTGTTGCCATCAGCCCAGCTGCACTTGCTGCAGGCTACCGTCCGGGGAGTCCATCGGGGGGCTGTCAGGATCTAGGAGGCCCTGCAGGAGAGTGTCCACCCCGAGGAGCCCTCAGAGCCACCCCGGTCCTCCCCACCGGGGGCTCGTGCCCCATTCCTCCCTCACGTCCATCTACTTACTCCTCCCTAGCCTCCCTTCCTGATGTCAAATAAAAGACATGTATGTTCAAAAATAGAAACTGGGTTTATTGAACAACAGGGTGAACCTCTGGGGAGACTGGGAAAAGGAGGTGGGAGAGAGGAATAGAGTGGGTGGGAGAGGGGAGGGTGAAACCTGGGAGGAGGAAGTTGGAAGGGAGAAGCAAAGGGAAGAAAGGAGAAGGGAAGATCAGGGCCCAAGGTTGGGGGTCTCACCGCACCAACTTGATTGTCTGCAAACCTGCTCCTGGGTTCGCATGTGGCCTTTGGTGGCCAGGCTGGCAGCTATCCTGCCATTGACGGCCGTGTTCCTCTGTCTAGTGCGGAGATCATGGATGCTGGGGCATCCCTCCCAAACCTGAATAAGGTCCATGATCTCCACCCTGGACCAGGAAGGCACCCGCCTTCTCCAGCCCCTGTCAGGCTCCTGGGTGCTGGCAGACTGCTCCTGAGGAGCAGTGGAGGGTTGGCTGCCAGTGCCTTGCTGGCTCACGTTTTGTGGCTACTGGCTCAGGGGCCCCGGTGGCCACTGCTGGCTCTTGGCTGGTAGGCTTGGATCTGGCACGGGCCAGGGTCTATCCCTTTAATGGCTCTGGGGCCAGGGGGAGAGGAGAGTAAGTTTTCCTGGTTGTGCCCAGAGTGGCCACCAGGGCTCCCTGGGAAGGGCTGGAGGCCCCCTATTTTGAATTAATTGTCTACACAGCACTTAATTTGAAATAGCTATTTCAAATTTGGTGTTACTCCTCGTAGAATGAGGTTTACCAAATTTGAATTAAGCGCTCTGCTATTTCGAATTAATTTCGAAATAGCGGTTTGCATGTATAGATGCTATTAAAGTTAATTCAAAATAACAGCTGTTATTTTGAATTAACTTTGCGGTGTAGACGTACCTGGAGGAAACTGCAGCCAGTGTGATATAAGTCAGTGCATCTCCTGGCTATCCTGGCAATGCCTCTTCCCAACCTGTGTCATCCACTCTTTGGGCTCCATCGGCTCCCTGGGAGCCACTTTTTGCTACCCCAAACTCCACACCATCAGATTTATTTCTGTCAGGAGATGTAAAATAACTTAAAAGCAGAAGCTATTGAGTCAATGGAGCACCTTCCAATTGGATGAGTTTCTGGTAGGGTCAGGGTCTCCCCTCTCCCCCCTCCTCCATCTCAGTTTGGAGCTTGGAAGGATCCCAATGGAGGAACCTAAAGCTTTGTTTGTACAGAGAGCTTCTGTAGCTTGGTACTCACTGGTACTAAATCTCCAGCTACTGCAGGCATAGGTGACTATATGAAAAGTGAGTCATATTCTCTGTAATTCCAGCTCTCCAGGTCCTACAGAATGACCCAAGTCCCATTGTCCAGCTGGTGGCAACTCAGGTCCTAAGAGACATCTGACCTGGATGAGTGCTCGGGGAATGAAGCACAGACAAATAGAACAAAGAGCTCCTGCTACCTTGTCACATCCATTGCTTCACTGGGGATTGCTGGAGGACAATGTGCTCTGTCTGTGCCAGCTTCTGTTTCCAGCTTGCACCTCATATACTTGGGTGGGAAGCGAGACATGGGTGGTATGCGGCCAGCTACAGTGACTGAACGCTATATCTGCTAGCTCTCCATGGGGTAAGGGAGTAGTATAAGGGCCCTACCATCAATCAAACATTAGCCCCGCCCCCTGAATCCGGAAGTCCCCACCCCCCCGACTCCCCGGAAGTCCCTTCTCCCTTGTCACCGGCAGTCCCGCCCCTGGAGGGTAGTACATCCGGGTCGAGAGGGACAGGTGACCGGAAGTTAAAAAGGATGTCATGTGACCCCCATTAGGCCCGTCCCCTGTCACCGGAAGTCCCGCCCTTGGGGGTAATACATCCGGGGTCAAGAGGGGCAGGTGACCGGAAGTAAGGGGTGTCATGTGACCCCTCTAAGGACTTGCCCCGCCTCCCTCTACCAATCAGGAAGGGCTTTCCCCGTAGGATCGCCCCGCGAACCGCTTTGACCAATGGAGGGGCAATTCCGGGACCGGATGACCCGCCCAGAAGTGGGTCATGTGACCCCTCTAAGAACTCGCCCCACCTCCCTCCACCAATCAGGAGGGGTTTTTTCCCTGTAGGACCGCCTCGTGAACTGCTTTGACCAATCAGGGGGCAGTTCCGGGACCGGATGACCCGCCCAGCAGTGGGTTGTGTGACCCCTCTAAGAACTCACCCTGCCTCCCTCTACCAATCAGGAGGGTTTTTTTCCCTGTAGGACCACCCCACAAATCGCTTTCACCATTCGGGGGGTGCTGTTCTGGGACCCGTTGACCAGACCGGAAGCTGGTCGTGTGACCCCTCTAAGAGCTTCCCGTGACACCCTCTGTCAATCAGAGCATAGCACTTCCCCATAAGTTCTAGCGCCACACTAAAGAGGCCATCTTGTTCCAAGAGCGCGTGTTTCAGAGAGCGTGCAAACGCTGAGCGGAAACATGGACTCCTTCACCACCCCCACCAGGAGTTTGGAGTTTGTTTTGGTGACGAGGGCCTTCCACCACATGAGAAGAAAGCGCCACATCAGCAACAGTTCCGAGGACAAGGGAGAGGCGAAAAGGGGCCCTTTGCCCCCTCTGCTATTGGATACACCAGAATCATCCTTGGCGTTCTCGTCAATGCTTTGTATCAGTGTTGAGCAAAAACAAGGTGGGCCCGGTTCGTCTTCCTCGTCCGATGCAATGCTGTCCCGGGTCTGACGGTCAGCTAGAAAGGCATCATCAAGCTGTCAAAAGATTGCCAGAAAGAAATAATGTAAGACGCTCTGGTCATTTTTTTTTTAAAGTTTTCAAAATCCCGGTTTCCTAACCCCATGATGCCCCAACTTCGATCTTTCATTTACCTATTTGGCTTCTTTTCCATGCGTCTTGTCCGACTCCTGGGAGCCATGGGCACCTTCTTCCTCCAGGCCATCTAGCTTGTCTGGCTGCATCGTGAGCGGTTGGGTTTCGGCGTCAGATATTGGTGTATCCATCAGCGGCTGGGCCAAAGGGCTCCCTTCAACTTCTCCTTCCTCCTCGGAACTGTCGCTGATGTAGCGCTTTCTTCTCGGCACCAAAACAAAGTTGGTGAAAGAAGCCATGTTTCCGCTCAGCGTTTGCACGCTCTCTGAAACACGCGCTCTTGGAACAAGATGGCCTTTTTTGTGTGGTGCTAGAACTTACGGGGAAGTTCTATGCTCTGATTGGCAAAGGGTGTCACGGGAAGCTCTTAGAGGGGTCACACGACCCGCCTCCGGTCTGGTCAACGGGTCCCGGAACTGCACTCTCCGGATTGGTCAAAGCAATTCGTGGGGCGGTCCTACAGAGAAAAAACCCTCCTGATTGGTAGAGGGAGGCAGGGCGAGTTCTTAGAGGGGTCACACAACCCACTGCTGGGCGGGTCATCCGGTCCCAAAACTGCCCCCCAATTAGTCAAAGGAGTTCGCGGGGCGGTCCTACAGGGAAAAACCCCCTCCTGATTGGTAGAGGGAGGCGGGGCAAGTTCTTAGAGGGGTCACACGACCCACTGCTGGGCGAGTCATCGGATCCCAGAACTGCCCCCCCGATTGGTCAAAGCGGTTCGCGGGGCGGTCCTACAGGGGAAAAACCCTTCCTGATTGGTTGAGGGAGGCGGGGCGAGTCCTTAGAGGGGTCACATGACACTCCTTACTTCCGCTCACCTGCCCCTCTTGACCCCGGATGTATTACCCCCAAGGGCGGGACTTCCGGTGACAGGGGACGGGCCTAACGGGGGTCACATGACACCCGGTCAGCTGTCCCTCTTGACCCAGATGTACTACCATCCAGTGGCCGGACTTCCGGTGACAGGGGAGAAGGGAATTCTGGCGGTCAGGGGGCGGGACTTCCGGGGTCAGAGGGCAGGGCTAACGTTTGATTGATGGTAGGGCCCTTATACTACTTAGGGGATTACACATGCCGGGGGAATTCACTAAGGGTGGCTTTAATTGGCATTTTGCATCTAACTGTGGATTTTGGTGATTTCCTTTAGATATCCAGGGCCTTTAACTGTGCTTGTATTGTCCAGTCCCATAAGTTGCTGAGTGTCCTCAAACTCCCTCTGATGTTATTGGGAGTTCAGAACACTCTGCCCTTCAAAGAAGGTACTCAGCAGATATCATTCGTCCTCCAAATTTAGAGGCTATGATCCTCCACCTCATAGCAAAAGTTTCCTGAATAGTTAGGTTTCTAGTCTCTCTCAGCACTTTACTCTTGCCCTCCTGGGTTCTGGGCCTATGAGGAGTCACCAGACAACAGTTAGCAAAGGAGGGTAAAAGGCTGAGGGGGTCTGGGATATCATTGTCTGTGGTTCTCAATGGGGAGAGAATCTTCCTGTGATGGCTGAATATGGGAAGGGGATCAGTGGAGATCTCCTGTTGAATTGACACTTTCTGATAATTCCCTATATTAGGTAATAGGAGTTCCCCTAATCTTGTGGTGTTTCCTGTTTTGGACATTGTTTTCCATTCCATATCCAGCAGCTTAATCCCAACCCATGTTATTATATTTATTAAGGGGCATTGTACAAATGCTGATGACTCGGTAAGTTTATTTCTCAGGTGCTGGCCATGCTGTGTCTCACAAACAGTCACCTGTAAATAACCCTCCCCTGTAAATAATATAGTGTTTGTATTTACTGTGCACATGTTTCCAATTAAACTCTTTGAAGTATCTGTTTCAATTACTCAGGGGCCTGATTTCTTCTTTCAGAGTATGTCTACACTACAGCATTATTTCAAAATATCTTATTTCGAAATAGCGCGTCTACACACAAAATGCATTTTGAAATAGCGTTTTGCTATTTCGAAATAGCGCGTCCACACTGAGTGGACGGTGAATCGCATTTAAGGCCGGACAGAACCAGGTCCGGCAGGGCATCAGGTCAGGAGTTACTTTGTGTGGCTGCTGCCTGAGGCCTGTGCTTAAAGGCACCCCCCTGGACAGCCAGTTCTCAGGTTTCCCTGCTTGCTTGCCTACCTCCATGAGGGACAGGAAACCATTTTGTCTCTGTGTGCTCTGGTTGCCTTCACTCGGGACATCACAGCACTCTGCAACATGAAGCCAGAGCTGCCCCTGGGCACTCTGGTGCTTTTCGTGGACGCGTTGCTGCGGACCTGTCTGAACCTTCTGCAGGCTGCCATCTGAGAGGTCCATCAGGGGGCTGTCAGTATCCAGGAGGCCCTGCGGGAGAGCTTCCATCCTGAGGAGCCCTCAGAGCCTCTCTGGTCTGCCCCACTGGGGGCTTGTGCCTCATTCCTCCCTCACGTCCTTCCACTTACCTCTCCCTCAGCCCCCTTCCTGATGTCAAATAAAATACACGTATTTTCATGAACACAAACTATCTTCATTTAACAAAACCCCGGGGGAGAGGGGGGAGAATGAAACTCTGGTGAGACTGGGGAAAGGAGGCGGGAGAGGGGAGAAGAGAGGGGGGAGAGGGAAGGGGGAAAACTTGGGGGGAGGAAGCAAGGGGAAGAAAGGGGAGGGGAAGGTCAAGGCTCAGGGTTGGGGGGCTCTCCAGACCAACTTGATTTTCATGCAAACTTGCTCCTGGGTTCACATGTGGCCTTTAGTGCCACGCTGGCAGCTATCCTGCCATTGATGGCCGCATTCCTCTCTCTAGTGCAGAGATCATGGACATTGGGGGCAATCCCCCCAAACCTGAATAAGGTCCATGATCTCCACCCTGGACCAGGAAGGCGCCCGCCTTCTCCAGCCCCTGTCAGGCTCCTGGGAGCTGGCAGACTGCTCCTGGCGAGTGGTGGAGGGCTGGCTGCCAGTCTTTGCTGGATCATGTTTGGGGGCCACTGGGTCAGGGGTAGTGACTGCTGGCTCTGGCCTGGCAGGCTTGGAACTGGCACAGACACTGTGGCCAGAGTCAACCCCTAAAGGCTCCGGGGAGGGAGGAAGGAGAGGAGTGATCTTGGTTGAGGCTGGAGTGGCCACCAGGGCACCCTGGGAAGTGTCAAAGTCAGACAGGACTCACAGATTTGGCAGACTGCTCTGTTTATTTCAGCAAAGCTTTGCTAAAATGCATTCAGAAAATGTGAGTACCATACAAGGTTCAAACCCCTTGATTTTATACAGTCAAAAGGCCAAGTTAACAAGATCAAAGGGTGTGGCAAAACTTCACATTATTAGTGTGGTTAAGTATCTTCATTTCAATATCAAGCACACAGCAATCTCCTGGCTATATCTCCCTGATTATCTAGAATTGCTTTCTGTCTAACACCTAATGTTTCTCTTCCTGTTAAACTCAGGCCCAAATTGGCTAGCACCTTGATCTACATACCTACAATCAACATTAACATACTTTTTTTCTTCCTCTTAAAAGACAAACAGAATTCCTTCAACTTATTCAATTATTACAGTACAATTCATCTTTCTCCTACAGTATAATTCTTTCTACTTTCACAATCCCTCCTTTTGGTCAAGCCTCGCCTATGACCAACAATTACTGGGTTCCTTGCATTAACCGTTCTTTGTCTTTTTGTTCATTAGTGATATTTAAAATCATCAGATTAGCCCTCTGATGAGGGGACATGTCTGTGACATGTCTTGCACAGTTTTGGATACAACAGGAGATTAACTGAAAACATACAAAAATTATTAAGATTCCAAATAGGATAGTCAGGGCTTCCTGAAACAACCAGTTTCCTATGCCAGAGAAATTGGACAAGTTACTTAGCCATTTTCACAGGGAACTTGGCTCTTCGTTGGAAAGGTATGCAATCTTTTTTAAGTAGCTAGCGCGAACTATTATATCATTGGTGTTGTCTGGTATATATACACAACATTCTTTGCCAATGAGAGCACAGGTCCCTCCTTTTGCTGCCAGCACTATATCCAATGCCTGACGGTTTTGGAGGACCACTTGTCTGATCGCTCCTGTTTCTTTGGCCAGGGCCCTTAAACTTTTTCCAGTTTCATTTTCCATGATTTTAACTACTGTTTGTAACCTCAGAAGCCTTTTTGCATGATGTATTACTCCCCCAAGTGGGTCAAAGGAACCACCAATAGCCTCTTCCCAAGTTAAAGGGCTTATGTGATTCACCATTGGGCATCCGACAAGTCCCTTCTTTTTCGCCTAAAATTACGGAGGCGTTCTCATGGGAAGGACTCTAACACTCGGAATTGTGGGAAGAGTTGGGCGGGATAACAGATACCTGACCAGTTAACTGGTAATGTGGTATAGGCCTTTGTTCCACAGACCCAATGATGCCCTATCAAAGCCGGGAAGGGTCGGTTGCACCCCTTTGCCATATAGGTGTCTACAAAGGAGGAGTAATATCCCCCGAAGGGCACACGGTGATTCTCCTGACGGGGAGTGGTGTTATGTGCATGGCATTAAAGATTGTACTGATGTTACAATATGCTGGAGACAACTGCTCCTCCCCAGATTCAGCCCCGTCCCATTACACACCAAACACCAGTGACCTTTTTTCTCCTCCACACTTATCCGTTTAGATACATTTATTCCCACAATTATTCCCACTGCTTCCCAAGTGTCATTACTGTTCCATGTCTTGTTAAATGGGTGAGGCCTGGGGAATTAAGTGGGATTGCCAAGACAGGAACCAGCTTGTGAGTGGGATGGAATGTGGCTGCAGACCCAGCAATTAGAGATATTAAGGGTCTGAGCGATCCATACTTGCTGGTGGATAAAAGAATTGTCATTGTCATTGTGGATTCCCCAGATCTTAAGACACCAGTGGCCGAGGAACAGGCCCCACCAGAGGCACATGTTGGAGGCAAGACCCTTTTGGTTCTGACAACCTCCACTGAGGGAACCGCAGTTACGGTTTTATGTCCACCAGGCAGCAGGCGCTAGGCTCACTGCTGCTTCTTCTTGGGCCTTGCTTTTGGTCCTCATCTGCTTCAGGCAATCCTTACGCGAACGTAGGTTGTAAGGTATTGCAGGCTGTTCCTCTACGTCTTCTTCTGGAGTCAAAATTGAGTCTGCATGGTCCTGAGGTGATGACTGGTCCGCTGGGGATGGTGCCTTCTTACACTGCGAAGCCTGTATCCGTGCTGCGATGCCGGATAACTTAACAGCCGTCTGGGCAGTGAGCAGCACCTGATGCAGGCCCTTCCACCGGGGTTCCATGGCGTGTTTTCGTTGGTGGTGTCGTACGTAGACCCAATCACCTGTCTCGAGAGTGTGGCAGGCATCCGAGGTGGGTTCCGTCGGCCAGGAGGCTCGAACCTGTGAATGGAAGTGACTTACAGCTTGCATTAGTCCCTTGCAGTACTGAAGGAGTGTACTGTGAGTCAAGTTCAAGTCTGAGACTGGAGTAATGGGAGCCATTGTTCACATAAACAATTTCAAAAGGACTTAATTTATGTCTTTGGGATGGTAGGGACAGTGCAGCAGGTGTGTGGCATGTAACACACGATCCAAGTGCTGAACAAGTTGTTCAGTAAAACGTGTACCCCGGTCACTGGACAGAGTGGCAGGAGTTTCTTTGGCAGGCATAATATGATTTAACAAACATTTGGCAACAGACAGCGAATCAGCTTTGCGACAAGGAAAGACTTCGATCCAACCCGAAAATAAGCATACCATAACCAAACTAAATTCATATAGTTGACACACAGGCATTTGTACAAAATCAAGCTGCCAATGCAAGAACAGTGCTTGGGGCAGGCCCCAGAACCCTTGAGCTACCTTTACAGGTTTGCCAACATTGTAGCTTTGGCAAGTGGTACAGGCGGCACAGTGGTGAGCTGCAAAAGAGCTGAAATGGGGGGCCCACCATTCTGCCTTAGTTACAGCAGAGATCATCCCCTCCTTTCCGACATGCGAAACGCCGTGTAGCAGGGCGGCCAGAGCTGGGTAGAGCGAAAAGGGGGCCACAAAGGCACCAATAAGGGGGCGCCAAAGGGAATCAGGGTGTAGAGAGCAACCCTGGGCGACCCAGGAGTCTTTTTCTGTTTCTGAGGCAGAGTCTTGGAGCAGGGTGACTTTCGAAAGGGACTGCGGTGGTACAGAAACAGAAAGGGAACCGAGAAACGCACCTGGGGAAGGTTCTATGGCAGCATTACCCTTAGCAACATCAGTATCTGCTGTGGAGTGACCAGGGCACTTAACAATAGCTAATGCAGATGGGAGTGCATACAGGAGAGCAGCAATGTAGGGGCCATTCTTGATAGGGGTACCAGCAGAGGTAAGGAAACCCCGAGCTTGCCAGAGGGTGCCAAAGTCATGTACAACCCCAAAAGCGTATCGAGAATCAGTATAAATGGTGGCGGAGCGTCCCTCAGCCAGAAAGCAAGCGCGGGTTAGGGCAACTAGTTCAGCGACTTGTGCTGAGGTGACAGAAGGTAAAGGCGCAGCTTCTAGGGTTTCAGAGAGTGATACCACAGCGTATCCTGCGAGGAGACGACCTTGGCTATCTCTAAAGCAGGAACCGTCAGTGAATAACACAAGGTCGGAGTTAGAGAGAGGGACATCAGAAAGGTCGGGGCATGAGACGGTGACAGCAGAGACACTTGCAAGGCAGTCGTGGGGTTCACCGTCATTAGACAGAGGAAGGAGAGTGGCAGGGTTCAACTGAGAACAGCACTTTATGGTGATATGGAAAGCCGAAAGCAGTAAAAGTGAGGCGGGCGGAGGAAAGGTGAGCTGTATTACATTGTAGCAGGAGAGTATCTATAGAGTGAGGGACCATGAGAGAAACAGGAGAGCGGAGGACAAGGGACTCAGACATTTCAATTAGGCGTGCCGCGGCAGCCACAGCACGCAGACAGGGGGGTAGACCTTGGGCAACAGGATCCAAGGTGGCAGAGAAATAAGCTACTGGACGATTTTTGCCACCATGCTCCTGAGTAAGAACCCCAAGTGCACAACCAGATTGCTCGTGGCAGAAAAGGGTAAAGGCTTACAGTAGTCAGGTAACCCTAAGGTGGGGGGGGGCAGTGAGAAGCACTAAAGAGTCAGTTTCTGAGGCAGATAATGAAGGGGAACAGAGGAGTAGATCATTTACACATTGGACCAATGTGGACCCAGAGGGGAAGACCAGGTCAACAAGGTCTTTGGCTAATGCTTGGGAAAAGTAAGACGGGCTTTCTGTGTACCCCTTGGGAAGCATACTGCTGCTCCTTGTAAGAAAAGGCAAAAAGATACTGGGACTTAGGGTGAACCGGGACAGAAAAGAAAGCAGAACACAGATCAACATCAGTAAAATGAGTTGCATCTGGCAGGATAGAAGCCAGATTAGTTGCTGGGTTAGGGATTACAGGAAAGGTGGGTACAACAATGCAGTTAATAGCTTGAAGATCCTGAACAAACCGCCATGATTTACCATCAGCTTTTCGAACTGGGAGGAGGATAGGGGTGTTACAGGGGCTGGAACAGGGGACAATAATGCCTTGTTCCCACAGGGTGGATATGACCGGAGCTGAAACCTTTAAATCCCAAAAACCTGGTGCCACGACCCCTTCTCTGACCTTATCCCCATTCTTGGTACCCTCCCCATTCCCAGTACTGTCTGCCCTGCCCTGAATAATGCTGTATTTGCAGAGCTATCAACTTTTGTGAGGACTGCTTCTCTTTCTTTTTAGAGTGCAGTGGCAATGCTCTGCCACTGCTTGCAATTTGTCCATGGTCTTGGCCTCCCATCCAACACTTATTTGCTTTAACATACTGCTAATAGCAGATAAGAGGCTATTAACAAACGCATGCGCCAGGGCGCCCTGTATCCCAAAAAACCCCAAAAAAACCAACCAACCAAACAAAAAAAACCATCAGTCAGTCTGTGTGATAGTTGCCCGGGTTTTTTTCTTTGTTGCTGTTTACGGGGTTATGAGTAGTTTACACAGTTGCAGGAGGTCTGCTTCAGAGGGTTCATAGGCATTGCACACTAGCAAAATTCCTCTGCAAATTTGGTAGGGTTTTCCTGGGGCTTTGGAAAACCTTTTAAAATCGAGTGGAGCTCCGTGTGGGTCCAGGGTTTATAGCTTCAAGTGGGACCGGTCTGAGTCTTCTTGGAGGACGGGGTAAAGGGAAGCACTCGGTCTGGTGGTGGGAGAGGAGGTTTCCAATAAAGCTTTTTCTTATAATTAGAATTTTTAAGGGAGGCGAGCTTCGATTCAGTTCATTTAAGATTTACCTCGTCCCACCACTGCATGAAGCAATCTACCTCTCCTCTAGCCAATTTAGTTTTGGGAAGGCCAAGTTTGTCTTTTAAGACGTCCACTTGGTCTTTGTTCCAAGATCCTAACAGTGGCCACTGAGTTTTGGGATCCCCCCAGAGTTAATCTAGATCATTTTTCCAGAAATTTACAGGAGTCCGGACCCTTTCTAAAATATATAAACTGAGCCAGGGTCCCTTTAGGGAACTATCCCTGCTTAGACGTCTAGTTACCCATACAGGAGGACTTCATACACCAATCACACAAGGAGGAAATTCGGGTTCGTCAGAGCGGTGCCCAGTGCAACACACAAAAGAAGCCCACAGGCTACTGCCTCAATCGCCCTTGCGTTCACTCCAAGGATTTTATCCAAGGTGCGGTGCGGCTGCGATTGTGCAGATTCCAGTCACGCAGACCGCGGGGACAGGAGCCCCTTGGTCGGCCAGTCCCCGGGCAGGGATGGCTCCCAGACTCACTCACACCACAGGGAAGACGGATAGACACAGAGACAAGACAGTCCTCAGTCCGGACAAAATAATTACCTGACCAGAGTCCTGATGTTAGATCCCGGGATCCCTACCAGAACAGAGCAGGAACCAACAGGTTCGATGGCGTAGACTTCGCTGTGGTTGTGCACCTTTCCGTTCTGGCGGAGGACCGCTCGGGCCAAATGCCCAGGTGCCAGCTACCACGGTCATCCTGCAAAACAGTCAGGGATCACACAGCCTCAGCGAAGACGGTTGCCATCTCGGTAGAACCTCCAAATTGTCAAAGTCAGACAGGACTCACAGATTTGGCAGACTGCTCTGTTTATTTCAGCAAAGCTTTGCTAAAATGCATTCAGAAAATGTGAGTACCATACAAGGTTCAAACCCCTTGATTTTATACAGTCAAAAGGCCAAGTTAACAAGATCAAAGGGTGTGGCAAAACTTCACATTATTAGTGTGGTTAAGTATCTTCATTTCAATATCAAGCACACAGCAATCTCCTGGCTATATCTCCCTGATTATCTAGAATTGCTTTCTGTCTAACACCTAATGTTTCTCTTCCTGTTAAACTCAGGCCCAAATTGGCTAGCACCTTGATCTGCATACCTACAATCAACATTAACATACGTTTTTTTCTTCCTCTTAAAAGACAAACAGAATTCCTTCAACTTATTCAATTATTACAGTACAATTCATCTTTCTCTTACAGTATAATTCTTTCTACTTTCACAGGGGGTTCAACAAAAAATGGGTAAAATGGTGAAATATTTTTGAAATCTAATATCACTAGATAAAAATAACTTTTCATCTAAAACATGGGGGGAAATGACCAAAATGAACATTTCCAGCAACCATTTTCATATTGATCAGTCATTTATATATAGATTGCTTTTTAAAAAGTTGTAGCAGCATCATTTTGACCAGCTCTGGCATTAACACAAGTTCCCTGGCATTGCAAGCAGAGTTCATATTAATATATTCAGTCTCTTTCCTCAGATTCCACAACCATTGGATTTGACAGGGCCAGCACTCAGGTAAGTGAAAGCGTGAAAGTTATTAGTTTATTGACCATACCATAGTGCCAGGACGAAAGAAACTGAACTGTGCAGTTAAGCCAGCATTTTGTAGCTAACAGATTTACCAGAAAATGTGAAGGCTGTCCTTCTTATTGCTATGTTTCCACTGTCTTCAAGAAGTATGATTTACAGAAGTGACTGAGCAAGTTAGTAATAATTCTCCTACCTCTCATAGATGTTTTTAAAATCTCAGTCTCAATTTTAATAACTAATTTCCTCCCAGAGATACTACTTTCTCATTTGTTGTTACTGCCGCTCTGCCATATCTATTGGTCAAACTGGTCAGTCTCTATGACAAAGAATAAATGAACACAAATCAAACATCAGAAATGGTAACACATATAAACCTATAGGGAAACTTTTTAACCTGCTTGGGTGCTCATTCTTGGATGTAAAAGTAATCATTCTTCTACAAAGGAATTTCACCAGCCAATTACAGAGAGAGTGTGCGGAACTGATCTTCATTTGTAAATTTGACACTGTTTCCCTGGGTTTGACATTGACATTAACTGGATGTGGCATTATAAAGCCAGTCTCCACTGCCTTTAACCCTGCATTTTTACATCAAAAGCTAAGTATATGACACTTCCAGCCCATTTGTTTAGCCTCGTTAGCACTGGTCCTACAATTGACAGGTACCTTTCTTTCCTTTCTTTTTCTGTTATCATTTCTGGGTTTTTGTTATTCCTTTACAGCTCATCTGATGAAGTGGGTTTTGCCCACGAAAGTTCATGCTACTGTGTATATATTTTTGTTAGTCTCTAAGGTGCCTCAGGACTACTTGTTGTTTTACAAGTTCTTTAGTGACTCAGCCATTTTGATTAAACATTAATTTTGTCCCTCTTGTTTATAAATTGCCTCGGCGGGTTGTGGAATCTCCATCACTGGACATGTTTATGAGCAGGCTAGACAGACACCTGTCAGGGATGATCTAGACAGTCCTTGGTCCTGCCGTGAGGGCAAGGCACTTGACCTGATGATCTCTTGATGTGCTAGTGTTCTATGATTCTATTATTCTATTTATTAAAGGATCTATTGCATTTTCCTCCCAATAAACTTATAAAAGCTCTTATTTCCCCTAACTTCTTTGCCTGTATCACCCACACCTGGTCATTACTGCCCTCTGTCTCCCTCTAGAGGTCATTAGACCACCTGTGACAATGCTCAGGTTACTCAGAGTTCTAAGGCATCTCGTTAATGCCTGCTATTACCATGAGGAATCTTCTCTCTGCCTGCTAGGGGTCAGCTGGCTGATCCTATCAGCCACAGGCAACCCATGTGGGCTCCAGTGTTTCTCAGAGAGGCAAGTGCCAGGCAAACTCCAAACCTGAGTACTCTGAGTGGGGCCCCTGTGACATTCAGCATCTTAACCACTTACAGAATTACCAGATCCCAAAGGCCCAGTACCCAGCAGCTTATAGTTACACCTGAGAACACAGCTCAGCATTGTACACAGCACTTAGTTCACGGGAAAAGCACCTGTGAGCTTATTTATCAAAGGAGAGAGATTCAATGGCAGCCGACAGAAATGCTGGAAAAAAGGGTTACATGTCCATCAAAACCAGCCAAAGTCCTTCTCACTGCATTTTAACCAAGATAGAAACTACACCCACTGGCACTTTGTCCCCTTCCCCTGGTAAAGGACCTTAGAGCATCTTTCTGCATTCCTAGATATCTCAGTCGAGTACTTCATTCTTCACCTGTAAAGCAGCCACCCCACCCCCGCTTTTAACATCATTCTCATAATTATCCCCCTGCCTTCTCTCCATGCACAGGTGACTCACTATGCGAATAGAGTACTACTGTAAGACACACGATGGTCAGCAAGGGAAAGAAGCATCTCCCACCTCCTTGCCTTGAGCTACAAGGTCTAAAGAACACAACTTCCAATAGACACATACCTCCTTCCGTATTCTCTGCACAGACATTTAGAGAAGATTATGAGGACCGGTGTGACACACACTTTCATGTGACACTGTTTGGTGAACTAGAAGGTAAACACCAGTCCCATGGGACCCCCGTAACTTTTATACCCCCGTGCCCTCTGCAGACGGCTGCAAGAGCCCATGGGTTACACCACCCTCCTGGTTAATAAATCTACTTTCCACTAGCTGAGGCTACACAAACTCCCAGTTTTAGATCCAGAAGTTCTATAGACAATCCCGACTGCAGGCAATTTCCTGAGGGATTGCACCCACGTTTTAGCCTTTGCCCATATAGCTCTTCTGCAGCCTTCACAGACTCATTTACACACTAACGTATGTGCCCTTTTTCCACAGGGCTCACAGCCCAGCGGAGACACAGCGGTGACCTGCACAACAGTAGGTCCTTGCACAGACCAGACAGCAGGTCTTTCGCCAGCTGGGGAAACAGATGACTTGCATCCTTATGGCACTGGTGAGCTCACCTGGCAAGTACGAACCCCTTTGAGGAGGGACCTAGGTCACACAGCTTAGGTTGGAGTTA
Organism: Pelodiscus sinensis; assembly: GCF_049634645.1. NCBI lineage: Eukaryota > Metazoa > Chordata > Testudines > Trionychidae > Pelodiscus > Pelodiscus sinensis. The sequence goes on from NC_134735.1 coordinate 18,262,898, forward strand.
AAGCTTCCCCAAAGTGCAGAGGCATTTGCATTTGACATTCTGGTTTGGACCCATCCTAGAGATGCTGTTTTAATCTATGTAGGTTCTTATCCCACCCACCCCATGACAGTACCCGTGGATTTTCCAGTAGCGCATTAAGCAAGACGACTAATGTCTGTCCCGTGGGGTTCATTCTCTCATCTGGCTGGGGAAATGGATTTTCTGCCCCCAAAAACATTCAGAGCTTATCCAAGAATTTCACCCAGAAATCAGGACACGCGACCTACAATTTTGAATATTTTCCATGAGACAAAATGAAGAAAAGAATGTGGGGGGTGAAATGAAAACTTTTATTTTGATTAAACAAGAGGGCTTTGCACCCTGCTCGCTACACTAACCAAGCTCCATCACTGTGGGTAGGCAGCCCCAGCTCTCCCGCTGGGCCACTGGAGGCTTATGTCAAGGCTGACCCGGCTCTTTTCCTCCATCCACCAGGGCGTTGGCCTGGGCCAAGGCTACCTGGCTCTCTCCCTCTGGCTGCGAGGGATGAGGGTGTATGACTTCCAGATCACCCCACGTGATGTGGGAGGGAATGTGGCTCTGCCCCTCCTTCCCCCAGGAGGGTGCACAGGTCCCAGGCCCCTCCCCTGTGAAGGGGGAGGGCATGTGGATCCTGGCCCACCCCCACAAGGGGAAGGCCTCTGGTTCCCTTCTGGGAGGATACATGGCTCCTGGAGGCTCCAGGAATGGGGAGGGGAAAGGTTACATGGCTCCGGCCCGCCAGAGCACTAGGGAGGGCAGGAGGAGGTAGGGCAGCTGAGGGCAGAGGAGGGGCTGTGGGATACAGTGTCATCACATCACTCTGTCATCCCATAGGAAATTTTTTTTATATAGAGAGAGAGATTAAACTGTTTCCTTTTGATTTAGACCTTTTTTGGAGGGGAGGGGGGGGGGAGATTTTAATATAAAAGGAAGGACCTTTCCAAACAAAAATGTATTTGGAAGTGAAAAAAATTAAAACTTTTCTTTCCCAAAATATTGAAATAGAATTTTTCCCACGTTTTCTCATATTTTTTCTAATTTTTAAACAAAACTTCATCAACATTAAAACACGTGGAGTTAATCAGGAATACTGTTCTGGAAGGACTCCCCATGTGAAGAAGCTATAAGAGCAGAAGCTGGTCAAATGTTTTTGCAATAATACACATACTGAGAATAAAACCATTCCCCCCGTAACGTGTTTTATTCACATGAATATTCTCAATGCATTCAGTAGGGCTGCTTGTGAGAGCATGATCAGAATACCACCTGCAACCAGGTAGATGTAGAGATGACTGAGGAAGTGATTTTTGGATTCAGTGGCCAAATCAAAAAATCTGGGGAAAAATATGAGTTTAGCTCATGACCAAAACGGATTTTGTTGTTTTTTCTTGTGAAATATTTGGGTTGAATACATAGCTCATGTATTTGTGACTTCACGCATGAATGTCAGTTCAAATGAAAAGGCCAACATGAAATATTTTGATACTTCCCTCAAAAGAATCTGTGGGATGTATTTTGAAATATATGTAGGCACTTCCATTCAGGTTATCTCTGGTTCTAACATGTGATCTAGTCTGATGTTCTGCATGGCACAGGCCAGAGAACGGCCACAGAATAATTCCTACAACAGTGCTTAAAAAAACATTCAGTTTTGGCCTACCCCTCTGATGTTGCCATGACTATGAAATGAGCTAGGGTTTTTGTTAACAACCCTATATTCCCTCTGGATTTCAGGTAGTTCTCTTGAGTTGCTGTGAATGTTAATTTCTATGATGTTTCTCTCTCACACCTTTTTCAGATTTTGGCCTCTAACATGGATTCTCTGAGAACACTAGCCCAGGGCTCCACTGTTGCAAACTCTTTGGATTTGTTTTCCTTTTTGTGTATCTGATTTTTTTTTTCTTTTGGGAACATATTCCAGCCCTGAGTGACAGATCTGCTTCAGAAGAGTAAGCAATCTGTTCCCAAGCCTCCACTAATTCAGATCATTCAACCACTAGCTATGCCTTTTTTGGAGCAAATGGTACATGAAGAACACAGATTTCAAGTAGATCAGAATTTCCATCTTTCCTGTTTAACATTCTATCAAACTGTTAATGCGGTGGGGGCTGGAGAGTGTCTACACTGGCATGTGCTTTTGCACAAGAGATGTGCTTTTGCACAAGAGCATCCATGCCAGTGTAAATGTTCTCTCTGAGCAAGAAAGCTCTGATGGCCATTTTAGCCTTTGGGCTTTCTTGCGCAAGAAATTCATGTTGCCTGATTCCACTGGCCTCTTGCGCAAGAACAGTTGCACAAAAGGGCTTATTCCTGAGTGGGAGCATCATAGCTCTTGCGCAAGAAGCCCCGATTTCTCACATTAGAACGTCAGTGTTCTTGCGCAAGAACTCCCCGGCAGTGTAGACAGGCAGCATGTTTTTGCGCAATGCCAATGTAGACACAGCTCTTGAGCTCAGCTCAGGCTGTAGAGCTCCCTTCTTCTTATCGCATGCTGTATGTGGTCCAAGTGCCAGGACATGGGACAGTGACCACACCCATTAGCTGTGTGGGTTACACTTGCAGATCTAAGGAGGAGAAGCTCTAGATAAAAGCCATCAGACCGGCTGACCTGGCAGTAACAGAGGCCCTGGGGTCTGGCAATTTAAAGGGGCAGGGCTTCCAGTCACCACTGCTTTTGCGGCAGTAGCCATGGCTAGAGCCCCAGCCCCTTTAATTCCCTGACAGAGCCCCGCACGGCGCTGTAGAGCCCTGGGCAATGTGCCTCAGATGGTGCCCGAGGCGCCGCAATCTGGGAGATGCTGAAGGCCGTTTTCCTCATCTCTGCCATCTATTGCTATGACTGATGGCCAGACGCTGCAGCCCTTCCTGCTAAGGGTGGCCTGCAACCCTCACTACTAACGCAGTCCCCTTGGAATCAGTGGGGCTTCTTGGAAGAAGATGCTGTGAAATGGGTGGTATTCACCTCCTGCTGTGCGAGGCCTGTCCGTCACTAAACAGGGAGTATGAGGCACATAAGCAGTGAAGGCCCACAGCGCGTGAAGGGACACATCTTGGGAAGGCCCACAGCGTGTGCAAGCATACACTGTGTGAAGGCAGACAGCCTGTGAAAGTACACAGCGTGGGAAGGCAGACAGCCTGTGAAAGCACACAGCGTGGGAAGGCAGACAGCCTGTGAAAGCACACAGCGTGGGAAGGCAGACAGCCTGTGAAAGTACACAGCGTGGGAAGGCAGACAGCCTGTGAAAGTACACAGCGTGGGAAGGCAGACAGCCTGTGAAAGTACACAGCGTGGGAAGGCAGACAGCCTGTGAAAGTACACAGCGTGGGAAGGCAGACAGCCTGTGAAAGTACACAGCGTGGGAAGGCAGACAGCCTGTGAAAGTACACAGCGTGGGAAGGCAGACAGCCTGTGAAAGTACACAGCGTGGGAAGGCAGACAGCCTGTGAAAGTACACAGCGTGGGAAGGCAGACAGCCTGTGAAAGTACACAGCGTGGGAAGGCAGACAGCCTGTGAAAGTACACAGCGTGGGAAGGCAGACAGCCTGTGAAAGTACACAGCGTGGGAAGGCAGACAGCCTGTGAAAGTACACAGCGTGGGAAGGCAGACAGCCTGTGAAAGCACACAGCGTGGGAAGGCAGACAGCCTGTGAAAGCACACAGCGTGGGAAGGCAGACAGCCTGTGAAAGCACACAGCGTGGGAAGGCAGACAGCCTGTGAAAGCACACAGCGTGGGAAGGCAGACAGCCTGTGAAAGCACACAGCGTGGGAAGGCAGACAGCCTGTGAAAGTACACAGCGTGGGAAGGCAGACAGCCTGTGAAAGTACACAGCGTGGGAAGGCAGACAGCCTGTGAAAGTACACAGCGTGGGAAGGCAGACAGCCTGTGAAAGCACACAGCGTGGGAAGGCAGACAGCCTGTGAAAGCACACAGCGTGGGAAGGCAGACAGCCTGTGAAAGCACACAGCGTGGGAAGGCAGACAGCCTGTGAAAGTACACAGCGTGGGAAGGCAGACAGCCTGTGAAAGTACACAGCGTGGGAAGGCAGACAGCCTGTGAAAGCACACAGCGTGGGAAGGCAGACAGCCTGTGAAAGTACACAGCGTGGGAAGGCAGACAGCCTGTGAAAGTACACAGCGTGGGAAGGCAGACAGCCTGTGAAAGTACACAGCGTGGGAAGGCAGACAGCCTGTGAAAGTACACAGCGTGGGAAGGCAGACAGCCTGTGAAAGTACACAGCGTGGGAAGGCAGACATTTCATCTCTTCCCCCAGTACACAGTAGCTTGCCAGCCTGCACTTTCATTTCCCTTTGTGTCTATTGCAGAGTGGATGATTTGGCCACTTGACTCCTCTGAAGGAGGGGCTATCCTCAGGCCAATACCCGCGTGAGGCACCACGTTGCAAGCTGCCACGTGCTGTTTGATGCTGCAGAAATGTCTCCACGAGTTGCAATGCAGCCATTTTGACTCTTCTTTTGCCCTTTGCATAATCATAGCCAGGGCCCGTTCATGGATGAGGCAGTTCTGCTGCGTAGGGCGCATGTGAACCACCCCAAATGGTCACGAGAGACGAGGGTAGTAAAAAGCTCATTTAATGTATAACCCATTTCAAGGGGTTCTTTGGATTAGGGATGTGAAAGGTTAACCAGTTAACCAGTAAGCAACCAGTTAACCAGGGGCCATGGGCAGGGGAGCTACTGCAGTCCCATGGGACCTGCCACAGACAGGGGCTTCTCCAGCCATCTCCTGCCACAGACAGGGGCTTCTCCTGCCACAGACAGGGGATCAGTGTCCTGCGATCCCAGGGACACTGACCAGCCCCAGTCCCTGTGTCCCATCCTCACTCCAGGGAATTGGCTCAGCCCATGGTGTATAGACACCCTGTCTAACTAGCCACAGATTCCGGCTTTCTCACACCCTCCCTGCCCCTGAGTGTCTTTGTTCCACAGATGCCCTCGTGGGCCAAGGGAAACTGCAAGATGTGTTTGTAAGTGCCCCCCAAAACTCCCCAGCTCTGTGCCTTGCCTCACCCCACACCAATGCACCATGCACCCCCTCACTGCATAGGAATACCCCCTGCTGTCTGGGATCAGGACTGTCTGGTGTGTGGCTCTGTGTGTTTGTGTGCTGGTTTTGACTCACACACATAGTGACTCTCTTCCCTCCCTACCCCAGGAGCCCAACCCCCGCGCTGAGGGACTCACCTATGCCGAACTGGACCCCCCAGCGCTGCAGACTAAGCGGGGGGCCCTGTCCCCAAACCCATCCTGTATGCCGCAGTCAGCACCTGTCCTCTGCCCCCATAGAGGAAGTCACTAGATCAATGGGGCAGGGAGGATGGTCCCCAGAGAGTGATGCAGTGACACCCCCCAGAGAACAGGCTCAGCTTATGGTCTCTCCTGAATCCCTTCCCCCGCCCGCATCTGGTACTGCCCCACCCAGTCATGCCTCACCCTCAGTCCCATGGGTACATGCGCTGGTCTCAGATTCCCTCCCCTCTCCCTGTGGGCCCCCCCCTGGTCTCAGACCCACCCCCATGGGCCCACCCCCTGGTCTCAGACCCACCCCCATGGGCCCACCCCCTGGTCTCAGACCCACCCCCATGGGCCCACCCCCTGGTCTCAGACCTACCCCAATGGGCCCACCCCCTGGTCTCAGACCCATCCCCATGGGCCCACCCCCTGGTCTCAGACCCACCCCCATGGGCCCACCCCCTGGTCTCAGACCCACCCCCATGGGCCCACCCCCTGGTCTCAGACCCATCCCCTTGGGCCCACCCCCTGGTCTCAGACCCATCCCCATGGGCCCACCCCCTGGTCTCAGACCCACTCCCATGGGCCCACCCCCTGGTCTCAGACCCATCCCCTTGGGCCCACCCCCTGGTCTCAGACCCACCCTCATGGGCCCACCCCCTGGACTCAGACCCACCCCCATGGGCCCACCCTCTGGTCTCAGACCCACCCCAATGGGCCCACCCCCTGGTCTCAGACCCACCCCCATGGGCCCACCCCCTGGTCTCAGACCCACCCCCATGGGCCCACCCCCTGGTCTCAGACCCATCCCCATGGGCCCACCCCCTGGTCTCAGACCCACCCCCATGGGCCCACCCCCTGGTCTCAGACCCACCCCCATGGGCGCACCCCCTGGTCTCAGACCCACCCCCATGGGCCCACCCCCTGGTCTCAGACCCACCCCCATGGGCGCACCCCCTGGTCTCAGACCCACCCCCATGGGCCCACCCCCTGGTCTCAGACCCACCCCAATGGGCCCACCCCCTGGTCTCAGACCCACCCCCATGGGCCCACCCCCTGGTCTCAGACCTACCCCAATGGGCCCACCCCCTGGTCTCAGACCCACCCCAATGGGCGCACCCCCTGGTCTCAGACCCACCCCAATGAGCCCACCCCCTGGTCTCAGACCCACCCTCATGGGCCCACCCCCTGGTCTCAGACCCACCCCCATGGGCCCACCCCCTGGTCTCAGACCCATCCCCATGGGCCCACCCCCTGGTCTCAGACCCACCCCCATGAGCCCATCCCCTGGTCTCAGACCCATCCCCATGGGCCCACCCCCTGGTCTCAGATCCGCCCCATTGAAACATGCCCTGGTCTCAGATCCCCCCTGTCCACTCCTGTCTATCTGCAATACTCACTGAGGAAGGCGATGGTGAGAGCAGATGCCATAATGGGCCAGTGAGGGGCACCAGCCACACCCCTTTTCCCAGCTCCACCCAGCCTCAAATAAGGAGTTCCACTGCATCCACCACCCCTTGTTTCTCATCTGCAGGCAAAATCTCATGTGGTCACAGTTACCAGAGGTCTCTGCAAAACCGAGGAAACCCTGAAATCATCAGCCTGGCCAAATGTCCAGCAGCCCCAGCTTGTCCATGTCTCTGTGGGGAGGGAGGAGGGAGGTCGTCTTCTTTGGGGAGGGTACACTAGGCTGGGAGCCGGGTTGTCATAATCAGCAGTGCTGACCAGTGTCTGGTGACTAAGGGGTTAACCCTGTAGCTAGCCAAGTATCAGGTGGTAAGTCAATAACAATGCAGGTAGAAAATTCAAACTGAAAAACAGGGGTTTTCTCTCTCTCTTCTGTGTTTGAGAGGTAGAGTAGTCTCCTCCAAGACTGAGGGAAATGGGAGAACGGGAAGCGACTGTCTAGGAAGGAGTACGGCAGAAAGGGATCTAGGGATTATAGTGGACCACAAGCTGAATATGAGTCAGCAGTGTGATGCTGTTGCAAAGAAAGCAAATATGATTCTGAGATGCATTAACAGGTGTGTTGTGAGCAAGACATGAGAAGTCATTCTTCTGCTCTACTCTGCGCTGGTTAGGCCTCAGTTGGAGTATTGTGTCCTGTTCTGGGCACCGCATTTCAAGAAAGATGTGAAGAAATTGGAGAGGGTCCAGAGAAGAGCAACAAGACTCATTAAAGGTCTAGAGAACAGGACCTATGAAGGAAGGCTGAAAGAATTGGGTTTGTTTAGTTTAGAAAAGAGAAGATTGAGAGGAGACATGATAGTCGTTTTCAGGTATCTGAAAGTGTGTCATAAGGGGGAGGGAGAAAACTTGTTCATCTTGGCCTCTGGGGATAGAACAAGAAGCAATGGGCTTAAACTGCAGCAAGGGAGGTTTAGGTTGGACATTAGGAAAAAGTTCCTAACTGTCAGGGTTGTCAAACACTGGAATAAATTGCCCAGGGAGGTTATGGAATCCCCATCTCTGGAGATATTTAAGAGTAGGTTAGATAAATGTCTATCAGGGATGGTCTAGACAGTATTTGGTCCTGCCAAGGGGGCAGGGGACAGGACTCAATGACCTCTCGGGGTCCCTTCCAGCCCTAGTATTCTATGATTCTATGATTCTCTCTCCAAGAACGGATTTCTTAGAATGTGTAAGTAGGGAAAAGTTTAGCTAGTCCGTCAGGATTTGTTGTTTTCCTTGTTTGGGGATTTGGAAATAATGTCTAAGCTGTTAATTGTGTTTTTCTTTTTTCTTTGTAACCAAGTTTTAGCCCATGAGGTTTCCCTGAGTATGTTTATCAATTAGGTGGCTCTTTCCATCTAACCACTTTACTGTGCTTGCTACTGTAGTTTTATTTTGATAATAAAGAATTGTTGTATCTTGTAATTAACCGGGATTGGTTGATTGTTGTGTCCTTAGGACTCAGTGCCTACTTACAAGGGCAGAGTTCATTGTTGTCTGTGAATCTCCTGTTTTCCCAACTCCAAGTAAAACAGAGCTTGGGGCACGGGGAGAGTTTTACCTTAGGTAGGAGGTTTCCCAAGTGATCTCTTCCCTGGTTTTCTTGGATTTACTTGGGTGATGGCAGCGGATTCCCCAAAATCTGGGTATTAGGATTTTTTTAGGGGGAGGTGTTGTACCAGAGCCTGCAGAGGCAAGATTCTGGAGTGCTTTTGAGGGACCCACTTCTGCATTCATCATGCCAGAGTTGGGGACAGCCTTGACACAGATGTGTACAGGATCTGAAATTCAGTCTTTGACTGACCATTTAAAGGAAGGTGTCATAAGGCATGTGCATGAGGGGGCAGAGTTAAGGGTGTTTGGGAAACAGTAAGTGGCATTTCTTGGTTCCGGAGAGTTTGACTTTTCAAAGCCTACTGCTTAGCCTGCAATCCTGCCCATGTGCAACATGAGCCCTGGCACCATGAGAAGAACAGGTGTGATGGGGAGAAAAGCAGGTGTGATGGGTTTGCTGCTCTTTCCTGCATAGCTGAGTGGGGATGGCAACTTTGCAGCTTTACACTCTTGCGCAATGCCGTTATTCCTGAAAATAATCGGCGTAACAGCATCGCGCAAGAGGGTTTTTCTTGCACAAAAAGGGGCCGTGCAGACAGCTCCTTCTGGCGCAAGAGCCTCTTCTGCAAAAATGGTGGCTCATTAGGCGATATTCCACGCTTAGCCTCATTTGCATATTTCTCAGGCAAGAAGCGGCGAGTGCAGACATAGCCTGACTCAGCCAGCCGCGAGTGCAACAGGGCCTCATTTATCCCATCAAATGCAGAGGGGCCAGATCAGAGCAGCACAAATCCAGATTCTCTGGGGAATGGGGCAGTGCAAGGCTGCAGCGCCACCTAGCGGCCACAGGAGGAATTGCCGGCCCTTGTCCCTGTGTGTGCTGGTTGGGAGGTTCCCATGGAAAGCAGCACAGTAGAAGGTTGGAAATAAAGGGCTCTAGTGCCCCCCAGGAGTGTGTGGCCCCAAGGACCATACGAGAAGGGGCTGTCGCCCTGAAGCGGGTTCCCCCAGGGCCAACGGGCCAAGTGTGGATGTGACCTGTGGGCCCATGAGAAGGGGAATGATGTTGGTCTCCAAGGGAGGGGAACACCTGGCCTGGGGCAAGTCCCTTCAGCTGAGCCTGCCCAGAGATGCTCTCAGCATCCGTATCGTTCTGCAGATGGCGGGGGGGGGGGGGGAGAGGGGGAGGGAAGGGGCTGTCTGTGTGTTGCTGGGGGAGGCTTATGAGCCTGGCTCCCCACAGCAGGTCTAAGGGCTGCCCAGGCCCAACCAGGATCTGCAAACAGAAAGGGCTTGGTTCTTAGCTGTTACATGGGAGTTCTAGTTCCCAACCTCCTCCTCTAACCCTTAGTCCCCACTCCCCTCCCAGAGCTGGGACCAGGGCCAAATGTGCCTGACTACTAGCTTACTCCTGCCAGGTAGCCAGCAGCTGCACAAACACAGCTTATGTCCCTCTCTAGGGGCCTAGCCACACACCCACTGGCAGCTCAGTGGGCAAGGTTTATGTGGCACATGCGAAAGTCCCTGAGTCTCTCCTGGTTGGTGACCCATTGGGTTGAATGGAATTTCTCTTGCTCCCATTTTCTTTTGAACCTGGCTGATTTAATTCACAGGCTGACTAAAGACCCTTAGAACCAAGCACTACAGTGTAAAGCCGCCAACACCGCTCAGCTATGGTGCAAGGGGCAGTGAACCCAGGTGTTCCCCTTCATGCCCATTCCTCGCATGGTGCCAGGGCCTGTGTTGCACGTGGGCAGGTTTGCAAGCTGAGCAGGAGGCTTTAAAGAATCAAAGCCTCCAAAGCCAGGAAATGCCACTTACTGTTCCCTAAACACCCTTAACTCTGTCCCTTCACTAACAGGCCTCACAACAGCTTCCTTTAATTGCATGATCACTTCCTGATTTTATTTACATGAGTCACCAACCACTTGGATCTAGAAACAAAGAAAGGGGGAGGGGAATCGTCATGGAAATAATGGTCAGTCAATGATTGAATTTCAGAACCTGTGGTCTCCTGGCTCCCCACAGACAGAGGAGACTTCCCTTTCTCCCCACAGGGATACGGACAAGCTGGAGCTGCAGGACACTGAGCCAGGCTGATCATTTCCTCGGTTTTGCAAAGACCTCTAATTAACTGTGATTGCACGAGATGTCGCCTGCCGATAAGAGGCAAGGGATACCAGAAGAGATGAAATATTATTGACTTCCTGTAGCTGCAACCACCAGCTGAGTACCTTATTTGAGGAGGGGTGGAGCTGCGCATTAGGGGATCGGTGGTACCCTTCACTGTCCCATTATGGGATCTGCTCTCACCATCCTTTTCCTCGGTGAGTATTGCAGAGAGCCAGGGGCATGCGCCTGTGGGGAGATCTGAGACCAGGGCATGTGCCCATTGGAGGGAAACTGAGGCATGTGTCCAATGGGGAGGGTATGGGTCTGAGCGGCTGGATGCGGCAGAACCAGCTGCAGGAGGGTTATGGGGAGACCATAAGCCGAGCCTATTCTCCCATGACAACATGCTTTACTTAAGAACCTTGGGTGAGGGACCTTGTCAGAGGCTTTCTGGAAATCTAAATGCACTATCTCCACTGGATCCCCCTTGACCACATGATAGTTGACTCCCTCAAAGAACTCTCGCTATTAGTAAGGCATGATTTCCCTTTACAGACACCATGTTGACTTTCCCCAACAAATTATGTTCATCCATATGTCTGACAATTTTATAATTGTCACAGACTGGCCTGACTGCATCCAAGCACACCGAGGTGGGGCAGAGTCCCTGGTCCCATGGTGCAGTGGGGGGAAACTGAGGCACGGAACAAGGCAGGGTCACCCAAAAGGTGCAGAGTGAGCCAAGGGTGAACCCCACATTAACATGCCCATCCCAGGACCCCACTCCTCTACCCTCTCCTCTGCTCCCAGTGGACATGCCTAACGTACACATTGCGGCTGCACTGCAGGCATTTTGCCCAAGAACAACTGTTCTTGTGCAAAAACTTGTGGCGCGTCTACACTGCACGTGAATTCTTGTGCAAGTAAATTTGCAGTAAAGCATCAGAAAAGAGGGCTTCTTGCACAGGAGTTATTCCTCTCCCCACGAGGAATAAGCCCCTTTTGTGCAAGAGCTGTTGTGCAAGAAGGCAGCGTGGACGGGCACCAGGGGCTTCTTGAGCAAGACACTTTTATGGCTAAAATGGTCATCAGAGCTTTCTTGCACGAGAAAGCGTTCACAGTGCCATGGACACTCTTGTGCAAAAGCACATGGCAGGGTGGAGGTGCTCTTGCACGAGACCTTTTGCGCAAGAACTCCGGTGTGAAACAGTTCTTGTGCAAGAAGCCTGCAGTGTAGGGCAGGGAGCAGCCTATGGGGCTACTGGAGCTGCTGGCTGCAGGATGCCCAGTCAGGGAGTGGGGGGGACCCCTAGGAATGGCTCCAACTTCCCAGAGGGGTGGCCAGAGGCAGGACATTTGCCTGGCAGGGTGAGGTGGGGGGGGCAGTGACCTCACAGGGGCTTTGGGCAGCCCTCAGCAGATCAGGCAAAGGGCAGGTGGGGAGGTGGTGACCTCACAGAGGAACCCACATCTCAGGCTGAGAAAAGGGGGGGGCGGGCCCAGGGGACTTTGGAGACCCCCGGTTGCTTTAGCTCTGGTGCGTCTCCTGCTCACAGTTGCTTTGTCCTCTGTGAGTTCCACATCCGGACAGCGTTTTGCAGAAGGTAAGAGCCCCCAGGGGTTTGGATCCCGCCCGGGGCCGGCTGGGTTCCAGGCAGGCCCAGCCCTCGGTCAAGGGCCAGAAGGTGATTCCTCACCTGGGCTGTGTCCTTAGCGCCACTGGGGCTTTCTCCTGGTTGGTTTCCCTTTTCCTCCATCCCGCCCACATTTCTGCTCTGTTCTTGCCTCTTCTGTGACCTTCCCCTGCTGCCCCCCCAGCTTGTGACCCAACAGACTAGCTGAAGGAGGGGGGGTGGTTTGCAGGAGCCGTGGGGCGGGGGATGCAGCCCCCATTGTGGGGACTGGGGAGGTGGGGCTGGACCAGGTCTATGCCGGTGTCTTTGGGGAGAACGCTCCACCCCCCCCCCCCCCACACACCTTAGACTCTCCCCTGATTGGCCGAGCAGGGGCTGTTGATGGGCAGGAGACTCAGGTCCTTGCAGTGCCTGTGCAAGACCGAGCCGATAAGCAAGGGGCCATTTGGGGGCTGGGGGCAGTCGCTCTGGGGAGCTGGAACCCCTGGATTTCGCTCTGCAGGCTGCGCCCCAAGCTCCCCTTTGCTCCCCTCATTTGCAGCATGGCCAAACACATCAGGCTGTGGTTCCGGAAAGCCCTGAAGATGGCCCCAGGGCCGGTGGGAAGCAGCTCCTCCGTCCCCGCGGGCGGGGAAGCTGAATCCCACCAGCTCGGGGCGACTCGCCCACCGGCCAGGCCCCTCCGGACCTGGCTCCAGAGGCGGCTGGGAAGGCGGGACCCAGCCCAGCGGGGCAGCCGGGTAGGGTGGCTCTGGGGCCTCCTCTGTGGAGAGAAACACCTGCCCCAGGAGCCCAGCCCCCATTACCACCAGGGGGCATCGCCCTGCCCGGCCCCCGGGGACCTGCCAGTCTCCGGGAGCCCCCAGCCTCTCCGCACCAGCCCCTGCAGCTGTGGGTCCAGCTCAGTGAGCAGCAGCGCCTGGGCCTCCAGCTGCAGCCGGGCCACCTCCTGCAGCCGCTCAGACCCAGGTGAGGGGCCGTGAACATGCTGGGCCCAGGGGCTCACCCAGTACACGGGGGGGCAGCCCCAGTGTCTGCCCCGCAGCCAGGGCAATGGATGGGGGCAGGAGCTGCTGCTTGGCTCTCTTGTTCCTGGCGGGGGCTCTGCTGAGGGCGTTGGCAGATGTGAGGGTGGAAGGGGGATGGGTCCCTGCAAGGGGCGTGTGGGGCCCAAGCTGCCCTGGGTCCCTGACATGGGGGCGCGTGACCCCTGCTGGCCGCTGGAGTCACCCTGGTCCCTTCCCTCCCGCACAGAGCCCCCCTGCGCCTCGGCGGAGCTCTGCCAGGAGCGGATGGACTCCCGGGTGGAGGAAGGGGCCATCTATGATATTGAAGAGCAGCTCCACACCCGGGACACGGTAGGAACCTTCTCCACACGGGGGGGACCCGAGATTGTCCGGCCCCTTCCCAGCACGTCCCCCCCTCCGGGAGGGGCTTGTCCCTGGGGATCCCCCTGGGGCCCCTTCTCCTGCATGACCTGGGCCCCCCAAGCTGAGGTCTCTTGTCATGCACCAGCTGGGCCCCCACAAGCCTGAGGAAGCAGTTGGGGGGGGAGTGTGGGTGCTTGGACAACCGGCAGCTCCCACCTCCACTCCTGGGAGGCCTGAGCCCTGCAGCTGTCCGTGGGGGGCAGGCAGGCCCCAGGCTCACAGACTCTCTCTGGGGTGCAGAGCCCAGCCGCCCTGCAGCGGTTCCTCCTGGCCGTCCCCCCCGCCTGCCTCGCCGCCCTCCAAAGGGGCGAGGACACCCTGGCGCCGCGCTGCTGCAAGGACACCATGATGGCCAGGATCGTGGTGAGCGAGTCGCGGCGGCCGGGAGGAGGGGAGGGGATATGTGGGGTGGACAGGGGTCTGCCTGGGCCATGGCGGCGGGTGGGGGTGCTGGAAATGGGATGGGTGGGGCCAGGAGTGCTGGAGGGGGAGGGGGAGGTGGACATGGGGAGGGTGGGCGGGGATGCTGGAGGAGGGAGGGACACAGAAATGGGGCAGGTCTGGGGTGCTGGACAGGGAGGGGGATTCGGAACAGGGAGGGGTCTCCCCGGGCCATGGGGGGGGGGGGAGCTGGAAGGTTAGCAGAGCGGGCTGCTGAGGATGCGCCTGGGGATCAGGGAGGAGGAGGTTCAGAGGCTGGTCACCAGGGCAGTGAGGGGCAGGAGACGGCCTGGGGACAAGGATTGAGCTGGTCCCGGTTTGGGAGGGGGGTGCTGGGAGGGGCCCTGTGCCGGGCAGGGGGGCTACAGGCCAGCGGGAGGCAGTGGGGTTGGATCCTGCTGGGTGGGGGCGCTGGCCGTGTGAGCGTCTCTTGGGGGCCCCAGCCTCACACGCCCCTTTGTCTCCTTGGGTCTCACAGGAGATCATGGAGGACTCCCCCACCCCACTGGTCTTGGCCGACTGCCTCAACGCCGCCTGCAGCCTCAGGTACCGACCCCCCCCCCCCCCGCCGACTCCCCCCCAGAGCAGATCCCCTGACCAGGGAGTGGGAAAGTCTCTGTCTCCTGGGCTATGTCTAGACTGCAAGCCTCTTTCGAAAGAGAGCACCCAGTGAGTCTGGATGCTCTCTTTCGAAGAAGCCCTAGTTCCATTCAAGAACGCCTTCGTTCGAAAGAAGCACTTTCCAAAGAAGGCGTTCTTCCTCGTGAAATGAGGTTTACCGCCGTGGAAAGAAAAGCCGCGTTCTTTCGATTTAATTTCGAAAGAACGCGACTGCAGTCTAGACGCAGGTGATGTTTTTTCGGAAAAAGGCTACTTTTCCCGAAAAACCCCCTGAGTCTGGACACAGCCCTGCTGCTGAATGAACAGTCTCTGCCCCTCTCTCCTGCCAGCACCTTGCAGCCTCCCCTACAGGCCCAGCTCCTGAGCCCCCTGCTGAGGGCGGCCGTGGGACAGACTGTGTCTGGGGACTGGCAGCAGGAGCCCATCCACACACAGGTACGTCCCTCCGGGCCCTGCTCCCGGGCTGGGCTGGAGCTCCAGAGAGGAGTGGGGGTGGGGGCAGAGGGAGAGAAGAAGCTGCAGGTTTGGATCCTTCCCTCCAGGTTTCCCGTTGCTCTCCCTGGGGGCCCGTCCCTTCCATGCCCAGCCTGGGCTCCTCCCTGCTCTGCGAGGCGGCTCAGACCCTGCTCAAGGCTGCACCCCGGAGCCAGCGGGTGGCCTGGATTCCCCAACCCCCCTCTGACCCAGGGCTCCCCCTTGTCTTGCAGCAGTTCATCCGGGCCCTTCCCGTCGACCTCCAGGCCCTACTGGCAAGCCTCCTCGCCGAGTCCCCAGACACCGCCAGGCTGCAGCTGATCATGGAGGTGAGCCCCGTGGGGGGGACGGGGCCATTGTCCCTGCTTCCTCGGGGGGCCGAGAGAGGAGCTGTGTCAGTGGCTGGGGGGGGGGGGGCACAGTCTGAGAGGAGCCCCAGGCTCTGCCCAGAACCGGCGCCTCCCTACGGGTCCTGACCTGCCTCTTTCCCCCCCAGCACCTGAGCCCGTGGCTGGAGTCCCGCCTGCCCCAGGAGCGAGCCAGGGCCCTTGGCAGCACCACGGCCCTGCTGGGAGTCGCCACCACCCTCCCGGGGTTTGAGGTAAGTGACCTCGGAGCCGGGGGGTCTGGGGCTGCAGGGCGCGGGGCTGGGAGCGTCCCCGGGAGGCAGAGCTGGGAATGGGCCGG
The DNA here is from genome assembly GCF_049634645.1 of Pelodiscus sinensis. NCBI lineage: Eukaryota > Metazoa > Chordata > Testudines > Trionychidae > Pelodiscus > Pelodiscus sinensis. Next base: position 18,278,576 of record NC_134735.1, read on the forward strand.
GAATGGGCCGCGTTCTCCTTTCCCCGGGGAGGGGCGACCCTGGGCCTTTCCGGGGGGCACCTGAGCCCCAGACTGGGGAGTGGCCGTCAGTGGATCCCCTTGTTCCACCCCCGGAGTGACCCTTCAGTCGGGGCCATTGCTCAGGGTTGTCTCCTCGCAAGGCCGGCCCCGCCCCGCCCCGCCCCGCCCCGGGAGGTGTCTCTGTCCGTCCCCGAGCTCAGAACCGCCTCGGCGGCCGTTAGCATGGGACGTGCAGCCCCAGGATGCTGAGGGACCCCCCCTCTTCTCTCCCCTCAGAACTCCGCCGACTGGCCGAGGATGGGTCACCACGTGGCCCAGCTGGGCCTTTTTATTTCGGACCCATCCGAAGACGTCAGCCGGCTGGCCCGGAAGGGGGTGCACAGCCTGTACCGACTCCTCCTGCACCACAGGGGTAAGGAACCCAGCCGGGACCTGGGCCCCAGGGACACCCTGAGGGTGCCGGCGGCGGGGGGAGGGGACCCAGCCCTTTTCCCCCAGACTGGCCCAAGGGGGGATGCGTCCCTCTGTGTTCCCCTTCTGCCCCCTGTGCCCCTCCATTTGCCCAGGGATGCCTGCAGGGACCCGTGGGAGGGGAAGGGCTCAGACCTGCCAGCAGAATCACCCTGGTTTGTCTCTTGCAGGCCTCAACATCCACCAGGCAGAGGACCTGTGGTGCAGGCACTACTATAAGGAGAGATGGGTCCTGGCGCACAGCAACACCGTGCGGGTGGGAGAGGTAAGGACGCGCTGCCAGGGCAGGGCAGGGCTCGGGGGTGGGGCTGGCTGGGGCCCTCGTGCGGGTAGGACGCGGGGTGGGAAGCGGGGAGTCGCTGATCGAATGGTCGATGCATTTTCCCTCGACTATTCGAGCCGTGGACAGGGCGGCGCTGCCCCTTTGTGACGCTGTCCTGGCGTTTCAAAGGGGCGGCGCTTCCTAGGGGCAGCGCCGCACCTTGCCCCGGATCTCCCGTAGGAGGGGAAGCAGGGCGGGGGGGGGCAACACTTTTTGATGGAGGTCGCTCCAAGATGTTGGCCAGTGGCCTAGGGCTGCTCTGTTGTGCGGAGGGGGGTGAGGTCTGGGAGGGTCTTGGGGGCAGGAGGAAGGTGTGACCTGGGGCAGGGGTTAGGGTGCAGGGTGAGGAGAGCGTCTGGGTGCAGGGTCTGGAAGGGAGTTTGCAGAAGGAGGAAGCTGTTTTAGCCCCAGGAGTTGGGGCCGGGCTCTGGGCCGTCAGCTGAAACCTCCCGTGCTCTTGATTTCAGGTCTTTGGGCAGCTCTTCACGCCAGAGCAGGAGAACTGCTTTTTAGACAAGGCTCTGCTCGCTGCCCGCTCCCCCCTGAGGCGCCCCAGCCAGGCCGGGCTGGTCCTGGCCCACGCCCTGCATGGGCAGGCCCATCAGCTCCTGGGATACATGGTGAGCAGCCGGAGCAGATGCAGGAGAGCGGGGCAGGGCCAGGGTCTCCTTCCCATCCCCTCAGGGAGTCCCCCGCCCCTTTCCTCATGCTGCCCCCACCCCACGTCCCTGCTGGGTGGGTCAGAAGCTCACCCTGCGGGCCTGACGGGGGGTGACCAGAGAGCAGAACAAGTCTCAGCGCAGGGGGGTGGAGGGTGGAAATGCTGGGGGGGCCCAGTACCCCTGAGTCCCCAGGGATGAATGTGACGGATTCTGCTTCCCTTGCAGCAGGAAGACAGCCAGTGAGAGCACAAGGAGCTGAGGAGCCAGCAGCTGCGTCCCCCTCCCCCCAACCCTCCCAATTGTATAGAATGTATTTAAATTCGGATTAAATAACGTTTCAAAAACCATTTGGATCAGGCTTTGTCAATAATTTTTAATGGGGGGGGGGCATTTTGGCAAGTGGTCAAGGGCCACATTTCTACCGAGGAGTTTGGGGTCTGGGACGGGGCGGTTGGGTGCAGAAGAGAGCTGAGGGGAGGAGCCTGGGTGCGCACCGTCCATTGCATCATCACGCGGCGCCATTGTGCTAGTGCTGGAGCTTGGGTGACTGGTTTAATTTGAATGTTTACACAGATTTGGTGTTTTAACTTTAGGAAACTTCATTTTCAATAAGGTCAAATGTTAATTTCTGTCTACCACAAAGGGTTTCAAAGTTTTCTTTCTTAAAGGCAGGGATGAGGAACCTTTTTTGTCTCCAGGGCCACTGACCCCCAGAAAAACCAGTTGGGGACCACACACGAGAAAAGCAAAATACAAAAACCCTTCTTCCAAAACCCACAAGCCTCACTGAGGTGAGGGGAAGGGACAGGGAGGACTGAGCTTCGGGGATCCCTCATTTTTGGCCCCCCCTCAGATTGAGAGGGACCCGCAAATGCCACTCTCCCTGGAACCCAGGAGAGTTAATCTGTGCTGGGGCTGGAGTGCCAGGGGAGTGAGATGTCTCAGTCGGGGCCACATTCGTGAGGCTTGGGGGGGGTTGGAGGCGCCAGGGACGCATTCAGATAGAGCAGGGGAGCCGGCAGGGACCCTGAGAGGAGAAGTGGGAGTGAGAGCCCAGCCGGGGAGACACAAGGAAACCAGAGTCAGTCTAGTATCTCTCAGGCAGCTGGGGTAGACACCCCCCACCCCAAACCCCAGCCTCCTGTTGGATCCTCCTCCCACAGTTAACTGCCTCTGAGTCTGCACCCAAACTCCCATCGCTGCCCTGAACCTGTCCCAGAGCCTGCAACCCGCAGCCTCTCCCGCGCCCCACTCCCCAGCCATCCTGCACCGTAACCCCAGCCTCAGGCCAGCGAACCTGAGTGAGGGTGGGGGAGCCCAAGCAGCAGAGGGAGGGGGGAGTGGAATGAGTGGGGGCGTGGCCTCAGAACAGGGGCAGGGGTAGGTGCGGGGAAGGGGGCGGAGCAATGGTAGTGGCCTCTAATGCCCACACCCCTCCCTTCGGCATCGCTTATGTCCCATGTCCGCCCCCTCCTGAGCCCACAGCCGGTGCCAAGGCCTCGTGCCCAGGGCGGGGTCGCCCCTGTGAGCTGCCAGCCATACTGGGGAGAGGCGAGAGGGTCTGGGCTGCTGTGTCCGTTGCTGGCTCCTGTCAGGCCTTTGCACCAAGTCCTGGTGCAGCCTGAGCAAACCTGGGTCCTTCCCTGCTCCTCCAACACCACCTGGGCAAAGGGAGGAGAGTCCCCAACAGCCTCTGTCACTTCGGCCTCCTGTCGGGGGAACATGCCCCCTGCAGCATGATCCCCTGTAGATCTAGCCCTCTGGGCACTCACCCAAGGTCTCTACACGGCAGCTGCTCTGTGCCTAGTGCTGGCACTGCAGAGCCATTTGCCACTTTGCACCCGACTGTCACCAGGTCCTTTCCATTTGCAGGGCCGGCCACATCTCCTGCCCGCTAGGCCATTGGCTGCACCCTCGTCTCGCTCCTCCTGGTGTCTGTATCCGTCATCACCTTGGTGCTGGAGAGATGGGGCCTGCCCCAGCCTGCCGGGCTGCAAGGGACTCCTGTTGGGAGCAGCTGCATGGGAACCAGAGGCCCAAGAATGGGAGAACCCTATTGACCTGCTGTGAGCAGGAGACGGGGGTGGGGAGGGGGCTGGGGAGGTACCTGTACTCAGCTCTGAATGGGGGCTGGGGAGACACAGACACTGCTGATGATTGCTGCACTGTGGGCCCCTGGGTTACAGTCTATGCCCAGGCAGCTCCTCCAGTCACTGCCTGTCACATTACTGGATCTTGAGGGGAGCAGCCAGATCACTGCTGCACCCATAGGTGGGGGTGTTGGCCCCAGAAAATGGTAGAAAAGGGGGCCATGTGGGGTGCTGAATAGAAGCTTATTATCTGATAGTCCTATGTAAGCTATTTATGTGGTTGTATAACGTCTGTGTGTGTAGTTAGGAATCTGTTGTCTGTGTGGATCCTGAATATTTCTCTGCATGTGGTTGAGCATTGGGCAGAGCCCGGCCTGTGGACATGCTAATTAGCGAGGCCCTGTGGGACAATGGCACTGAATGGGCCAAGGACACACCTAAAGCATGAGGGCGGACACCTAAGAGCGGCCAGCAGAGAGAGGCTGAGGACCAGGTGATCTCCTGCAGCCAAGAAGAGGCCAGGAAGGAGGGATAAATAGGCCATGTGGTCGATGCCATCTTGGTTCTCAGCTCAGCACTTCATCCCAGAGGCAGCATTGCAGGGATCGAAGAGCCCGAGAGACCTGTGAACCCATCCTGACCCTAGGATGTGCAACAAGAACTCTTAAACCAGCAGCTGTAACATCTCTGCTAGAGGCTGCATCGAGAACTGGGAGATTCGGTGCATGTAACATACTATTCCTTTAACAACCTTACTCTCATGCTTTTCTTTATTGTAATAATAAACCTTTAGGTGTTAGATGCTAAAGGATTGGCTCAGCATGATTTGTGGGTAAGATCCAGAGGGTAAATTGACCAGGGATCTGTGGCTGGTTTCTTGGGACCAGACAGAACTTGTTCGGGGTAGGTGGGATTGGGTGCTAGGACCCCCACCGGTGTATGAGGCCCGGGGCCATCGGGGGCATGGATATTGCTGGGGTGCCGGAGGGGTTTTGCTCGTGAGGCTTCAGGCAGGCAGCTGAAGCGCTCTGTGGGACTGGTTTGTGGCCTGTGTGGAGAGGTCACCAGTCTGGGGGCTGTAAGGAACCCCGGATTTGAGCAATTCGCCCTGAGCAGACGCCCTCAGCTGTGCCCAGACACGGCCCGGTCCGTCACACTGCCCCTCAGCCTGCAGGCCTCTCCTCGCTCTCAGCCAGGCCAAGGGCTGAGCCGTGTTGTGGCCTGCCCCAGCCAGCCAGCCAGCCCAGCTCCTCCTCCTGCACAAACAGTCCCGCCTGCTCCTTTAGCAAAGCAGAGCGGGCTGGTTGTGGAACTTCTGGGAGACTGAGGTTCAAGTCCCAGGTCTGCTGCAGAGCCCTTGGCCCTGCCACTCCCCTGAGTGGGCCTCAGCCCCCGTGTGTGAAACGGGGACACTGATTCTAACTCGTCTAAGGGGAGCATTTTCAAAGCCCTAAGGGAGTTGGGAGCACAAGTGTGTGACTGTGCTTTGTGCCCACTGCTTGGTGCTCCTAAATCCCCCAGGTGCTTAGCTTGGGAGCTTTTCCGGGCAGGGGCTGCGGCTAGGGTTGCCAGGTGTCCCGTTTGAACCGGACAGTCCAGTATTTGAGCTTTCTGTCCAGGAGATAAATTGAGAAAATATCTCAGTTTTCTAAATAAGATGTACTCTAGGTTGTGATGCAATGGCAAGTATGTCTGGTATTTTTATTGACCATCTGGCAACCCTGGCTGCGGCTGCCTCTCACTACTCTGGTGTGGACAAAGCACTGCAGTCATCCCGGGACAACGCCCCCAGAGACGCTCTCCCTCTGGGGCAGGGTCCTTTAATGCTTTTCACACTGACATAGGCTACAGGACAGCCCCTTGGACACGGGCATGAGTGTCCCCGCGGGGCGGTATCCCCCGGACGCTGCGCAATGCAGAGAAGAGGGGTGAGTCCTGGGGGATTGGTGGGACAAGAGACGTTCCGTTATTTTAACCCCACCCGCTATAAAGCAGCAAAACCCTGGGTCCAGGTACTCAAAAGTGCAGGGCTCTGCTTCTGCGGGATTAGCCGCCCCTTCTCGGCTGGGAACACGCAGGCGAAGCATCAAAGGGCTCCCACCCCACTGAGATGGTGACTGCATGTCTCGGGAAGGGAAGAATCCAGCCATGGGGGGGGGAAGGGATCCCCTCTGGCACTGACAGAGAGGCCCAGAGACATGCAGAAGGAAAGTTCGGGAGGGAGGGGGCAGAGATACCAGGTAGGGAGTAGGACGGAGGTGCAGCTAACTCTGGTACTCGTGACACCCAGACCCCATCTCTCCCCACCTCCTTGGACCCAGGCAGCACCTGCTCCTTTTTGTCTCCTCTCCCATTGACTGCCGCCCTCCTCACCACCAGGTCTCCCAAAGGTTCCTCTCCCCAAATGTTTCCCACTCCCCTCCCACTGTTCCTCGCTCCCAAATCCCTGGGGTCCTGTCAAACAAACGTCTCTTCCTCCCTCCTGTGGCTGGCACCTCCATGTCCTGTAGACTGGCCCCCCTCCCTTTACTCCATCCTTCACCAACCCTTCCAGCTCCTTGAGTTCCATTTCTTCCAGCCTCCACCCCAACTCCCTCCATCTGCATCTCCACCCCAGCCCTGCCTCCCAGCCCCGCCTCTTAGCCCCCGGCCCCAAACCTTCCCTTCCCTGGTTCTTCCCTCCCCAAACTGCCTGTTCTGGTTATTTCTAGGCCAGGGGTGAAGCAGTAGCCATTCTGCTGGGCACTCTGCAAACACAGAACAAGGACAGTCCCAGCCCCACGCGTCTGGCCCTTGAAGAACAAACCCAGAGGCAGAGGGACCTGGACAGACGGGATGGTGAGGGGCAATTTCCCTCAGCAGCTTGGGCCGTCCTGGCAGAATGGTGTCTCAGTCTCCCAGGAGATCACGGTAGTGGGAACCAACTGTCCATGTTGTGCTAGACAAGGGCGATAGGAAGCCGCTCTGGGGTGCCCCACTAAGCCTGGCGGGCTGGGGGCGGGGCTTTGGGTGCTGTCAGCACGCTGGGCTGCGCAGCCACAGTGTACTCCAGGGATCTGGTGGCCAAGTAGTGTAGTGGCTGCACTCCCAGTCCCCTGCCCTGAGCCTCCAAACACCCCCCCCCCCACCTACCCCTGACTCCTGCACCACAATCCCTGCACTACGCCCCCCCTCACTCCTGGACTCCCTGCCCTGAGCTCCCCACACCCATACACTCCCCAGCCCCCTGTCCTGAGCTCCACCATACCCCTTCCCTGAGCTCCCCATCCTCCCACACTCCCCACCCCCTGCCCTGAGCTCCCCCACATCCTCACACTCCTCATCCCCCGCCCTGAGCTCCCCATACTCCCACATTCCCCATCCCACTGTTCACCAGGTCCTGATGAAATGCATCCCAGGATACTCAAGGAGCTGATAGAGGAGCTATCTGAGCCTTTAGCTATGATTTTTGAAAAATCATGGCAGACAGGGGAGATTCCAGAAGACTGGAAAAGGGCAAATATTGTGCCCATCTATAAAAAGGGGAATAAGAACAACCCAGGAAACTACAGACCGGTCAGTTTAACGTCTGTCCCAGGGAAGATAATGGAGCAGGTAATTAAGGAAATCATATGCAAACACTTGGAAGGTAATAAAGTGATAGGGAATAGCCAGCATGGGTTTGTGAAGAACAAGTCATGCCAAACTAATCTGATAGCTTTCTTTGATAGGATAACGAGCCTTGTGGATAAGGGAGAAGCGGTGGATGTCATATACCTAGACTTTAGTAAGGCATTTGATACGGTCTCGCATGATATACTTATTGATAAACTAGGCAAATATAACTTAGATAGGGCCACGATAAGGTGGGTGCATAATTGGCTGGATAACCGTAGTCAGAGAGTTGTTGTTAACGGTTCTAAATCCTGCTGGAAAGGGATAACAAGTGGAGTTCCTCAAGGGTCTGTTTTGGGACCCGTACTGTTCAATATCTTCATCAATGATGTAGATATTGGGATAGAGAGTACGCTTATTAAGTTTGCAGATGATACCAAACTGGGTGGGGTTGCAACTTCTTTGGAGGAGAGGGACATAATTCAAAATGACCTTAGCAAGTTAGTGAAATGGTCAGAGGAAAACAGGATGAGGTTTAATAAAGAGAAATGCAAAGTGCTCCACTTAGGAAGGAACAATCAGTTCCATACATACAAGATGGGATGCGACTGTCTAGGAAGGAGCATGGTGGAAAGAGATCTAGGGGTCACAGTGGACCACAAGTTGAATATGAGTCAACAGTGTGATGCTGTTGCAAAAAAAGCAAATATGATTCTAGGTTGTATCAACAGGTGTGTTGTAAGCAAAACTCGTGAAGTTGTGGTACCGCCCCAGGGTCAGGAGCATGTCAGGTCTCTTCAGACATGCATGTGCCTATTGGGCCACGGCCCCTGGGTGTCACGCAGCTGGAGCGTGGCATGGCATGTGCTTGCACGTGCACAGGTGTCTGTGTGATCCGTGGGAGGCATGGCCCACGTGCGCGGTCCCTGGTCTCCCTCCCGCCTCCTCCCCCGAACTACTTAATTGGAACTACTTCCCCGGTACGGTCTCCCTGGATGACCCTGCCGACTCCAGTGCTGGAACTCCTTGTGGTGGCCCCTCCGGTGTGCCCAGGTCAGGGCCCTCCAGTCCCGGCTCGCTGCCTCCCGGGCTGGCACGGACCGCCCCGCCCCCCAAGAGTCGGTCGAGGGCAGGGAAGTAGGGGCAGGTGGCACCCCTGCTGCGGCGCCGCCCCTGGTGGCCATGGCGTACGCCTGCCGCAGCTGTTTTACTTTCAGGTGCGCCCACGGCAGAAGATGCAAAAGGCCCTGGAAGGAAAGCCCTCCTGCTTTTTTACCTCGGGAGGATGTGGGCTACCAACCGAAGCTCTGAGCCAAGGACTGAAGGACCCGTCCAAGCCGTGGCCGTACTCCCGAGACTTGACCGAAGCCAGCTCTCTCTTCCATGACTGCTGCAAGCCTCAACCGAGAACGTGGCGAGTGCTCCCACAATTCCCTCTCCCCCTTTCCATTGAGGATTCTGAAGGACCGTCAGCTGGTGATTTTTGGCTCTGACTGTAAGGGATGAATTGAGCCGGGAACGTAGCTGGTCCTCTTGGGCTGGGCAGAAGCTTTTGATGGGATGAGATGGGTTTTGGTCAGCCGGCGTGTGCCTAAAGAGCGTGGGTGGTGGCGATGCGGGAGAAGCGGCGCGTCGGAGGGAATTGCTCGCGTGTCCTGTTGTTGAGCAGTATGGCGAAGGCAGAAGTTCTCTTTGTGAGGGGTTTGGCGTGCCTCGGAGTAGTAGAGCAAGGCCAGTGTTGATGCTGTGGCAGCTCTTTGTCTAGGTGTTTTGTCTAGGCCTGAATGAAGGCTCTGGGTAGCGTGGTCCAGAAGTGCTTTGTTCCACGAGCGTCTGGAGAGCCTCCCTGGCGCGCTCCCTGAGCGGGTCCCGGCGGCCCTTGTGGGTGGGAAAAGGGCAGGAGGAAGCCCTGTTGCCTGAGGACAGAAGAGGAGGCCTCCGTGCCTCCCACACAGGAAGCGGGGGGCTGCCGAGAGCTTCCCCGCAGGCGGCATCCTGGCCTGGCCTTTAGCTACTTGCAGCCTGGAGTGAAGGCGCGGAGTCAAAAGAGGCCGGCCCACACATAGCACAGGATGGTTTCGATCCATCGACCTCTGGGTTATGGGCCCAGCACGCTTCCGCTGCGCCACTCTGCTCCCTTTGCGCTACACTGCCCGCAATCCACTCTAGCACCTGGGCTGCACTGGCACGGCCAGGCAGAGGAGCAGGCTGCTAGGCAGCGTTTCGGAAACCTCTTTGAGGTCTCTGTGGCGCAATGGGTCAGCGCGTTCGGCTATTAACTGAAAGGATGGTGGTTCGAGCTCACCCAGGGATGTGGCTACGCTCGGCCTCCTGGCGCTTGCTAGCGGGCTCCCTTTTGCCACCTCCAAGCCATCCCTCTCGGCCTCGGTGAGGTCACCTTGTGGCCGGCAAGGTTCAGGGGCCGTGCCGTGCCACAGGAGCCCGTCTCCCAGCAACCGCGCCGGGGCCTCGGCCTCGGGGCTTAAGCCCCGAGCCCAAGCGCGAAAGCTCCAGCCGGGCAGGTGTCGCTCCCCTCCCGCCTCTACGCCAGCTGAGAGGGAGAAACGCACGAGCCGCGCGGGTTCTTAGCCGCCTCCCTCCTGCGGGCCTGTTTGCTGCGCAGACCTCTGGGCCTGTCTCATGCCTCCCCTGGGAAGCGTGGCCGCGCGAACTGAGCCCCAGTCGCAGCTCCCGAGGTTTCCTGTGCAGCCTTGGACTTGCATGGCTGCCATGGTTTCTCTTTGGAAGGGACTCGGTCCCGCTTGGACAGGCGACTCGCCCGTGTGACTCCAAACGCCATCTTGTGGCTGTCTTTTTCCCCCACAGCCAGAACACCAGGATTCGCCTCCCACGGCAGAAGATGCAAAAGGCCCTGGAAGGAAAGCCCTCCTGCTTTTTTACCTCGGGAGGATGTGGGCTACCAACCGAAGCTCTGAGCCAAGGACTGAAGGACCCGTCCAAGCCGTGGCCGTACTCCCGAGACTTGACCGAAGCCAGCTCTCTCTTCCATGACTGCTGCAAGCCTCAACCGAGACCGTGGCGAGTGCTGCCCGTGCTCCCACAATTCCCTCTCCCCCTTTCCATTGAGGATTCTGAAGGACCGTCAGCTGGTGATTTTTGGCTCTGACTGTAAGGGATGAATTGAGCCGGGAACGTAGCTGGTCCTCTTGGGCTGGGCAGAAGCTTTTGATGGGATGAGATGGGTTTTGGTCAGCCGGCGTGTGCCTAAAGAGCGTGGGTGGTGGCGATGCGGGAGAAGCGGCGCGTCGGAGGGAATTGCTCGCGTGTCCTGTTGTTGAGCAGTATGGCGAAGGCAGAAGTTCTCTTTGTGAGGGGTTTGGCGTGCCTGGGAGTAGTAGAGCAAGGCCAGTGTTGATGCTGTGGCAGCTCTTTGTCTAGGCGTTTTGTCTAGGCCTGAATGAAGGCTCTGGGTAGCGTGGTCCAGAAGTGCTTTGTTCCACGAGCGTCTGGAGAGCCTCCCTGGCGCGCTCCCTGAGCGGGTCCCGGCGGCCCTTGTGGGTGGGAAAAGGGCAGGAGGAAGCCCTGTTGCCTGAGGACAGAAGAGGAGGCCTCCGTGCCTCCCACACAGGAAGCGGGGGGCTGCCGAGAGCTTCCCCGCAGGCGGCATCCTGGCCTGGCCTTTAGATACTTGCAGCCTGGAGTGAAGGCGCGGAGTCAAAAGAGGCCAGCCCACACGTAGCAGAGGATGGTTTCGATCCATCGACCTCTGGGTTATGGGCCCAGCACGCTTCCGCTGCGCCACTCTGCTCCCTTGGGGCTAGACTGCCCGCAATCCACTCTAGCACCTGGGCTGCACTGGCACGGCCAGGCAGAGGAGCAGGCTGCTAGGCAGCGTTTCGGAAAGCCCTTCGAGGTCTCTGTGGCGCAATGGGTCAGCGCGTTCGGCTGTTAACCAAAAGGATGGTGGTTCGAGCCCACCCAGGGACGTGGCTACGCTCGGCCTCCTGGCGCTTGCTAGCGGGCTCCCTTTTGCCACCTCCAAGCCATCCCTCTCGGCCTCGGTGAGGTCACCTTGTGGCCGGCAAGGTTCAGGGGCCGTGCCGTGCCACAGGAGCCCGTCTCCCAGCAACCGCGCCGGGGCCTCGGCCTCGGGGCTTAAGCCCCGAGCCCAAGCGCGAAAGCTCCAGCCGGGCAGGTGTCGTTCCCCTCCCGCCTCTATGCCAGCTGAGAGGGAGAAACGCACGAGCCGCGCGGGTTCTTAGCCGCCTCCCTCCTGCGGGCCTGTTTGCTGCGCAGACCTCTGGGCCTGTCTCATGCCTCCCCTGGGAAGCGTGGCCGCGCGAACTGAGCCCCAGTCGCAGCTCCTGAGGTTTCCTGTGCAGCCTTGGACTTGCATGGCTGCCATGGTTTCTCTTTGGAAGGGACTCGGTCCCGCTTGGACAGGCGACTCGCCCGTGTGACTCCAAACGCCATCTTGTGGCTGTCTTTTTCCCCCACAGCCAGAACACCAGGATTCGCCTCCCACGGCAGAAGATGCAAAAGGCCCTGGAAGGAAAGCCCTCCTGCTTTTTTACCTCGGGAGGATGTGGGCTACCAACCGAAGCTCTGAGCCAAGGACTGAAGGACCCGTCCAAGCCGTGGCCGTACTCCCGAGACTTGACCGAAGCCAGCTCTCTCTTCCATGACTGCTGCAAGCCTCAACCGAGACCGTGGCGAGTGCTGCCCGTGCTCCCACAATTCCCTCTCCCCCTTTCCATTGAGGATTCTGAAGGACCGTCAGCTGGTGATTTTTGGCTCTGACTGTAAGGGATGAATTGAGCCGGGAACGTAGCTGGTCCTCTTGGGCTGGGCAGAAGCTTTTGATGGGATGAGATGGGTTTTGGTCAGCCGGCGTGTGCCTAAAGAGCGTGGGTGGTGGCGATGCGGGAGAAGCGGCGCGTCGGAGGGAATTGCTCGCGTGTCCTGTTGTTGAGCAGTATGGCGAAGGCAGAAGTTCTCTTTGTGAGGGGTTTGGCGTGCCTCGGAGTAGTAGAGCAAGGCCAGTGTTGATGCTGTGGCAGCTCTTTGTCTAGGCGTTTTGTCTAGGCCTGAATGAAGGCTCTGGGTAGCGTGGTCCAGAAGTGCTTTGTTCCACGAGCGTCTGGAGAGCCTCCCTGGCGCGCTCCCTGAGCGGGTCCCGGCGGCCCTTGTGGGTGGGAAAAGGGCAGGAGGAAGCCCTGTTGCCTGAGGACAGAAGAGGAGGCCTCCGTGCCTCCCACACAGGAAGCGGGGGGCTGCCGAGAGCTTCCCCGCAGGCGGCATCCTGGCCTGGCCTTTAGCTACTTGCAGCCTGGAGTGAAGGCGCGGAGTCAAAAGAGGCCGGCCCACACGTAGCAGAGGATGGTTTCGATCCATCGACCTCTGGGTTATGGGCCCAGCACGCTTCCGCTGCGCCACTCTGCTCCCTTTGGGCTAGACTGCCCGCAATCCACTCTAGCACCTGGGCTGCACTGGCACGGCCAGGCAGAGGAGCAGGCTGCTAGGCAGCGTTTCGGAAAGCCCTTCGAGGTCTCTGTGGCGCAATGGGTCAGCGCGTTTGGCTGTTAACCAAAAGGATGGTGGTTCGAGCCCACCCAGGGACGCGGCTACGCTCGGCCTCCTGGCGCTTGCTAGCGGGCTCCCTTTTGCCACCTCCAAGCCATCCCTCTCGGCCTCGGTGAGGTCACCTTGTGGCCGGCAAGGTTCAGGGGCCGTGCCGTGCCACAGGAGCCCGTCTCCCAGCAACCGCGCCGGGGCCTCGGCCTCGGGGCTTAAGCCCCGAGCCCAAGCGCGAAAGCTCCAGCCGGGCAGGTGTCGTTCCCCTCCCGCCTCTACGCCAGCTGAGAGGGAGAAACGCACGAGCCGCGCGGGTTCTTAGCCGCCTCCCTCCTGCGGGCCTGTTTGCTGCGCAGACCTCTGGGCCTGTCTCATGCCTCCCCTGGGAAGCGTGGCCGCGCGAACTGAGCCCCAGTCGCAGCTCCTGAGGTTTCCTGTGCAGCCTTGGACTTGCATGGCTGCCATGGTTTCTCTTTGGAAGGGACTCGGTCCCGCTTGGACAGGCGACTCGCCCGTGTGACTCCAAACGCCATCTTGTGGCTGTCTTTTTCCCCCACAGCCAGAACACCAGGATTCGCCTCCCACGGCAGAAGATGCAAAAGGCCCTGGAAGGAAAGCCCTCCTGCTTTTTTACCTCGGGAGGATGTGGGCTACCAACCGAAGCTCTGAGCCAAGGACTGAAGGACCCGTCCAAGCCGTGGCCGTACTCCCGAGACTTGACCGAAGCCAGCTCTCTCTTCCATGACTGCTGCAAGCCTCAACCGAGACCGTGGCGAGTGCTGCCCGTGCTCCCACAATTCCCTCTCCCCCTTTCCATTGAGGATTCTGAAGGACCGTCAGCTGGTGATTTTTGGCTCTGACTGTAAGGGATGAATTGAGCCGGGAACGTAGCTGGTCCTCTTGGGCTGGGCAGAAGCTTTTGATGGGATGAGATGGGTTTTGGTCAGCCGGCGTGTGCCTAAAGAGCGTGGGTGGTGGCGATGCGGGAGAAGCGGCGCGTCGGAGGGAATTGCTCGCGTGTCCTGTTGTTGAGCAGTATGGCGAAGGCAGAAGTTCTCTTTGTGAGGGGTTTGGCGTGCCTGGGAGTAGTAGAGCAAGGCCAGTGTTGATGCTGTGGCAGCTCTTTGTCTAGGCGTTTTGTCTAGGCCTGAATGAAGGCTCTGGGTAGCGTGGTCCAGAAGTGCTTTGTTCCACGAGCGTCTGGAGAGCCTCCCTGGCGCGCTCCCTGAGCGGGTCCCGGCGGCCCTTGTGGGTGGGAAAAGGGCAGGAGGAAGCCCTGTTGCCTGAGGACAGAAGAGGAGGCCTCCGTGCCTCCCACACAGGAAGCGGGGGGCTGCCGAGAGCTTCCCCGCAGGCGGCATCCTGGCCTGGCCTTTAGCTACTTGCAGCCTGGAGTGAAGGCGCGGAGTCAAAAGAGGCCGGCCCACACGTAGCAGAGGATGGTTTCGATCCATCGACCTCTGGGTTATGGGCCCAGCACGCTTCCGCTGCGCCACTCTGCTCCCTTTGGGCTAGACTGCCCGCAATCCACTCTAGCACCTGGGCTGCACTGGCACGGCCAGGCAGAGGAGCAGGCTGCTAGGCAGCGTTTCGGAAAGCCCTTCGAGGTCTCTGTGGCGCAATGGGTCAGCGCGTTCGGCTGTTAACCGAAAGGATGGTGGTTCGAGCCCACCCAGGGACGTGGCTACGCTCGGCCTCCTGGCGCTTGCTAGCGGGCTCCCTTTTGCCACCTCCAAGCCATCCCTCTCGGCCTCGGTGAGGTCACCTTGTGGCCGGCAAGGTTCAGGGGCCGTGCCGTGCCACAGGAGCCCGTCTCCCAGCAACCGCGCCGGGGCCTCGGCCTCGGGGCTTAAGCCCCGAGCCCAAGCGCGAAAGCTCCAGCCGGGCAGGTGTCGTTCCCCTCCCGCCTCTACGCCAGCTGAGAGGGAGAAACGCACGAGCCGCGCGGGTTCTTAGCCGCCTCCCTCCTGCGGGCCTGTTTGCTGCGCAGACCTCTGGGCCTGTCTCATGCCTCCCCTGGGAAGCGTGGCCGCGCGAACTGAGCCCCAGTCGCAGCTCCTGAGGTTTCCTGTGCAGCCTTGGACTTGCATGGCTGCCATGGTTTCTCTTTGGAAGGGACTCGGTCCCGCTTGGACAGGCGACTCGCCCGTGTGACTCCAAACGCCATCTTGTGGCTGTCTTTTTCCCCCACAGCCAGAACACCAGGATTCGCCTCCCACGGCAGAAGATGCAAAAGGCCCTGGAAGGAAAGCCCTCCTGCTTTTTTACCTCGGGAGGATGTGGGCTACCAACCGAAGCTCTGAGCCAAGGACTGAAGGACCCGTCCAAGCCGTGGCCGTACTCCCGAGACTTGACCGAAGCCAGCTCTCTCTTCCATGACTGCTGCAAGCCTCAACCGAGAACGTGGCGAGTGCTCCCACAATTCCCTCTCCCCCTTTCCATTGAGGATTCTGAAGGACCGTCAGCTGGTGATTTTTGGCTCTGACTGTAAGGGATGAATTGAGCCGGGAACGTAGCTGGTCCTCTTGGGCTGGGCAGAAGCTTTTGATGGGATGAGATGGGTTTTGGTCAGCCGGCGTGTGCCTAAAGAGCGTGGGTGGTGGCGATGCGGGAGAAGCGGCGCGTCGGAGGGAATTGCTCGCGTGTCCTGTTGTTGAGCAGTATGGCGAAGGCAGAAGTTCTCTTTGTGAGGGGTTTGGCGTGCCTCGGAGTAGTAGAGCAAGGCCAGTGTTGATGCTGTGGCAGCTCTTTGTCTAGGCGTTTTGTCTAGGCCTGAATGAAGGCTCTGGGTAGCGTGGTCCAGAAGTGCTTTGTTCCACGAGCGTCTGGAGAGCCTCCCTGGCGCGCTCCCTGAGCGGGTCCCGGCGGCCCTTGTGGGTGGGAAAAGGGCAGGAGGAAGCCCTGTTGCCTGAGGACAGAAGAGGAGGCCTCCGTGCCTCCCACACAGGAAGCGGGGGGCTGCCGAGAGCTTCCCCGCAGGCGGCATCCTGGCCTGGCCTTTAGCTACTTGCAGCCTGGAGTGAAGGCGCGGAGTCAAAAGAGGCCGGCCCACACATAGCACAGGATGGTTTCGATCCATCGACCTCTGGGTTATGGGCCCAGCACGCTTCCGCTGCGCCACTCTGCTCCCTTTGCGCTACACTGCCCGCAATCCACTCTAGCACCTGGGCTGCACTGGCACGGCCAGGCAGAGGAGCAGGCTGCTAGGCAGCGTTTCGGAAACCTCTTTGAGGTCTCTGTGGCGCAATGGGTCAGCGCGTTCGGCTATTAACTGAAAGGATGGTGGTTCGAGCTCACCCAGGGATGTGGCTACGCTTGGCCTCCTGGCGCTTGCTAGCGGGCTCCCTTTTGCCACCTCCAAGCCATCCCTCTCGGCCTCGGTGAGGTCACCTTGTGGCCGGCAAGGTTCAGGGGCCGTGCCGTGCCACAGGAGCCCGTCTCCCAGCAACCGCGCCGGGGCCTCGGCCTCGGGGCTTAAGCCCCGAGCCCAAGCGCGAAAGCTCCAGCCGGGCAGGTGTCGCTCCCCTCCCGCCTCTACGCCAGCTGAGAGGGAGAAACGCACGAGCCGCGCGGGTTCTTAGCCGCCTCCCTCCTGCGGGCCTGTTTGCTGCGCAGACCTCTGGGCCTGTCTCATGCCTCCCCTGGGAAGCGTGGCCGCGCGAACTGAGCCCCAGTCGCAGCTCCCGAGGTTTCCTGTGCAGCCTTGGACTTGCATGGCTGCCATGGTTTCTCTTTGGAAGGGACTCGGTCCCGCTTGGACAGGCGACTCGCCCGTGTGACTCCAAACGCCATCTTGTGGCTGTCTTTTTCCCCCACAGCCAGAACACCAGGATTCGCCTCCCACGGCAGAAGATGCAAAAGGCCCTGGAAGGAAAGCCCTCCTGCTTTTTTACCTCGGGAGGATGTGGGCTACCAACCGAAGCTCTGAGCCAAGGACTGAAGGACCCGTCCAAGCCGTGGCCGTACTCCCGAGACTTGACCGAAGCCAGCTCTCTCTTCCATGACTGCTGCAAGCCTCAACCGAGACCGTGGCGAGTGCTGCCCGTGCTCCCACAATTCCCTCTCCCCCTTTCCATTGAGGATTCTGAAGGACCGTCAGCTGGTGATTTTTGGCTCTGACTGTAAGGGATGAATTGAGCCGGGAACGTAGCTGGTCCTCTTGGGCTGGGCAGAAGCTTTTGATGGGATGAGATGGGTTTTGGTCAGCCGGCGTGTGCCTAAAGAGCGTGGGTGGTGGCGATGCGGGAGAAGCGGCGCGTCGGAGGGAATTGCTCGCGTGTCCTGTTGTTGAGCAGTATGGCGAAGGCAGAAGTTCTCTTTGTGAGGGGTTTGGCGTGCCTGGGAGTAGTAGAGCAAGGCCAGTGTTGATGCTGTGGCAGCTCTTTGTCTAGGCGTTTTGTCTAGGCCTGAATGAAGGCTCTGGGTAGCGTGGTCCAGAAGTGCTTTGTTCCACGAGCGTCTGGAGAGACTCCCTGGCGCGCTCCCTGAGCGGGTCCCGGCGGCCCTTGTGGGTGGGAAAAGGGCAGGAGGAAGCCCTGTTGCCTGAGGACAGAAGAGGAGGCCTCCGTGCCTCCCACACAGGAAGCGGGGGGCTGCCGAGAGCTTCCCCGCAGGCGGCATCCTGGCCTGGCCTTTAGCTACTTGCAGCCTGGAGTGAAGGCGCGGAGTCAAAAGAGGCCGGCCCACACGTAGCAGAGGATGGTTTCGATCCATTGACCTCTGGGTTATGGGCCCAGCACGCTTCCGCTGCGCCACTCTGCTCCCTTGGGGCTAGACTGCCCGCAATCCACTCTAGCACCTGGGCTGCACTGGCACGGCCAGGCAGAGGAGCAGGCTGCTAGGCAGCGTTTCGGAAAGCCCTTCGAGGTCTCTGTGGCGCAATGGGTCAGCGCGTTCGGCTGTTAACCAAAAGGATGGTGGTTCGAGCCCACCCAGGGACGTGGCTACGCTCGGCCTCCTGGCGCTTGCTAGCGGGCTCCCTTTTGCCACCTCCAAGCCATCCCTCTCGGCCTCGGTGAGGTCACCTTGTGGCCGGCAAGGTTCAGGGGCCGTGCCGTGCCACAGGAGCCCGTCTCCCAGCAACCGCGCCGGGGCCTCGGCCTCGGGGCTTAAGCCCCGAGCCCAAGCGCGAAAGCTCCAGCCGGGCAGGTGTCGTTCCCCTCCCGCCTCTACGCCAGCTGAGAGGGAGAAACGCACGAGCCGCGCGGGTTCTTAGCCGCCTCCCTCCTGCGGGCCTGTTTGCTGCGCAGACCTCTGGGCCTGTCTCATGCCTCCCCTGGGAAGCGTGGCCGCGCGAACTGAGCCCCAGTCGCAGCTCCTGAGGTTTCCTGTGCAGCCTTGGACTTGCATGGCTGCCATGGTTTCTCTTTGGAAGGGACTCGGTCCCGCTTGGACAGGCGACTCGCCCGTGTGACTCCAAACGCCATCTTGTGGCTGTCTTTTTCCCCCACAGCCAGAACACCAGGATTCGCCTCCCACGGCAGAAGATGCAAAAGGCCCTGGAAGGAAAGCCCTCCTGCTTTTTTACCTCGGGAGGATGTGGGCTACCAACCGAAGCTCTGAGCCAAGGACTGAAGGACCCGTCCAAGCCGTGGCCGTACTCCCGAGACTTGACCGAAGCCAGCTCTCTCTTCCATGACTGCTGCAAGCCTCAACCGAGAACGTGGCGAGTGCTCCCACAATTCCCTCTCCCCCTTTCCATTGAGGATTCTGAAGGACCGTCAGCTGGTGATTTTTGGCTCTGACTGTAAGGGATGAATTGAGCCGGGAACGTAGCTGGTCCTCTTGGGCTGGGCAGAAGCTTTTGATGGGATGAGATGGGTTTTGGTCAGCCGGCGTGTGCCTAAAGAGCGTGGGTGGTGGCGATGCGGGAGAAGCGGCGCGTCGGAGGGAATTGCTCGCGTGTCCTGTTGTTGAGCAGTATGGCGAAGGCAGAAGTTCTCTTTGTGAGGGGTTTGGCGTGCCTCGGAGTAGTAGAGCAAGGCCAGTGTTGATGCTGTGGCAGCTCTTTGTCTAGGCGTTTTGTCTAGGCCTGAATGAAGGCTCTGGGTAGCGTGGTCCAGAAGTGCTTTGTTCCACGAGCGTCTGGAGAGCCTCCCTGGCGCGCTCCCTGAGCGGGTCCCGGCGGCCCTTGTGGGTGGGAAAAGGGCAGGAGGAAGCCCTGTTGCCTGAGGACAGAAGAGGAGGCCTCCGTGCCTCCCACACAGGAAGCGGGGGGCTGCCGAGAGCTTCCCCGCAGGCGGCATCCTGGCCTGGCCTTTAGCTACTTGCAGCCTGGAGTGAAGGCGCGGAGTCAAAAGAGGCCGGCCCACACGTAGCAGAGGATGGTTTCGATCCATCGACCTCTGGGTTATGGGCCCAGCACGCTTCCGCTGCGCCACTCTGCTCCCTTTGGGCTAGACTGCCCGCAATCCACTCTAGCACCTGGGCTGCACTGGCACGGCCAGGCAGAGGAGCAGGCTGCTAGGCAGCGTTTCGGAAAGCCCTTCGAGGTCTCTGTGGCGCAATGGGTCAGCGCGTTCGGCTGTTAACCAAAAGGATGGTGGTTCGAGCCCACCCAGGGATGCGGCTACGCTCGGCCTCCTGGCGCTTGCTAGCGGGCTCCCTTTTGCCACCTCCAAGCCATCCCTCTCGGCCTCGGTGAGGTCACCTTGTGGCCGGCAAGGTTCAGGGGCCGTGCCGTGCCACAGGAGCCCGTCTCCCAGCAACCGCGCCGGGGCCTCGGCCTCGGGGCTTAAGCCCCGAGCCCAAGCGCGAAAGCTCCAGCCGGGCAGGTGTCGTTCCCCTCCCGCCTCTACGCCAGCTGAGAGGGAGAAACGCACGAGCCGCGCGGGTTCTTAGCCGCCTCCCTCCTGCGGGCCTGTTTGCTGCGCAGACCTCTGGGCCTGTCTCATGCCTCCCCTGGGAAGCGTGGCCGCGCGAACTGAGCCCCAGTCGCAGCTCCTGAGGTTTCCTGTGCAGCCTTGGACTTGCATGGCTGCCATGGTTTCTCTTTGGAAGGGACTCGGTCCCGCTTGGACAGGCGACTCGCCCGTGTGACTCCAAACGCCATCTTGTGGCTGTCTTTTTCCACAGCCAGAACACCAGGATTCGCCTGCTCCTGGGTGGCCTGTGTCCCTTTCGGGCCATGGCGGCCGCTATGCGCCCGTAGACGGCCACGTTCCTCCTCCTAGTACAGAGATCATGGACGCTGGGGCCCTGCCCCCAAACCTCAATGAGGTCCATGACCTCCACACTAGACCAGGAGGGTGCGCGCCATCTACGGCCCCTGGCTGGCCCCTGGGTGCTGGGGGACTGGGCGGGGGGACGGCTCGCTGGCACTGGCTGCCTGGCTCATCCTGCAGCCCCTGGTTCGGGGCAGAGACTGCTGGCAGGGCTGGCTCTGGCAAGTGCCGTCTGGCCAGAGTCTACCCCTTTGAGGGCCCCAGGGCTGGGGAGAGGAGAGGAGTTTTCCTGCTTTGGCCCAGAGCAGCCACCAGGGGAACCTGGGGAGGGCTGGGCTCCAGCTACTTCGAATTAAGTGGCTACACAGCCCTTAATTCCAACTACTGAATTCGAATTTGGCGTTACTCCTGGTAGAATGAAGTTTACCTAGTTCGAATTAAGTCCAAACTAGCGGTTTGTATGTGTAGCACCTATGAAAGTTACTTCCAACTAACGGCTGTTAGTTCGAATTAACTTTGTAGTGTAGACATACCCATAGTTCCTATACAACTAGCAGCTAATGGGTAGTCTCCAGTAGTTTAAATCTTGGGGCATTTGGAAAAGGAGGGGGAGCTACATGTGTCCGGGGTGTATTGTTGCCCTCTGCTGGATGGACTGTAAATGCTTTATGTATGTATCATATGCCCTATAGTGCTAACAGTTAATGGAGATTCTCCTCTAGCTCACACCTGGCATTTTCTAAAGTAATATATGTGTGTGTATGTGTGAGAAAGAGCAAGAGCCTGGGGGCTCCCTCATGTCTCCTCCCCATCCTGATCTGCTTGGCTTAAGTGCAGGAAAGAAGAAGTCGTGAGCTTTGTGTATTTGACATCAGGTGGAAGCAGGGGAATGGAGGACTGGTGGGAACAAAAGCGATGAGGAGTCCTGTGGGACTGGTGGGAACAAGAGCACTTGGCTTCTTTTCCTGCAGACCGAGAGGGGTGGGGACTGGCTTGAGCTATATAAATCAGATGCCGCTCCATGCCTCAGTTTCCCCCTTCATACAATGCCGATGACACAGAGAATGTTTGTAAAGTGCCTTGTTGTTAGCCCATGGAGCAGAGGGGGAAACTCGGTCTCAGAAGCAGACTGGGGGGAGGTAAAACCCTACCTAGGCAGCGCTGGTTCCACTACGTCACGCTGCCAGACCGGTCTGAGTGGGTCCCTCTCTTGGCTGCTCCTCCCCCCAGGAGGAGTGGGTTCCTCTCCATCGGCTGCAGGAACCAGCATTTCAAGGTCTTTGCCAATGGGCAGCCGTTCTGCAATTCAGCTCTGCCGCGGCTTCCAGCAGATCGATACACTGGAGATCGATGGTGCCGTGGTCGGGTCCTGTGCCCAGTTCTGAGCCCGACCGGTGCCGCTGCCCAGACGGAGATGAGTGGCACACACACGACACCCCCCTACGGCCGCCCTCGCAGACCCAATAAACCTCTCCCTTTCGCAGAACGACTCTGCTCCTGCGTGGTTCTGGGGCTACTTGTGTGTGTGTCCTAGACCCCCTTTCTGCTCACCGCAGATAGAGACTCCTCTGCAGGTAGAGCTGAGTGCGACGCCTGCACTGGGATGGCGTATTGGGATAATGTACTGACAGCTCCTCTGCGCCACCCCTCCTCTTCCTGCCGCTGCAACATCAAATTAACCTTCCTGGTCTGCCCCCGTCCTCCCTCCGGTACCAGGAGACCCCACGCATGATGGGAGGGGCTGCAAACTGGGGAGCAGGCTACTGCAGGGCTGAGGGCAGCAAACCAGCCCCCAGAGCCCTGCAGGGCCTGGCCACGGGGAAGGGGAACTGATGTGAGCAGCATTTAGAGCTGGGGGGGGGCTGTGGGGAGGAGGACAACGGAGCCACGAGCAGGACAGGGGGTGAGCCAGCACCAGTGAGTCTCAGGGGGTATGTCTACACTACCCCGCTAGTTCGAACTAAAATCAGGCTCCATGCTCAGCTGTGAGTCCGAGTCCCATAGACCAAAGCGCCCCAGGGCAGTGGTGGAGTCTCCACATGTCAATGGGTCTAGTGCAGGCCAGAGGCCTTGCTGGGATGCGCTAGGGCAAAGCCCAGGGCTGGGGCCGGACGGGAGCCCGTGAGAGGCAGCGGGGCGAGTGGGAGGCTCTAACTCTTGCTCCTGGCCAGGAAGTCCAGTGCTGGGTGACACCAAGGCCACGTCTGCACTGCAGGCATTTTGCTCAAGAACAGCTGTTCTTGTGCAAAAACTTGTGGCGCGTCTACACTGCACGTGAATTCTTGTGCAAGTAAATTTGCAGTAAAGCATCAGAAAAGAGGGCTTCTTGCACAGGAGTTATTCCTCTCCCCACGAGGAATAAGCCCCTTTTGTGCAAGAGCTGTTGTGCAAGAAGGCAGCGTGGACGGGCACCAGGGGCTTCTTGAGCAAGACACTTTTATGGCTAAAATGGTCATCAGAGCTTTCTTGCACGAGAAAGCGTTCACAGTGCCATGGACACTCTTGTGCAAAAGCACATGGCAGGGTGGAGGTGCTCTTGCACGAGACCTTTTGCGCAAGAACTCCGGTGTGAAACAGTTCTTGTGCAAGAAGCCTGCAGTGTAGGGCAGGGAGCAGCCTATGGGGCTACTGGAGCTGCTGGCTGCAGGATGCCCAGTCAGGGAGTGGGGGGGACCCCTAGGAATGGCTCCAACTTCCCAGAGGGGTGGCCAGAGGCAGGACATTTGCCTGGCAGGGTGAGGTGGGGGGGGGGGGGCAGTGACCTCACAGGGGCTTTGGGCAGCCCTCAGCAGATCAGGCAAAGGGCAGGTGGGGAGGTGGTGACCTCACAGAGGAACCCACATCTCAGGCTGAGAAAAGGGGGGGGCGGGCCCAGGGGACTTTGGAGACCCCCGGTTGCTTTAGCTCTGGTGCGTCTCCTGCTCACAGTTGCTTTGTCCTCTGTGAGTTCCACATCCGGACAGCGTTTTGCAGAAGGTAAGAGCCCCCAGGGGTTTGGATCCCGCCCGGGGCCGGCTGGGTTCCAGGCAGGCCCAGCCCTCGGTCAAGGGCCAGAAGTGCCTGTGCAAGACCGAGCCGATAAGCAAGGGGCCATTTGGGGGCTGGGGGCAGTCGCTCTGGGGAGCTGGAACCCCTGGATTTCGCTCTGCAGGCTGCGCCCCAAGCTCCCCTTTGCTCCCCTCATTTGCAGCATGGCCAAACACATCAGGCTGTGGTTCCGGAAAGCCCTGAAGATGGCCCCAGGGCCGGTGGGAAGCAGCTCCTCCGTCCCCGCGGGCGGGGAAGCTGAATCCCACCAGCTCGGGGCGACTCGCCCACCGGCCAGGCCCCTCCGGACCTGGCTCCAGAGGCGGCTGGGAAGGCGGGACCCAGCCCAGCGGGGCAGCCGGGTAGGGTGGCTCTGGGGCCTCCTCTGTGGAGAGAAACACCTGCCCCAGGAGCCCAGCCCCCATTACCACCAGGGGGCATCGCCCTGCCCGGCCCCCGGGGATCTGCCAGTCTCCGGGAGCCCCCAGCCTCTCCGCACCAGCCCCTGCAGCTGTGGGTCCAGCTCAGTGAGCAGCAGCGCCTGGGCCTCCAGCTGCAGCCGGGCCACCTCCTGCAGCCGCTCAGACCCAGGTGAGGGGCCGTGAACATGCTGGGCCCAGGGGCTCACCCAGTACACGGGGGGGCAGCCCCAGTGTCTGCCCCGCAGCCAGGGCAATGGATGGGGGCGGGAGCTGCTGCTTGGCTCTCTTGTTCCTGGCGGGGGCTCTGCTGAGGGCGTTGGCAGATGTGAGGGTGGAAGGGGGATGGGTCCCTGCGAGGGGCGTGTGGGGCCCAACCTGCCCTGGGTCCCTGACATGGGGGCGCGTGACCCCTGCTGGCCGCTGGAGTCACCCTGGTCCCTTCCCTCCCGCACAGAGCCCCCCTGCGCCTCGGCGGAGCTCTGCCAGGAGCGGATGGACTCCCGGGTGGAGGAAGGGGCCATCTATGATATTGAAGAGCAGCTCCACACCCGGGACACGGTAGGAACCTTCTCCACACGGGGGGGACCCGAGATTGTCCGGCCCCTTCCCAGCACGTCCCCCCCTCCGGGAGGGGCTTGTCCCTGGGGATCCCTCTGGGGCCCCTTTTCCTGCATGACCTGGGCCCCCCAAGCTGAGGTCTCTTGTCATGCACCAGCTGGGCCCCCACAAGCCTGAGGAAGCAGTTGGGGGGGGAGTGTGGGTGCTTGGACAACCGGCAGCTCCCACCTCCACTCCTGGGAGGCCTGAGCCCTGCAGCTGTCCGTGGGGGGCAGGCAGGCCCCAGGCTCACAGACTCTCTCTGGGGTGCAGAGCCCAGCCGCCCTGCAGCGGTTCCTCCTGGCCGTCCCCCCCGCCTGCCTCGCCGCCCTCCAAAGGGGCGAGGACACCCTGGCGCCGCGCTGCTGCAAGGACACCATGATGGCCAGGATCGTGGTGAGCGAGTCGCGGCGGCCGGGAGGAGGGGAGGGGATACGTGGGGTGGACAGGGGTCTGCCTGGGCCATGGCGGCGGGTGGGGGTGCTGGAAATTGGATGAGTGGGGCCAGGAGTGCTGGAGGGGGAGGGGGAGGTGGACATGGGGAGGGTGGGTGGGGATGCTGGAGGAGGGAGGGACACAGAAATGGGGCAGGTCTGGGGTGCTGGACAGGGAGGGGGATTCGGAACAGGGAGGGGTCTCCCCGGGCCATGGGGGGGGGATCTGGAAGGTTAGCAGAGCGGGCTGCTGAGGATGCGCCTGGGGAGCAGGGAGGAGGAGGTTCAGAGGCTGGTCACCAGGGCAGTGAGGGGCAGGAGACGGCCTGGGGACAAGGATTGAGCTGGTCCCGGTTTGGGAGGGGGGTGCTGGGAGGGGCCCTGTGCCGGGCAGGGGGGCTACAGGCCAGCGGGAGGCAGTGGGGTTGGATCCTGCTGGGTGGGGGCGCTGGCCGTGTGAGCGTCTCTTGGGGGCCCCAGCCTCACACGCCCCTTTGTCTCCTTGGGTCTCACAGGAGATCATGGAGGACTCCCCCACCCCACTGGTCTTGGCCGACTGCCTCAACGCCGCCTGCAGCCTCAGGTACCGACCCCCCCCCGCCGACTCCCCCCCAGAGCAGATCCCCTGACCAGGGAGTGGGAAAGTCTCTGTCTCCTGGGCTATGTCTAGACTGCAAGCCTCTTTCGAAAGAGAGCACCCAGTGAGTCTGGATGCTCTCTTTCGAAGAAGCCCTAGTTCCATTCAAGAACGCCTTCGTTCGAAAGAAGCACTTTCCAAAGAAGGCGTTCTTCCTCGTGAAATGAGGTTTACCGCCGTGGAAAGAAAAGCCGCGTTCTTTCGATTTAATTTCGAAAGAACGCGACTGCAGTCTAGACGCAGGTGATGTTTTTTCGGAAAAAGGCTACTTTTCCCGAAAAACCCCCTGAGTCTGGACACAGCCCTGCTGCTGAATGAACAGTCTCTGCCCCTCTCTCCTGCCAGCACCTTGCAGCCTCCCCTACAGGCCCAGCTCCTGAGCCCCCTGCTGAGGGCGGCCGTGGGACAGACTGTGTCTGGGGACTGGCAGCAGGAGCCCATCCACACACAGGTACGTCCCTCCGGGCCCTGCTCCCGGGCTGGGCTGGAGCTCCAGAGAGGAGTGGGGGTGGGGGCAGAGGGAGAGAAGAAGCTGCAGGTTTGGATCCTTCCCTCCAGGTTTCCCGTTGCTCTCCCTGGGGGCCCGTCCCTTCCATGCCCAGCCTGGGCTCCTCCCTGCTCTGCGAGGCGGCTCAGACCCTGCTCAAGGCTGCACCCCGGAGCCAGCGGGTGGCCTGGATTCCCCAACCCCCCTCTGACCCAGGGCTCCCCCTTGTCTTGCAGCAGTTCATCCGGGCCCTTCCCGTCGACCTCCAGGCCCTACTGGCAAGCCTCCTCGCCGAGTCCCCAGACACCGCCAGGCTGCAGCTGATCATGGAGGTGAGCCCCGTGGGGGGGACGGGGCCATTGTCCCTGCTTCCTCGGGGGGCCGAGAGAGGAGCTGTGTCAGTGGCTGGGGGGGGGGGGGCACAGTCTGAGAGGAGCCCCAGGCTCTGCCCAGAACCGGCGCCTCCCTACGGGTCCTGACCTGCCTCTTTCCCCCCCAGCACCTGAGCCCGTGGCTGGAGTCCCGCCTGCCCCAGGAGCGAGCCAGGGCCCTTGGCAGCACCACGGCCCTGCTGGGAGTCGCCACCACCCTCCCGGGGTTTGAGGTAAGTGACCTCGGAGCCGGGGGGTCTGGGGCTGCAGGGCGCGGGGCTGGGAGCGTCCCCGGGAGGCAGAGCTGGGAATGGGCCGGGAATGGGCCGCGTTCTCCTTTCCCCGGGGAGGGGCGACCCTGGGCCTTTCCGGGGGGCACCTGGGCCCCAGACTGGGGAGTGGCCGTCAGTGGATCCCCTTGTTCCACCCCCGGAGTGACCCTTCAGTCGGGGCCATTGCTCAGGGTTGTCTCCTCGCAAGGCCGGCCCCGCCCCGCCCCGCCCCGCCCCGGGAGGTGTCTCTGTCCGTCCCCGAGCTCAGAACCGCCTCGGCGGCCGTTAGCATGGGACGTGCAGCCCCAGGATGCTGAGGGACCCCCCCTCTTCTCTCCCCTCAGAACTCCGCCGACTGGCCGAGGATGGGTCACCACGTGGCCCAGCTGGGCCTTTTTATTTCGGACCCATCCGAAGACGTCAGCCGGCTGGCCCGGAAGGGGGTGCACAGCCTGTACCGACTCCTCCTGCACCACAGGGGTAAGGAACCCAGCCGGGACCTGGGCCCCAGGGACACCCTGAGGGTGCCGGCGGCGGGGGGAGGGGACCCAGCCCTTTTCCCCCAGACTGGCCCAAGGGGGGATGCGTCCCTCTGTGTTCCCCTTCTGCCCCCTGTGCCCCTCCATTTGCCCAGGGATGCCTGCAGGGACCCATGGGAGGGGAAGGGCTCAGACCTGCCAGCAGAATCACCCTGGTTTGTCTCTTGCAGGCCTCAACATCCACCAGGCAGAGGACCTGTGGTGCAGGCACTACTATAAGGAGAGATGGGTCCTGGCGCACAGCAACACCGTGCGGGTGGGAGAGGTAAGGACGCGCTGCCAGGGCAGGGCAGGGCTCGGGGGTGGGGCTGGCTGGGGCCCTCGTGCGGGTAGGACGCGGGGTGGGAGCGGGGAGTCGCTGATCGAATGGTCGATGCATTTTCCCTCGACTATTCGAGCCGTGGACAGGGCGGCGCTGCCCCTTTGTGACGCTGTCCCGGCGTTTCAAAGGGGTGGCGCTTCCTAGGGGCAGCGCCGCACCTTGCCCCGGATCTCCCGTAGGAGGGGAAGCAGGGCGGGGGGGGGCAACACTTTTTGATGGAGGTCGCTCCAAGATGTTGGCCAGTGGCCTAGGGCTGCTCTGTTGTGCGGAGGGGGGTGAGGTCTGGGAGGGTCTTGGGGGCAGGAGGAAGGTGTGACCTGGGGCAGGGGTTAGGGTGCAGGGTGAGGAGAGCGTCTGGGTGCAGGGTCTGGAAGGGAGTTTGCAGAAGGAGGAAGCTGTTTTAGCCCCAGGAGTTGGGGCCGGGCTCTGGGCCGTCAGCTGAAACCTCCCGTGCTCTTGATTTCAGGTCTTTGGGCAGCTCTTCACGCCAGAGCAGGAGAACTGCTTTTTAGACAAGGCTCTGCTCGCTGCCCGCTCCCCCCTGAGGCGCCCCAGCCAGGCCGGGCTGGTCCTGGCCCACGCCCTGCATGGGCAGGCCCATCAGCTCCTGGGATACATGGTGAGCAGCCGGAGCAGATGCAGGAGAGCGGGGCAGGGCCAGGGTCTCCTTCCCATCCCCTCAGGGAGTCCCCCGCCCCTTTCCTCATGCTGCCCCCACCCCACGTCCCTGCTGGGTGGGTCAGAAGCTCACCCTGCGGGCCTGACGGGGGGTGACCAGAGAGCAGAACAAGTCTCAGCGCAGGGGGGAGGAGGGGGGAAATGCTGGGGGGGCCCAGTACCCCTGAGTCCCCAGGGATGAATGTGACGGATTCTGCTTCCCTTGCAGCAGGAAGACAGCCAGTGAGAGCACAAGGAGCTGAGGAGCCAGCAGCTGCGTCCCCCTCCCCCCAACCCTCCCAATTGTATAGAATGTATTTAAATTCGGATTAAATAACGTTTCAAAAACCATTTGGATCAGGCTTTGTCAATAATTTTTAATGGGGGGGGGCATTTTGGCAAGTGGTCAAGGGCCACATTTCTACCGAGGAGTTTGGGGTCTGGGACGGGGCGGTTGGGTGCAGAAGAGAGCTGAGGGGAGGAGCCTGGGTGCGCACCGTCCATTGCATCATCACGCGGCGCCATTGTGCTAGTGCTGGAGCTTGGGTGACTGGTTTAATTTGAATGTTTACACCGATTAGGTGTTTTAACTTTAGGAAACTTCATTTTCAATAAGGTCAAATGTTAATTTCTGTCTACCACAAAGGGTTTCAAAGTTTTCTTTCTTAAAGGCAGGGATGAGGAACCTTTTTTGTCTCCAGGGCCACTGACCCCCAGAAAAACCAGTTGGGGACCACACACGAGAAAAGCAAAATACAAAAACCCTTCTTCCGAAACCCACAAGCCTCACTGAGGTGAGGGAAAGGGACAGGGAGGACTGAGGTTCGGGGATCCCTCCCCCCACCCCAAACCCCAGCCTCCTGTTGGATCCTCCTCCCACAGTTAACTGCCTCTGAGTCTGCACCCAAACTCCCATCGCTGCCCTGAACCTGTCCCAGAGCCTGCAACCCGCAGCCTCTCCCGCGCCCCACTCCCCAGCCATCCTGCACCGTAACCCCAGCCTCAGGCCAGCGAACCTGAGTGAGGGTGGGGGAGCCCAAGCAGCAGAGGGAGGGGGGAGTGGAATGAGTGGGGGCGTGGCCTCAGAACAGGGGCAGGGGTAGGTGCGGGGAAGGGGGCGGGGCAATGGTAGTGGCCTCTAATGCCCACACCCCTCCCTTCGGCATCGCTTATGTCCCATGTCCGCCCCCTCCTGAGCCCACAGCCGGTGCCAAGGCCTCGTGCCCAGGGCGGGGTCGCCCCTGTGAGCTGCCAGCCATACTGGGGAGAGGCGAGAGGGTCTGGGCTGCTGTGTCCGTTGCTGGCTCCTGTCAGGCCTTTGCACCAAGTCCTGGTGCAGCCTGAGCAAACCTGGGTCCTTCCCTGCTCCTCCAACACCACCTGGGCAAAGGGAGGAGAGTCCCCAACAGCCTCTGTCACTTCGGCCTCCTGTCGGGGGAACATGCCCCCTGCAGCATGATCCCCTGTAGATCTAGCCCTCTGGGCACTCACCCAAGGTCTCTACACGGCAGCTGCTCTGTGCCTAGTGCTGGCACTGCAGAGCCATTTGCCACTTTGCACCCGACTGTCACCAGGTCCTTTCCATTTGCAGGGCCGGCCACATCTCCTGCCCGCTAGGCCATTGGCTGCACCCTCGTCTCGCTCCTCCTGGTGTCTGTATCCGTCATCACCTTGGTGCTGGAGAGATGGGGCCTGCCCCAGCCTGCCGGGCTGCAAGGGACTCCTGTTGGGAGCAGCTGCATGGGAACCAGAGGCCCAAGAATGGGAGAACCCTATTGACCTGCTGTGAGCAGGAGACGGGGGTGGGGAGGGGGCTGGGGAGGTACCTGTACTCAGCTCTGAATGGGGGCTGGGGAGACACAGACACTGCTGATGATTGCTGCACTGTGGGCCCCTGGGTTACAGTCTATGCCCAGGCAGCTCCTCCAGTCACTGCCTGTCACATTACTGGATCTTGAGGGGAGCAGCCAGATCACTGCTGCACCCATAGGTGGGGGTGTTGGCCCCAGAAAATGGTAGAAAAGGGGGCCATGTGGGGTGCTGAATAGAAGCTTATTATCTGATAGTCCTATGTAAGCTATTTATGTGGTTGTATAACGTCTGTGTGTGTAGTTAGGAATCTGTTGTCTGTGTGGATCCTGAATATTTCTCTGCATGTGGTTGAGCATTGGGCAGAGCCCGGCCTGTGGACATGCTAATTAGCGAGGCCCTGTGGGACAATGGCACTGAATGGGCCAAGGACACACCTAAAGCATGAGGGCGGACACCTAAGAGCGGCCAGCAGAGAGAGGCTGAGGACCAGGTGATCTCCTGCAGCCAAGAAGAGGCCAGGAAGGAGGGATAAATAGGCCATGTGGTCGATGCCATCTTGGTTCTCAGCTCAGCACTTCATCCCAGAGGCAGCATTGCAGGGATCGAAGAGCCCGAGAGACCTGTGAACCCATCCTGACCCTAGGATGTGCAACAAGAACTCTTAAACCAGCAGCTGTAACATCTCTGCTAGAGGCTGCATCGAGAACTGGGAGATTCGGTGCATGTAACATACTATTCCTTTAACAACCTTACTCTCATGCTTTTCTTTATTGTAATAATAAACCTTTAGGTGTTAGATGCTAAAGGATTGGCTCAGCATGATTTGTGGGTAAGATCCAGAGGGTAAATTGACCAGGGATCTGTGGCTGGTTTCTTGGGACCAGACAGAACTTGTTCGGGGTAGGTGGGATTGGGTGCTAGGACCCCCACCGGTGTATGAGGCCCGGGGCCATCGGGGGCATGGATATTGCTGGGGTGCCGGAGGGGTTTTGCTCGTGAGGCTTCAGGCAGGCAGCTGAAGCGCTCTGTGGGACTGGTTTGTGGCCTGTGTGGAGAGGTCACCAGTCTGGGGGCTGTAAGGAGCCCCGGATTTGAGCAATTCGCCCTGAGCAGACGCCCTCAGCTGTGCCCAGACACGGCCCGGTCCGTCACACTGCCCCTCAGCCTGCAGGCCTCTCCTCGCTCTCAGCCAGGCCAAGGGCTGAGCCCTGCTGTGGCCTGCCCCAGCCAGCCAGCCAGCCCAGCTCCTCCTCCTGCACAAACAGTCCCGCCTGCTCCTTTAGCAAAGCAGAGCGGGCTGGTTGTGGAACTTCTGGGAGACTGAGGTTCAAGTCCCAGGTCTGCTGCAGAGCCCTTGTCCCTGCCACTCCCCTGAGTGGGCCTCAGCTCCCGTCTGTGAAACGGGGACACTGATTCTAACTCGTCTAAGGGGAGCATTTTCAAAGCCCTAAGGGAGTTGGGAGCACAAGTGTGTGACTGTGCTTTGTGCCCACTCCTTGGTGCTCCTAAATCCCCCAGGTGCTTAGCTTGGGAGCTTTTCCGGGCAGGGGCTGCGGCTAGGGTTGCCAGGTGTCCCGTTTGAACCGGACAGTCCAGTATTTGAGCTTTCTGTCCAGGAGATAAATTGAGAAAATATCTCAGTTTTCTAAATAAGATGTACTCTAGGTTGTGATGCAATGGCAAGTATGACTGGTATTTTTATTGACCATCTGGCAACCCTGGCTGCGGCTGCCTCTCACTACTCTGGTGTGGACAAAGCACTGCAGTCATCCCGGGACAACGCCCCCAGAGACGCTCTCCCTCTGGGGCAGGGTCCTTTAATGCTTTTCACACTGACATAGGCTACGGGACAGCCCCTTGGACACGGGCATGAGTGTCCCCGCGGGGCGGTATCCCCCGGACGCTGCGCAATGCAGAGAAGAGGGGTGAGTCCTGGGGGATTGGTGGGACAAGAGACGTTCCGTTATTTTAACCCCACCCGCTATAAAGCAGCAAAACCCTGGGTCCAGGTACTCAAAAGTGCAGGGCTCTGCTTCTGCGGGATTAGCCGCCCCTTCTCGGCTGGGAACACGCAGGCGAAGCATCAAAGGGCTCCCACCCCACTGAGATGGTGACTGCATGTCTCGGGAAGGGAAGAATCCAGCCATGGGGGGGGGGGGGGAGGGATCCCCTCTGGCACTGACAGAGACATGCAGAAGGAAAGTTCGGGAGGGAGGGGGCAGAGATACCAGGTAGGGAGGAGGACGGAGGTGCAGCTAACTCTGGTACTCGTGACACCCAGACCCCATCTCTCCCCACCTCCTTGGACCCAGGCAGCACCTGCTCCTTTTTGTCTCCTCTCCCATTGACTGCCGCCCTCCTCACCACCAGGTCTCCCAAAGGTTCCTCTCCCCAAATGTTTCCCACTCCCCTCCCACTGTTCCTCGCTCCCAAATCCCTGGGGTCTTGTCAAACAAACGTCTCTTCCTCCCTCCTGTGGCTGGCACCTCCATGTCCTGTAGCCTGGCCCCCCTCCCTTTACTCCATCCTTCACCAACCCTTCCAGCTCCTTGAGTTCCATTTCTTCCAGCCTCCACCCCAACTCCCTACATCTGCATCTCCACCCCAGCCCTGCCTCCCAGCCCCGCCTCTTAGCCCCCGGCCCCAAACCTTCCCTTCCCTGGTTCTTCCCTCCCCAAACTGCCTGTTCTGGTTATTTCTAGGCCAGGGGTGAAGCAGTAGCCATTCTGCTGGGCACTCTGCAAACACAGAACAAGGACAGTCCCAGCCCCACGCGTCTGGCCCTTGAAGAACAAACCCAGAGGCAGAGGGACCTGGACAGACGGGATGGTGAGGGGCAATTTCCCTCAGCAGCTTGGGCCGTCCTGGCAGAATGGTGTCTCAGTCTCCCAGGAGATCACGGTAGTGGGAACCAACTGTCCATGTTGTGCTAGACAAGGGCGATAGGAAGCCGCTCTGGGGTGCCCCACTAAGCCTGGCGGGCTGGGGGCGGGGCTTTGGGTGCTGTCAGCACGCTGGGCTGCACAGCCACAGTGTACTCCAGGGATCTGGTGGCCAAGTAGTGTAGTGGCTGCACTCCCAGTCCCCTGCCCTGAGCCTCCAAACACCCCCCCCCCCACCTACCCCTGACTCCTGCACCACAATCCCTGCACTACGCCCCCCCTCACTCCTGGACTCCCTGCCCTGAGCTCCCCACACCCATACACTCCCCAGCCCCCTGTCCTGAGCTCCACCATACCCCTTCCCTGAGCTCCCCATCCTCCCACACTCCCCACCCCCTGCCCTGAGCTCCCCCACATCCTCACACTCCTCATCCCCCGCCCTGAGCTCCCCATACTCCCACATTCCCCATCCCACTGTTCACCAGGTCCTGATGAAATGCATCCCAGGATACTCAAGGAGCTGATAGAGGAGCTATCTGAGCCTTTAGCTATGATTTTTGAAAAATCATGGCAGACAGGGGAGATTCCAGAAGACTGGAAAAGGGCAAATATTGTGCCCATCTATAAAAAGGGGAATAAGAACAACCCAGGAAACTACAGACCGGTCAGTTTAACGTCTGTCCCAGGGAAGATAATGGAGCAGGTAATTAAGGAAATCATATGCAAACACTTGGAAGGTAATAAAGTGATAGGGAATAGCCAGCATGGGTTTGTGAAGGACAAGTCATGCCAAACTAATCTGATAGCTTTCTTTGATAGGATAACGAGCCTTGTGGATAAGGGAGAAGCGGTGGATGTCATATACCTAGACTTTAGTAAGGCATTTGATACGGTCTCGCATGATATTCTTATTGATAAACTAGGCAAATATAACTTAGATAGGGCCACGATAAGGTGGGTGCATAATTGGCTGGATAACCGTAGTCAGAGAGTTGTTGTTAACGGTTCTAAATCCTGCTGGAAAGGGATAACAAGTGGAGTTCCTCAAGGGTCTGTTTTGGGACCCGTACTGTTCAATATCTTCATCAATGATGTAGATATTGGGATAGAGAGTACGCTTATTAAGTTTGCAGATGATACCAAACTGGGTGGGGTTGCAACTTCTTTGGAGGAGAGGGACATAATTCAAAATGACCTTAGCAAGTTAGTGAAATGGTCAGAGGAAAACAGGATGAGGTTTAATAAAGAGAAATGCAAAGTGCTCCACTTAGGAAGGAACAATCAGTTCCATACATACAAGATGGGATGCGACTGTCTAGGAAGGAGCATGGTGGAAAGGGATCTAGGGGTCACAGTGGACCACAAGTTGAATATGAGTCAACAGTGTGATGCTGTTGCAAAAAAAGCAAATATGATTCTAGGTTGTATCAACAGGTGTGTTGTAAGCAAAACTCGTGAAGTTGTGGTACCGCCCCAGGGTCAGGAGCATGTCAGGTCTCTTCAGACATGCATGTGCCTATTGGGCCACGGCCCCTGGGTGTCACGCAGCTGGAGCGTGGCATGGCATGTGCTTGCACGTGCACAGGTGTCTGTGTGATCCGTGGGAGGCATGGCCCACGTGCGCGGTCCCTGGTCTCCCTCCCGCCTCCTCCCCCGAACTACTTAATTCGAACTACTTCCCCGGTACGGTCTCCCTGGATGACCCTGCCGACTCCAGTGCTGGAACTCCTTGTGGTGGCCCCTCCGGTGTGCCCAGGTCAGGGCCCTCCAGTCCCGGCTCGCTGCCTCCCGGGCTGGCACGGACCGCCCCGCCCCCCAAGAGTCGGTCGAGGGCAGGGAAGTAGGGGCAGGTGGCACCCCTGCTGCGGCGCCGCCCCTGGTGGCCATGGCGTACGCCTGCCGCAGCTGTTTTACTTTCAGGTGCTCCCACGGCAGAAGATGCAAAAGGCCCTGGAAGGAAAGCCCTCCTGCTTTTTTACCTCGGGAGGATGTGGGCTACCAACCGAAGCTCTGAGCCAAGGACTGAAGGACCCGTCCAAGCCGTGGCCGTACTCCCGAGACTTGACCGAAGCCAGCTCTCTCTTCCATGACTGCTGCAAGCCTCAACCGAGAACGTGGCGAGTGCTCCCACAATTCCCTCTCCCCCTTTCCACTGAGGATACTGAAGGACCGTCAGCTGGTGATTTTTGGCTCTGACTGTAAGGGATGAATTGAGCCGGGAACGTAGCTGGTCCTCTTGGGCTGGGCAGAAGCTTTTGATGGGATGAGATGGGTTTTGGTCAGCCGGCGTGTGCCTAAAGAGCGTGGGTGGTGGCGATGTGGGAGAAGCGGCGCGTCGGAGGGAATTGCTCGCGTGTCCTGTTGTTGAGCAGTATGGCGAAGGCAGAAGTTCTCTTTGTGAGGGGTTTGGCGTGCCTGGGAGTAGTAGAGCAAGGCCAGTGTTGATGCTGTGGCAGCTCTTTGTCTAGGCGTTTTGTCTAGGCCTGAATGAAGGCTCTGGGTAGCGTGGTCCAGAAGTGCTTTATTCCACGAGCGTCTGGAGAGCCTCCCTGGCGCGCTCCCTGAGCGGGTCCCGGCGGCCCTTGTGGGTGGGAAAAGGGCAGGAGGAAGCCCTGTTGCCTGAGGACAGAAGAGGAGGCCTCCGTGCCTCCCACACAGGAAGCGGGGGGCTGCCGAGAGCTTCCCCGCAGGCGGCATCCTGGCCTGGCCTTTAGCTACTTGCAGCCTGGAGTGAAGGCGCGGAGTCAAAAGAGGCCAGCCCACACGTAGCAGAGGATGGTTTCAATCCATCGACCTCTGGGTTATGGGCCCAGCACACTTCTGCTGCGCCACTCTGCTCCCTTTGGGCTAGATTGCCCGCAATCCACTCTAGCACCTGGGCTGCACTGGCACGGCCAGGCAGAGGAGCAGGCTGCTAGGCAGCGTTTCGGAAAGCCCTTCGAGGTCTCTGTGGTGCAATGGGTCAGCGCGTTCGGCTGTTAACCAAAAGGATGGTGGTTCGAGCCCACCCAGGGACGTGGCTACGCTCGGCCTCCTGGCGCTTGCTAGCGGGCTCCCTTTTGCCACCTCCAAGCCATCCCTCTCGGCCTCGGTGAGGTCACCTTGTGGCCGGCAAGGTTCAGGGGCCGTGCCGTGCCACAGGAGCCCGTCTCCCAGCAACCGCGCCGGGGCCTCGGCCTCGGGGCTTAAGCCCCGAGCCCAAGCGCGAAAGCTCCAGCCGGGCAGGTGTCGTTCCCCTCCCGCCTCTACGCCAGCTGAGAGGGAGAAACGCACGAGCCGCGCGGGTTCTTAGCCGCCTCCCTCCTGCGGGCCTGTTTGCTGCGCAGACCTCTGGGCCTGTCTCATGCCTCCCCTGGGAAGCGTGGCCGCGCGAACTGAGCCCCAGTCGCAGCTCCTGAGGTTTCCTGTGCAGCCTTGGACTTGCATGGCTGCCATGGTTTCTCTTTGGAAGGGACTCGGTCCCGCTTGGACAGGCGACTCGCCCGTGTGACTCCAAACGCCATCTTGTGGCTGTCTTTTTCCCCCACAGCCAGAACACCAGGATTCGCCTCCCACGGCAGAAGATGCAAAAGGCCCTGGAAGGAAAGCCCTCCTGCTTTTTTACCTCGGGAGGATGTGGGCTACCAACCGAAGCTCTGAGCCAAGGACTGAAGGACCCGTCCAAGCCGTGGCCGTACTCCCGAGACTTGACCGAAGCCAGCTCTCTCTTCCATGACTGCTGCAAGCCTCAACCGAGAACGTGGCGAGTGCTCCCACAATTCCCTCTCCCCCTTTCCATTGAGGATTCTGAAGGACCGTCAGCTGGTGATTTTTGGCTCTGACTGTAAGGGATGAATTGAGCCGGGAACGTAGCTGGTCCTCTTGGGCTGGGCAGAAGCTTTTGATGGGATGAGATGGGTTTTGGTCACCCGGCGTGTGCCTATGTAAGCTATTTATGTGGTTGTATAACGTCTGTGTGTGTAGTTAGGAATCTGTTGTCTGTGTGGATCCTGAATATTTCTCTGCATGTGGTTGAGCATTGGGCAGAGCCCGGCCTGTGGACATGCTAATTAGCGAGGCCCTGTGGGACAATGGCACTGAATGGGCCAAGGACACACCTAAAGCATGAGGGCGGACACCTAAGAGCGGCCAGCAGAGAGAGGCTGAGGACCAGGTGATCTCCTGCAGCCAAGAAGAGGCCAGGAAGGAGGGATAAATAGGCCATGTGGTCGATGCCATCTTGGTTCTCAGCTCAGCACTTCATCCCAGAGGCAGCATTGCAGGGATCGAAGAGCCCGAGAGACCTGTGAACCCATCCTGACCCTAGGATGTGCAACAAGAACTCTTAAACCAGCAGCTGTAACATCTCTGCTAGAGGCTGCATCGAGAACTGGGAGAT
Source organism: Pelodiscus sinensis (assembly GCF_049634645.1). Taxonomy (NCBI): domain Eukaryota; kingdom Metazoa; phylum Chordata; order Testudines; family Trionychidae; genus Pelodiscus; species Pelodiscus sinensis. The sequence continues at coordinate 18,315,271 of NC_134735.1, forward strand.
TCGGTGCATGTAACATACTATTCCTTTAACAACCTTACTCTCATGCTTTTCTTTATTGTAATAATAAACCTTTAGGTGTTAGATGCTAAAGGATTGGCTCAGCATGATTTGTGGGTAAGATCCAGAGGGTAAATTGACCAGGGATCTGTGGCTGGTTTCTTGGGACCAGACAGAACTTGTTCGGGGTAGGTGGGATTGGGTGCTAGGACCCCCACCGGTGTATGAGGCCCGGGGCCATCGGGGGCATGGATATTGCTGGGGTGCCGGAGGGGTTTTGCTCGTGAGGCTTCAGGCAGGCAGCTGAAGCGCTCTGTGGGACTGGTTTGTGGCCTGTGTGGAGAGGTCACCAGTCTGGGGGCTGTAAGGAGCCCCGAAGTTGAGCAATTCGCCCTGAGCAGACGCCCTCAGCTGTGCCCAGACACGGCCCGGTCCGTCACACTGCCCCTCAGCCTGCAGGCCTCTCCTCGCTCTCAGCCAGGCCAACGGCTGAGCCCTGCTGTGGCCTGCCCCAGCCAGCCAGCCAGCCCAGCTCCTCCTCCTGCACAAACAGTCCTGCCTGCTCCTTTAGCAAAGCAGAGCGGGCTGGTTGTGGAACTTCTGGGAGACTGAGGTTCAAGTCCCAGGTCTGCTGCAGAACCCTTGTCCCTGCCACTCCCCTGAGTGGGCCTCAGCTCCCGTCTGTGAAACGGGGACACTGATTCTAACTCATCTAAGGGGAGAATTTTCAAAGCCCTAAGGGAGTTGGGAGCACAAGTGTGTGACTGTGCTTTGTGCCCACTGCTTGGTGCTCCTAAATCCCCCAGGTGCTTAGCTTGGGAGCTTTTCCGGGCAGGGGCTGCGGCTAGGGTTGCCAGGTGTCCCGTTTGAACCGGACAGTCCAGTATTTGAGCTTTCTGTCCAGGAGATAAATTGAGAAAATATCTCAGTTTTCTAAATAAGATGTACTCTAGGTTGTGATGCAATGGCAAGTATGTCTGGTATTTTTATTGACCATCTGGCAACCCTGGCTGCGGCTGCCTCTCACTACTCTGGTGTGGACAAAGCACTGCAGTCATCCCGGGACAACGCCCCCAGAGACGCTCTCCCTCTGGGGCAGGGTCCTTTAATGCTTTTCACACTGACATAGGCTACGGGACAGCCCCTTGGACACGGGCATGAGTGTCCCCGCGGGGCGGTATCCCCCGGACGCTGCGCAATGCAGAGAAGAGGGGTGAGTCCTGGGGGATTGGTGGGACAAGAGACGTTCCGTTATTTTAACCCCACCCGCTATAAAGCAGCAAAACCCTGGGTCCAGGTACTCAAAAGTGCAGGGCTCTGCTTCTGCGGGATTAGCCGCCCCTTCTCGGCTGGGAACACGCAGGCGAAGCATCAAAGGGCTCCCACCCCACTGAGATGGTGACTGCATGTCTCGGGAAGGGAAGAATCCAGCCATGGGGGGGGGGGGGGAGGGATCCCCTCTGGCACTGACAGAGACATGCAGAAGGAAAGTTCGGGAGGGAGGGGGCAGAGATACCAGGTAGGGAGGAGGACGGAGGTGCAGCTAACTCTGGTACTCGTGACACCCAGACCCCATCTCTCCCCACCTCCTTGGACCCAGGCAGCACCTGCTCCTTTTTGTCTCCTCTCCCATTGACTGCCGCCCTCCTCACCACCAGGTCTCCCAAAGGTTCCTCTCCCCAAATGTTTCCCACTCCCCTCCCACTGTTCCTCGCTCCCAAATCCCTGGGGTCCTGTCAAACAAACGTCTCTTCCTCCCTCCTGTGGCTGGCACCTCCATGTCCTGTAGCCTGGCCCCCCTCCCTTTACTCCATCCTTCACCAACCCTTCCAGCTCCTTGAGTTCCATTTCTTCCAGCCTCCACCCCAACTCCCTCCATGTGCATCTCCACCCCAGCCCTGCCTCCCAGCCCCGCCTCTTAGCCCCCGGCCCCAAACCTTCCCTTCCCTGGTTCTTCCCTCCCCAAACTGCCTGTTCTGCTTATTTCTAGGCCAGGGGTGAAGCAGGAGCCATTCTGCTGGGCACTCTGCAAACACAGAACAAGGACAGTCCCAGCCCCACGCGTCTGGCCCTTGAAGAACAAACCCAGAGGCAGAGGGACCTGGACAGACGGGATGGTGAGGGGCAATTTCCCTCAGCAGCTTGGGCCGTCCTGGCAGAATGGTGTCTCAGTCTCCTAGGAGATCACGGTAGTGGGAACCAACTGTCCATGTTGTGCTAGACAAGGGCGATAGGAAGCCGCTCTGGGGTGCCCCACTAAGCCTGGCGGGCTGGGGGCGGGGCTTTGGGTGCTGTCAGCACGCTGGGCTGCACAGCCCCAGTGTACTCCAGGGATCTGGTGGCCAAGTAGTGTAGTGGCTGCACTCCCAGTCCCCTGCCCTGAGCCTCCAAACACCCCCCACCACCTACCCCTGACTCCTGCACCACAATCCCTGCACTGCGCCCCCCCTCACTCCTGGACTCCCTGCCCTGAGCTCCCCACACCCATACACTCCCCAGCCCCCTGTCCTGAGCTCCACCATACCCCTTCCCTGAGCTCCCCATCCTCCCACACTCCCCACCCCCTGCCCTGAGCTCCCCCACATCCTCACACTCCTCATCCCCCGCCCTGAGCTCCCCATACTCCCACATTCCCCATCCCACTGTTCACCAGGTCCTGATGAAATGCATCCCAGGATACTCAAGGAGCTGATAGAGGAGCTATCTGAGCCTTTAGCTATGATTTTTGAAAAATCATGGCAGACAGGGGAGATTCCAGAAGACTGGAAAAGGGCAAATATTGTGCCCATCTATAAAAAGGGGAATAAGAACAACCCAGGAAACTACAGACCGGTCAGTTTAACGTCTGTCCCAGGGAAGATAATGGAGCAGGTAATTAAGGAAATCATATGCAAACACTTGGAAGGTAATAAAGTGATAGGGAATAGCCAGCATGGGTTTGTGAAGAACAAGTCATGCCAAACTAATCTGATAGCTTTCTTTGATAGGATAACGAGCCTTGTGGATAAGGGAGAAGCGGTGGATGTCATATACCTAGACTTTAGTAAGGCATTTGATACGGTCTCGCATGATATTCTTATTGATAAACTAGGCAACTATAACTTAGATAGGGCCACGATAAGGTGGGTGCATAATTGGTTGGATAACCGTAGTCAGAGAGTTGTTGTTAACGGTCCTAAATCCTGCTGGAAAGGGATAACAAGTGGAGTTCCTCAAGGGTCTGTTTTGGGACCCGTACTGTTCAATATCTTCATCAATGATGTAGATATTGGGATAGAGAGTACGCTTATTAAGTTTGCAGATGATACCAAACTGGGTGGGGTTGCAACTTCTTTGGAGGAGAGGGACATAATTCAAAATGACCTTAGCAAGTTAGGGAAATGGTCAGAGGTAAACAGGATGAGGTTTAATAAAGAGAAATGCAAAGTGCTCCACTTAGGAAGGAACAATCAGTTCCATACATACAAGATGGGATGCGACTGTCTAGGAAGGAGCATGGTGGAAAGAGATCTAGGGGTCATAGTGGACCACAAGTTGAATATGAGTCAACAGTGTGATGCTGTTGCAAAAAAAGCAAATATGATTCTAGGTTGTATCAACAGGTGTGTTGTAAGCAAAACTCGTGAAGTCATTCTGTCGCTCTACTCTGCATTAGTTAGGCCTCAGCTGGAGTACTGTGTCCAGTTCTGGGCGCCACATTTCAAGAAAGAGGTGGAGAAATTGGAAAGGGTACAGAGAAGAGCGACAAGAATGATTAAAGGTTTAGAGAACATGACCTATGAAGCCAGGCTTCATGAACTGGGCTTGTTTAGTTTGGAAAAAAGAAGATTAAGGGGGGACATGAGAGCGGTTTTCAAATATCTAAAAGGGTGTCACAAGGAGGAAGGAGAAAATTTGTTCCTCTTGGTTTCTGAGGACAGGACAAGGAGTAATGGGCTTAAAGTGCAGCAGGGGAGGTTTAGATTGGACATTAGGAAAAAATTCCTAACCGTCAGGGTGGTCAAATATTGCAATAAATTGCCAAGGGAGGTGGTGGAATCTCCCTCTCTGGAGTTATTTAAGAACAGGTTAGATAGACATCTGTCAGGGATGGTGTAGATGGAGCTTGGTCCTGCCTTGAGGGCGGGAGGCTGGACTCGATGACCTCTTGAGGTCCCTTCCAGTCCTATTATTCTATGATTCTGTGATTCAAGCTCTTGCCTTGACCTCCACAAAGGGAGGTGTGGTACCACAGTACCTGTAAGAATTTTAAGTTGCTTTCACTCCTGACGCTAGACACAGAAAGTGAGGGGGGATTTTTAGGAAACAATGTGGGGGAGAGGAAAGCAACTTTTCCTCCCTGCCCCCAGTCATGTTACTGGATGTTGAGGGGAGCAGCCAGATCACTGCTGCACCCATGTGGGGGTGTTGGCCCCAAAAGTGGCACAAAGGGGGGCCACGTGAGGTGTCCAGTAGAAGCCTACTTTCTTCTGATTCCATATATGCTATTCATGTGATTGTATAATGTTGGTATGTGAAGTTATAAGCATGTATTTTGTGTGGATACCAAATGTTTCTCTGTATGTGGTTGAACTATGGGCAAAGCAGCTCAGCCTATGGATATGCTAACGAGTAAAGCTCTGGAACAATAGCCCTCTTTAGGCCAAGGACACACCTCAAGAGTGGTGACTCATACCTAGTGGCTACCAGCAGGGAACACAGGGATAAGCCATGGGCCAGGTGACCTGCTGTAGCCAAGAAGAGACCAGGAAGGAGGGATAAATAGGCCATGTGGTCGACTCCATCTTGGTACTCAGCTCAGCACTTCATCCCAGAGGCAGCAGTGCAGGGATCGAAGAGCCAGGAAGAACTGTGTGCCCATCCTGACCCTAGGATGCGCAACAAGGACTTGTAAGCCAGCAGCTGTAACATCTCTGCTAGAGGCTGCATCGAGAACCGGGAAATTTGATGCATGTAATGTACTATCCTTTAACAACCTTACTCTCATGCTTTTCTTTATTGTAGTAATAAACCTTTAGATGTTAGATGCTAAAGGATTGGCTCAGCATGATTTGTGGGTAAGGTCCAGAGGGTAAATTGACCAAGGATCTGTGGCTGGTTTCTTGGAACCGGACAGAACTTGTTCGGGGTAGGTGGGATTGGGTGCTAAGACCCCCCCACCGGTGTATGAGGCCCGGGGCCATCTGGGGCACGGATATTGCTGGGGTTTCGGAGGGGTTTTGCTCGTGAGGCTTCAGGCAGGCAGCTGAAGCACTCTGTGAGACTGGTTTGTGGCCTGTTTGGAGAGGTAACCAGTCTGGGGACTGTAAGGAGCCCCGAAGTTGAGCAATTCGCCCTGAGCGGAAGCCCTCAGCTGTGCCCAGACACAGTCCGGTCTGTCCCAGCCCCAGCCAAGCCGTTTGCTGCGCCCTGAGGAGAACCGCCCTGTGCTGGGCACCTGAGCAGTGAAGAGAAGTTCAGCGCCCAGACTGCCTGGGAGGGCAGCACAAGGAGTCATCGTCTCCAGGAGAGGCAGTGGTCTCATCACCCCATCAGCCCCAGGGTTCTCCTGGCTTTGCAGGCGTCATGGAGACGGGGAGTGCTACGGAGGGAAGGGATGATGAGGCAGCTCAATGGATGTTTTCGGGGAGTTCGTTCAGAGCAGCGAGGCAGAAAGCACAGAGCCCTGGAGGGGCAGGGCGTCAAGAAACCCCCTGAAATCTTCAAGTCTGAGCTGTGAGGGGAGCACGTCACCCTGGACCATTCCTCACAGGTGTCTGCCCAGCCTCTTTTTAAACGCCTCCAGCGACAGCGATTCCACAGCCTCCTTTGGGAGCCTCTTCCAGAGCTTAACTGCCCTTAGGGACAGAAAGTTCCCCTAAATCTCCCTCGGTGCAGGTAAAGTCCCTCACACATTGTCCAACTTCAGTGGACATGGAGACAAGTGATCATCAGCCCCTTTAGAAGAGCCCGTAACACACGTGAAGGCCTGTTATCGGCCCTCCCTACCTTTTCTTTTCTCAAGACTGTCTATGGCGTTCTCATGGGTCAGGTATTTTACACCTTTTATCATTTTTGTGACTCTCCCCTGGACTCGCTCCACCTGGCCCACATCTTCCCTACAGTGTGGCAGCCAGAACCCAACAGAGTCCGTCAGCTGAGACTGGTGGAGGAGGACAGGCACCGCCCAGATCTGACAAGCCAGAGCCCTGTTTAGACAAACCCTTTTTTGCAGCTGTATTCCCTTGTTGACTCATATGCCCATTTGTGATCTTGGATAACCCCCAGATCGTGTTCAGCAGCACTGTCCCCAGCCCATGGGCCATCCTCAGCTGGAGCAATTGCACAATCTGGCCTGGGACTTCCTGTCCATTACTGCCCCATGCCCTGCTCTTTCCCACCATCACCCCGCCCTCTCCCTGCGTGGCATCTTGTACCCTAGGATGCAGCTTTGGGGATCACTGGGGGGCTGGCACCACATGGAGGCAGCAGTCATGCCCCCTCTATTCTCTGTGTGGCAGGAGCCATGGCGGAGTCAGACAGCACTGGACAAATGCACTTGCTCTGTTGTGCTCTGCTTCCCCATGGCTCCTACTGATGTGGGGAGTGTGTGTGGGGCCCGACTGCTGCCTCTGCACAGCACCAGGCCCCCCAGTGACCTCCAAAGCCACGTCCTCCCTCTTCCCAAGCAGAGAGATCCGATCCCAGACAGGAGATGCCACAGCTGAGGATGGCACAACTATGAGGAGCTGCCGGTGTGGGATGCTGGCTCCTGGGAACTTCTTCAGAGGGGTATCCCAAGCTCTGCTACCACTAGCAAGCTTGAAGAAAACCCAATAATCTCTGATAGCTGACCTCTCAGTCTTAGTCATGCACTCACCCACCTCCTATTACTTTCCAGGACACAAGAATCAGATCCTAGTCTTTAAAAGGGTGTTCTTATTAACAAAAGAAAAAGATATTCTTGATAAAGGATACTTCATTGCTAGGTGTTATAGAGCAGCTGAGAAAAGAATAGATTAAAACACAGAGAATTGCTTCCCTGGGATTCAGTTTTAGTTACAGCGTAAGGGGGGGTTAACTAAACACCAAAACAAAGAAAATTGTGTAGAACTATAAACATTCCCTATCTACTCACATGTTTGTACTTCCAAAGTCTAGTCCATTTCTAGGCATGGGTATTCATCTCCCTTCCCCCCAGTTCTTGGTTTGAATGCCCAAAGGAAAAGCAGCAGGCAGATTCCCTTTCAAGCCAACTCTAACACGGTCTTCCCATTGGTCCTCCTGGCTACCTGCCAACACTTCCTGGTCACCCACTTTCCAGGGTGAACCCTTTAGTTACTGAATGCTGAACTGTTTCTTCAGACAACGAGGGTGAGAAAGGCCAATCTGTACCTCTCTCCTTCACTCTCTTACCAAAACATTGCTTCTCTTTTGAAGCTGTAATATTTTACTAGAAGACTTACTTGGCCTTGCTCGGGTCCTTCAGGGCAGGGGGCTGGCGGTGTGGGGAGTGCAGGAGTCAGAGCTAAGTGGGATGGGCCCTGCCAGCAAGGAGGAGACAGGAAGCCTGCACCTCGTACTCCTGCGAAAAGCCTGCCTGGGGGAAACTCAGCTCTGGAGGGAAGAAGGAAGCCACAGGCTGGCGCACACAGGGCTCTGTGGGCTTGTCGGAGGCTGTGGGTGTCAGGCTGTGAGCCCAGCAGCAGAGCATTTAAGGCACCCAGAGTTCCAGGGCAGACGATGACACAACACCTCACTCCCAGAACATGCACCTCAGTCTGTAGAGCGGTGCCGGTAAGGTTCAGGGAGGTGTCACAGGCCGAGGGAGCGAGCTGCAGTGGCTGGAGGCTGACCCTGGAGGTGCTCCCTGTGGCAATAAGAGGCCAGGCTGATTATGGAACCTGGTGGGAGGGAGGGCAAGGGCATGGCAGGTAGCACTGGCATGAAATGCCCAAGCCAGGCAACGCTCCTCAGCCTGGTCCATCCTGCCAGGCCGGAGCCATTCCCTCCCATAGGCTGTGTGAACCACGGCAGCCAGCCACTCCCAGCAACTCAGCCCTGGCTCCTCGTGGTCTCCTGGATGCTTTATTCCCACTGTTCAATCCCAGGGCGCATCCCAGGGGAACGCCCCCAGGAGGCCTCCCATGCGGTCCCGGTAGATCCCGTCGAAGGCCTTGCTCTGCGCCGCTGTGAAATGGTTCTTCCAGTCCCCACAGATGCCTGTGGAAGGCGAGTGGCGCTGCTCAGGATTCGCACCATGGCCATCGCGGGGACTGGGACTCGCCTCCCACCCTGCAGATCGCGGGGCGCTTGCTGCTGCAAGGGGGGTTGAGCCCACCCTGCTCCCAGTGCACAATCCTGGCTCTGCCCCCGGCTCATCCCCCACAAGGGCTCGATGGGATCTGTGAAGCTCCCCAATGATGGGGCTGCCTGACAGCAGCCTCCTCACTATAACTTTGGGCTGGGCCCTGACTGAGCTCCCAGGCAGCCTTCTTATAGTCCTAGTCCCGCCCTTTGACTTCCGGTCAGGTGAGGGGGCGGGGCTAGGCTGGGCCCAAAATGGCTCCCAGAGGGGTTCCTCCGCCTCCGGCTCAGTGGGTGGCCATTCCACCCCCTACACTCCTCCCCCCTTAAGTCCAGCTCCCAATCTCCGGGACCGGGATTCTGCTCTTCCTCCCTGCGGGACAGGGCATCGACATTGTCCCTCCCTGCTCGGTGTTTCACTGTGAATACATACGGTTGGAGGGACAGGTACCATCTCATGATGCGACTGTTGGTATCCCGCATCTGATGGAGCCATTGTAGGGGTGCATGGTCTGTAAAAAGAATAAAAGAGTCTCCAAGGAGGTAATACCGCAGCGCCTTGATGGCCCACTTTATCGCTAGGGCCTCCTTCTCAATTGCGGCGTAGCGGCTCTCTCGAGGAAATAGTTTTCGGCTGATATACAGCACTGGGTGTTCTTCTCCCTCAATTTCCTGGGACAGTACTGCCCCCAGTCCGCAGTCTGACGCGTCCGTCTGGACAATGAAGGGCCGGGAGAAATCGGGGCTGAACAGAACTGGCTCGCTGCACACAGCGGCTTTTAGGTCCTGAAAAGCTGTCTTGCATTCCGGCGACCACCTGATCCTTTGAGGACTGTCTTTCTTGAGGAGCGCCGTGAGAGGCGTGGCTCGAGTTGCAAAGTGTGGCACAAAACGGCAATAGTAGCCTGCCAACCCTAAAAACTGTCTTACTTTCTTCTTGGAGTTGGGTGCCGGGTAGTTTTGGACCGCCTCCACCTTCCCTACTAGAGGCCGGACTAGGCCCCACCCCAGCTGGTACCCGAGGTAGGTGGTTTCCTGCCAGCCAAGTTTACATTTCGTGGGATTGGTGGTCAGGCCGGCATCCCGCAATGTCCGCATTACGGCCGCTACCCGCTCCAGATGTTCCTCCCAATCTTGGCTGTAAATTACCACATCATCTAGGAACGCGGCGGCATATGCCGTATGCGTGGATAGCAAGCGGTCCATCATTCGCTGAAATGTTGCAGGGGCCCCATGGAGTCCGAATGGCATCCTTATAAAATGGAACAATCCCGGGGGAGTTGAAAAGGCAGTTTTTTCTCTCGATTCGGAGTCCAGGGGGATCTGCCAATATCCCTCTGTAAGATCTAGGGTGGTTATAAAGTCGGCTCTCCCCAAGCGTTCTAACAGTGCGTCTGTTCGCGGCATGGGGTAAGCGTCAAATTTTGAAATTTCATTTACTCGTCTGAAATCGATGCAGAAGCGGACACTGCCATCTGGCTTCGGCACCAAGACGATTGGGCTACGCCACTCGCTCTGGGAGCGCTCTATCACTCCCAGTTGCAGCATCGACTGGACTTCCTCCTCGACTACCTTCCGCATCTGGCGGGGGAGAGGCCGAGTACCTTCTCGTACCACTTGGCCTGGAGGGGTCCAAATGTTATGTGTTATTACCCCAGTATGGCCGGGTTGGGTTGTGAAGGTCTTTCGAAATGTCTCTCTGGGTATGTCTACACTACCCTCCTAGTTCGAACTAGGAGGGTAATGTAGGCATACCGCACTTGCAGATGAAGCCCGGGATTTGAATTTCCCGGGCTTCATTTGCATAAGCGGGGCGCCGCCATTTTTAAAAGCCCGCTGGTTCGAACCCCGTGCAGTGCGGCTACACGGGGCACGAACTAGGTAGTTCGAACTAGGCTTCCTAGTTCGAACTACCGTTACTCCTCATTCCACATACCCTATGAGACAATGTGCTTGTTTCACCTGGGTTGCAGAGAGGGTGTTTCCCAGCTGTGGCTCTCTTTCCTCCCCCAGATCAGGTATTTCCGGCCCTAGAGTGGGCTCCGCTGGCTAGGGGGTAATCATCAGGGCCTCCCGTTCTTGCCAGTGCTTCAGGAAATTTACATGAAATATTTGGGTTTTCTTCTTCCGATCCGGTTGATAGATCTCGTAGTTCACCGGCCCGACCTGACGAGTGACCTCACCGGTGTATGAGGCCCGGGGCCATCTGGGACACGGATATTGCTGGGGTGTCGGAGGGGTTTTGCTCGGGAGGCTTCAGGCAGGCTGCTGAAGCGCTCCGTGGGACTGGTTTGTGGCCTGTTTGGAAAGGTCACCAGTCTGGGGGCTGTAAGGAGCCCTGAATTTGAGCAATTCGCCCTGAGCGGATGCCCTCAGCTGTGCCCAGACACAGCCCGGTCCGGTCCGTAACACATGGCAATGGATGCCAAAGGAAATATGATGACACAACAGGGGGGGGCGGGCTTGTCCAATGAGATGCTTTGTCTCCATGCCCCTTTCCTGGGCTTCGCCCAGCATGACTGAGCCTGGAAATGTCTTTTCAGGGCAGGAAAGTGGCTCTTTCCGAGGGGGAATGCCAAACCCTTCTGCTGGGCGAGTTTCTTCTGGAATTCCCTGCCCCTGTCGTAACCCGGCAGCCAGTGAGTTATTGCCTCCTCTGCACTCACTGGGCGGGGGGTTGCTGTGGCAGGAGGCACCAGACGTACCATCCCACCTGGGCTTCTATTTGACATTTTCCTTTGTTTTGAGTTTTTTGCAAATGAAAGGAGACAGAACGGTCAGTTAGAAGCACAAATGGCTTGTGTGAGGTTTAGTTTCAAATAGACATTTTCCTGCCAGTTTGGATTTGGATGCCCAAATCCAAATTGTCACCGCAAAGCACAGGAAAAGATCGCCTTTCAATGCTAAATGATTGTGTGGAATGCCCAAGATCATTGCACGTGAAGTGTTTGAGGGCAAAGATTTAACTGAAATTAAACGATTTGTGCTTTAAAAATGTTGGTAAAATATTGTAGAAAAACTTCAATAAGCTTTTTTTTTCATACGCAACGTTTTCGGTGCAGTCTGTTGCCCTCTGTTGCATGGCATCAGAACTGCAAGAGTGTGTCATTAATGGGTATGTCTACACTACAGCACGAATTCGAACTAACTGAATTGGAATTAGTTAATTCGAACTAAGCTAATTTGAACTAGTGTATCTAGACCTAAAAGCTAATTTGAATTCAATCGGGGGACTGTCAGGATCCAGGAGGCCCTGCAGGAGAGCTTCCACCCAAGGAGCCTGCAGAGCCACCCTAGTCCTCCCCATCGGGGGCTCATGCCCCATTCCTCCCTCACCTTCTTCCACTTACCCCTCCCTAGCCCCCCTTCCTGATGTAAAAAAAAATAAAGGACACGTGTGTTCAAAAATACAAACTCTCTTTATTTAACAAAACTGGGGAGGGGAAATAAAACTGTGGGGAGACGGGGGAAAGGAGGCAGGAAAGGGCAGGAGAGAGTGTGGGAGAGGGGAGGGGGAAAACTGGGAGGAGGGAGCTGGAAGGGGAAAGCAAGGGGAAAGAGGGGGAGGGGAAACTCAGGGATCGGGGTGGGGGTGACGCCGGGCCAACCGCCTCCCAGCACGGCAAGGGAGGGGGCCTCGGCGTCCCCGGGGGGATGGGGTGGAGGGTGCAGAGGTTGAGGTGGGGGGTGTGGACATTGAGGAGGAGGAGGGTGTGGGGGTTGAGGAGGAAGAGGTGGGAGGGGGGCAGGAGTGGGAGGAGGGACAGTTGTTGGGGGGCAGCAGGCGCAGGATCAGCACAGGGCACCATGCTCTGCAGCAGGGCCTGCAGATTTGCATTTCTGGCTCGGTCCTCAGCCAGCTGCTCCTGGCGGAGCTGCAGGTCTTCCCACATCCAGGCCTTGACGGTGTGGTGCAGGGCTCGCAAGGACCCCAGGTGCTGGTCCCAGTACTCCTGCTCTGTGGTGGCGGACCGGAGCAGGCCATGGGTGCGGGAGCATGTCCCGGGTGGGGTGGTGCGCCCTGCACGAGCAGCTGGTACAGCTGTAGAGAAAGAGAGTGGTCACTTCTCCCTGGGGACACAGTAGATGATGCCCAGCCCCCTCCCCCCGCCCCGCAACGTGAGGGCGACCATGCCCTGCACCGTCAGAGCCGCTGTGCTTGTACAGAGGCCATGGTCAGGATGTCTGGCTCTCCCCGGGACGGGGAGCTGCCCCAAGACTGCACCCATGTCCCTGTGCCATGTATAGTGTGGCCGGGGCGGTGGGCGGGCGGGCGGGGGGGGGGGGGGGAGATGTCCCCTGCCTCCATGTAGAGGAGACGTGTGGAGGGAAAGCATCCTGCTGGGTCCCGCCCCAGGGTCAGGAGCATGTCAGGTCTCTTCAGACATGCATGTGCCTATTGGGCCACGGCCCCTGGGTGTCACGCAGCTGGAGCGTGGCATGGCATGTGCTTGCACGTGCACAGGTGTCTGTGTGATCCGTGGGAGGCATGGCCCACGTGCGCGGTCCCTGGTCTCCCTCCCGCCTCCTCCCCCGAACTACTTAATTGGAACTACTTCCCCGGTACGGTCTCCCTGGATGACCCTGCCGACTCCAGTGCTGGAACTCCTTGTGGTGGCCCCTCCGGTGTGCCCAGGTCAGGGCCCTCCAGTCCCGGCTCGCTGCCTCCCGGGCTGGCACGGACCGCCCCGCCCCCCAAGAGTCGGTCGAGGGCAGGGAAGTAGGGGCAGGTGGCAGCCCCTGCTGCGGCGCCGCCCCTGGTGGCCATGGCGTACGCCTGCCGCAGCTGTTTTACTTTCAGGTGCACCTGCTCCTGGGTGGCCTGTGTCCCTTTCGGGCCATGGCGGCCGCTATGCGCCCGTAGACGGCCACGTTCCTCCTCCTAGTACAGAGATCATGGACGCTGGGGCCCTGCCCCCAAACCTCAATGAGGTCCATGACCTCCACACTAGACCAGGAGGGTGCGCGCCATCTACGGCCCCTGGCTGGCCCCTGGGTGCTGGGGGACTGGGCGGGGGGACGGCTCGCTGGCACTGGCTGCCTGGCTCATCCTGCAGCCCCTGGTTCGGGGCAGAGACTGCTGGCAGGGCTGGCTCTGGCAAGTGCCGTCTGGCCAGAGTCTACCCCTTTAAGGGCCCCAGGGCTGGGGAGAGGAGAGGAGTTTTCCTGGTTTGGCCCAGAGCAGCCACCAGGGGAACCTGGGGAGGGCTGGCCTCCAGCTACTTCGAATTAAGTGGCTACACAGCCCTTAATTCCAACTACTGAATTCGAATTTGGCGTTACTCCTGGTAGAATGAGGTTTACCTAGTTCGAATTAAGTCCAAACTAGCGGTTTGTATGTGTAGCACCTATGAAAGTTACTTCCAACTAACGGCTGCTAGTTCGAATTAACTTTGTAGTGTAGACATACCCATAGTTCCTATACAACTAGCAGCTAATGGGTAGTCTCCAGTAGTTTAAATCTTGGGGCATTTGGAAAAGGAGGGGGAGCTACATGTGTGCGGGGTGTATTGTTGCCCTCTGCTGGATGGACTGTAAATGCTTTATGTATGTATCATATGCCCTATAGTGCTAACAGTTAATGGAGATTCTCCTCTAGCTCACACCTGGCATTTTCTAAAGTAATATATGTGTGTGTATGTGCGAGAAAGAGCAAGAGCCTGGGGGCTCCCTCATGTCTCCTCCCCATCCTGATCTGCTTGGCTTAAGTGCAGGAAAGAAGAAGTAGTGAGCTTTGTGTATTTGACATCAGGTGGAAGCAGAGGAATGGAGGACTGGTGGGAACAAGAGCACTTGGCTTCTTTTCCTGCAGACCGAGAGGGGTGGGGACTGGCTTGAGCTATATAAATCAGATGCCGCTCCATGCCTCAGTTTCCCCCTTCATACAATGCCGATGACACAGAGAATGTTTGTAAAGTGCCTTGTTGTTAGCCCATGGGGCAGAGGGGGAAACTCGGTCTCAGAAGCAGACTGGGGGGAGGTAAAAGCCTACCTAGGCAGCGCTGGTTCCACTACGTCACGCTGCCAGACCGGTCTGAGTGGGTCCCTCTCTTGGCTGCTCCTCCCCCCAGGAGGAGTGGGTTCCTCTCCATCGGCTGCAGGAACCAGCATTTCAAGGTCTTTGCCAATGGGCAGCCGTTCTGCAATTCAGCTCTGCCGCGGCTTCCAGCAGATCGATACACTGGAGATCGATGGTGCCGTGGTCGGGTCCTGTGCCCAGTTGTGAGCCCGACCGGTGCCGCTGCCCAGACGGAGATGAGTGGCACACACACGACACCCCCCTACGGCCGCCCTCGCAGACCCAATAAACCTCTCCCTTTCGCAGAACGACTCTGCTCCTGCGTGGTTCTGGGGCTACTTGTGTGTGTGTCCTAGACCCCCTTTCTGCTCAGCGCAGATAGAGACTCCTCTGCAGGTAGAGCTGAGTGCGACGCCTGCACTGGGATGGCGTATTGGGATAATGTACTGACAGCTCCTCTGCGCCACCCCTCCTCTTCCTGCCGCTGCAACATCAAATTAACCTTCCTGGTCTGCCCCCGTCCTCCCTCCGGTACCAGGAGACCCCACGCATGATGGGAGGGGCTGCAAACTGGGGAGCAGGCTACTGCAGGGCTGAGGGCAGCAAACCAGCCCCCAGAGCCCTGCAGGGCCTGGCCACGGGGAAGGGGAACTGATGTGAGCAGCATTTAGAGCTGGGGGGGGCTCTGGGGAGGAGGACAACGGAGCCACGAGCAGGACAGGGGGTGAGCCAGCACCAGTGAGTCTCAGGGGGTATGTCTACACTACCCCGCTGGTTCGAACTAGGGGGGTAATGTATGCATACCGAACTTGCTAATGAAGCCCGGGATTTGAATTTCCCGGGCTTCATTAGCATAAAGCCGGCGCCGCCATTTTTAAAAGCAGGCTAGTGCGAACCCCGTGCCGTGGAACGAGGAGTACAGATAGTTCGGAATGGCTACGTAGTTCGAACTATCTAGCCCGTGCCGCGTGTAGCCGCGCGGCACGGGGTTCGCACAAGCCGGCTTTTAAAAATGGCGGCGCCGGCTTTATGCTAATGATGCCCGGGAAATTCAAATCCCGGGCTTCATTAGCAAGTTCGGTATGCATACATTACCCCCCTAGTTCCAACTAGCGGGGTAGTGTAGAAATACATACCCAGGGGGACTAGAGCCTCCAGGCCTGGCCCCCGTTGAGAGAGAAGCTCAGAGATTGGAGCTGGGGCAGCCAGGAGCCCCCCACTGCTTTGTGGGGTGCAGAACAATGACTGCTCCCGAGGGGGGAAAGGAAGGTGCCTGCACTGCAGGGCCTCCCTGGAGAGACAGTATCGGTCCCTGGCAGACAAAGATGGAACCAGTTCCAGGGCCTGGCCAGGAAAGAGCCCAAGTCCTGGGAGAAATCAGGCTCCATGCTCAGCTGTGAGTCCGAGTCCCATAGACAAAAGCGGCCCAGGGCAGTGGTGGATTCTCCACATGTCAATGGGTCTAGTGCAGGCCAGAGGCCTTGCTGGGATGCGCTAGGGCAAAGCCCAGGGCTGGGGCCAGACGGGAGCCCGTGAGAGGCAGCGGGGCGAGTGGGAGGCTCTAACTCTTGCTCCTGGCCAGGAAGTCCAGTGCTGGGTGACACCAAGGCCACGTCTGCACTGCAGGCATTTTGCTCAAGAACAACTGTTCTTGTGCAAAAACTTGTGGCGCGTCTACACTGCACGTGAATTCTTGTGCAAGTAAATTTGCAGTAAAGCATCAGAAAAGAGGGCTTCTTGCACAGGAGTTATTCCTCTCCCCACGAGGAATAAGCCCCTTTTGTGCAAGAGCTGTTGTGCAAGAAGGCAGCGTGGACGGGCACCAGGGGCTTCTTGAGCAAGACACTTTTATGGCTAAAATGGTCATCAGAGCTTTCTTGCACGAGAAAGCGTTCACAATGCCATGGACACTCTTGTGCAAAAGCACATGGCAGGGTGGAGGTGCTCTTGCACGAGACCTTTTGCGCAAGAACTCCGGTGTGAAACAGTTCTTGTGCAAGAAGCCTGCAGTGTAGGGCAGGGAGCAGCCTATGGGGCTACTGGAGCTGCTGGCTGCAGGATGCCCAGTCAGGGAGTGGGGGGGACCCCTAGGAATGGCTCCAACTTCCCAGAGGGGTGGCCAGAGGCAGGACATTTGCCTGGCAGGGTGAGGTGGGGGGGCAGTGACCTCACAGGGGCTTTGGGCAGCCCTCAGCAGATCAGGCAAAGGGCAGGTGGGGAGGTGGTGACCTCACAGAGGAACCCACATCTCAGGCTGAGAAAAGGGGGGGGCGGGCCCAGGGGACTTTGGAGACCCCCGGTTGCTTTAGCTCTGGTGCGTCTCCTGCTCACAGTTGCTTTGTCCTCTGTGAGTTCCACATCCGGACAGCGTTTTGCAGAAGGTAAGAGCCCCCAGGGGTTTGGATCCCGCCCGGGGCCGGCTGGGTTCCAGGCAGGCCCAGCCCTCGGTCAAGGGCCAGAAGTGCCTGTGCAAGACCGAGCCGATAAGCAAGGGGCCATTTGGGGGCTGGGGGCAGTCGCTCTGGGGAGCTGGAACCCCTGGATTTCGCTCTGCAGGCTGCGCCCCAAGCTCCCCTTTGCTCCCCTCATTTGCAGCATGGCCAAACACATCAGGCTGTGGTTCCGGAAAGCCCTGAAGATGGCCCCAGGGCCGGTGGGAAGCAGCTCCTCCGTCCCCGCGGGCGGGGAAGCTGAATCCCACCAGCTCGGGGCGACTCGCCCACCGGCCAGGCCCCTCCGGACCTGGCTCCAGAGGCGGCTGGGAAGGCGGGACCCAGCCCAGCGGGGCAGCCGGGTAGGGTGGCTCTGGGGCCTCCTCTGTGGAGAGAAACACCTGCCCCAGGAGCCCAGCCCCCATTACCACCAGGGGGCATCGCCCTGCCCGGCCCCCGGGGACCTGCCAGTCTCCGGGAGCCCCCAGCCTCTCCGCACCAGCCCCTGCAGCTGTGGGTCCAGCTCAGTGAGCAGCAGCGCCTGGGCCTCCAGCTGCAGCCGGGCCACCTCCTGCAGCCGCTCAGACCCAGGTGAGGGGCCGTGAACATGCTGGGCCCAGGGGCTCACCCAGTACACGGGGGGCAGCCCCAGTGTCTGCCCCGCAGCCAGGGCAATGGATGGGGGCGGGAGCTGCTGCTTGGCTCTCTTGTTCCTGGTGGGGGCTCTGCTGAGGGCGTTGGCAGATGTGAGGGTGGAAGGGGGATGGGTCCCTGCGAGGGGCGTGTGGGGCCCAACCTGCCCTGGGTCCCTGACATGGGGGCGCGTGACCCCTGCTGGCCGCTGGAGTCACCCTGGTCCCTTCCCTCCCGCACAGAGCCCCCCTGCGCCTCGGCGGAGCTCTGCCAGGAGCGGATGGACTCCCGGGTGGAGGAAGGGGCCATCTATGATATTGAAGAGCAGCTCCACACCCGGGACACGGTAGGAACCTTCTCCACACGGGGGGGGGGGGACCCGAGATTGTCCGGCCCCTTCCCAGCACGTCCCCCCCTCCGGGAGGGGCTTGTCCCTGGGGATCCCCCTGGGGCCCCTTCTCCTGCATGACCTGGGCCCCCCAAGCTGAGGTCTCTTGTCATGCACCAGCTGGGCCCCCACAAGCCTGAGGAAGCAGTTGGGGGGGGAGTGTGGGTGCTTGGACAACCGGCAGCTCCCACCTCCACTCCTGGGAGGCCTGAGCCCTGCAGCTGTCCGTGGGGGGCAGGCAGGCCCCAGGCTCACAGACTCTCTCTGGGGTGCAGAGCCCAGCCGCCCTGCAGCGGTTCCTCCTGGCCGTCCCCCCCGCCTGCCTCGCCGCCCTCCAAAGGGGCGAGGACACCCTGGCGCCGCGCTGCTGCAAGGACACCATGATGGCCAGGATCGTGGTGAGCGAGTCGCGGCGGCCGGGAGGAGGGGAGGGGATATGTGGGGTGGACAGGGGTCTGCCTGGGCCATGGCGGCGGGTGGGGGTGCTGGAAATGGGATGGGTGGGGCCAGGAGTGCTGGAGGGGGAGGGGGAGGTGGACATGGGGAGGGTGGGTGGGGATGCTGGAGGAGGGAGGGACACAGAAATGGGGCAGGTCTGGGGTGCTGGACAGGGAGGGGGATTCGGAACAGGGAGGGGTCTCCCCGGGCCATGGGGGGGGGGGAGCTGGAAGGTTAGCAGAGCGGGCTGCTGAGGATGCGCCTGGGGAGCAGGGATGAGGAGGTTCAGAGGCTGGTCACCAGGGCAGTGAGGGGCAGGAGACGGCCTGGGGACAAGGATTGAGCTGGTCCCGGTTTGGGAGGGGGGTGCTGGGAGGGGCCCTGTGCCGGGCAGGGGGGCTACAGGCCAGCGGGAGGCAGTGGGGTTGGATCCTGCTGGGTGGGGGCGCTGGCCGTGTGAGCGTCTCTTGGGGGCCCCAGCCTCACACGCCCCTTTGTCTCCTTGGGTCTCACAGGAGATCATGGAGGACTCCCCCACCCCACTGGTCTTGGCCGACTGCCTCAACGCCGCCTGCAGCCTCAGGTACCGACCCCCCCCCCCCCCCCGCCGACTCCCCCCCAGAGCAGATCCCCTGACCAGGGAGTGGGAAAGTCTCTGTCTCCTGGGCTATGTCTAGACTGCAAGCCTCTTTCGAAAGAGAGCACCCAGTGAGTCTGGATGCTCTCTTTCGAAGAAGCCCTAGTTCCATTCAAGAACGCCTTCGTTCGAAAGAAGCACTTTCCAAAGAAGGCGTTCTTCCTCGTGAAATGAGGTTTACCGCCGTGGAAAGAAAAGCCGCGTTCTTTCGATTTAATTTCGAGAGAACGCGACTGCAGTCTAGACGCAGGTGATGTTTTTTCGGAAAAAGGCTACTTTTCCCGAAAAACCCCCTGAGTGTGGACACAGCCCTGCTGCTGAATGAACAGTCTCTGCCCCTCTCTCCTGCCAGCACCTTGCAGCCTCCCCTACAGGCCCAGCTCCTGAGCCCCCTGCTGAGGGCGGCCGTGGGACAGACTGTGTCTGGGGACTGGCAGCAGGAGCCCATCCACACACAGGTACGTCCCTCCGGGCCCTGCTCCCGGGCTGGGCTGGAGCTCCAGAGAGGAGTGGGGGTGGGGGCAGAGGGAGAGAAGAAGCTGCAGGTTTGGATCCTTCCCTCCAGGTTTCCCGTTGCTCTCCCTGGGGGCCCGTCCCTTCCATGCCCAGCCTGGGCTCCTCCCTGCTCTGCGAGGCGGCTCAGACCCTGCTCAAGGCTGCACCCCGGGGCCAGCGGGTGGCCTGGATTCCCCAACCCCCCTCTGACCCAGGGCTCCCCCTTGTCTTGCAGCAGTTCATCCGGGCCCTTCCCGTCGACCTCCAGGCCCTACTGGCAAGCCTCCTCGCCGAGTCCCCAGACACCGCCAGGCTGCAGCTGATCATGGAGGTGAGCCCCGTGGGGGGGACGGGGCCATTGGCCCTGCTTCCTCGGGGGGCCGAGAGAGGAGCTGTGTCAGTGGCTGGGGGTGGGGGGGGGGGCACAGTCTGAGAGGAGCCCCAGGCTCTGCCCAGAACCGGCGCCTCCCTACGGGTCCTGACCTGCCTCTTTCCCCCCCAGCACCTGAGCCCGTGGCTGGAGTCCCGCCTGCCCCAGGAGCGAGCCAGGGCCCTTGGCAGCACCACGGCCCTGCTGGGAGTCGCCACCACCCTCCCGGGGTTTGAGGTAAGTGACCTCGGAGCCGGGGGGTCTGGGGCTGCAGGGCGCGGGGCTGGGAGCGTCCCCGGGAGGCAGAGCTGGGAATGGGCCGGGAATGGGCCGCGTTCTCCTTTCCCCGGGGAGGGGCGACCCTGGGCCTTTCCGGGGGGCACCTGGGCCCCAGACTGGGGAGTGGCCGTCAGTGGATCCCCTTGTTCCACCCCCGGAGTGACCCTTCAGTCGGGGCCATTGCTCAGGGTTGTCTCCTCGCAAGGCCGGCCCCGCCCCGCCCCGCCCCGCCCCGGGAGGTGTCTCTGTCCGTCCCCGAGCTCAGAACCGCCTCGGCGGCCGTTAGCATGGGACGTGCAGCCCCAGGATGCTGAGGGACCCCCCCTCTTCTCTCCCCTCAGAACTCCGCCGACTGGCCGAGGATGGGTCACCACGTGGCCCAGCTGGGCCTTTTTATTTCGGACCCATCCGAAGACGTCAGCCGGCTGGCCCGGAAGGGGGTGCACAGCCTGTACCGACTCCTCCTGCACCACAGGGGTAAGGAACCCAGCCGGGACCTGGGCCCCAGGGACACCCTGAGGGTGCCGGCGGCGGGGGGAGGGGACCCAGCCCTTTTCCCCCAGACTGGCCCAAGGGGGGATGCGTCCCTCTGTGTTCCCCTTCTGCCCCCTGTGCCCCTCCATTTGCCCAGGGATGCCTGCAGGGACCCGTGGGAGGGGAAGGGCTCAGACCTGCCAGCAGAATCACCCTGGTTTGTCTCTTGCAGGCCTCAACATCCACCAGGCAGAGGACCTGTGGTGCAGGCACTACTATAAGGAGAGATGGGTCCTGGCGCACAGCAACACCGTGCGGGTGGGAGAGGTAAGGACGCGCTGCCAGGGCAGGGCAGGGCTCGGGGGTGGGGCTGGCTGGGGCCCTCGTGCGGGTAGGACGCGGGGTGGGAGCGGGGAGTCGCTGATCGAATGGTCGATGCATTTTCCCTCGACTATTCGAGCCGTGGACAGGGCGGCGCTGCCCCTTTGTGACGCTGTCCCGGCGTTTCAAAGGGGTGACGCTTCCTAGGGGCAGCGCCGCACCTTGCCCCGGATCTCCCGTAGGAGGGGAAGCAGGGCGGGACGGGGGGCAACACTTTTTGATGGAGGTCGCTCCAAGATGTTGGCCAGTGGCCTAGGGCTGCTCTGTTGTGCGGAGGGGGGTGAGGTCTGGGAGGGTCTTGGGGGCAGGAGGAAGGTGTGACCTGGGGCAGGGGTTGGGGTGCAGGGTGAGGAGAGCGTCTGGGTGCAGGGTCTGGAAGGGAGTTTGCAGAAGGAGGAAGCTGTTTTAGCCCCAGGAGTTGGGGCCGGGCTCTGGGCCGTCAGCTGAAACCTCCCGTGCTCTTGATTTCAGGTCTTTGGGCAGCTCTTCACGCCAGAGCAGGAGAACTGCTTTTTAGACAAGGCTCTGTTTGCTGCCCGCTCCCCCCTGAGGCGCCCCAGCCAGGCCGGGCTGGTCCTGGCCCACGCCCTGCATGGGCAGGCCCATCAGCTCCTGGGATACATGGTGAGCAGCCGGAGCAGATGCAGGAGAGCGGGGCAGGGCCAGGGTCTCCTTCCCATCCCCTCAGGGAGTCCCCCGCCCCTTTCCTCATGCTGCCCCCACCCCACGTCCCTGCTGGGTGGGTCAGAAGCTCACCCTGCGGGCCTGACGGGGGGTGACCAGAGAGCAGAACAAGTCTCAGCGCAGGGGGGAGGAGGGTGGAAATGCTGGGGGGGCCCAGTACCCCTGAGTCCCCAGGGATGAATGTGACGGATTCTGCTTCCCTTGCAGCAGGAAGACAGCCAGTGAGAGCACAAGGAGCTGAGGAGCCAGCAGCTGCGTCCCCCTCCCCCCAGCCCTCCCAATTGTATAGAATGTATTTAAATTCGGATTAAATAACGTTTCAAAAAACATTTGGATCAGGCTTTGTCAATAATTTTTAATGGGGGGGGGCATTTTGGCAAGTGGTCAAGGGCCACATTTCTACCGAGGAGTTTGGGGTCTGGGACGGGGCGGTTGGGTGCAGAAGAGAGCTGAGGGGAGGAGCCTGGGTGCGCACCGTCCATTGCATCATCACGCGGCGCCATTGTGCTAGTGCTGGAGCTTGGGTGACTGGTTTAATTTGAATGTTTACACAGATTAGGTGTTTTAACTTTAGGAAACTTCATTTTCAATAAGGTCAAATGTTAATTTCTGTCTACCACAAAGGGTTTCAAAGTTTTCTTTCTTAAAGGCAGGGATGAGGAACCTTTTTTGTCTCCAGGGCCACTGACCCCCAGAAAAACCAGTTGGGGACCACACACGAGAAAAGCAAAATACAAAAACCCTTCTTCCAAAACCCACAAGCCTCACTGAGGTGAGGGGAAGGGACAGGGAGGACTGAGGTTCGGGGATCCCTCATTTTTGGCCCCCCCTCAGATTGAGAGGGACCCGCAAATGCCACTCTCCCTGGAACCCAGGAGAGTTAATCTGTGCTGGGGCTGGAGTGCCAGGGGAGTGAGATGTCTCAGTCGGGGCCACATTCGTGAGGCTTGGGGGGGTTGGAGGCGCCAGGGACGCATTCAGATAGAGCAGGGGAGCCGGCAGGGACCCTGAGAGGAGAAGTGGGAGTGAGAGCCCAGCCGGGGAGACACAAGGAAACCAGAGTCAGTCTAGTATCTCTCAGGCAGCTGGGGTAGACACCCCCCACCCCAAACCCTAGCCTCCTGTTGGATCCTCCTCCCACAGTTAACTGCCTCTGAGTCTGCACCCAAACTCCCATCGCTGCCCTGAACCTGTCCCAGAGCCTGCAACCCGCAGCCTCTCCTGCGCCCCACTCCCCAGCCATCCTGCACCGTAACCCCAGCCTCAGGCCAGCGAACCTGAGTGAGGGTGGGGGAGCCCAAGCAGCAGAGGGAGGGGGGAGTGGAATGAGTGGGGGCGTGGCCTCAGAACAGGGGCAGGGGTAGGTGCGGGGAAGGGGGCGGGGCAATGGTAGTGGCCTCTAATGCCCACACCCCTCCCTTCGGCATCGCTTATGTCCCATGTCCGCCCCCTCCTGAGCCCACAGCCGGTGCCAAGGCCTCGTGCCCAGGGCGGGGTCGCCCCTGTGAGCTGCCAGCCATACTGGGGAGAGGCGAGAGGGTCTGGGCTGCTGTGTCCGTTGCTGGCTCCTGTCAGGCCTTTGCACCAAGTCCTGGTGCAGCCTGAGCAAACCTGGGTCCTTCCCTGCTCCTCCAACACCACCTGGGCAAAGGGAGGAGAGTCCCCAACAGCCTCTGTCACTTCGGCCTCCTGTCGGGGGAACATGCCCCCTGCAGCATGATCCCCTGTAGATCTAGCCCTCTGGGCACTCACCCAAGGTCTCTACACGGCAGCTGCTCTGTGCCTAGTGCTGGCACTGCAGAGCCATTTGCCACTTTGCACCCGACTGTCACCAGGTCCTTTCCATTTGCAGGGCCGGCCACATCTCCTGCCCGCTAGGCCATTGGCTGCACCCTCGTCTCGCTCCTCCTGGTGTCTGTATCCGTCATCACCTTGGTGCTGGAGAGATGGGGCCTGCCCCAGCCTGCCGGGCTGCAAGGGACTCCTGTTGGGAGCAGCTGCATGGGAAGCAGAGGCCCAAGAATGGGAGAACCCTATTGACCTGCTGTGAGCAGGAGACGGGGGTGGGGAGGGGGCTGGGGAGGTACCTGTACTCAGCTCTGAATGGGGGCTGGGGAGACACAGACACTGCTGATGATTGCTGCACTGTGGGCCCCTGGGTTACAGTCTATGCCCAGGCAGCTCCTCCAGTCACTGCCTGTCACATTACTGGATCTTGAGGGGAGCAGCCAGATCACTGCTGCACCCATAGGTGGGGGTGTTGGCCCCAGAAAATGGTAGAAAAGGGGGCCATGTGGGGTGCTGAATAGAAGCTTATTATCTGATAGTCCTATGTAAGCTATTTATGTGGTTGTATAACGTCTGTGTGTGTAGTTAGGAATCTGTAGTCTGTGTGGATCCTGAATATTTCTCTGCATGTGGTTGAGCATTGGGCAGAGCCCGGCCTGTGGACATGCTAATTAGCGAGGCCCTGTGGGACAATGGCACTGAATGGGCCAAGGACACACCTAAAGCATGAGGGCGGACACCTAAGAGCGGCCAGCAGAGAGAGGCTGAGGACCAGGTGATCTCCTGCAGCCAAGAAGAGGCCAGGAAGGAGGGATAAATAGGTCATGTGGTCGATGCCATCTTGGTTCTCAGCTCAGCACTTCATCCCAGAGGCAGCATTGCAGGGATCGAAGAGCCTGGAAGACCTGTGAACCCATCCTGACCCTAGGATGTGCAACAAGAACTCTTAAACCAGCAGCTGTAACATCTCTGCTAGAGGCTGCATTGAGAACTGGGACATTCGGTGCATGTAACATACTATTCCTTTAACAACCTTACTCTCATGCTTTTCTTTATTGTAATAATAAACCTTTAGGTGTTAGATGCTAAAGGATTGGCTCAGCATGATTTGTGGGTAAGATCCAGAGGGTAAATTGACCAGGGATCTGTGGCTGGTTTCTTGGGACCAGACAGAACTTGTTCGGGGTAGGTGGGATTGGGTGCTAGGACCCCCACCGGTGTATGAGGCCCGGGGCCATCGGGGGCATGGATATTGCTGGGGTGCCGGAGGGGTTTTGCTCGTGAGGCTTCAGGCAGGCAGCTGAAGCGCTCTGTGGGACTGGTTTGTGGCCTGTGTGGAGAGGTCACCAGTCTGGGGGCTGTAAGGAGCCCCGAAGTTGAGCAATTCGCCCTGAGCAGACGCCCTCAGCTGTGCCCAGACACGGCCCGGTCCGTCACACTGCCCCTCAGCCTGCAGGCCTCTCCTCGCTCTCAGCCAGGCCAAGGGCTGAGCCCTGCTGTGGCCTGCCCCAGCCAGCCAGCCAGCCCAGCTCCTCCTCCTGCACAAACAGTCCCGCCTGCTCCTTTAGCAAAGCAGAGCGGGCTGGTTGTGGAACTTCTGGGAGACTGAGGTTCAAGTCCCAGGTCTGCTGCAGAGCCCTTGGCCCTGCCACTCCCCTGAGTGGGCCTCAGCCCCCGTGTGTGAAACGGGGACACTGATTCTAACTCGTCTAAGGGGAGCATTTTCAAAGCCCTAAGGGAGTTGGGAGCACAAGTGTGTGACTGTGCTTTGTGCCCACTGCTTGGTGCTCCTAAATCCCCCAGGTGCTTAGCTTGGGAGCTTTTCCGGGCAGGGGCTGCGGCTAGGGTTGCCAGGTGTCCCGTTTGAACCGGACAGTCCAGTATTTGAGCTTTCTGTCCAGGAGATAAATTGAGAAAATATCTCAGTTTTCTAAATAAGATGTACTCTAGGTTGTGATGCAATGGCAAGTATGACTGGTATTTTTATTGACCATCTGGCAACCCTGGCTGCGGCCGCCTCTCACTACTCTGGTGTGGACAAAGCACTGCAGTCATCCCGGGACAACGCCCCCAGAGACGCTCTCCCTCTGGGGCAGGGTCCTTTAATGCTTTTCACACTGACATAGGCTACGGGACAGCCCCTTGGACACGGGCATGAGTGTCCCCGCGGGGCGGTATCCCCCGGACGCTGCGCAATGCAGAGAAGAGGGGTGAGTCCTGGGGGATTGGTGGGACAAGAGACGTTCCGTTATTTTAACCCCACCCGCTATAAAGCAGCAAAACCCTGGGTCCAGGTACTCAAAAGTGCAGGGCTCTGCTTCTGCGGGATTAGCCGCCCCTTCTCGGCTGGGAACACGCAGGCGAAGCATCAAAGGGCTCCCACCCCACTGAGATGGTGACTGCATGTCTCGGGAAGGGAAGAATCCAGCCATGGGGGGGGGGGGGAGGGATCCCCTCTGGCACTGACAGAGAGGCCCAGAGACATGCAGAAGGAAAGTTCGGGAGGGAGGGGGCAGAGATACCAGGTAGGGAGGAGGACGGAGGTGCAGCTAACTCTGGTACTCGTGACACCCAGACCCCATCTCTCCCCACCTCCTTGGACCCAGGCAGCACCTGCTCCTTTTTGTCTCCTCTCCCATTGACTGCCGCCCTCCTCACCACCAGGTCTCCCAAAGGTTCCTCTCCCCAAATGTTTCCCACTCCCCTCCCACTGTTCCTCGCTCCCAAATCCCTGGGGTCCTGTCAAACAAACGTCTCTTCCTCCCTCCTGTGGCTGGCACCTCCATGTCCTGTAGCCTGGCCCCCCTCCCTTTACTCCATCCTTCACCAACCCTTCCAGCTCCTTGAGTTCCATTTCTTCCAGCCTCCACCCCAACTCCCTCCATCTGCATCTCCACCCCAGCCCTGCCTCCCAGCCCCGCCTCTTAGCCCCCGGCCCCAAACCTTCCCTTCCCTGGTTCTTCCCTCCCCAAACTGCCTGTTCTGCTTATTTCTAGGCCAGGGGTGAAGCAGTAGCCATTCTGCTGGGCACTCTGCAAACACAGAACAAGGACAGTCCCAGCCCCACGCGTCTGGCCCTTGAAGAACAAACCCAGAGGCAGAGGGACCTGGACAGACGGGATGGTGGGGGGCAATTTCCCTCAGCAGCTTGGGCCGTCCTGGCAGAATGGTGTCTCAGTCTCCTAGGAGATCACGGTAGTGGGAACCAACTGTCCATGTTGTGCTAGACAAGGGCGATAGGAAGCCGCTCTGGGGTGCCCCACTAAGCCTGGCGGGCTGGGGGCGGGGCTTTGGGTGCTGTCAGCACTCTGGGCTGCACAGCCACAGTGTACTCCAGGGATCTGGTGGCCAAGTAGTGTAGTGGCTGCACTCCCAGTCCCCTGCCCTGAGCCTCCAAACACCCCCCACCACCTACCCCTGACTCCTGCACCACAATCCCTGCACTGCGCCCCCCCTCACTCCTGGACTCCCTGCCCTGAGCTCCCCACACCCATACACTCCCCAGCCCCCTGTCCTGAGCTCCACCATACCCCTTCCCTGAGCTCCCCATCCTCCCACACTCCCCACCCCCTGCCCTGAGCTCCCCCACATCCTCACACTCCTCATCCCCCGCCCTGAGCTCCCCATACTCCCACATTCCCCATCCCACTGTTCACCAGGTCCTGATGAAATGCATCCCAGGATACTCAAGGAGCTGATAGAGGAGCTATCTGAGCCTTTAGCTATGATTTTTGAAAAATCATGGCAGACAGGGGAGATTCCAGAAGACTGGAAAAGGGCAAATATTGTGCCCATCTATAAAAAGGGGAATAAGAACAACCCAGGAAACTACAGACCGGTCAGTTTAACGTCTGTCCCAGGGAAGATAATGGAGCAGGTAATTAAGGAAATCATATGCAAACACTTGGAAGGTAATAAAGTGATAGGGAATAGCCAGCATGGGTTTGTGAAGAACAAGTCATGCCAAACTAATCTGATAGCTTTCTTTGATAGGATAACGAGCCTTGTGGATAAGGGAGAAGCGGTGGATGTCATATACCTAGACTTTAGTAAGGCATTTGATACGGTCTCGCATGATATTCTTATTGATAAACTAGGCAACTATAACTTAGATAGGGCCACGATAAGGTGGGTGCATAATTGGTTGGATAACCGTAGTCAGAGAGTTGTTGTTAACGGTTCTAAATCCTGCTGGAAAGGGATAACAAGTGGAGTTCCTCAAGGGTCTGTTTTGGGACCCGTACTGTTCAATATCTTCATCAATGATGTAGATATTGGGATAGAGAGTACGCTTATTAAGTTTGCAGATGATACCAAACTGGGTGGGGTTGCAACTTCTTTGGAGGAGAGGGACATAATTCAAAATGACCTTAGCAAGTTAGGGAAATGGTCAGAGGTAAACAGGATGAGGTTTAATAAAGAGAAATACTCCACTTAGGAAGGAACAATCAGTTCCATACAAACAAGATGGGATGCGACTGTCTAGGAAGGAGCATGGTGGAAAGAGATCTAGGGGTCATAGTGGACCACAAGTTGAATATGAGTCAACAGTGTGATGCTGTTGCAAAAAAAGCAAATATGATTCTAGGTTGTATCAACAGGTGTGTTGTAAGCAAAACTCGTGAAGTCATTCTGTCGCTCTACTATGCATTAGTTAGGCCTCAGCTGGAGTACTGTGTCCAGTTCTGGGCGCCACATTTCAAGAAAGAGGTGGAGAAATTGGAAAGGGTACAGAGAAGAGCGACAAGAATGATTAAAGGTTTAGAGAACATGACCTATGAAGCCAGGCTTCATGAACTGGGCTTGTTTAGTTTGGAAAAAAGAAGATTAAGGGGGGACATGAGAGCGGTTTTCAAATATCTAAAAGGGTGTCACAAGGAGGAAGGAGAAAATTTGTTCCTCTTGGTTTCTGAGGACAGGACAAGGAGTAATGGGCTTAAAATGCAGCAGGGGAGGTTTAGATTGGACATTAGGAAAAAATTCCTAACCGTCAGGGTGGTCAAATATTGCAATAAATTGCCAAGGGAGGTGGTGGAATCTCCCTCTCTGGAGATATTTAAGAACAGGTTAGATAGACATCTGTCAGGGATGGTGTAGACTGAGCTTGGTCCTGCCTTGAGGGCGGGAGGCTGGACTCGATGACCTCTTGAGGTCCCTTCCAGTCCTATTATTCTATGATTCTGTGATTCAAGCTCTTGCCTTGACCTCCACAAAGGGAGGTGTGGTACCACAGTACCTGTAAGAATTTTAAGTTGCTTTCACTCCTGACGCTAGACACAGAAAGTGAGGGGGGATTTTTAGGAAACAATGTGGGGGAGAGGAAAGCAACTTTTCCTCCCTGCCCCCAGTCATGTTACTGGATGTTGAGGGGAGCAGCCAGATCACTGCTGCACCCATGTGGGGGTGTTGGCCCCAAAAGTGGCACAAAGGGGGGCCACGTGAGGTGTCCAGTAGAAGCCTACTTTCTTCTGATTCCATATATGCTATTCATGTGATTGTATAATGTTGGTATGTGAAGTTATAAGCATGTATTTTGTGTGGATACCAAATGTTTCTCTGTATGTGGTTGAACTATGGGCAAAGCAGCTCAGCCTATGGATATGCTAACGAGTAAAGCTCTGGAACAATAGCCCTCTTTAGGCCAAGGACACACCTCAAGAGTGGTGACTCATACCTAGTGGCTACCAGCAGGGAACACAGGGATAAGCCATGGGCCAGGTGACCTGCTGTAGCCAAGAAGAGACCAGGAAGGAGGGATAAATAGGCCATGTGGTCGACTCCATCTTGGTACTCAGCTCAGCACTTCATCCCAGAGGCAGCAGTGCAGGGATCGAAGAGCCAGGAAGAACTGTGTGCCCATCCTGACCCTAGGATGCGCAACAAGGACTTGTAAGCCAGCAGCTGTAACATCTCTGCTAGAGGCTGCATCGAGAACCGGGAAATTTGATGCATGTAATGTACTATCCTTTAACAACCTTACTCTCATGCTTTTCTTTATTGTAATAATAAACCTTTAGATGTTAGATGCTAAAGGATTGGCTCAGCATGATTTGTGGGTAAGGTCCAGAGGGTAAATTGACCAAGGATCTGTGGCTGGTTTCTTGGAACCGGACAGAACTTGTTCGGGGTAGGTGGGATTGGGTGCTAAGACCCCCCCACCGGTGTATGAGGCCCGGGGCCATCTGGGGCACGGATATTGCTGGGGTTTCGGAGGGGTTTTGCTCGTGAGGCTTCAGGCAGGCAGCTGAAGCACTCTGTGAGACTGGTTTGTGTCCTGTTTGGAGAGGTAACCAGTCTGGGGACTGTAAGGAGCCCCGAAGTTGAGCAATTCGCCCTGAGCGGAAGCCCTCAGCTGTGCCCAGACACAGTCCGGTCTGTCACAGCCCCAGCCAAGCCGTTTGCTGCGCCATGAGGAGAACCGCCCTGTGCTGGGCACCTGAGCAGTGAAGAGAAGTTCAGCGCCCAGACTGCCTGGGAGGGCAGCACAAGGAGTCATCGTCTCCAGGAGAGGCAGTGGTCTCATCACACCATCAGCCCCAGGGTTCTCCTGGCTTTGCAGGCGTCATGGAGACGGGGAGTGCTACGGAGGGAAGGGATGATGAGGCAGCTCAATGGATGTTTTCGGGGAGTTTGTTCAGAGCAGCGAGGCAGAAAGCACAGAGCCCTGGAGGGGCAGGGCGTCAAGAAACCCCCTGAAATCTTCAAGTCTGAGCTGTGAGGGGAGCACGTCACCCTGGACCATTCCTCACAGGTGTCTGCCCAGCCTCTTTTTAAACGCCTCCAGCGACAGCGATTCCACAGCCTCCTTTGGGAGCCTCTTCCAGAGCTTAACTGCCCTTAGGGACAGAAAGTTCCCCTAAATCTCCCTCGGTGCAGGTAAAGTCCCTCACACATTGTCCAACTTCAGTGGACATGGAGACAAGTGATCATCAGCCCCTTTAGAAGAGCCCGTAACACACGTGAAGGCCTGTTATCAGCCCTCCCTACCTTTTCTTTTCTCAAGACTGTCTATGGCGTTCTCATGGGTCAGGTATTTTACACCTTTTATCATTTTTGTGACTCTCCCCTGGACTCGCTCCACCTGGCCCACATCTTCCCTACAGTGTGGCAGCCAGAACCCAACAGAGTCCGTCAGCTGAGACTGGTGGAGGAGGACAGGCACCGCCCAGATCTGACAAGCCAGAGCCCTGTTTAGACAAACCCTTTTTTGCAGCTGTATTACCTTGTTGACTCATATGCCCATTTGTGATCTTGGATAACCCCCAGATCGTGTTCAGCAGCACTGTCCCCAGCCCATGGGCCATCCTCAGCTGGAGCAATTGCACAATCTGGCCTGGGACTTCCTGTCCATTACTGCCCCATGCCCTGCTCTTTCCCACCATCACCCCGCCCTCTCCCTGCGTGGCATCTTGTACCCTAGGATGCAGCTTTGGGGATCACTGGGGGGCTGGCACCACATGGAGGCAGCAGTCATGCCCCCTCTATTCTCTGTGTGGCAGGAGCCATGGCGGAGTCAGACAGCACTGGTTAAATGCACTTGCTCTGTTGTGCTCTGCTTCCCCATGGCTCCTACTGATGTGGGGAGTGTGTGTGGGGCCCGACTGCTGCCTCTGCACAGCACCAGGCCCCCCAGTGACCTCCAAAGCCACGTCCTCCCTCTTCCCAAGCAGAGAGATCCGATCCCAGACAGGAGATGCCACAGCTGAGGATGGCACAACTATGAGGAGCTGCCGGTGTGGGATGCTGGCTCCTGGGAACTTCTTCAGAGGGGTATCCCTAGCAAGCTTGAAGAAAACCCAATAATCTCTGATAGCTGACCTCTCAGTCTTAGTCATGCACTCACCCACCTCCTATTACTTTCCAGGACACAAGAATCAGATCCTAGTCTTTAAAAGGGTGTTCTTATTAACAAAACAAAAAGATATTCTTGATAAAGGATACTTCATTGCTAGGTGTTATAGAGCAGCTGAGAAAAGAATAGATTAAAACACAGAGAATTGCTTCCCTGGGATTCAGTTTTAGTTACAGCGTAAGGGGGGGGTTAACTAAACACCAAAACAAAGAAAATTGTGTAGAACTATAAACATTCCCTATCTACTCACATGTTTGTACTTCCAAAGTCTAGTCCATTTCTAGGCATGGGTATTCATCTCCCTTCCCCCCAGTTCTTGGTTTGAATGCCCAAAGGAAAAGCAGCAGGCAGATTCCCTTTCAAGCCAACTCTAACACGGTCTTCCCATTGGTTCTCCTGGCTACCTGCCAACACTTCCTGGTCACCCACTTTCCAGGGTGAACCCTTTAGTTACTGAATGCTGAACTGTTTCTTCAGACAACGAGGGTGAGAAAGGCCAATCTGTACCTCTCTCCTTCACTCTCTTACCAAAACATTGCTTCTCTTTTGAAGCTGTAATATTTTACTAGAAGACTTACTTGGCCTTGCTCGGGTCCTTCAGGGCAGGGGGCTGGCGGTGTGGGGAGTGCAGGAGTCAGAGCTAAGTGGGATGGGCCCTGCCAGCAAGGAGGAGACAGGAAGCCTGCACCTCGTACTCCTGCGAAAAGCCTGCCTGGGGGAAACTCAGCTCTGGAGGGAAGAAGGAAGCCACAGGCTGGCGCACACAGGGCTCTGTGAGCTTGTCGGAGGCTGTGGGTGTCAAGCTGTGAGCCCAGCAGCAGAGCATTTAAGACACCCAGAGTTCCAGGGCAGACGATGACACAACACCTCACTCCCAGAACATGCACCTCAGTCTGTAGAGCGGTGCCGGTAAGGTTCAGGGAGGTGTCACAGGCCGAGGGAGCGAGCTGCAGTGGCTGGAGGCTGACCCTGGAGGTGCTCCCTGTGGCAATAAGAGGCCAGGCTGATTATGGAACCTGGTGGGAGGGAGGGCAAGGGCATGGCAGGTAGCACTGGCATGAAATGCCCAAGCCAGGCAACGCTCCTCAGCCTGGTCCATCCTGCCAGGCCGGAGCCATTCCCTCCCATAGGCTGTGTGAACCACGGCAGCCAGCCACTCCCAGCAACTCAGCCCTGGCTCCTCGTGGTCTCCTGGATGCTTTATTCCCACTGTTCAATCCCAGGGCGCATCCCAGGGGAACGCCCCCAGGAGGCCTCCCATGCGGTCCCGGTAGATCCCGTCGAAGGCCTTGCTCTGCGCCGCTGTGAAATGGTTCTTCCAGTCCCCACAGATGCCTGTGGAAGGCGAGTGGCACTGCTCAGGATTCGCACCATGGCCATCGCGGGGACTGGGACTCGCCTCCCACCCTGCAGATCGCGGGGCGCTTGCTGCTGCAAGGGGGGTTGAGCCCACCCTGCTCCCAGTGCACAATCCTGGCTCTGCCCCCGGCTCATCCCCCACAAGGGCTCGATGGGATCTGTGAAGCTCCCCAATGATGGGGCTGCCTGACAGCAGCCTCCTCACTATAACTTTGGGCTGGGCCCTGACTGAGCTCCCAGGCAGCCTTCTTATAGTCCTAGTCCCGCCCTTTGACTTCCGGTCAGGTGAGGGGGCGGGGCTAGGCTGGGCCCAAAATGGCTCCCAGAGGGGTTCCTCCGCCTCCGGCTCAGTGGGTGGCCATTCCACCCCCCTACACTCCTCCCCCCTTAAGTCCAGCTCCCAATCTCCGGGACCGGGATTCTGCTCTTCCTTCCTGCGGGACAGGGCATCGACATTGTCCCTCCCTGCTCGGTGTTTCACTGTGAATACATACGGTTGGAGGGACAGGTACCATCTCATGATGCGACTGTTGGTATCCCGCATCTGATGGAGCCATTGTAGGGGTGCATGGTCTGTAAAAAGAATAAAAGAGTCTCCAAGGAGGTAATACCGCAGCGCCTCGATGGCCCACTTTATCGCTAGGGCCTCCTTCTCAATTGCGGCGTAGCGGCGCTCTCGAGGAAATAGTTTTCGGCTGATATACAGCACTGGGTGTTCTTCTCCCTCAATTTCCTGGGACAGTACTGCCCCCAGTCCGCAGTCTGACGCGTCCGTCTGGACAATGAAGGGCCGGGAGAAATCGGGGCTGAACAGAACTGGCTCGCTGCACACAGCGGCTTTTAGGTCCTGAAAAGCTGTCTTGCATTCCGGCGACCACCTGATCCTTTGAGGACTGTCTTTCTTGAGGAGCGCCGTGAGAGGCGCGGCTCGAGTTGCAAAGTGTGGCACAAAACGGCGATAGTAGCCTGCCAACCCTAAAAACTGTCTTACTTTCTTCTTGGAGTTGGGTGCCGGGTAGTTTTGGACCGCCTCCACCTTCCCTACTAGAGGTCGGACTAGGCCCCACCCCAGCTGGTACCCGAGGTAGGTGGTTTCCTGCCAGCCAAGTTTACATTTCGTGGGATTGGTGGTCAGGCCGGCATCCCGCAATGTCCGCATTACGGCCGCTACCCGCTCCAGATGTTCCTCCCAATCTTGGCTGTAAATTACCACATCATCTAGGAACGCGGCGGCATACGCCGTATGCGGGGATAGCAAGCGGTCCATCATTCGCTGAAATGTTGCAGGGGCCCCATGGAGTCCGAATGGCATCCTTATAAAATGGAACAATCCCGGGGGAGTTGAAAAGGCAGTTTTTTCTCTCGATTCGGAGTCCAGGGGGATCTGCCAATATCCCTCTGTAAGATCTAGGGTGGTTATAAAGTCGGCTCTCCCCAAGCGTTCTAACAGTGCGTCTGTTCGCGGCATGGGGTAGGCGTCAAATTTTGAAATTTCATTTACTCGTCTGAAATCGATGCAGAAGCGGACACTGCCATCTGGCTTCGGCACCAAGACGATTGGGCTACGCCACTCGCTCTGGGAGCGCTCTATCACTCCCAGTTGCAGCATCGACTGGACTTCCTCCTCGACTACCTTCCGCATCTGGCGGGGGAGAGGCCGAGTACCTTCTCGTACCACTTGGCCTGGAGGGGTCCAAATGTTATGTGTTATTACCCCAGTATGGCCGGGTTGGGTTGTGAAGGTCTTTCGAAATGTCTCTCTGGGTATGTCTACACTACCCTCCTAGTTCGAACTAGGAGGGTAATGTAGGCATACCGCACTTGCAGATGAAGCCCGGGATTTGAATTTCCCGGGCTTCATTTGCATAAGCGGGGCGCCGTCATTTTTAAAAGCCCGCTGGTTCGAACCCCGTGCAGCGCGGCT
Organism: Pelodiscus sinensis; assembly: GCF_049634645.1. Taxonomy (NCBI): domain Eukaryota; kingdom Metazoa; phylum Chordata; order Testudines; family Trionychidae; genus Pelodiscus; species Pelodiscus sinensis. The sequence continues at coordinate 18,349,707 of NC_134735.1, forward strand.
ACACGGGGCACGAACTAGGTAGTTCGAACTAGGCTTCCTAGTTCGAACTACCGTTACTCCTCATTCCACATACCCTATGAGACAATGTGCTTGTTTCACCTGGGTTGCAGAGAGGGTGTTTCCCAGCTGTGGCTCTCTTTCCTCCCCCAGATCAGGTATTTCCGGCCCTAGAGTGGGCTCCGCTGGCTAGGGGGTAATCATCAGGGCCTCCCGTTCTCGCCAGTGCTTCAGGAAATTTACATGAAATATTTGGGTTTTCTTCTTCCGATCCGGTTGATAGATCTCGTAGTTCACCGGCCCGACCTGACGAGTGACCTCACCGGTGTATGAGGCCCGGGGCCATCTGGGGCACGGATATTGCTGGGGTGTCGGAGGGGTTTTGCTCGGGAGGCTTCAGGCAGGCTGCTGAAGCGCTCCGTGGGACTGGTTTGTGGCCTGTTTGGAAAGGTCACCAGTCTGGGGGCTGTAAGGAGCCCCGAATTTGAGCAATTCGCCCTGAGCGGATGCCCTCAGCTGTGCCCAGACACGGCCCGGTCCGGTCCGGTCCGTCACACATGGCAACGGATGCCAAAGGAAATATGATGACACAACAGGGGGGGGCGGGCTTGTCCAATGAGATGCTTTGTCTCCATGCCCCTTTCCTGGGCTTCGCCCAGCATGACTGAGCCTGGAAATGTCTTTTCAGGGCAGGAAAGTGGCTCTTTCCGAGGGGGAATGCCAAACCCTTCTGCTGGGCGAGTTTCTTCTGGAATTCCCTGCCCCTGTCGTAACCTGGCAGCCAGTGAGTTATTGCCTCCTCTGCACTCACTGGGCGGGGGGTTGCTGTGGCAGGAGGCACCAGACGTACCATCCCACCTGGGCTTCTATTTGACATTTTCCTTTGTTTTGAGTTTTTTGCAAATGAAAGGAGACAGAACGGTCAGTTAGAAGCACAAATGGCTTGTGTGAGGTTTAGTTTCAAATAGACATTTTCCTGCCAGTTTGGATTTGGATGCCCAAATCCAAATTGTCACCGCAAAGCACAGGAAAAGATCGCCTTTCAATGCTAAATGATTGTGTGGAATGCCCAAGATCATTGCACGTGAAGTGTTTGAGGGCAAAGATTTAACTGAAATTAAACGATTTGTGCTTTAAAAATGTTGGTAAAATATTGTAGAAAAACTTCAATCAGCTTTTTTTTCATACGCAACGTTTTCGGTGCAGTCTGTTGCCCTCTGTTGCATGGCATCAGAACTGCAAGAGTGTGTCATTAATGGGTATGTCTACACTACAGCACGAATTCGAACTAACTGAATTCGAATTAGTTAATTCGAACTAAGCTAATTTGAACTAGTGTATCTAGACCTAAAAGCTAATTTGAATTCAATCGGGGGACTGTCAGGATCCAGGAGGCCCTGCAGGAGAGCTTCCACCCAAGGAGCCTGCAGAGCCACCCTAGTCCTCCCCATCGGGGGCTCATGCCCCATTCCTCCCTCACCTTCTTCCACTTACCCCTCCCTAGCCCCCCTTCCTGATGTAAAAAAAAATAAAGGACACGTGTGTTCAAAAATACAAACTCTCTTTATTTAACAAAACTGGGGAGGGGAAATAAAACTGTGGGGAGACGGGGGAAAGGAGGCAGGAAAGGGCAGGAGAGAGTGTGGGAGAGGGGAGGGGGAAACCTGGGAGGAGGGAGCTGGAAGGGGAAAGCAAGGGGAAAGAGGGGGAGGGGAAACTCAGGGATCGGGGTGGGGGTGACGCCGGGCCAACCGCCTCCCAGCACGGCAAGGGAGGGGGCCTCGGCGTCCCCGGGGGGATGGGGTGGAGGGTGCAGAGGTTGAGGTGGGGGGTGTGGACATTGAGGAGGAGGAGGGTGTGGGGGTTGAGGAGGAAGAGGTAGGAGGGGGGCAGGAGTGGGAGGAGGGACAGTTGTTGGGGGGCAGCAGGCGCAGGATCAGCACAGGGCACCATGCTCTGCAGCAGGGCCTGCAGATTTGCATTTCTGGCTCGGTCCTCAGCCAGCTGCTCCTGGCGGAGCTGCAGGTCTTCCCACATCCAGGCCTTGACGGTGTGGTGCAGGGCTCGCAAGGACCCCAGGTGCTGGTCCCAGTACTCCTGCTCTGTGGTGGCGGACCGGAGCAGGCCATGGGTGCGGGAGCATGTCCCGGGTGGGGTGGTGCGCCCTGCACGAGCAGCTGGTACAGCTGTAGAGAAAGAGAGTGGTCACTTCTCCCTGGGGACACAGTAGATGATGCCCAGCCCCCTCCCCCCGCCCCACAACGTGAGGGCGACCATGCCCTGCACCGTCAGAGCCGCTGTGCTTGTACAGAGGCCATGGTCAGGATGTCTGGCTCTCCCCGGGACGGGGAGCTGCCCCAAGACTGCACCCATGTCCCTGTGCCATGTATAGTGTGGCCGGGGCGGTGGGCGGGCGGGGGGGGGGGGGAGATGTCCCCTGCCTCCATGTAGAGGAGACGTGTGGAGGGAAAGCATCCTGCTGGGTCCCGCCCCAGGGTCAGGAGCATGTCAGGTCTCTTCAGACATGCATGTGCCTATTGGGCCACGGCCCCTGGGTGTCACGCAGCTGGAGCGTGGCATGGCATGTGCTTGCACGTGCACAGGTGTCTGTGTGATCCGTGGGAGGCATGGCCCACGTGCGCGGTCCCTGGTCTCCCTCCCGCCTCCTCCCCCGAACTACTTAATTGGAACTACTTCCCCGGTACGGTCTCCCTGGATGACCCTGCCGACTCCAGTGCTGGAACTCCTTGTGGTGGCCCCTCCGGTGTGCCCAGGTCAGGGCCCTCCAGTCCCGGCTCGCTGCCTCCCGGGCTGGCACGGACCGCCCCGCCCCCCAAGAGTCGGTCGAGGGCAGGGAAGTAGGGGCAGGTGGCAGCCCCTGCTGCGGCGCTGCCCCTGGTGGCCATGGCGTACGCCTGCCGCAGCTGTTTTACTTTCAGGTGCTCCCACGGCAGAAGATGCAAAAGGCCCTGGAAGGAAAGCCCTCCTGCTTTTTTACCTCGGGAGGATGTGGGCTACCAACCGAAGCTCTGAGCCAAGGACTGAAGGACCCGTCCAAGCCGTGGCCGTACTCCCGAGACTTGACCGAAGCCAGCTCTCTCTTCCATGACTGCTGCAAGCCTCAACCGAGAACGTGGCGAGTGCTGCCCGTGCTCCCACAATTCCCTCTCCCCCTTTCCATTGAGGATTCTGAAGGACCGTCAGCTGGTGATTTTTGGCTCTGACTGTAAGGGATGAATTGAGCCGGGAACGTAGCTGGTCCTCTTGGGCTGGGCAGAAGCTTTTGATGGGATGAGATGGGTTTTGGTCAGCCGGCGTGTGCCTAAAGAGCGTGGGTGGTGGCGATGCGGGAGAAGCGGCGCGTCGGAGGGAATTGCTCGCGTGTCCTGTTGTTGAGCAGTATGGCGAAGGCAGAAGTTCTCTTTGTGAAGGGTTTGGCGTGCCTGGGAGTAGTAGAGCAAGGCCAGTGTTGATGCTGTGGCAGCTCTTTGTCTAGGCGTTTTGTCTAGGCCTGAATGAAGGCTCTGGGTAGCGTGGTCCAGAAGTGCTTTGTTCCACGAGCGTCTGGAGAGCCTCCCTGGCGCGCTCCCTGAGCGGGTCCCGGCGGCCCTTGTGGGTGGGAAAAGGGCAGGAGGAAGCCCTGTTGCCTGAGGACAGAAGAGGAGGCCTCCGTGCCTCCCACACAGGAAGCGGGGGGCTGCCGAGAGCTTCCCCGCAGGCGGCATCCTGGCCTGGCCTTTAGCTACTTGCAGCCTGGAGTGAAGGCGCGGAGTCAAAAGAGGCCGGCCCACACGTAGCAGAGGATGGTTTCGATCCATCGACCTCTGGGTTATGGGCCCAGCACGCTTCCGCTGCGCCACTCTGCTCCCTTTGGGCTAGACTGCCCGCAATCCACTCTAGCACCTGGGCTGCACTGGCACGGCCAGGCAGAGGAGCAGGCTGCTAGGCAGCGTTTCGGAAAGCCCTTAGAGGTCTCTGTGGCGCAATGGGTCAGCGCGTTCGGCTGTTAACCGAAAGGATGGTGGTTTGAGCCCACCCGGGGACGTGGCTACGCTCGGCCTCCTGGCGCTTGCTAGCGGGCTCCCTTTTGCCACCTCCAAGCCATCCCTCTCGGCCTCGGTGAGGTCACCTTGTGGCCGGCAAGGTTCAGGGGCCGTGCCGTGCCACAGGAGCCCGTCTCCCAGCAACCGCGCCGGGGCCTCGGCCTCAGGGCTTAAGCCCCGAGCCCAAGCGCGAAAGCTCCAGCCGGGCAGGTGTCGTTCCCCTCCCGCCTCTACGCCAGCTGAGAGGGAGAAACGCACGAGCCGCGCGGGTTCTTAGCCGCCTCCCTCCTGCGGGCCTGTTTGCTGCGCAGACCTCTGGGCCTGTCTCATGCCTCCCCTGGGAAGCGTGGCCGCGCGAACTGAGCCCCAGTCGCAGCTCCCGAGGTTTCCTGTGCAGCCTTGGACTTGCATGGCTGCCATGGTTTCTCTTTGGAAGGGACTCGGTCCCGCTTGGACAGGCGACTCGCCCGTGTGACTCCAAACGCCATCTTGTGGCTGTCTTTTTCCCCCACAGCCAGAACACCAGGATTCGCCTCCCACGGCAGAAGATGCAAAAGGCCCTGGAAGGAAAGCCCTCCTGCTTTTTTACCTCGGGAGGATGTGGGCTACCAACCGAAGCTCTGAGCCAAGGACTGAAGGACCCGTCCAAGCCGTGGCCGTATTCCCGAGACTTGACTGAAGCCAGCTCTCTCTTCCATGACTGCTGCAAGCCTCAACCGAGAACGTGGCGAGTGCTGCCCGTGCTCCCACAATTCCCTCTCCCCCTTTCCATTGAGGATTCTGAAGGACCGTCAGCTGGTGATTTTTGGCTCTGACTGTAAGGGATGAATTGAGCCGGGAACGTAGCTGGTCCTCTTGGGCTGGGCAGAAGCTTTTGATGGGATGAGATGGGTTTTGGTCAGCCGGCGTGTGCCTAAAGAGCGTGGGTGGTGGCGATGCGGGAGAAGCGGCGCGTCGGAGGGAATTGCTCGCGTGTCCTGTTGTTGAGCAGTATGGCGAAGGCAGAAGTTCTCTTTGTGAGGGGTTTGGCGTGCCTGGGAGTAGTAGAGCAAGGCCAGTGTTGATGCTGTGGCAGCTCTTTGTCTAGGCGTTTTGTCTAGGCCTGAATGAAGGCTCTGGGTAGCGTGGTCCAGAAGTGCTTTGTTCCACGAGCGTCTGGAGACCCTCCCTGGCGCGCTCCCTGAGCGGGTCCCGGCGGCCCTTGTGGGTGGGAAAAGGGCAGGAGGAAGCCCTGTTGCCTGAGGACAGAAGAGGAGGCCTCCGTGCCTCCCACACAGGAAGCGGGGGGCTGCCGAGAGCTTCCCCGCAGGCGGCATCCTGGCCTGGCCTTTAGCTACTTGCAGCCTGGAGTGAAGGCGCGGAGTCAAAAGAGGCCGGCCCACACATAGCACAGGATGGTTTCGATCCATCGACCTCTGGGTTATGGGCCCAGCACGCTTCCGCTGCGCCACTCTGCTCCCTTTGGGCTAGACTGCCCGCAATCCACTCTAGCACCTGGGCTGCACTGGCACGGCCAGGCAGAGGAGCAGGCTGCTAGGCAGCGTTTCGGAAAGCCCTTCGAGGTCTCTGTGGCGCAATGGGTCAGCGCGTTTGGCTGTTAACCGAAAGGATGGTGGTTCGAGCCCACCCGGGGACGTGGCTACGCTCGGCCTCCTGGCGCTTGCTAGCGGGCTCCCTTTTGCCACCTCCAAGCCATCCCTCTCGGCCTCGGTGAGGTCACCTTGTGGCCGGCAAGGTTCAGGGGCCGTGCCGTGCCACGGGAGCCCGTCTCCCAGCAACCGCGCCGGGGCCTCGGCCTCGGGGCTTAAGCCCCGAGCCCAAGCGCGAAAGCTCCAGCCGGGCAGGTGTCGTTCCCCTCCCGCCTCTACGCCAGCTGAGAGGGAGAAACGCACGAGCCGCGCGGGTTCTTAGCCGCCTCCCTCCTGCGGGCCTGTTTGCTGCGCAGACCTCTGGGCCTGTCTCATGCCTCCCCTGGGAAGCGTGGCCGCGCGAACTGAGCCCCAGTCGCAGCTCCTGAGGTTTCCTGTGCAGCCTTGGACTTGCATGGCTGCCATGGTTTCTCTTTGGAAGGGACTCGGTCCCGCTTGGACAGGCGACTCGCCCGTGTGATTCCAAACGCCATCTTGTGGCTGTCTTTTTCCCCCACAGCCAGAACACCAGGATTCGCCTCCCACGGCAGAAGATGCAAAAGGCCCTGGAAGGAAAGCCCTCCTGCTTTTTTACCTCGGGAGGATGTGGGCTACCAACCGAAGCTCTGAGCCAAGGACTGAAGGACCCGTCCAAGCCGTGGCCGTACTCCCGAGACTTGACCGAAGCCAGCTCTCTCTTCCATGACTGCTGCAAGCCTCAACCGAGACCGTGGCGAGTGCTCCCACAATTCCCTCTCCCCCTTTCCATTGAGGATTCTGAAGGACCGTCAGCTGGTGATTTTGGGCTCTGACTGTAAGGGATGAATTGAGCCGGGAACGTAGCTGGTCCTCTTGGGCTGGGCAGAAGCTTTTGATGGGATGAGATGGGTTTTGGTCAGCCGGCGTGTGCCTAAAGAGCGTGGGTGGTGGCGATGCGGGAGAAGCGGCGCGTCGGAGGGAATTGCTCGCGTGTCCTGTTGTTGAGCAGTATGGCGAAGGCAGAAGTTCTCTTTGTGAGGGGTTTGGCGTGCCTGGGAGTAGTAGAGCAAGGCCAGTGTTGATGCTGTGGCAGCTCTTTGTCTAGGCGTTTTGTCTAGGCCTGAATGAAGGCTCTGGGTAGCGTGGTCCAGAAGTGCTTTGTTCCACGAGCGTCTGGAGAGCCTCCCTGGCGCGCTCCCTGAGCGGGTCCCGGCGGCCCTTGTGGGTGGGAAAAGGGCAGGAGGAAGCCCTGTTGCCTGAGGACAGAAGAGGAGGCCTCCGTGCCTCCCACACAGGAAGCGGGGGGCTGCCGAGAGCTTCCCCGCAGGCGGCATCCTGGCCTGGCCTTTAGCTACTTGCAGCCTGGAGTGAAGGCGCGGAGTCAAAAGAGGCCGGCCCACACGTAGCAGAGGATGGTTTCGATCCATCGACCTCTGGGTTATGGGCCCAGCACGCTTCCGCTGCGCCACTCTGCTCCCTTCGGGCTAGACTGCCCGCAATCCACTCTAGCACCTGGGCTGCACTGGCACGGCCAGGCAGAGGAGCAGGCTGCTAGGCAGCGTTTCGGAAAGCCCTTCGAGGTCTCTGTGGCGCAATGGGTCAGCGCGTTTGGCTGTTAAGCGAAAGGATGGTGGTTCGAGCCCACCCGGGGACGTGGCTACGCTCGGCCTCCTGGCGCTTGCTAGTGGGCTCCCTTTTGCCACCTCCAAGCCATCCCTCTCGGCCTCGGTGAGGTCACCTTGTGGCCGGCAAGGTTCAGGGGCCGTGCCGTGCCACGGGAGCCCGTCTCCCAGCAACCGCGCCGGGGCCTCGGCCTCGGGGCTTAAGCCCCGAGCCCAAGCGCGAAAGCTCCAGCCGGGCAGGTGTCGTTCCCCTCCCGCCTCTACGCCAGCTGAGAGGGAGAAACGCACGAGCCGCGCGGGTTCTTAGCCGCCTCCCTCCTGCGGGCCTGTTTGCTGCGCAGACCTCTGGGCCTGTCTCATGCCTCCCCTGGGAAGCGTGGCCGCGCGAACTGAGCCCCAGTCGCAGCTCCTGAGGTTTCCTGTGCAGCCTTGGACTTGCATGGCTGCCATGGTTTCTCTTTGGAAGGGACTCGGTCCCGCTTGGACAGGCGACTCGCCCGTGTGATTCCAAACGCCATCTTGTGGCTGTCTTTTTCCCCCACAGCCAGAACACCAGGATTCGCCTCCCACGGCAGAAGATGCAAAAGGCCCTGGAAGGAAAGCCCTCCTGCTTTTTTACCTCGGGAGGATGTGGGCTACCAACCGAAGCTCTGAGCCAAGGACTGAAGGACCCGTCCAAGCCGTGGCCGTACTCCCGAGACTTGACCGAAGCCAGCTCTCTCTTCCATGACTGCTGCAAGCCTCAACCGAGACCGTGGCGAGTGCTCCCACAATTCCCTCTCCCCCTTTCCATTGAGGATTCTGAAGGACCGTCAGCTGGTGATTTTGGGCTCTGACTGTAAGGGATGAATTGAGCCGGGAACGTAGCTGGTCCTCTTGGGCTGGGCAGAAGCTTTTGATGGGATGAGATGGGTTTTGGTCAGCCGGCGTGTGCCTAAAGAGCGTGGGTGGTGGCGATGCGGGAGAAGCGGCGCGTCGGAGGGAATTGCTCGCGTGTCCTGTTGTTGAGCAGTATGGCGAAGGCAGAAGTTCTCTTTGTGAGGGGTTTGGCGTGCCTGGGAGTAGTAGAGCAAGGCCAGTGTTGATGCTGTGGCAGCTCTTTGTCTAGGCGTTTTGTCTAGGCCTGAATGAAGGCTCTGGGTAGCGTGGTCCAGAAGTGCTTTGTTCCACGAGCGTCTGGAGAGCCTCCCTGGCGCGCTCCCTGAGCGGGTCCCGGCGGCCCTTGTGGGTGGGAAAAGGGCAGGAGGAAGCCCTGTTGCCTGAGGACAGAAGAGGAGGCCTCCGTGCCTCCCACACAGGAAGCGGGGGGCTGCCGAGAGCTTCCCCGCAGGCGGCATCCTGGCCTGGCCTTTAGCTACTTGCAGCCTGGAGTGAAGGCGCGGAGTCAAAAGAGGCCGGCCCACACGTAGCAGAGGATGGTTTCGATCCATCAACCTCTGGGTTATGGGCCCAGCACGCTTCCGCTGCGCCACTCTGCTCCCTTGGGGCTAGATTGCCCGCAATCCACTCTAGCACCTGGGCTGCACTGGCACGGCCAGGCAGAGGAGCAGGCTGCTAGGCAGCGTTTCGGAAAGCCCTTCGAGGTCTCTGTGGTGCAATGGGTCAGCGCGTTCGGCTGTTAACCGAAAGGATGGTGATTCGAGCCCACCCGGGGACGTGGCTACGCTCGGCCTCCTGGCGCTTGCTAGCGGGCTCCCTTTTGCCACCTCCAAGCCATCCCTCTCGGCCTCGGTGAGGTCACCTTGTGGCCGGCAAGGTTCAGGGGCCGTGCCGTGCCACGGGAGCCCGTCTCCCAGCAACCGCGCCGGGGCCTCGGCCTCGGGGCTTAAGCCCCGAGCCCAAGCGCAAAAGCTCCAGCCGGGCAGGTGTCGTTCCCCTCCCGCCTCTACGCCAGCTGAGAGGGAGAAACGCACGAGCCGCGCGGGTTCTTAGCCGCCTCCCTCCTGCGGGCCTGTTTGCTGCGCAGACCTCTGGGCCTGTCTCATGCCTCCCCTGGGAAGCGTGGCCGCGCGAACTGAGCCCCAGTCGCAGCTCCTGAGGTTTCCTGTGCAGCCTTGGACTTGCATGGCTGCCATGGTTTCTCTTTGGAAGGGACTCGGTCCCGCTTGGACAGGCGACTCGCCCGTGTGACTCCAAACGCCATCTTGTGGCTGTCTTTTTCCCCCACAGCCAGAACACCAGGATTCGCCTCCCACGGCAGAAGATGCAAAAGGCCCTGGAAGGAAAGCCCTCCTGCTTTTTTACCTCGGGAGGATGTGGGCTACCAACCGAAGCTCTGAGCCAAGGACTGAAGGACCCGTCCAAGCCGTGGCCGTATTCCCGAGACTTGACCGAAGCCAGCTCTCTCTTCCATGACTGCTGCAAGCCTCAACCGAGAACGTGGCGAGTGCTCCCACAATTCCCTCTCCCCCTTTCCATTGAGGATTCTGAAGGACCGTCAGCTGGTGATTTTGGGCTCTGACTGTAAGGGATGAATTGAGCCGGGAACGTAGCTGGTCCTCTTGGGCTGGGCAGAAGCTTTTGATGGGATGAGATGGGTTTTGGTCAGCCGGCGTGTGCCTAAAGAGCGTGGGTGGTGGCGATGCGGGAGAAGCGGCGCGTCGGAGGGAATTGCTCGCGTGTCCTGTTGTTGAGCAGTATGGCGAAGGCAGAAGTTCTCTTTGTGAGGGGTTTGGCGTGCCTGGGAGTAGTAGAGCAAGGCCAGTGTTGATGCTGTGGCAGCTCTTTGTCTAGGCGTTTTGTCTAGGCCTGAATGAAGGCTCTGGGTAGCGTGGTCCAGAAGTGCTTTGTTCCACGAGCGTCTGGAGAGCCTCCCTGGCGCGCTCCCTGAGCGGGTCCCGGCGGCCCTTGTGGGTGGGAAAAGGGCAGGAGGAAGCCCTGTTGCCTGAGGACAGAAGAGGAGGCCTCCGTGCCTCCCACACAGGAAGCGGGGGGCTGCCGAGAGCTTCCCCGCAGGCGGCATCCTGGCCTGGCCTTTAGCTACTTGCAGCCTGGAGTGAAGGCGCGGAGTCAAAAGAGGCCGGCCCACACATAGCACAGGATGGTTTCGATCCATCGACCTCTGGGTTATGGGCCCAGCACGCTTCCGCTGCGCCACTCTGCTCCCTTGGGGCTAGACTGCCCGCAATCCACTCTAGCACCTGGGCTGCACTGGCACGGCCAGGCAGAGGAGCAGGCTGCTAGGCAGCGTTTCGGAAAGCCCTTCGAGGTCTCTGTGGCGCAATGGGTCAGCGCGTTTGGCTGTTAACCGAAAGGATGGTGGTTCGAGCCCACCCGGGGACGTGGCTACGCTCGGCCTCCTGGCGCTTGCTAGCGGGCTCCCTTTTGCCACCTCCAAGCCATCCCTCTCGGCCTCGGTGAGGTCACCTTGTGGCCGGCAAGGTTCAGGGGCCGTGCCGTGCCACGGGAGCCCGTCTCCCAGCAACCGCGCCGGGGCCTCGGCCTCGGGGCTTAAGCCCCGAGCCCAAGCGCGAAAGCTCCAGCCGGGCAGGTGTCGTTCCCCTCCCGCCTCTACGCCAGCTGAGAGGGAGAAACGCACGAGCCGCGCGGGTTCTTAGCCGCCTCCCTCCTGCGGGCCTGTTTGCTGCGCAGACCTCTGGGCCTGTCTCATGCCTCCCCTGGGAAGCGTGGCCGCGCGAACTGAGCCCCAGTCGCAGCTCCTGAGGTTTCCTGTGCAGCCTTGGACTTGCATGGCTGCCATGGTTTCTCTTTGGAAGGGACTCGGTCCCGCTTGGACAGGCGACTCGCCCGTGTGACTCCAAACGCCATCTTGTGGCTGTCTTTTTCCCCCACAGCCAGAACACCAGGATTCGCCTCCCACGGCAGAAGATGCAAAAGGCCCTGGAAGGAAAGCCCTCCTGCTTTTTTACCTCGTGAGGACGTGGGCTACCAACCGAAGCTCTGAGCCAAGGACTGAAGGACCCGTCCAAGCCGTGGCCGTACTCCCGAGACTTGACCGAAGCCAGCTCTCTCTTCCATGACTGCTGCAAGCCTCAACCGAGACCGTGGCGAGTGCTCCCACAATTCCCTCTCCCCCTTTCCATTGAGGATTCTGAAGGACCGTCAGCTGGTGATTTTGGGCTCTGACTGTAAGGGATGAATTGAGCCGGGAACGTAGCTGGTCCTCTTGGGCTGGGCAGAAGCTTTTGATGGGATGAGATGGGTTTTGGTCAGCCGGCGTGTGCCTAAAGAGCGTGGGTGGTGGCGATGCGGGAGAAGCGGCGCGTCGGAGGGAATTGCTCGCGTGTCCTGTTGTTGAGCAGTATGGCGAAGGCAGAAGTTCTCTTTGTGAGGGGTTTGGCGTGCCTGGGAGTAGTAGAGCAAGGCCAGTGTTGATGCTGTGGCAGCTCTTTGTCTAGGCGTTTTGTCTAGGCCTGAATGAAGGCTCTGGGTAGCGTGGTCCAGAAGTGCTTTGTTCCACGAGCGTCTGGAGAGCCTCCCTGGCGCGCTCCCTGAGCGGGTCCCGGCGGCCCTTGTGGGTGGGAAAAGGGCAGGAGGAAGCCCTGTTGCCTGAGGACAGAAGAGGAGGCCTCCGTGCCTCCCACACAGGAAGCGGGGGGCTGCCGAGAGCTTCCCCGCAGGCGGCATCCTGGCCTGGCCTTTAGCTACTTGCAGCCTGGAGTGAAGGCGCGGAGTCAAAAGAGGCCGGCCCACACGTAGCAGAGGATGGTTTCGATCCATCGACCTCTGGGTTATGGGCCCAGCACGCTTCCGCTGCGCCACTCTGCTCCCTTGGGGCTAGACTGCCCGCAATCCACTCTAGCACCTGGGCTGCACTGGCACAGCCAGGCAGAGGAGCAGGCTGCTAGGCAGCGTTTCGGAAAGCCCTTCGAGGTCTCTGTGGCGCAATGGGTCAGCGCGTTTGGCTGTTAAGCGAAAGGATGGTGGTTCGAGCCCACCCGGGGACGTGGCTACGCTCGGCCTCCTGGCGCTTGCTAGTGGGCTCCCTTTTGCCACCTCCAAGCCATCCCTCTCGGCCTCGGTGAGGTCACCTTGTGGCCGGCAAGGTTCAGGGGCCGTGCCGTGCCACGGGAGCCCGTCTCCCAGCAACCGCGCCGGGGCCTCGGCGCTTAAGCCCCGAGCCCAAGCGCAAAAGCTCCAGCCGGGCAGGTGTCGTTCCCCTCCCGCCTCTACGCCAGCTGAGAGGGAGAAACGCACGAGCCGCGTGGGTTCTTAGCCGCCTCCCTCCTGCGGGCCTGTTTGCTGCGCAGACCTCTGGGCCTGTCTCATGCCTCCCCTGGGAAGCGTGGCCGCGCGAACTGAGCCCCAGTCGCAGCTCCTGAGGTTTCCTGTGCAGCCTTGGACTTGCATGGCTGCCATGGTTTCTCTTTGGAAGGGACTCGGTCCCGCTTGGACAGGCGACTCGCCCGTGTGACTCCAAACGCCATCTTGTGGCTGTCTTTTTCCCCCACAGCCAGAACACCAGGATTCGCCTCCCACGGCAGAAGATGCAAAAGGCCCTGGAAGGAAAGCCCTCCTGCTTTTTTACCTCGGGAGGATGTGGGCTACCAACCGAAGCTCTGAGCCAAGGACTGAACGACCCGTCCAAGCCGTGGCCGTACTCCCGAGACTTGACCGAAGCCAGCTCTCTCTTCCATGACTGCTGCAAGCCTCAACCGAGACCGTGGCGAGTGCTCCCACAATTCCCTCTCCCCCTTTCCATTGAGGATTCTGAAGGACCGTCAGCTGGTGATTTTTGGCTCTGACTGTAAGGGATGAATTGAGCCGGGAACGTAGCTGGTCCTCTTGGGCTGGGCAGAAGCTTTTGATGGGATGAGATGGGTTTTGGTCAGCCGGCGTGTGCCTAAAGAGCGTGGGTGGTGGCGATGCGGGAGAAGCGGCGCGTCGGAGGGAATTGCTCGCGTGTCCTGTTGTTGAGCAGTATGGCGAAGGCAGAAGTTCTCTTTGTGAGGGGTTTGGCGTGCCTGGGAGTAGTAGAGCAAGGCCAGTGTTGATGCTGTGGCAGCTCTTTGTCTAGGCGTTTTGTCTAGGCCTGAATGAAGGCTCTGGGTAGCGTGGTCCAGAAGTGCTTTGTTCCACGAGCGTCTGGAGAGCCTCCCTGGCGCGCTCCCTGAGCGGGTCCCGGCGGCCCTTGTGGGTGGGAAAAGGGCAGGAGGAAGCCCTGTTGCCTGAGGACAGAAGAGGAGGCCTCCGTGCCTCCCACACAGGAAGCGGGGGGCTGCCGAGAGCTTCCCCGCAGGCGGCATCCTGGCCTGGCCTTTAGCTACTTGCAGCCTGGAGTGAAGGCGCGGAGTCAAAAGAGGCCGGCCCACACGTAGCAGAGGATGGTTTCGATCCATCGACCTCTGGGTTATGGGCCCAGCACGCTTCCGCTGCGCCACTCTGCTCCCTTGGGGCTAGACTGCCCGCAATCCACTCTAGCACCTGGGCTGCACTGGCACGGCCAGGCAGAGGAGCAGGCTGCTAGGCAGCGTTTCGGAAAGTCCTTCGAGGTCTCTGTGGCGCAATGGGTCAGCGCGTTTGGCTGTTAAGCGAAAGGATGGTGGTTCGAGCCCACCCGGGGACGTGGCTACGCTCGGCCTCCTGGCGCTTGCTAGTGGGCTCCCTTTTGCCACCTCCAAGCCATCCCTCTCGGCCTCGGTGAGGTCACCTTGTGGCCGGCAAGGTTCAGGGGCCGTGCCGTGCCACGGGAGCCCGTCTCCCAGCAACCGCGCCGGGGCCTCGGCCTCGGGGCTTAAGCCCCGAGCCCAAGCGCGAAAGCTCCAGCCGGGCAGGTGTCGTTCCCCTCCCGCCTCTACGCCAGCTGAGAGGGAGAAACGCACGAGCCGCGCGGGTTCTTAGCCGCCTCCCTCCTGCGGGCCTGTTTGCTGCGCAGACCTCTGGGCCTGTCTCATGCCTCCCCTGGGAAGCGTGGCCGCGCGAACTGAGCCCCAGTCGCAGCTCCTGAGGTTTCCTGTGCAGCCTTGGACTTGCATGGCTGCCATGGTTTCTCTTTGGAAGGGACTCGGTCCCGCTTGGACAGGCGACTCGCCCGTGTGACTCCAAACGCCATCTTGTGGCTGTCTTTTTCCCCCACAGCCAGAACACCAGGATTCGCCTCCCACGGCAGAAGATGCAAAAGGCCCTGGAAGGAAAGCCCTCCTGCTTTTTTACCTCGGGAGGATGTGGGCTACCAACCGAAGCTCTGAGCCAAGGACTGAAGGACCCGTCCAAGCCGTGGCCGTACTCCCGAGACTTGACCGAAGCCAGCTCTCTCTTCCATGACTGCTGCAAGCCTCAACCGAGACCGTGGCGAGTGCTCCCACAATTCCCTCTCCCCCTTTCCATTGAGGATTCTGAAGGACCGTCAGCTGGTGATTTTTGGCTCTGACTGTAAGGGATGAATTGAGCCGGGAACGTAGCTGGTCCTCTTGGGCTGGGCAGAAGCTTTTGATGGGATGAGATGGGTTTTGGTCAGCCGGCGTGTGCCTAAAGAGCGTGGGTGGTGGCGATGCGGGAGAAGCGGCGCGTCGGAGGGAATTGCTCGCGTGTCCTGTTGTTGAGCAGTATGGCGAAGGCAGAAGTTCTCTTTGTGAGGGGTTTGGCGTGCCTGGGAGTAGTAGAGCAAGGCCAGTGTTGATGCTGTGGCAGCTCTTTGTCTAGGCGTTTTGTCTAGGCCTGAATGAAGGCTCTGGGTAGCGTGGTCCAGAAGTGCTTTGTTCCACGAGCGTCTGGAGAGCCTCCCTGGCGCGCTCCCTGAGCGGGTCCCGGCGGCCCTTGTGGGTGGGAAAAGGGCAGGAGGAAGCCCTGTTGCCTGAGGACAGAAGAGGAGGCCTCCGTGCCTCCCACACAGGAAGCGGGGGGCTGCCGAGAGCTTCCCCGCAGGCGGCATCCTGGCCTGGCCTTTAGCTACTTGCAGCCTGGAGTGAAGGCGCGGAGTCAAAAGAGGCCGGCCCACATGTAGCAGAGGATGGTTTCAATCCATCGACCTCTGGGTTATGGGCCCAGCACGCTTCCGCTGCGCCACTCTGCTCCCTTGGGGCTAGACTGCCCGCAATCCACTCTAGCACCTGGGCTGCACTGGCACGGCCAGGCAGAGGAGCAGGCTGCTGGGCAGCGTTTCGGAAACCCCTGTGAGGTCTCTGTGGCGCAATGGGTCAGCGCATTCGGCTGTTAACCGAAAGGATGGTGGTTCGAGCCCACCCGGGGACGTGGCTACGCTCGGCCTCCTGGCGCTTGCTAGCGGGCTCCCTTTTGCCACCTCCAAGCCATCCCTCTCGGCCTCGGTGAGGTCACCTTGTGGCCGGCAAGGTTCAGGGGCCGTGCCGTGCCACGGGAGCCCGTCTCCCAGCAACCGCGCCGGGGCCTCGGCCTTGGGGCTTAAGCCCCGAGCCCAAGCGCGAAAGCTCCAGCCGGGCAGTTGTCGTTCCCCTCCCTCCTCTACGCCAGCTGAGAGGGAGAAACGCACGAGCCGCGCGGGTTCTTAGCCGCCTCCCTCCTGCGGGCCTGTTTGCTGCGCAGACCTCTGGGCCTGTCTCATGCCTCCCCTGGGAAGCGTGGCCGCGCGAACTGAGCCCCAGTCGCAGCTCCTGAGGTTTCCTGTGCAGCCTTGGACTTGCATGGCTGCCATGGTTTCTCTTTGGAAGGGACTCGGTCCCGCTTGGACAGGCGACTCGCCCGTGTGACTCCAAACGCCATCTTGTGGCTGTCTTTTTCCCCCACAGCCAGAACACCAGGATTCGCCTCCCACGGCAGAAGATGCAAAAGGCCCTGGAAGGAAAGCCCTCCTGCTTTTTTACCTCGGGAGGATGTGGGCTACCAACCGAAGCTCTGAGCCAAGGACTGAAGGACCCGTCCAAGCCGTGGCCGTATTCCCGAGACTTGACCGAAGCCAGCTCTCTCTTCCATGACTGCTGCAAGCCTCAACCGAGAACGTGGCGAGTGCTCCCACAATTCCCTCTCCCCCTTTCCATTGAGGATTCTGAAGGACCGTCAGCTGGTGATTTTGGGCTCTGACTGTAAGGGATGAATTGAGCCGGGAACGTAGCTGGTCCTCTTGGGCTGGGCAGAAGCTTTTGATGGGATGAGATGGGTTTTGGTCAGCCGGCGTGTGCCTAAAGAGCGTGGGTGGTGGCGATGCGGGAGAAGCGGCGCGTCGGAGGGAATTGCTCGCGTGTCCTGTTGTTGAGCAGTATGGCGAAGGCAGAAGTTCTCTTTGTGAGGGGTTTGGCGTGCCTGGGAGTAGTAGAGCAAGGCCAGTGTTGATGCTGTGGCAGCTCTTTGTCTAGGCGTTTTGTCTAGGCCTGAATGAAGGCTCTGGGTAGCGTGGTCCAGAAGTGCTTTGTTCCACGAGCGTCTGGAGAGCCTCCCTGGCGCGCTCCCTGAGCGGGTCCCGGCGGCCCTTGTGGGTGGGAAAAGGGCAGGAGGAAGCCCTGTTGCCTGAGGACAGAAGAGGAGGCCTCCGTGCCTCCCACACAGGAAGCGGGGGGCTGCCGAGAGCTTCCCCGCAGGCGGCATCCTGGCCTGGCCTTTAGCTACTTGCAGCCTGGAGTGAAGGCACGGAGTCAAAAGAGGCCGGCCCACACGTAGCAGAGGATGGTTTCGATCCATCGACCTCTGGGTTATGGGCCCAGCACGCTTCCGCTGCGCCACTCTGCTCCCTTTGGGCTAGACTGCCCGCAATCCACTCTAGCACCTGGGCTGCACTGGCACGGCCAGGCAGAGGAGCAGGCTGCTAGGCAGCGTTTCGGAAAGCCCTTCGAGGTCTCTGTGGCGCAATGGGTCAGCGCGTTCGGCTGTTAACCGAAAGGATGGTGGTTCGAGCCCACCCGGGGACGTGGCTACGCTCGGCCTCCTGGCGCTTGCTAGCGGGCTCCCTTTTGCCACCTCCAAGCCATCCCTCTCTGCCTCGGTGAGGTCACCTTGTGGCCGGCAAGGTTCAGGGGCCGTGCCGTGCCACGGGAGCCCGTCTCCCAGCAACCGCGCCGGGGCCTCGGCCTCGGGGCTTAAGCCCCGAGCCCAAGCGCGAAAGCTCCAGCCGGGCAGGTGTCGTTCCCCTCCCGCCTCTACGCCAGCTGAGAGGGAGAAACGCACAAGCCGCGTGGGTTCTTAGCCGCCTCCCTCCTGCGGGCCTGTTTGCTGCACAGACCTCTGGGCCTGTCTCATGCCTCCCCTGGGAAGCGTGGCCGCGCGAACTGAGCCCCAGTCGCAGCTCCTGAGGTTTCCTGTGCAGCCTTGGACTTGCATGGCTGCCATGGTTTCTCTTTGGAAGGGACTCGGTCCCGCTTGGACAGGCGACTCGCCCGTGTGACTCCAAACGCCATCTTGTGGCTGTCTTTTTCCCCCACAGCCAGAACACCAGGATTCGCCTGCTCCTGGGTGGCCTGTGTCCCTTTCGGGCCATGGCGGCCGCTATGCGCCCGTAGACGGCCACGTTCCTCCTCCTAGTACAGAGATCATGGACGCTGGGGCCCTGCCCCCAAACCTCAATGAGGTCCATGACCTCCACACTAGACCAGGAGGGTGCGCGCCATCTACGGCCCCTGGCTGGCCCCTGGGTGCTGGGGGACTGGGCGGGGGGACGGCTCGCTGGCACTGGCTGCCTGGCTCATCCTGCAGCCCCTGGTTCGGGGCAGAGACTGCTGGCAGGGCTGGCTCTGGCAAGTGCCGTCTGGCCAGAGTCTACCCCTTTAAGGGCCCCAGGGCTGGGGAGAGGAGAGGAGTTTTCCTGGTTTGGCCCAGAGCAGCCACCAGGGGAACCTGGGGAGGGCTGGCCTCCAGCTACTTCGAATTAAGTGGCTACACAGCCCTTAATTCCAACTACTGAATTCGAATTTGGCGTTACTCCTGGTAGAATGAGGTTTACCTAGTACGAATTAAGTCCAAACTAGCGGTTTGTATGTGTAGCACCTATGAAAGTTAATTCCAACTAACGGCTGTTAGTTCGAATTAACTTTGTAGTGTAGACATACCCATAGTTCCTATACAACTAGCAGCTAATGGGTAGTCTCCAGTAGTTTAAATCTTGGGGCATTTGGAAAAGGAGGGGGAGCTACATGTGTGCGGGGTGTATTGTTGCCCTCTGCTGGATGGACTGTAAATGCTTTATGTATGTATCATATGCCCTATAGTGCTAACAGTTAATGGAGATTCTCCTCTAGCTCACACCTGGCATTTTCTAAAGTAATATATGTGTGTGTATGTGCGAGAGAGAGCAAGAGCCTGGGGGCTCCCTCATGTCTCCTCCCCATCCTGATCTGCTTGGCTTAAGTGCAGGAAAGAAGAAGTAGTGAGCTTTGTGTATTTGACATCAGGTGGAAGCAGGGGAATGGAGGAGTAGTGGGAACAAGAGCACTTGGCTTCTTTTCCTGCAGACCGAGAGGGGTGGGGACTGGCTTGAGCTATATAAATCAGATGCCGCTCCATGCCTCAGTTTCCCCCTTCATACAATGCCGATGACACAGAGAATGTTTGTAAAGTGCCTTGTTGTTAGCCCATGGGGCAGAGGGGGAAACTCGGTCTCAGAAGCAGACTGGGGGGAGGTAAAACCCTACCTAGGCAGCGCTGGTTCCACTACGTCACGCTGCCAGACCGGTCTGAGTGGGTCCCTCTCTTGGCTGCTCCTCCCCCCAGGAGGAGTGGGTTCCTCTCCATCGGCTGCAGGAACCAGCATTTCAAGGTCTTTGCCAATGGGCAGCCGTTCTGCAATTCAGCTCTGCCGCGGCTTCCAGCAGATCGATACACTGGAGATCGATGGTGCCGTGGTCGGGTCCTGTGCCCAGTTGTGAGCCCGACCGGTGCCGCTGCCCAGACGGAGATGAGTGGCACACACACGACACCCCCCTACGGCCGCCCTCGCAGACCCAATAAACCTCTCCCTTTCGCAGAACGACTCTTCTCCTGCGTGGTTCTGGGGCTACTTGTGTGTGTGTCCTAGACCCCCTTTCTGCTCAGCGCAGATAGAGACTCCTCTGCAGGTAGAGCTGAGTGCGACGCCTGCACTGGGATGGCATATTGGGATAATGTACTGACAGCTCCTCTGCGCCACCCCTCCTCTTCCTGCCGCTGCAACATCAAATTAACCTTCCTGGTCTGCCCCCGTCCTCCCTCCGGTACCAGGAGACCCCACGCATGATGGGAGGGGCTGCAAACTGGGGAGCAGGCTACTGCAGGGCTGAGGGCAGCAAACCAGCCCCCAGAGCCCTGCAGGGCCTGGCCACGGGGAAGGGGAACTGATGTGAGCAGCATTTAGACCTGGGGGGGGGCTGTGGGGAGGAGGACAACGGAGCCACGAGCAGGACAGGGGGTGAGCCAGCACCAGTGAGTCTCAGGGGGTATGTCTACACTACCCCGCTAGTTCGAACTAAAATCGGGCTCCATGCTCAGCTGTGAGTCCGAGTCCCATAGACAAAAGCGCCCCAGGGCAGTGGTGGAGTCTCCACATGTCAATGGGTCTAGTGCAGGCCAGAGGCCTTGCTGGGATGCGCTAGGGCAAAGCCCAGGGCTGGGGCCGGACGGGAGCCCGTGAGAGGCAGCGGGGCGAGTGGGAGGCTCTAACTCTTGCTCCTGGCCAGGAAGTCCAGTGCTGGGTGACACCAAGGCCACGTCTGCACTGCAGGCATTTTGCTCAAGAACAGCTGTTCTTGTGCAAAAACTTGTGGCGCGTCTACACTGCACGTGAATTCTTGTGCAAGTAAATTTGCAGTAAAGCATCAGAAAAGAGGGCTTCTTGCACAGGAGTTATTCCTCTCCCCACGAGGAATAAGCCCCTTTTGTGCAAGAGCTGTTGTGCAAGAAGGCAGCGTGGACGGGCACCAGGGGCTTCTTGAGCAAGACACTTTTATGGCTAAAATGGTCATCAGAGCTTTCTTGCACGAGAAAGCGTTCACAATGCCATGGACACTCTTGTGCAAAAGCACATGGCAGGGTGGAGGTGCTCTTGCACGAGACCTTTTGCGCAAGAACTCCGGTGTGAAACAGTTCTTGTGCAAGAAGTCTGCAGTGTAGGGCAGGGAGCAGCCTATGGGGCTACTGGAGCTGCTGGCTGCAGGATGCCCAGTCAGGGAGTGGGGGGGACCCCTAGGAATGGCTCCAACTTCCCAGAGGGGTGGCCAGAGGCAGGACATTTGCCTGGCAGGGTGAGGTGGGGGGGGCAGTGACCTCACAGGGGCTTTGGGCAGCCCTCAGCAGATCAGGCAAAGGGCAGGTGGGGAGGTGGTGACCTCACAGAGGAACCCACATCTCAGGCTGAGAAAAGGGGGGGGCGGGCCCAGGGGACTTTGGAGACCCCCGGTTGCTTTAGCTCTGGTGCGTCTCCTGCTCACAGTTGCTTTGTCCTCTGTGAGTTCCACATCCGGACAGCGTTTTGCAGAAGGTAAGAGCCCCCAGGGGTTTGGATCCCGCCCGGGGCCGGCTGGGTTCCAGGCAGGCCCAGCCCTCGGTCAAGGGCCAGAAGGTGATTCCTCACCTGGGCTGTGTCCTTAGCGCCACTGGGGCTTTCTCCTGGTTGGTTTCCCTTTTCCTCCATCCCGCCCACATTTCTGCTCTGTTCTTGCCTCTTCTGTGACCTTCCCCTGCTGCCCCCCCAGCTTGTGACCCAACAGACTAGCTGAAGGAGGGGGGGTGGTTTGCAGGAGCCGTGGGGCGGGGGATGCAGCCCCCATTGTGGGGACTGGGGAGGTGGGGCTGGACCAGGTCTATGCCGGTGTCTTTGGGGAGAACGCTCCACCCCCCCCCCCCCCACACCTTAGACTCTCCCCTGATTGGCCGAGCAGGGGCTGTTGATGGGCAGGAGACTCAGGTCCTTGCAGTGCCTGTGCAAGACCGAGCCGATAAGCAAGGGGCCATTTGGGGGCTGGGGGCAGTCGCTCTGGGGAGCTGGAACCCCTGGATTTCGCTCTGCAGGCTGCGCCCCAAGCTCCCCTTTGCTCCCCTCATTTGCAGCATGGCCAAACACATCAGGCTGTGGTTCCGGAAAGCCCTGAAGATGGCCCCAGGGCCGGTGGGAAGCAGCTCCTCCGTCCCCGCGGGTGGGGAAGCTGAATCCCACCAGCTCGGGGCGACTCGCCCACCGGCCAGGCCCCTCCGGACCTGGCTCCAGAGGCGGCTGGGAAGGCGGGACCCAGCCCAGCGGGGCAGCCGGGTAGGGTGGCTCTGGGGCCTCCTCTGTGGAGAGAAACACCTGCCCCAGGAGCCCAGCCCCCATTACCACCAGGGGGCATCGCCCTGCCCGGCCCCCGGGGACCTGCCAGTCTCCGGGAGCCCCCAGCCTCTCCGCACCAGCCCCTGCAGCTGTGGGTCCAGCTCAGTGAGCAGCAGCGCCTGGGCCTCCAGCTGCAGCCGGGCCACCTCCTGCAGCCGCTCAGACCCAGGTGAGGGGCCGTGAACATGCTGGGCCCAGGGGCTCACCCAGTACACGGGGGGGCAGCCCCAGTGTCTGCCCCGCAGCCAGGGCAATGGATGGGGGCGGGAGCTGCTGCTTGGCTCTCTTGTTCCTGGCGGGGGCTCTGCTGAGGGCGTTGGCAGATGTGAGGGTGGAAGGGGGATGGGTCCC
Source organism: Pelodiscus sinensis (assembly GCF_049634645.1). Classification (NCBI taxonomy): domain Eukaryota; kingdom Metazoa; phylum Chordata; order Testudines; family Trionychidae; genus Pelodiscus; species Pelodiscus sinensis. Next base: position 18,371,467 of record NC_134735.1, read on the forward strand.
TGCGAGGGGCGTGTGGGGCCCAAGCTGCCCTGGGTCCCTGACATGGGGGCGCGTGACCCCTGCTGGCCGCTGGAGTCACCCTGGTCCCTTCCCTCCCGCACAGAGCCCCCCTGCGCCTCGGCGGAGCTCTGCCAGGAGCGGATGGACTCCCGGGTGGAGGAAGGGGCCATCTATGATATTGAAGAGCAGCTCCACACCCGGGACACGGTAGGAACCTTCTCCACACGGGGGGGACCCGAGATTGTCCGGCCCCTTCCCAGCACGTCCCCCCCTCCGGGAGGGGCTTGTCCCTGGGGATCCCCCTGGGGCCCCTTCTCCTGCATGACCTGGGCCCCCCAAGCTGAGGTCTCTTGTCATGCACCAGCTGGGCCCCCACAAGCCTGAGGAAGCAGTTGGGGGGGGAGTGTGGGTGCTTGGACAACCGGCAGCTCCCACCTCCACTCCTGGGAGGCCTGAGCCCTGCAGCTGTCCGTGGGGGGCAGGCAGGCCCCAGGCTCACAGACTCTCTCTGGGGTGCAGAGCCCAGCCGCCCTGCAGCGGTTCCTCCTGGCCGTCCCCCCCGCCTGCCTCGCCGCCCTCCAAAGGGGCGAGGACACCCTGGTGCCGCGCTGCTGCAAGGACACCATGATGGCCAGGATCGTGGTGAGCGAGTCGCGGCGGCCGGGAGGAGGGGAGGGGATATGTGGGGTGGACAGGGGTCTGCCTGGGCCATGGCGGCGGGTGGGGGTGCTGGAAATGGGTGGGCGGGGATGCTGGAGGAGGGAGGGACACAGAAATGGGGCAGGTCTGGGGTGCTGGACAGGGAGGGGGATTCGGAACAGGGAGGGGTCTCCCCGGGCCATGGGGGGGGGGAGCTGGAAGGTTAGCAGAGCGGGCTGCTGAGGATGCGCCTGGGGAGCAGGGAGGAGGAGGTTCAGAGGCTGGTCACCAGGGCAGTGAGGGGCAGGAGACGGCCTGGGGACAAGGATTGAGCTGGTCCCGGTTTGGGAGGGGGGTGCTGGGAGGGGCCCTGTGCCGGGCAGGGGGGCTACAGGCCAGCGGGAGGCAGTGGGGTTGGATCCTGCTGGGTGGGGGCGCTGGCCGTGTGAGCGTCTCTTGGGGGCCCCAGCCTCACACGCCCCTTTGTCTCCTTGGGTCTCACAGGAGATCATGGAGGACTCCCCCCCCCCACTGGTCTTGGCCGACTGCCTCAACGCCGCCTGCAGCCTCAGGTACCGACCCCCCCCCCCCCGCCGACTCCCCCCCAGAGCAGATCCCCTGACCAGGGAGTGGGAAAGTCTCTGTCTCCTGGGCTATGTCTAGACTGCAAGCCTCTTTCGAAAGAGAGCACCCAGTGAGTCTGGATGCTCTCTTTCGAAGAAGCCCTAGTTCCATTCAAGAACGCCTTCGTTCGAAAGAAGCACTTTCCAAAGAAGGCGTTCTTCCTCGTGAAATGAGGTTTACCGCCGTGGAAAGAAAAGCCGCGTGCTTTCGATTTAATTTCGAAAGAACGCGACTGCAGTCTAGACGCAGGTGATGTTTTTTCGGAAAAAGGCTACTTTTCCCGAAAAACCCCCTGAGTCTGGACACAGCCCTGCTGCTGAATTAACAGTCTCTGCCCCTCTCTCCTGCCAGCACCTTGCAGCCTCCCCTACAGGCCCAGCTCCTGAGCCCCCTGCTGAGGGCGGCCGTGGGACAGACTGTGTCTGGGGACTGGCAGCAGGAGCCCATCCACACAAAGGTACGTCCCTCCGGGCCCTGCTCCCGGGCTGGGCTGGAGCTCCAGAGAGGAGTGGGGGTGGGGGCAGAGGGAGAGAAGAAGCTGCAGGTTTGGATCCTTCCCTCCAGGTTTCCCGTTGCTCTCGCTGGGGGCCCGTCCCTTCCATGCCCAGCCTGGGCTCCTCCCTGCTCTGCGAGGCGGCTCAGACCCTGCTCAAGGCTGCACCCCGGGGCCAGCGGGTGGCCTGGATTCCCCAACCCCCCTCTGACCCAGGGCTCCCCCTTGTCTTGCAGCAGTTCATCCGGGCCCTTCCCGTCGACCTCCAGGCCCTACTGGCAAGCCTCCTCGCCGAGTCCCCAGACACCGCCAGGCTGCAGCTGATCATGGAGGTGAGCCCCGTGGGGGGGACGGGGCCATTGGCCCTGCTTCCTCGGGGGGCCGAGAGAGGAGCTGTGTCAGTGGCTGGGGGGGGGGGGGCACAGTCTGAGAGGAGCCCCAGGCTCTGCCCAGAACCGGCGCCTCCCTACGGGTCCTGACCTGCCTCTTTCCCCCCCAGCACCTGAGCCCGTGGCTGGAGTCCCGCCTGCCCCAGGAGCGAGCCAGGGCCCTTGGCAGCACCACGGCCCTGCTGGGAGTCGCCACCACCCTCCCGGGGTTTGAGGTAAGTGACCTCGGAGCCGGGGGGTCTGGGGCTGCAGGGCGCGGGGCTGGGAGCGTCCCCGGGAGGCAGAGCTGGGAATGGGCCGGGAATGGGCCGCGTTCTCCTTTCCCCGGGGAGGGGCGACCCTGGGCCTTTCCGGGGGGCACCTGGGCCCCAGACTGGGGAGTGGCCGTCAGTGGATCCCCTTGTTCCACCCCCGGAGTGACCCTTCAGTCGGGGCCATTGCTCAGGGTTGTCTCCTCGCAAGGCCGGCCCCGCCCCGCCCCGCCCCGCCCCGGGAGGTGTCTCTGTCCGTCCCCGAGCTCAGAACCGCCTCGGCGGCCGTTAGCATGGGACGTGCAGCCCCAGGATGCTGAGGGACCCCCCCTCTTCTCTCCCCTCAGAACTCCGCCGACTGGCCGAGGATGGGTCACCACGTGGCCCAGCTGGGCCTTTTTATTTCGGACCCATCCGAAGACGTCAGCCGGCTGGCCCGGAAGGGGGTGCACAGCCTGTACCGACTCCTCCTGCACCACAGGGGTAAGGAACCCAGCCGGGACCTGGGCCCCAGGGACACCCTGAGGGTGCCGGCGGCGGGGGGAGGGGACCCAGCCCTTTTCCCCCAGACTGGCCCAAGGGGGGATGCGTCCCTCTGTGTTCCCCTTCTGCCCCCTGTGCCCCTCCATTTGCCCAGGGATGCCTGCAGGGACCCGTGGGAGGGGAAGGGCTCAGACCTGCCAGCAGAATCACCCTGGTTTGTCTCTTGCAGGCCTCAACATCCACCAGGCAGAGGACCTGTGGTGCAGGCACTACTATAAGGAGAGATGGGTCCTGGCGCACAGCAACACCGTGCGGGTGGGAGAGGTAAGGACGCGCTGCCAGGGCAGGGCAGGGCTCGGGGGTGGGGCTGGCTGGGGCCCTCGTGCGGGTAGGACGCGGGGTGGGAAGCGGGGAGTCGCTGATCGAATGGTCGATGCATTTTCCCTCGACTATTCGAGCCGTGGACAGGGCGGCGCTGCCCCTTTGTGACGCTGTCCTGGCGTTTCAAAGGGGCGGCGCTTCCTAGGGGCAGCGCCGCACCTTGCCCCGGATCTCCCGTAGGAGGGGAAGCAGGGCGGGGGGGGGCAACACTTTTTGATGGAGGTCGCTCCAAGATGTTGGCCAGTGGCCTAGGGCTGCTCTGTTGTGCGGAGGGGGGTGAGGTCTGGGAGGGTCTTGGGGGCAGGAGGAAGGTGTGACCTGGGGCAGGGGTTAGGGTGCAGGGTGAGGAGAGCGTCTGGGTGCAGGGTCTGGAAGGGAGTTTGCAGAAGGAGGAAGCTGTTTTAGCCCCAGGAGTTGGGGCCGGGCTCTGGGCCGTCAGCTGAAACCTCCCGTGCTCTTGATTTCAGGTCTTTGGGCAGCTCTTCACGCCAGAGCAGGAGAACTGCTTTTTAGACAAGGCTCTGCTCGCTGCCCGCTCCCCCCTGAGGCGCCCCAGCCAGGCCGGGCTGGTCCTGGCCCACGCCCTGCATGGGCAGGCCCATCAGCTCCTGGGATACATGGTGAGCAGCCGGAGCAGATGCAGGAGAGCGGGGCAGGGCCAGGGTCTCCTTCCCATCCCCTCAGGGAGTCCCCCGCCCCTTTCCTCATGCTGCCCCCACCCCACGTCCCTGCTGGGTGGGTCAGAAGCTCACCCTGCGGGCCTGACGGGGGGTGACCAGAGAGCAGAACAAGTCTCAGCGCAGGGGGGAGGAGGGGGGAAATGCTGGGGGGGCCCAGTACCCCTGAGTCCCCAGGGATGAATGTGACGGATTCTGCTTCCCTTGCAGCAGGAAGACAGCCAGTGAGAGCACAAGGAGCTGAGGAGCCAGCAGCTGCGTCCCCCTCCCCCCAACCCTCCCAATTGTATAGAATGTATTTAAATTCGGATTAAATAACGTTTCAAAAACCATTTGGATCAGGCTTTGTCAATAATTTTTAATAGGGGGGGGGGCATTTTGGCAAGTGGTCAAGGGCCACATTTCTACCGAGGAGTTTGGGGTCTGGGACGGGGCGGTTGGGTGCAGAAGAGAGCTGAGGGGAGGAGCCTGGGTGCGCACCGTCCATTGCATCATCACGCGGCGCCATTGTGCTAGTGCTGGAGCTTGGGTGACTGGTTTAATTTGAATGTTTACACAGATTAGGTGTTTTAACTTTAGGAAACTTCATTTTCAATAAGGTAAAATGTTAATTTCTGTCTACCACAAAGGGTTTCAAAGTTTTCTTTCTTAAAGGCAGGGATGAGGAACCTTTTTTGTCTCCAGGGCCACTGACCCCCAGAAAAACCAGTTGGGGACCACACACGAGAAAAGCAAAATACAAAAACCCTTCTTCCAAAGCCCACAAGCCTCACTGAGGTGAGGGGAAGGGACAGGGAGGACTGAGGTTCGGGGATCCCTCATTTTTGGCCCCCCCTCAGATTGAGAGGGACCCGCAAATGCCACTCTCCCTGGAACCCAGGAGAGTTAATCTGTGCTGGGGCTGGAGTGCCAGGGGAGTGAGATGTCTCAGTCGGGGCCACATTCGTGAGGCTTGGGGGGGGTGGAGGCGCCAGGGACGCATTCAGATAGAGCAGGGGAGCCGGCAGGGACCCTGAGAGGAGAAGTGGGAGTGAGAGCCCAGCCGGGGAGACACAAGGAAACCAGAGTCAGTCTAGTATCTCTCAGGCAGCTGGGGTAGACACCCCCCACCCCAAACCCCAGCCTCCTGTTGGATCCTCCTCCCACAGTTAACTGCCTCTGAGTCTGCACCCAAACTCCCATCGCTGCCCTGAACCTGTCCCAGAGCCTGCAACCCGCAGCCTCTCCCGCGCCCCACTCCCCAGCCATCCTGCACCGTAACCCCAGCCTCAGGCCAGCGAACCTGAGTGAGGGTGGGGGAGCCCAAGCAGCAGAGGGAGGGGGGAGTGGAATGAGTGGGGGCGTGGCCTCAGAACAGGGGCAGGGGTAGGTGCGGGGAAGGGGGCGGGGCAATGGTAGTGGCCTCTAATGCCCACACCCCTCCCTTCGGCATCGCTTATGTCCCATGTCCGCCCCCTCCTGAGCCCACAGCCGGTGCCAAGGCCTCGTGCCCAGGGCGGGGTCGCCCCTGTGAGCTGCCAGCCATACTGGGGAGAGGCGAGAGGGTCTGGGCTGCTGTGTCCGTTGCTGGCTCCTGTCAGGCCTTTGCACCAAGTCCTGGTGCAGCCTGAGCAAACCTGGGTCCTTCCCTGCTCCTCCAACACCACCTGGGCAAAGGGAGGAGAGTCCCCAACAGCCTCTGTCACTTCGGCCTCCTGTCGGGGGAACATGCCCCCTGCAGCATGATCCCCTGTAGATCTAGCCCTCTGGGCACTCACCCAAGGTCTCTACACGGCAGCTGCTCTGTGCCTAGTGCTGGCACTGCAGAGCCATTTGCCACTTTGCACCCGACTGTCACCAGGTCCTTTCCATTTGCAGGGCCGGCCACATCTCCTGCCCGCTAGGCCATTGGCTGCACCCTCGTCTCGCTCCTCCTGGTGTCTGTATCCGTCATCACCTTGGTGCTGGAGAGATGGGGCCTGCCCCAGCCTGCCGGGCTGCAAGGGACTCCTGTTGGGAGCAGCTGCATGGGAACCAGAGGCCCAAGAATGGGAGAACCCTATTGACCTGCTGTGAGCAGGAGACGGGGGTGGGGAGGGGGCTGGGGAGGTACCTGTACTCAGCTCTGAATGGGGGCTGGGGAGACACAGACACTGCTGATGATTGCTGCACTGTGGGCCCCTGGGTTACAGTCTATGCCCAGGCAGCTCCTCCAGTCACTGCCTGTCACATTACTGGATCTTGAGGGGAGCAGCCAGATCACTGCTGCACCCATAGGTGGGGGTGTTGGCCCCAGAAAATGGTAGAAAAGGGGGCCATGTGGGGTGCTGAATAGAAGCTTATTATCTGATAGTCCTATGTAAGCTATTTATGTGGTTGTATAACGTCTGTGTGTGTAGTTAGGAATCTGTAGTCTGTGTGGATCCTGAATATTTCTCTGCATGTGGTTGAGCATTGGGCAGAGCCCGGCCTGTGGACATGCTAATTAGCGAGGCCCTGTGGGACAATGGCACTGAATGGGCCAAGGACACACCTAAAGCATGAGGGCGGACACCTAAGAGCGGCCAGCAGAGAGAGGCTGAGGACCAGGTGATCTCCTGCAGCCAAGAAGAGGCCAGGAAGGAGGGATAAATAGGCCATGTGGTCGATGCCATCTTGGTTCTCAGCTCAGCACTTCATCCCAGAGGCAGCATTGCAGGGATCGAAGAGCCCGAGAGACCTGTGAACCCATCCTGACCCTAGGATGTGCAACAAGAACTCTTAAACCAGCAGCTGTAACATCTCTGCTAGAGGCTGCATCGAGAACTGGGAGATTCGGTGCATGTAACATACTATTCCTTTAACAACCTTACTCTCATGCTTTTCTTTATTGTAATAATAAACCTTTAGGTGTTAGATGCTAAAGGATTGGCTCAGCATGATTTGTGGGTAAGATCCAGAGGGTAAATTGACCAGGGATCTGTGGCTGGTTTCTTGGGACCAGACAGAACTTGTTCGGGGTAGGTGGGATTGGGTGCTAGGACCCCCACCGGTGTATGAGGCCCGGGGCCATCGGGGGCATGGATATTGCTGGGGTGCCGGAGGGGTTTTGCTCGTGAGGCTTCAGGCAGGCAGCTGAAGCGCTCTGTGGGACTGGTTTGTGGCCTGTGTGGAGAGGTCACCAGTCTGGGGGCTGTAAGGAGCCCCGAAGTTGAGCAATTCGCCCTGAGCAGACGCCCTCAGCTGTGCCCAGACACGGCCCGGTCCGTCACACTGCCCCTCAGCCTGCAGGCCTCTCCTCGCTCTCAGCCAGGCCAAGGGCTGAGCCCTGCTGTGGCCTGCCCCAGCCGGCCAGCCAGCCCAGCTCCTCCTCCTGCACAAACAGTCCCGCCTGCTCCTTTAGCAAAGCAGAGCGGGCTGGTTGTGGAACTTCTGGGAGACTGAGGTTCAAGTCCCAGGTCTGCTGCAGAGCCCTTGGCCCTGCCACTCCCCTGAGTGGGCCTCAGCTCCCGTCTGTGAAACGGGGACACTGATTCTAACTCGTCTAAGGGGAGAATTTTCAAAGCCCTAAGGGAGTTGGGAGCACAAGTGTGTGACTGTGCTTTGTGCCCTCTGCTTGGTGCTCCTAAATCCCCCAGGTGCTTAGCTTGGGAGCTTTTCCGGGCAGGGGCTGCGGCTAGGGTTGCCAGGTGTCCCGTTTGAACCGGACAGTCCAGTATTTGAGCTTTCTGTCCAGGAGATAAATTGAGAAAATATCTCAGTTTTCTAAATAAGATGTACTCTAGGTTGTGATGCAATGGCAAGTATGACTGGTATTTTTATTGACCATCTGGCAACCCTGGCTGCGGCTGCCTCTCACTACTCTGGTGTGGACAAAGCACTGCAGTCATCCCGGGACAACGCCCCCAGAGACGCTCTCCCTCTGGGGCAGGGTCCTTTAATGCTTTTCACACTGACATAGGCTACGGGACAGCCCCTTGGACACGGGCATGAGTGTCCCCGCGGGGCGGTATCCCCCGGACGCTGCGCAATGCAGAGAAGAGGGGTGAGTCCTGGGGGATTGGTGGGACAAGAGACGTTCCGTTATTTTAACCCCACCCGCTATAAAGCAGCAAAACCCTGGGTCCAGGTACTCAAAAGTGCAGGGCTCTGCTTCTGCGGGATTAGCCGCCCCTTCTCGGCTGGGAACACGCAGGCGAAGCATCAAAGGGCTCCCACCCCACTGAGATGGTGACTGCATGTCTCGGGAAGGGAAGAATCCAGCCATGGGGGGGGGGGATCCCCTCTGGCACTGACAGAGAGGCCCAGAGACATGCAGAAGGAAAGTTCGGGAGGGAGGGGGCAGAGATACCAGGTAGGGAGGAGGACGGAGGTGCAGCTAACTCTGGTACTCGTGACACCCAGACCCCATCTCTCCCCACCTCCTTGGACCCAGGCAGCACCTGCTCCTTTTTGTCTCCTCTCCCATTGACTGCCGCCCTCCTCACCACCAGGTCTCCCAAAGGTTCCTCTCCCCAAATGTTTCCCACTCCCCTCCCACTGTTCCTCGCTCCCAAATCCCTGGAGTCCTGTCAAACAAACGTCTCTTCCTCCCTCCTGTGGCTGGCACCTCCATGTCCTGTAGCCTGGCCCCCCTCCCTTTACTCCATCCTTCACCAACCCTTCCAGCTCCTTGACTTCCATTTCTTCCAGCCTCCACCCCAACTCCCTACATCTGCATCTCCACCCCAGCCCTGCCTCCCAGCCCCGCCTCTTAGCCCCCGGCCCCAAACCTTCCCTTCCCTGGTTCTTCCCTCCCCAAACTGCCTGTTCTGGTTATTTCTAGGCCATGGGTGAAGCAGGAGCCATTCTGCTGGGCACTCTGCAAACACAGAACAAGGACAGTCCCAGCCCCACGCGTCTGGCCCTTGAAGAACAAACCCAGAGGCAGAGGGACCTGGACAGACGGGATGGTGAGGGGCAATTTCCCTCAGCAGCTTGGGCCGTCCTGGCAGAATGGTGTCTCAGTCTCCTAGGAGATCACGGTAGTGGGAACCAACTGTCCATGTTGTGCTAGACAAGGGCGATAGGAAGCCGCTCTGGGGTGCCCCACTAAGCCTGGCGGGCTGGGGGCGGGGCTTTGGGTGCTGTCAGCACGCTGGGCTGCACAGCCACAGTGTACTCCAGGGATCTGGTGGCCAAGTAGTGTAGTGGCTGCACTCCCAGTCCCCTGCCCTGAGCCTCCAAACACCCCCCCCCACCTACCCCTGACTCCTACACCACAATCCCTGCACTGCGCCCCCCCTCACTCCTGGACTCCCTGCCCTGAGCTCCCCACACCCATACACTCCCCAGCCCCCTGTCCTGAGCTCCACCATACCCCTGCCCTGAGTTCCCCATCCTCCCACACTCCCCACCCCCTGCCCTGAGCTCCCCCACATCCTCACACTCCTCATCCCCCGCCCTGAGCTCCCCATACTCCCACATTCCCCATCCCACTGCTCTGAGCTCCCCCACATCTACAGACTTCCCACCCCCCTGCCCTGAGCTCCCCCACATCCTCACACTCCATCCCCCTAACCTGAGCTCCCCACACCCACACACCCCAGCCCTGAGCTCCCTGGATTCCACACATTCAAATTTCTCACAGGTAATTTCCTGTCATTCAGTTTGGACACAGACCGGCTAACCTTGTGAGGAGGGCTTTAAACTAGGTTCGACGGGGACAGGTGAGCAAAGCCCACAGGTAAGTGCTGAATGTGCGGGACTGAGAGATGGGTTGGAAATGGGGGGGATTACGGCCTATAATGGGAAGGAGCAAGGAGGGTCAGGGCACAACAGGGAGGCAAGATCAAATCAGTATCTTAGATGCCTATATACAAATCCAAGAAGTATGGGTAATAAGCAGGAAGAACTGGAATTGCTAACCAATAAATACAACTTTGATATCATTGGTATTACAGAAACCTGGTGGGATGGGACGCACGATTGGAATGTTGGTATGGAAGGGTACGGCTTGCTCAGGAAGGACAGACAGGGAAAAAAGGGAGGAGGGGTTGCCTTGTATATTAAAAATGTACACACTTGGACTGAAGTGGAGATGAACGTAGGAGATAGCTGTGTAGAGAGTCTCTGGGTTAAGCTAAAAGGGGTAAAAAACGAGGGTGATATCATGCTAGGAGTCTACTACAGGCCACCTAGCCAGGTGGAAGAGGTGGATGAGGCCTTTTTTAAACAATTAACAAAACTAGCCAAAGCCCAAGATTTGGTGGTGATGGGGGACTTCAACTATCCAGACATATGTTGGGAAACTAACACAGCGGGGCGCAGGCTATCCAAGAAGTTTCTGGACTGCATTGGAGACAACTTTCTGTTTCAGAAGGTTGAAAAAGCTACCAGAGGAGAAGCTGTTCTGGATTTGGTTTTAAGAAATAGGGAGGAACTAGTGGAGAACTTGAAAGTGGAAGACAGTATAGGGGACAGGGATCAGGAAATAATAGAGTTCATGATCTTAAGGAAAGGTAGAAGGGAGACCAGCACAATTGAGCTAATGGATTTCAGGAAGGCAGATTTTGATAAGTTCAGAGAACTTGTAGGTAAGGTCCCATGGGAAGCAAGACTGAAGGGAAAAACAACTGAGGAGAGTTGGAAGTATTTCAAAGGGACGTTGTTAAGGGCCCAAAAGCAAACAATTCCGCTGTGTAGGAAAGATAGAAAATATGGCAAAAGACCAGCTTGGCTTAACAAGGAGATTTTGCATGATCTCAAAATAAAAAAGGAGTCGTATAAAAAATGGAAACTAGGACAACTAACAAAGGATGAATATAGGCAAGCAACACGGGAATGCAGGGGCAAGATTAGAAAGGCAAAGGCACAAAATGAGATCAAACTAGCTACAGGCATAAAGGGAAACAAGAAGACCTTTTTTAAATACATTAAAAGCAAGAGGAAGACCAAGGACAGGGTAGGCCCACTGCTTAGTGAGGAGGGAGAAGCAGTAAAAGGAAACTTGGAAATGGCGGAGATGCTCAATGACTTCTTTGTTTCGGTCTTCACCGAGAAGTCTGGAGGTGTGCCTAACGTAGTGAATACAAGCAGAGAGAGGGTAAGTTTAGAAGACAGGATACACAAAGAACAAGTTAAAAATCACTTAGGAAAGTTAGATGTCAGCAAGTCACCAGCTCCTGATGAAATGCATCCCAGGATACTCAAGGAGCTGATAGAGGAGCTATCTGAGCCTTTAGCTATGATTTTTGAAAAATCATGGCAGACGGGGGAGATTCCAGAAGACTGGAAAAGGGCAAATATTGTGCCCATCTATAAAAAGGGGAATAAGAACAACCCAGGAAACTACAGACCGGTCTGTTTAACGTCTGTCCCAGGGAAGATAATGGAGCAGGTAATTAAGGAAATCATATGCAAACACTTGGAAGGTAATAAAGTGATAGGGAATAGCCAGCATGGGTTTGTGAAGAACAAGTCATGCCAAACTAATCTGATAGCTTTCTTTGATAGGATAACGAGCCTTGTGGATAAGGGAGAAGCGGTGGATGTCATATACCTAGACTTTAGTAAGGCATTTGATACGGTCTCGCATGATATTCTTATTGATAAACTAGGCAACTATAACTTAGATAGGGCCACGATAAGGTGGGTGCATAATTGGTTGGATAACCGTAGTCAGAGAGTTGTTGTTAACGGTCCTAAATCCTGCTGGAAAGGGATAACAAGTGGAGTTCCTCAAGGGTCTGTTTTGGGACCCGTACTGTTCAATATCTTCATCAATGATGTAGATATTGGGATAGAGAGTACGCTTATTAAGTTTGCAGATGATACCAAACTGGGTGGGGTTGCAACTTCTTTGGAGGAGAGGGACATAATTCAAAATGACCTTAGCAAGTTAGGGAAATGGTCAGAGGTAAACAGGATGAGGTTTAATAAAGAGAAATGCAAAGTGCTCCACTTAGGAAGGAACAATCAGTTCCATACATACAAGATGGGAAGCGACTGTCTAGGAAGGAGCATGGTGGAAAGAGATCTAGGGGTCACAGTGGACCACAAGTTGAATATGAGTCAACAGTGTGATGCTGTTGCAAAAAAAGCAAATATGATTCTAGGTTGTATCAACAGGTGTGTTGTAAGCAAAACTCGTGAAGTCATTCTGCCGCTCTACTCTGCACTAGTTAGGCCTCAGCTGGAGTACTGTGTCCAGTTCTGGGCGCCACATTTCAAGAAAGAGGTGGAGAAATTGGAAAGGGTACAGAGAAGAGCGACAAGAATGGTTAAAGGTCTAGAGAACATGACCTATGAAGCCAGGCTTCATGAACTGGGCTTGTTTAGTTTGGAAAAAAGAAGATTAAGGGGGGACATGATAGCGGTTTTCAAATATCTAAAAGGGTGTCACAAGGAGGAAGGAGAAAATTTGTTCCTCTTGGTTTCTGAGGACAGGACAAGGAGTAATGGGCTTAAAGTGCAGCAGGGGAGGTTTAGATTGGACATTAGGAAAAAATTCCTAACTGTCAGGGTGGTCAAATATTGCAATAAATTGCCAAGGGAGGTGGTGGAATCTCCCTCTCTGGAGTTATTTAAGAACAGGTTAGATAGACATCTGTCAGGGATGGTGTAGACTGAGCTTGGTCCTGCCTTGAGGGCGGGAGGCTGGACTCGATGACCTCTTGAGGTCCCTTCCAGTCCTATTATTCTATAATTCTGTGATTCAAGCTCTTGCCTTGACCTCCACAAAGGGAGGTGTGGTACCACAGTACCTGTAAGAATTTTAAGTTGCTTTCACTCCTGACGCTAGACACAGAAAGTGAGGGGGGATTTTTAGGAAACAATGTGGGGGAGAGGAAAGCAACTTTTCCTCCCTGCCCCCAGTCATGTTACTGGATGTTGAGGGGAGCAGCCAGATCACTGCTGCACCCATGTGGGGGTGTTGGCCCCAAAAGTGGCACAAAGGGGGGCCACGTGAGGTGTCCAGTAGAAGCCTACTTTCTTCTGATTCCATATATGCTATTCCTGTGATTGTATAATGTTGGTATGTGAAGTTATAAGCATGTATTTTGTGTGGATACCAGATATTTCTCTGTATGTGGTTGAACTTTGGGCAAAGCAGCTCAGCCTATGGATATGCTAACGAGTAAAGCTCTGGAACAATAGCCCTCTTTAGGCCAAGGACACACCTCAAGAGTGGTGACTCATACCTAGTGGCTACCAGCAGGGAACACAGGGATAAGCCATGGGCCAGGTGACCTGCTGTAGCCAAGAAGAGACCAGGAAGGAGGGATAAATAGGCCATGTGGTCGACTCCATCTTGGTACTCAGCTCAGCACTTCATCCCAGAGGCAGCAGTGCAGGGATCGAAGAGCCAGGAAGAACTGTGTGCCCATCCTGACCCTAGGATGCGCAACAAGGACTTGTAAGCCAGCAGCTGTAACATCTCTGCTAGAGGCTGCATCGAGAACCGGGAAATTTGATGCATGTAATGTACTATCCTTTAACAACCTTACTCTCATGCTTTTCTTTATTGTAATAATAAACCTTTAGATGTTAGATGCTAAAGGATTGGCTCAGCATGATTTGTGGGTAAGGTCCAGAGGGTAAATTGACCAAGGATCTGTGGCTGGTTTCTTGGAACCGGACAGAACTTGTTCGGGGTAGGTGGGATTGGGTGCTAAGACCCCCCCACCGGTGTATGAGGCCCGGGGCCATCTGGGGCACGGATATTGCTGGGGTTTCGGAGGGGTTTTGCTCGTGAGGCTTCAGGCAGGCAGCTGAAGCACTCTGTGAGACTGGTTTGTGGCCTGTTTGGAGAGGTAACCAGTCTGGGGACTGTAAGGAGCCCCGAAGTTGAGCAATTCGCCCTGAGCGGAAGCCCTCAGCTGTGCCCAGACACAGTCCGGTCTGTCACAGCCCCAGCCAAGCCGTTTGCTGCGCCTTGAGGAGAACCGCCCTGTGTTGGGCACCTGAGCAGTGAAGAGAAGTTCAGCGCCCAGACTGCCTGGGAGGGCAGCACAAGGAGTCATCGTCTCCAGGAGAGGCAGTGGTCTCATCACACCATCAGCCCCAGGGTTCTCCTGGCTTTGCAGGCGTCATGGAGACGGGGAGTGCTACGGAGGGAAGGGATGATGAGGCAGCTCAATGGATGTTTTCGGGGAGTTCGTTCAGAGCAGCGAGGCAGAAAGCACAGAGCCCTGGAGGGGCAGGGCGTCAAGAAACCCCCTGAAATCTTCAAGTCTGAGCTGTGAGGGGAGCACGTCACCCTGGACCATTCCTCACAGGTGTCTGCCCAGCCTCTTTTTAAACGCCTCCAGCGACAGCGATTCCACAGCCTCCTTTGGGAGCCTCTTCCAGAGCTTAACTGCCCTTAGGGACAGAAAGTTCCCCTAAATCTCCCTCGGTGCAGGTAAAGTCCCTCACACATTGTCCAACTTCAGTGGACATGGAGACAAGTGATCATCAGCCCCTTTAGAAGAGCCCGTAACACACGTGAAGGCCTGTTATCGGCCCTCCCTACCTTTTCTTTTCTCAAGACTGTCTATGGCGTTCTCATGGGTCAGGTATTTTACACCTTTTATCATTTTTGTGACTCTCCCCTGGACTCGCTCCACCTGGCCCACATCTTCCCTACAGTGTGGCAGCCAGAACCCAACAGAGTCCGTCAGCTGAGACTGGTGGAGGAGGACAGGCACCGGCCAGATCTGACAAGCCAGAGCCCTGTTTAGACAAACCCTTTTTTGCAGCTGTATTACCTTGTTGACTCATATGCCCATTTGTGATCTTGGATAACCCCCGGATCGTGTTCAGCAGCACTGTCCCCAGCCCATGGGCCATCCTCAGCTGGAGCAATTGCACAATCTGGCCTGGGACTTCCTGTCCATTACTGCCCCATGCCCTGCTCTTTCCCACCATCACCCCGCCCTCTCCCTGCGTGGCATCTTGTACCCTAGGATGCAGCTTTGGGGATCACTGGGGGGCTGGCACCACATGGAGGCAGCAGTCATGCCCCCTCTATTCTCTGTGTGGCAGGAGCCATGGCGGAGTCAGACAGCACTGGACAAATGCACTTGCTCTGTTGTGCTCTGCTTCCCCATGGCTCCTACTGATGTGGGGAGTGTGTGTGGGGCCCGACTGCTGCCTCTGCACAGCACCAGGCCCCCCAGTGACCTCCAAAGCCACGTCCTCCCTCTTCCCAAGCAGAGAGATCCGATCCCAGACAGGAGATGCCACAGCTGAGGATGGCACAACTATGAGGAGCTGCCGGTGTGGGATGCTGGCTCCTGGGAACTTCTTCAGAGGGGTATCCCAAGCTCTGCTACCACTAGCAAGCTTGAAGAAAACCCAATAATCTCTGATAGCTGACCTCTCAGTCTTAGTCATGCACTCACCCACCTCCTATTACTTTCCAGGACACAAGAATCAGATCCTAGTCTTTAAAAGGGTGTTCTTATTAACAAAACAAAAAGATATTCTTGATAAAGGATACTTCATTGCTAGGTGTTATAGAGCAGCTGAGAAAAGAATAGATTAAAACACAGAGAATTGCTTCCCTGGGATTCAGTTTTAGTTACAGCGTAAGGGGGGGTTAACTAAACACCAAAACAAAGAAAATTGTGTAGAACTATAAACATTCCCTATCTACTCACATGTTTGTACTTCCAAAGTCTAGTCCATTTCTAGGCATGGGTATTCATCTCCCTTCCCCCCAGTTCTTGGTTTGAATGCCCAAAGGAAAAGCAGCAGGCAGATTCCCTTTCAAGCCAACTCTAACACGTTCTTCCCATTGGTTCTCCTGGCTACCTGCCAACACTTCCTGGTCACCCACTTTCCAGGGTGAACCCTTTAGTTACTGAATGCTGAACTGTTTCTTCAGACAACGAGGGTGAGAAAGGCCAATCTGTACCTCTCTCCTTCACTCTCTTACCAAAACATTGCTTCTCTTTTGAAGCTGTAATATTTTACTAGAAGACTTACTTGGCCTTGCTCGGGTCCTTCAGGGCAGGGGGCTGGCGGTGTGGGGAGTGCAGGAGTCAGAGCTAAGTGGGATGGGCCCTGCCAGCAAGGAGGAGACAGGAAGCCTGCACCTCGTACTCCTGCGAAAAGCCTGCCTGGGGGAAACTCAGCTCTGGAGGGAAGAAGGAAGCCACAGGCTGGCGCACACAGGGCTCTGTGGGCTTGTCGGAGGCTGTGGGTGTCAGGCTGTGAGCCCAGCAGCAGAGCATTTAAGGCACCCAGAGTTCCAGGGCAGACGATGACACAACACCTCACTCCCAGAACATGCACCTCAGTCTGTAGAGCGGTGCCGGTAAGGTTCAGGGAGGTGTCACAGGCCGAGGGAGCGAGCTGCAGTGGCTGGAGGCTGACCCTGGAGGTGCTCCCTGTGGCAATAAGAGGCCAGGCTGATTATGGAACCTGGTGGGAGGGAGGGCAAGGGCATGGCAGGTAGCACTGGCATGAAATGCCCAAGCCAGGCAACGCTCCTCAGCCTGGTCCATCCTGCCAGGCCGGAGCCATTCCCTCCCATAGGCTGTGTGAACCACGGCAGCCAGCCACTCCCAGCAACTCAGCCCTGGCTCCTCGTGGTCTCCTGGATGCTTTATTCCCACTGTTCAATCCCAGGGCGCATCCCAGGGGAACGCCCCCAGGAGGCCTCCCATGCGGTCCCGGTAGATCCCGTCGAAGGCCTTGCTCTGCGCCGCTGTGAAATGGTTCTTCCAGTCCCCACAGATGCCTGTGGAAGGCGAGTGGCGCTGCTCAGGATTCGCACCATGGCCATCGCGGGGACTGGGACTCGCCTCCCACCCTGCAGATCGCGGGGCGCTTGCTGCTGCAAGGGGGGTTGAGCCCACCCTGCTCCCAGTGCACAATCCTGGCTCTGCCCCCGGCTCATCCCCCACAAGGGCTCGATGGGATCTGTGAAGCTCCCCAATGATGGGGCTGCCTGACAGCAGCCTCCTCACTATAACTTTGGGCTGGGCCCTGACTGAGCTCCCAGGCAGCCTTCTTATAGTCCTAGTCCCGCCCTTTGACTTCCGGTCAGGTGAGGGGGCGGGGCTAGGCTGGGCCCAAAATGGCTCCCAGAGGGGTTCCTCCGCCTCCGGCTCAGTGGGTGGCCATTCCACCCCCCTACACTCCTCCCCCCTTAAGTCCAGCTCCCAATCTCCGGGACCGGGATTCTGCTCTTCCTCCCTGCGGGACAGGGCATCGACATTGTCCCTCCCTGCTCGGTGTTTCACTGTGAATACATACGGTTGGAGGGACAGGTACCATCTCATGATGCGACTGTTGGTATCCCGCATCTGATGGAGCCATTGTAGGGGTGCATGGTCTGTAAAAAGAATAAAAGAGTCTCCAAGGAGGTAATACCGCAGCGCCTCGATGGCCCACTTTATCGCTAGGGCCTCCTTCTCAATTGCGGCGTAGCGGCGCTCTCGAGGAAATAGTTTTCGGCTGATATACAGCACTGGGTGTTCTTCTCCCTCAATTTCCTGGGACAGTACTGCCCCCAGTCCGCAGTCTGACGCGTCCGTCTGGACAATGAAGGGCCGGGAGAAATCGGGGCTGAACAGAACTGGCTCGCTGCACACAGCGGCTTTTAGGTCCTGAAAAGCTGTCTTGCATTCCGGCGACCACCTGATCCTTTGAGGACTGTCTTTCTTGAGGAGCGCCGTGAGAGGCGCGGCTCGAGTTGCAAAGTGTGGCACAAAACGGCGATAGTAGCCTGCCAACCCTAAAAACTGTCTTACTTTCTTCTTGGAGTTGGGTGCCGGGTAGTTTTGGACCGCCTCCACCTTCCCTACTAGAGGCCGGACTAGGCCCCACCCCAGCTGGTACCCGAGGTAGGTGGTTTCCTGCCAGCCAAGTTTACATTTCGTGGGATTGGTGGTCAGGCCGGCATCCCGCAATGTCCGCATTACGGCCGCTACCCGCTCCAGATGTTCCTCCCAATCTTGGCTGTAAATTACCACATCATCTAGGAACGCGGCGGCATACGCCGTATGCGGGGATAGCAAGCGGTCCATCATTCGCTGAAATGTTGCAGGGGCCCCATGGAGTCCGAATGGCATCCTTATAAAATGGAACAATCCCGGGGGAGTTGAAAAGGCAGTTTTTTCTCTCGATTCGGAGTCCAGGGGGATCTGCCAATATCCCTCTGTAAGATCTAGGGTGGTTATAAAGTCGGCTCTCCCCAAGCGTTCTAACAGTGCGTCTGTTCGCGGCATGGGGTAGGCGTCAAATTTTGAAATTTCATTTACTCGTCTGAAATCGATGCAGAAGCGGACACTGCCATCTGGCTTCGGCACCAAGACGATTGGGCTACGCCACTCGCTCTGGGAGCGCTCTATCACTCCCAGTTGCAGCATCGACTGGACTTCCTCCTCGACTACCTTCCGCATCTGGCGGGGGAGAGGCCGAGTACCTTCTCGTACCACTTGGCCTGGAGGGGTCCAAATGTTATGTGTTATTACCCCAGTATGGCCGGGTTGGGTTGTGAAGGTCTTTCGAAATGTCTCTCTGGGTATGTCTACACTACCCTCCTAGTTCGAACTAGGAGGGTAATGTAGGCATACCGCACTTGCAGATGAAGCCCGGGATTTGAATTTCCCGGGCTTCATTTGCATAAGCGGGGCGCCGCCATTTTTAAAAGCCCGCTGGTTCGAACCCCGTGCAGCGCGGCTACACGGGGCACGAACTAGGTAGTTCGAACTAGGCTTCCTAGTTCGAACTACCGTTACTCCTCATTCCACATACCCTATGAGACAATGTGCTTGTTTCACCTGGGTTGCAGAGAGGGTGTTTCCCAGCTGTGGCTCTCTTTCCTCCCCCAGATCAGGTATTTCCGGCCCTAGAGTGGGCTCCGCTGGCTAGGGGGTAATCATCAGGGCCTCCCGTTCTCGCCAGTGCTTCAGGAAATTTACATGAAATATTTGGGTTTTCTTCTTCCGATCCGGTTGATAGATCTCGTAGTTCACCGGCCCGACCTGACGAGTGACCTCACCGGTGTATGAGGCCCGGGGCCATCTGGGGCACGGATATTGCTGGGGTGTCGGAGGGGTTTTGCTCGGGAGGCTTCAGGCAGGCTGCTGAAGCGCTCCGTGGGACTGGTTTGTGGCCTGTTTGGAAAGGTCACCAGTCTGGGGGCTGTAAGGAGCCCCGGATTTGAGCAATTCGCCCTGAGCGGATGCCCTCAGCTGTGCCCAGACACGGCCCGGTCCGGTCCGGTCCGTCACACATGGCAACGGATGCCAAAGGAAATATGATGACACAACAGGGGGGGGCGGGCTTGTCCAATGAGATGCTTTGTCTCCATGCCCCTTTCCTGGGCTTCGCCCAGCATGACTGAGCCTGGAAATGTCTTTTCAGGGCAGGAAAGTGGCTCTTTCCGAGGGGGAATGCCAAACCCTTCTGCTGGGCGAGTTTCTTCTGGAATTCCCTGCCCCTGTCGTAACCCGGCAGCCAGTGAGTTATTGCCTCCTCTGCACTCACTGGGCGGGGGGTTGCTGTGGCAGGAGGCACCAGACGTACCATCCCACCTGGGCTTCTATTTGACATTTTCCTTTGTTTTGAGTTTTTTGCAAATGAAAGGAGACAGAACGGTCAGTTAGAAGCACAAATGGCTTGTGTGAGGTTTAGTTTCAAATAGACATTTTCCTGCCAGTTTGGATTTGGATGCCCAAATCCAAATTGTCACCGCAAAGCACAGGAAAAGATCGCCTTTCAATGCTAAATGATTGTGTGGAATGCCCAAGATCATTGCACGTGAAGTGTTTGAGGGCAAAGATTTAACTTACATTAAACGATTTGTGCTTTAAAAATGTTGGTAAAATATTGTAGAAAAACTTCAATCAGCTTTTTTTTTCATACGCAACGTTTTCGGTGCAGTCTGTTGCCCTCTGTTGCATGGCATCAGAACTGCAAGAGTGTGTCATTAATGGGTATGTCTACACTACAGCACGAATTCGAACTAACTGAATTCGAATTAGTTAATTCGAACTAAGCTAATTTGAACTAGTGTATCTAGACCTAAAAGCTAATTTGAATTCAATCGGGGGACTGTCAGGATCCAGGAGGCCCTGCAGGAGAGCTTCCACCCAAGGAGCCTGCAGAGCCACCCTAGTCCTCCCCATCGGGGGATCATGCCCCATTCCTCCCTCACCTTCTTCCACTTACCCCTCCCTAGCCCCCCTTCCTGATGTAAAAAAAAATAAAGGACACGTGTGTTCAAAAATACAAACTCTCTTTATTTAACAAAACTGGGGAGGGGAAATAAAACTGTGGGGAGACGGGGGAAAGGAGGCAGGAAAGGGCAGGAGAGAGTGTGGGAGAGGGGAGGGGGAAAACTGGGAGGAGGGAGCTGGAAGGGGAAAGCAAGGGGAAAGAGGGGGAGGGGAAACTCAGGGATCGGGGTGCGGGTGACGCCGGGCCAACCGCCTCCCAGCACGGCAAGGGAGGGGGCCTCGGCGTCCCCGGGGAGATGGGGTGGAGGGTGCAGAGGTTGAGGTGGGGGGTGTGGACATTGAGGAGGAGGAGGGTGTGGGGGTTGAGGAGGAAGAGGTAGGAGGGGGGCAGGAGTGGGAGGAGGGACAGTTGTTGGGGGGGCAGCAGGCGCAGGATCAGCACAGGGCACCATGCTCTGCAGCAGGGCCTGCAGATTTGCATTTCTGGCTCGGTCCTCAGCCAGCTGCTCCTGGCGGAGCTGCAGGTCTTCCCACATCCAGGCCTTGACGGTGTGGTGCAGGGCTCGCAAGGACCCCAGGTGCTGGTCCCAGTACTCCTGCTCTGTGGTGGCGGACCGGAGCAGGCCATGGGTGCGGGAGCATGTCCCGGGTGGGGTGGTGCGCCCTGCACGAGCAGCTGGTACAGCTGTAGAGAAAGAGAGTGGTCACTTCTCCCTGGGGACACAGTAGATGATGCCCAGCCCCCTCCCCCCGCCCCGCAACGTGAGGGCGACCATGCCCTGCACCGTCAGAGCCGCTGTGCTTGTACAGAGGCCATGGTCAGGATGTCTGGCTCTCCCCGGGACGGGGAGCTGCCCCAAGACTGCACCCATGTCCCTGTGCCATGTATAGTGTGGCCGGGGCGGTGGGCGGGCGGGGGGGGGGAGATGTCCCCTGCCTCCATGTAGAGGAGACGTGTGGAGGGAAAGCATCCTGCTGGGTCCCAGGGTCAGGAGCATGTCAGGTCTCTTCAGACATGCATGTGCCTATTGGGCCACGGCCCCTGGGTGTCACGCAGCTGGAGCGTGGCATGGCATGTGCTTGCACGTGCACAGGTGTCTGTGTGATCCGTGGGAGGCATGGCCCACGTGCGCGGTCCCTGGTCTCCCTCCCGCCTCCTCCCCCGAACTACTTAATTGGAACTACTTCCCCGGTACGGTCTCCCTGGATGACCCTGCCGACTCCAGTGCTGGAACTCCTTGTGGTGGCCACTCCGGTGTGCCCAGGTCAGGGCCCTCCAGTCCCGGCTCGCTGCCTCCCGGGCTGGCACGGACCGCCCCGCCCCCCAAGAGTCGGTCGAGGGCAGGGAAGTAGGGGCAGGTGGCAGCCCCTGCTGCGGCGCCGCCCCTGGTGGCCATGGCGTACGCCTGCCGCAGCTGTTTTACTTTCAGGTGCACCTGCTCCTGGGTGGCCTGTGTCCCTTTCGGGCCATGGCGGCCGCTATGCGCCCGTAGACGGCCACGTTCCTCCTCCTAGTACAGAGATCATGGACGCTGGGGGCCTGCCCCCAAACCTCAATGAGGTCCATGACCTCCACACTAGACCAGGAGGGTGCGCGCCATCTACGGCCCCTGGCTGGCCCCTGGGTGCTGGGGGACTGGGCGGGGGGACGGCTCGCTGGCACTGGCTGCCTGGCTCATCCTGCAGCCGCTGGCTCGGGGCAGAGACTGCTGGCAGGGCTGGCTCTGGCAAGTGCCATCTGGCCAGAGTCTACCCCTTTAAGGGCCCCAGGGCTGGGGAGAGGAGAGGAGTTTTCCTGCTTTGGCCCAGAGCAGCCACCAGGGGAACCTGGGGAGTGCTGGCCTCCAGCTACTCCGAATTAAGTGGCTACACAGCCCTTAATTCCAACTACTGAATTCGAATTTGGCGTTACTCCTGGTAGAATGAAGTTTACCTAGTTCGAATTAAGTCCAAACTAGCGGTTTGTATGTGTAGCACCTATGAAAGTTACTTCCAACTAACGGCTGTTAGTTCGAATTAACTTTGTAGTGTAGACATACCCATAGTTCCTATACAACTAGCAGCTAATGGGTAGTCTCCAGTAGTTTAAATCTTGGGGCATTTGGAAAAGGAGGGGGAGCTACATGTGTCCGGGGTGTATTGTTGCCCTCTGCTGGATGGACTGTAAATGCTTTATGTATGTATCATATGCCCTATAGTGCTAACAGTTAATGGAGATTCTCCTCTAGCTCACACCTGGCATTTTCTAAAGTAATATATGTGTGTGTATGTGCGAGAAAGAGCAAGAGCCTGGGGGCTCCCTCATGTCTCCTCCCCATCCTGATCTGCTTGGCTTAAGTGCAGGAAAGAAGAAGTCGTGAGCTTTGTGTATTTGACATCAGGTGGAAGCAGGGGAATGGAGGACTGGTGGGAACAAAAGCGATGAGGAGTCCTGTGGGACTGGTGGGAACAAGAGCACTTGGCTTCTTTTCCTGCAGACCGAGAGGGGTGGGGACTGGCTTGAGCTATATAAATCAGATGCCGCTCCATGCCTCAGTTTCCCCCTTCATACAATGCCGATGACACAGAGAATGTTTGTAAAGTGCCTTGTTGTTAGCCCATGGGGCAGAGGGGGAAACTCGGTCTCAGAAGCAGACTGGGGGGAGGTAAAAGCCTACCTAGGCAGCGCTGGTTCCACTACGTCACGCTGCCAGACCGGTCTGAGTGGGTCCCTCTCTTGGCTGCTCCTCCCCCCAGGAGGAGTGGGTTCCTCTCCATCGGCTGCAGGAACCAGCATTTCAAGGTCTTTGCCAATGGGCAGCCGTTCTGCAATTCAGCTCTGCCGCGGCTTCCAGCAGATCGATACACTGGAGATCGATGGTGCCGTGGTCGGGTCCTGTGCCCAGTTGTGAGCCCGACCGGTGCCGCTGCCCAGACGGAGATGAGTGGCACACACACGACACCCCCCTACGGCCGCCCTCGCAGACCCAATAAACCTCTCCCTTTCGCAGAACGACTCTGCTCCTGCGTGGTTCTGGGGCTACTTGTGTGTGTGTCCTAGACCCCCTTTCTGCTCAGCGCAGATAGAGACTCCTCTGCAGGTAGAGCTGAGTGCGACGCCTGCACTGGGATGGCGTATTGGGATAATGTACTGACAGCTCCTCTGCGCCACCCCTCCTCTTCCTGCCGCTGCAACATCAAATTAACCTTCCTGGTCTGCCCCCGTCCTCCCTCCGGTACCAGGAGACCCCACGCATGATGGGAGGGGCTGCAAACTGGGGAGCAGGCTACTGCAGGGCTGAGGGCAGCAAACCAGCCCCCAGAGCCCTGCAGGGCCTGGCCACGGGGAAGGGGAACTGATGTGAGCAGCATTTAGAGCTGGGGGGGGGGGCTGTGGGGAGGAGGACAACGGAGCCACGAGCAGGACAGGGGGTGAGCCAGCACCAGTGAGTCTCAGGGGGTATGTCTACACTACCCCGCTAGTTCGAACTAAAATCAGGCTCCATGCTCAGCTGTGAGTCCGAGTCCCATAGACCAAAGCGCCCCAGGGCAGTGGTGGATTCTCCACATGTCAATGGGTCTAGTGCAGGCCAGAGGCCTTGCTGGGATGCGCTAGGGCAAAGCCCAGGGCTGGGGCCGGACGGGAGCCCGTGAGAGGCAGCGGGGCGAGTGGGAGGCTCTAACTCTTGCTCCTGGCCAGGAAGTCCAGTGCTGGGTGACACCAAGGCCACGTCTGCACTGCAGGCATTTTGCTCAAGAACAACTGTTCTTGTGCAATAACTTGTGGCGCGTCTACACTGCACGTGAATTCTTGTGCAAGTAAATTTGCAGTAAAGCATCAGAAAAGAGGGCTTCTTGCACAGGAGTTATTCCTCTCCCCACGAGGAATAAGCCCCTTTTGTGCAAGAGCTGTTGTGCAAGAAGGCAGCGTGGACGGGCACCAGGGGCTTCTTGAGCAAGACACTTTTATGGCTAAAATGGTCATCAGAGCTTTATTGCACGAGAAAGCGTTCACAATGCCATGGACACTCTTGTGCAAAAGCACATGGCAGGGTGGAGGTGCTCTTGCACGAGACCTTTTGCGCAAGAACTCCGGTGTGAAACAGTTCTTGTGCAAGAATCCTGCAGTGTAGGGCAGGGAGCAGCCTATGGGGCTACTGGAGCTGCTGGCTGCAGGATGCCCAGTCAGGGAGTGGGGGGGACCCCTAGGAATGGCTCCAACTTCCCAGAGGGGTGGCCAGAGGCAGGACATTTGCCTGGCAGGGTGAGGTGGGGGGGGCAGTGACCTCACAGGGGCTTTGGGCAGCCCTCAGCAGATCAGGCAAAGGGCAGGTGGGGAGGTGGTGACCTCACAGAGGAACCCACATCTCAGGCTGAGAAAAGGGGGGGGCGGGCCCAGGGGACTTTGGAGACCCCCGGTTGCTTTAGCTCTGGTGCGTCTCCTGCTCACAGTTGCTTTGTCCTCTGTGAGTTCCACATCCGGACAGCGTTTTGCAGAAGGTAAGAGCCCCCAGGGGTTTGGATCCCGCCCGGGGCCAGCTGGGTTCCAGGCAGGCCCAGCCCTCGGTCAAGGGCCAGAAGTGCCTGTGCAAGACCGAGCCGATAAGCAAGGGGCCATTTGGGGGCTGGGGGCAGTCGCTCTGGGGAGCTGGAACCCCTGGATTTCGCTCTGCAGGCTGCGCCCCAAGCTCCCCTTTGCTCCCCTCATTTGCAGCATGGCCAAACACATCAGGCTGTGGTTCCGGAAAGCCCTGAAGATGGCCCCAGGGCCGGTGGGAAGCAGCTCCTCCGTCCCCGCGGGCGGGGAAGCTGAATCCCACCAGCTCGGGGCGACTCGCCCACCGGCCAGGCCCCTCCGGACCTGGCTCCAGAGGCGGCTGGGAAGGCGGGACCCAGCCCAGCGGGGCAGCCGGGTAGGGTGGCTCTGGGGCCTCCTCTGTGGAGAGAAACACCTGCCCCAGGAGCCCAGCCCCCATTACCACCAGGGGGCATCGCCCTGCCCGGCCCCCGGGGACCTGCCAGTCTCCGGGAGCCCCCAGCCTCTCCGCACCAGCCCCTGCAGCTGTGGGTCCAGCTCAGTGAGCAGCAGCGCCTGGGCCTCCAGCTGCAGCCGGGCCACCTCCTGCAGCCGCTCAGACCCAGGTGAGGGGCCGTGAACATGCTGGGCCCAGGGGCTCACCCAGTACACGGGGGGGCAGCCCCAGTGTCTGCCCCGCAGCCAGGGCAATGGATGGGGGCGGGAGCTGCTGCTTGGCTCTCTTGTTCCTGGTGGGGGCTCTGCTGAGGGCGTTGGCAGATGTGAGGGTGGAAGGGGGATGGGTCCCTGCGAGGGGCGTGTGGGGCCCAACCTGCCCTGGGTCCCTGACATGGGGGCGCGTGACCCCTGCTGGCCGCTGGAGTCACCCTGGTCCCTTCCCTCCCGCACAGAGCCCCCCTGCGCCTCGGCGGAGCTCTGCCAGGAGCGGATGGACTCCCGGGTGGAGGAAGGGGCCATCTATGATATTGAAGAGCAGCTCCACACCTGGGACACGGTAGGAACCTTCTCCACACGGGGGGGGACCCGAGATTGTCCGGCCCCTTCCCAGCACGTCCCCCCCTCCGGGAGGGGCTTGTCCCTGGGGATCCCCCTGGGGCCCCTTTTCCTGCATGACCTGGGCCCCCCAAGCTGAGGTCTCTTGTCATGCACCAGCTGGGCCCCCACAAGCCTGAGGAAGCAGTTGGGGGGGGAGTGTGGGTGCTTGGACAACCGGCAGCTCCCACCTCCACTCCTGGGAGGCCTGAGCCCTGCAGCTGTCCGTGGGGGGCAGGCAGGCCCCAGGCTCACAGACTCTCTCTGGGGTGCAGAGCCCAGCCGCCCTGCAGCGGTTCCTCCTGGCCGTCCCCCCCGCCTGCCTCGCCGCCCTCCAAAGGGGCGAGGACACCCTGGCGCCGCGCTGCTGCAAGGACACCATGATGGCCAGGATCGTGGTGAGCGAGTCGCGGCGGCCGGGAGGAGGGGAGGGGATACGTGGGGTGGACAGGGGTCTGCCTGGGCCATGGCGGCGGGTGGGGGTGCTGGAAATTGGATGGGTGGGGCCAGGAGTGCTGGAGGGGGAGGGGGAGGTGGACATGGGGAGGGTGGGCGGGGATGCTGGAGGAGGGAGGGACACAGAAATGGGGCAGGTCTGGGGTGCTGGACAGGGAGGGGGATTCGGAACAGGGAGGGGTCTCCCCGGGCCATGGGGGGGGGAGCTGGAAGGTTAGCAGAGCGGGCTGCTGAGGATGCGCCTGGGGAGCAGGGATGAGGAGGTTCAGAGGCTGGTCACCAGGGCAGTGAGGGGCAGGAGACGGCCTGGGGACAAGGATTGAGCTGGTCCCGGTTTGGGAGGGGGGTGCTGGGAGGGGCCCTGTGCCGGGCAGGGGGGCTACAGGCCAGCGGGAGGCAGTGGGGTTGGATCCTGCTGGGTGGGGGCGCTGGCCGTGTGAGCGTCTCTTGGGGGCCCCAGCCTCACACGCCCCTTTGTCTCCTTGGGTCTCACAGGAGATCATGGAGGACTCCCCCCCCCCACTGGTCTTGGCCGACTGCCTCAACGCCGCCTGCAGCCTCAGGTACCGACCCCCCCCCCCGCCGACTCCCCCCCAGAGCAGATCCCCTGACCAGGGAGTGGGAAAGTCTCTGTCTCCTGGGCTATGTCTAGACTGCAAGCCTCTTTCGAAAGAGAGCACCCAGTGAGTCTGGATGCTCTCTTTCGAAGAAGCCCTAGTTCCATTCAAGAACGCCTTCGTTCGAAAGAAGCACTTTCCAAAGAAGGCGTTCTTCCTCGTGAAATGAGGTTTACCGCCGTGGAAAGAAAAGCCGCGTTCTTTCGATTTAATTTCGAAAGAACGCGACTGCAGTCTAGACGCAGGTGATGTTTTTTCGGAAAAAGGCTACTTTTCCCGAAAAACCCCCTGAGTCTGGACACAGCCCTGCTGCTGAATGAACAGTCTCTGCCCCTCTCTCCTGCCAGCACCTTGCAGCCTCCCCTACAGGCCCAGCTCCTGAGCCCCCTGCTGAGGGCGGCCGTGGGACAGACTGTGTCTGGGGACTGGCAGCAGGAGCCCATCCACACACAGGTACGTCCCTCCGGGCCCTGCTCCCGGGCTGGGCTGGAGCTCCAGAGAGGAGTGGGGGTGGGGGCAGAGGGAGAGAAGAAGCTGCAGGTTTGGATCCTTCCCTCCAGGTTTCCCGTTGCTCTCCCTGGGGGCCCGTCCCTTCCATGCCCAGCCTGGGCTCCTCCCTGCTCTGCGAGGCGGCTCAGACCCTGCTCAAGGCTGCACCCCGGAGCCAGCGGGTGGCCTGGATTCCCCAACCCCCCTCTGACCCAGGGCTCCCCCTTGTCTTGCAGCAGTTCATCCGGGCCCTTCCCGTCGACCTCCAGGCCCTACTGGCAAGCCTCCTCGCCGAGTCCCCAGACACCGCCAGGCTGCAGCTGATCATGGAGGTGAGCCCCGTGGGGGGGACGGGGCCATTGGCCCTGCTTCCTCGGGGGGCCGAGAGAGGAGCTGTGTCAGTGGCTGGGGGGGGGGGGGGCACAGTCTGAGAGGAGCCCCAGGCTCTGCCCAGAACCGGCGCCTCCCTACGGGTCCTGACCTGCCTCTTTCCCCCCCAGCACCTGAGCCCGTGGCTGGAGTCCCGCCTGCCCCAGGAGCGAGCCAGGGCCCTTGGCAGCACCACGGCCCTGCTGGGAGTCGCCACCACCCTCCCTGGGTTTGAGGTATGTGACCTCGGAGCCGGGGGGTCTGGGGCTGCAGGGCGCGGGGCTGGGAGCGTCCCCGGGAGGCAGAGCTGGGAATGGGCCGGGAATGGGCCGCGTTCTCCTTTCCCCGGGGAGGGGCGACCCTGGGCCTTTCCGGGGGGCACCTGGGCCCCAGACTGGGGAGTGGCCGTCAGTGGATCCCCTTGTTCCACCCCCGGAGTGACCCTTCAGTCGGGGCCATTGCTCAGGGTTGTCTCCTCGCAAGGCCGGCCCCGCCCCGCCCCGCCCCGCCCCGGGAGGTGTCTCTGTCCGTCCCCGAGCTCAGAACCGCCTCGGCGGCCGTTAGCATGGGACGTGCAGCCCCAGGATGCTGAGGGACCCCCCCCTCTTCTCTCCCCTCAGAACTCCGCCGACTGGCCGAGGATGGGTCACCACGTGGCCCAGCTGGGCCTTTTTATTTCGGACCCATCCGAAGACGTCAGCCGGCTGGCCCGGAAGGGGGTGCACAGCCTGTACCGACTCCTCCTGCACCACAGGGGTAAGGAACCCAGCCGGGACCTGGGCCCCAGGGACACCCTGAGGGTGCCGGCGGCGGGGGGAGGGGACCCAGCCCTTTTCCCCCAGACTGGCCCAAGGGGGGATGCGTCCCTCTGTGTTCCCCTTCTGCCCCCTGTGCCCCTCCATTTGCCCAGGGATGCCTGCAGGGACCCGTGGGAGGGGAAGGGCTCAGACCTGCCAGCAGAATCACCCTGGTTTGTCTCTTGCAGGCCTCAACATCCACCAGGCAGAGGACCTGTGGTGCAGGCACTACTATAAGGAGAGATGGGTCCTGGCGCACAGCAACACCGTGCGGGTGGGAGAGGTAAGGACGCGCTGCCAGGGCAGGGCAGGGCTCGGGGGTGGGGCTGGCTGGGGCCCTCGTGCGGGTAGGACGCGGGGTGGGAGCGGGGAGTCGCTGATCGAATGGTCGATGCATTTTCCCTCGACTATTCGAGCCGTGGACAGGGCGGCGCTGCCCCTTTGTGACGCTGTCCCGGCGTTTCAAAGGGGCGGCGCTTCCTAGGGGCAGCGCCGCACCTTGCCCCGGATCTCCCGTAGGAGGGGAAGCAGGGCGGGGGGGGGCAACACTTTTTGATGGAGGTCGCTCCAAGATGTTGGCCAGTGGCCTAGGGCTGCTCTGTTGTGCGGAGGGGGGTGAGGTCTGGGAGGGTCTTGGGGGCAGGAGGAAGGTGTGACCTGGGGCAGGGGTTAGGGTGCAGGGTGAGGAGAGCGTCTGGGTGCAGGGTCTGGAAGGGAGTTTACAGAAGGAGGAAGCTGTTTTAGCCCCAGGAGTTGGGGCCGGGCTCTGGGCCGTCAGCTGAAACCTCCCGTGCTCTTGATTTCAGGTCTTTGGGCAGCTCTTCACGCCAGAGCAGGAGAACTGCTTTTTAGACAAGGCTCTGCTCGCTGCCCGCTCCCCCCTGAGGCGCCCCAGCCAGGCCGGGCTGGTCCTGGCCCACGCCCTGCATGGGCAGGCCCATCAGCTCCTGGGATACATGGTGAGCAGCCGGAGCAGATGCAGGAGAGCGGGGCAGGGCCAGGGTCTCCTTCCCATCCCCTCAGGGAGTCCCCCGCCCCTTTCCTCATGCTGCCCCCACCCCACGTCCCTGCTGGGTGGGTCAGAAGCTCACCCTGCGGGCCTGACGGGGGGTGACCAGAGAGCAGAACAAGTCTCAGCGCAGGGGGGAGGAGGGGGGAAATGCTGGGGGGGCCCAGTACCCCTGAGTCCCCAGGGATGAATGTGACGGATTCTGCTTCCCTTGCAGCAGGAAGACAGCCAGTGAGAGCACAAGGAGCTGAGGAGCCAGCAGCTGCGTCCCCCTCCCCCCAACCCTCCCAATTGTATAGAATGTATTTCAATTCGGATTAAATAACGTTTCAAAAACCATTTGGATCAGGCTTTGTCAATAATTTTTAATGGGGGGGGGGCATTTTGGCAAGTGGTCAAGGGCCACATTTCTACCGAGGAGTTTGGGGTCTGGGACGGGGCGGTTGGGTGCAGAAGAGAGCTGAGGGGAGGAGCCTGGGTGCGCACCGTCCATTGCATCATCACGCGGCGCCATTGTGCTACTGCTGGAGCTTGGGTGACTGGTTTAATTTGAATGTTTACACAGATTAGGTGTTTTAACTTTAGGAAACTTCATTTTCAATAAGGTCAAATGTTAATTTCTGTCTACCACAAAGGATTTCAAAGTTTTCTTTCTTAAAGGCAGGGATGAGGAACTTTTTTGTCTCCAGGGCCACTGACCCCCAGAAAAACCAGTTGGGGACCACACACGAGAAAAGCAAAATACAAAAACCCTTCTTCCAAAACCCACAAGCCTCACTGAGGTGAGGGGAAGGGACAGGGAGGACTGAGGTTCGGGGATCCCTCCCCCCACCCCAAACCCCAGCCTCCTGTTGGATCCTCCTCCCACAGTTAACTGCCTCTGAGTCTGCACCCAAACTCCCATCGCTGCCCTGAACCTGTCCCAGAGCCTGCAACCCGCAGCCTCTCCCGCGCCCCACTCCCCAGCCATCCTGCACCGTAACCCCAGCCTCAGGCCAGCGAACCTGAGTGAGGGTGGGGGAGCCCAAGCAGCAGAGGGAGGGGGGAGTGGAATGAGTGGGGGCGTGGCCTCAGAACAGGGGCAGGGGTAGGTGCGGGGAAGGGGGCGGGGCAATGGTAGTGGCCTCTAATGCCCACACCCCTCCCTTCGGCATCGCTTATGTCCCATGTCCGCCCCCTCCTGAGCCCACAGCCGGTGCCAAGGCCTCGTGCCCAGGGCGGGGTCGCCCCTGTGAGCTGCCAGCCATACTGGGGAGAGGCGAGAGGGTCTGGGCTGCTGTGTCCGTTGCTGGCTCCTGTCAGGCCTTTGCACCAAGTCCTGGAGCAGCCTGAGCAAACCTGGGTCCTTCCCTGCTCCTCCAACACCACCTGGGCAAAGGGAGGAGAGTCCCCAACAGCCTCTGTCACTTCGGCCTCCTGTCGGGGGAACATGCCCCCTGCAGCATGATCCCCTGTAGATCTAGCCCTCTGGGCACTCACCCAAGGTCTCTACACGGCAGCTGCTCTGTGCCTAGTGCTGGCACTGCAGAGCCATTTGCCACTTTGCACCCGACTGTCACCAGGTCCTTTCCATTTGCAGGGCCGGCCACATCTCCTGCCCGCTAGGCCATTGGCTGCACCCTCGTCTCGCTCCTCCTGGTGTCTGTATCCGTCATCACCTTGGTGCTGGAGAGATGGGGCCTGCCCCAGCCTGCCGGGCTGCAAGGGACTCCTGTTGGGAGCAGCTGCATGGGAACCAGAGGCCCAAGAATGGGAGAACCCTATTGACCTGCTGTGAGCAGGAGACGGGGGTGGGGAGGGGGCTGGGGAGGTACCTGTACTCAGCTCTGAATGGGGGCTGGGGAGACACAGACACTGCTGATGATTGCTGCACTGTGGGCCCCTGGGTTACAGTCTATGCCCAGGCAGCTCCTCCAGTCACTGCCTGTCACATTACTGGATCTTGAGGGGAGCAGCCAGATCACTGCTGCACCCATAGGTGGGGGTGTTGGCCCCAGAAAATGGTAGAAAAGGGGGCCATGTGGGGTGCTGAATAGAAGCTTATTATCTGATAGTCCTATGTAAGCTATTTATGTGGTTGTATAACGTCTGTGTGTGTAGTTAGGAATCTGTAGTCTGTGTGGATCCTGAATATTTCTCTGCATGTGGTTGAGCATTGGGCAGAGCCCGGCCTGTGGACATGCTAATTAGCGAGGCCCTGTGGGACAATGGCACTGAATGGGCCAAGGACACACCTAAAGCATGAGGGCGGACACCTAAGAGCGGCCAGCAGAGAGAGGCTGAGGACCAGGTGATCTCCTGCAGCCAAGAAGAGGCCAGGAAGGAGGGATAAATAGGCCATGTGGTCGATGCCATCTTGGTTCTCAGCTCAGCACTTCATCCCAGAGGCAGCATTGCAGGGATCGAAGAGCCCGAGAGACCTGTGAACCCATCCTGACCCTAGGATGTGCAACAAGAACTCTTAAACCAGCAGCTGTAACATCTCTGCTAGAGGCTGCATCGAGAACTGGGAGATTCGGTGCATGTAACATACTATTCCTTTAACAACCTTACTCTCATGCTTTTCTTTATTGTAATAATAAACCTTTAGGTGTTAGATGCTAAAGGATTGGCTCAGCATGATTTGTGGGTAAGATCCAGAGGGTAAATTGACCAGGGATCTGTGGCTGGTTTCTTGGGACCAGACAGAACTTGTTCGGGGTAGGTGGGATTGGGT
Source organism: Pelodiscus sinensis (assembly GCF_049634645.1). NCBI lineage: Eukaryota > Metazoa > Chordata > Testudines > Trionychidae > Pelodiscus > Pelodiscus sinensis. Next base: position 18,403,520 of record NC_134735.1, read on the forward strand.
GCTAGGACCCCCACCGGTGTATGAGGCCCGGGGCCATCGGGGGCATGGATATTGCTGGGGTGCCGGAGGGGTTTTGCTCGTGAGGCTTCAGGCAGGCAGCTGAAGCGCTCTGTGGGACTGGTTTGTGGCCTGTGTGGAGAGGTCACCAGTCTGGGGGCTGTAAGGAGCCCCGAAGTTGAGCAATTCGCCCTGAGCGGATGCCCTCAGCTGTGCCCAGACACGGCCCGGCCCGGTCCGGTCCGTCACACATGGCAACGGATGCCAAAGGAAATATTATGACACAACGGGGGGGGCGGGCTTGTCCAATGAGATGCTTTGTCTCCATGCCCCTTTCCTGGGCTTCGCCCAGCATGACTGAGCCTGGAAATGTCTTTTCAGGGCAGGAAAGTGGCTCTTTCCGAGGGGGAATGCCAAACCCTTCTGCTGGGCGAGTTTCTTCTGGAATTCCCTGCCCCTGTCGTAACCCGGCAGCCAGTGAGTTATTGCCTCCTCTGCACTCACTGGGCGGGGGGTTGCTGTGGCCGGAGGCACCAGACGTATCATCCCACCTGGGCTTCTATTTGACATTTTCCTTTGTTTTGAGTTTTTTGCAAATGAAAGGAGACAGAACGGTCAGTTAGAAGCACAAATGGCTTGTGTGAGGTTTAGTTTCAAATAGACATTTTCCTGCCAGTTTGGATTTGGATGCCCAAATCCAAATTGTCACCGCAAAGCACAGGAAAAGATCGCCTTTCAATGCTAAATGATTGTGTGGAATGCCCAAGATCATTGCACGTGAAGTGTTTGAGGGCAAAGATTTAACTTACATTAAACGATTTGTGCTTTAAAAATGTTGGTAAAATATTGTAGAAAAACTTCAATAAGCTTTTTTTTTCATACGCAACATTTTCGGTGCAGTCTGTTGCCCTCTGTTGCATGGCATCAGAACTGCAAGAGTGTGTCATTAATGGGTATGTCTACACTACAGCACGAATTCGAACTAACTGAATTCGAATTAGTTAATTCGAACTAAGCTAATTTGAACTAGTGTATCTAGACCTAAAAGCTAATTTGAATTCAATCGGGGGACTGTCAGGATCCAGGAGGCCCTGCAGGAGAGCTTCCACCCAAGGAGCCTGCAGAGCCACCCTAGTCCTCCCCATCGGGGGCTCATGCCCCATTCCTCCCTCACCTTCTTCCACTTACCCCTCCCTAGCCCCCCTTCCTGATGTAAAAAAAAATAAAGGACACGTGTGTTCAAAAATACAAACTCTCTTTATTTAACAAAACTGGGGAGGGGAAATAAAACTGTGGGGAGACGGGGGAAAGGAGGCAGGAAAGGGCAGGAGAGAGTGTGGGAGAGGGGAGGGGGAAAACTGGGAGGAGGGAGCTGGAAGGGGAAAGAGGGAGAGGGGAAACTCAGGGATCGGGGTGGGGGTGACGCCGGGCCAACCGCCTCCCAGCACGGCAAGGGAGGGGGCCTCGGCGTCCCCGGGGGGATGGGGTGGAGGGTGCAGAGGTTGAGGTGGGGGGTGTGGACATTGAGGAGGAGGAGGGTGTGGGGGTTGAGGAGGAAGAGGTGGGAGGGGGGCAGGAGTGGGAGGAGGGACAGTTGTTGGGGGGGCAGCAGGCGCAGGATCAGCACAGGGCACCATGCTCTGCAGCAGGGCCTGCAGATTTGCATTTCTGGCTCGGTCCTCAGCCAGCTGCTCCTGGCGGAGCTGCAGGTCTTCCCACATCCAGGCCTTGACGGTGTGGTGCAGGGCTCGCAAGGACCCCAGGTGCTGGTCCCAGTACTCCTGCTCTGTGGTGGCGGACCGGAGCAGGCCATGGGTGCGGGAGCATGTCCCGGGTGGGGTGGTGCGCCCTGCACGAGCAGCTGGTACAGCTGTAGAGAAAGAGAGTGGTCACTTCTCCCTGGGGACACAGTAGATGATGCCCAGCCCCCTCCCCCCGCCCCGCAACGTGAGGGCGACCATGCCCTGCACCGTCAGAGCCGCTGTGCTTGTACAGAGGCCATGGTCAGGATGTCTGGCTCTCCCCGGGACGGGGAGCTGCCCCAAGACTGCACCCATGTCCCTGTGCCATGTATAGTGTGGCCGGGGCGGTGGGCGGGCGGGGGGCGGGGAGATGTCCCCTGCCTCCATGTAGAGGAGACGTGTGGAGGGAAAGCATCCTGCTGGGTCCCGCCCCAGGGTCAGGAGCATGTCAGGTCTCTTCAGACATGCATGTGTCTATTGGGCCACGGCCCCTGGGTGTCACGCAGCTGGAGCGTGGCATGGCATGTGCTTGCACGTGCACAGGTGTCTGTGTGATCCGTGGGAGGCATGGCCCACGTGCGCGGTCCCTGGTCTCCCTCCCGCCTCCTCCCCCGAACTACTTAATTGGAACTACTTCCCCGGTACGGTCTCCCTGGATGACCCTGCCGACTCCAGTGCTGGAACTCCTTGTGGTGGCCCCTCCGGTGTGCCCAGGTCAGGGCCCTCCAGTCCCGGCTCGCTGCCTCCCGGGCTGGCACGGACCGCCCCGCCCCCCAAGAGTCGGTCGAGGGCAGGGAAGTAGGGGCAGGTGGCAGCCCCTGCTGCGGCGCCGCCCCTGGTGGCCATGGCGTACGCCTGCCGCAGCTGTTTTACTTTCAGGTGCTCCCACGGCAGAAGATGCAAAAGGCCCTGGAAGGAAAGCCCTCCTGCTTTTTTACCACGGGAGGATGTGGGCTACCAACCGAAGCTCTGAGCCAAGGACTGAAGGACCCGTCCAAGCCGTGGCCGTACTCCCGAGACTTGACCGAAGCCAGCTTTCTCTTCCATGACTGCTGCAAGCCTCAACCGAGAACGTGGCGAGTGCTCCCACAATTCCCTCTCCCCCTTTCCATTGAGGATTCTGAAGGACCGTCAGCTGGTGATTTTTGGCTCTGACTGTAAGGGATGAATTGAGCCGGGAACGTAGCTGGTCCTCTTGGGCTGGGCAGAAGCTTTTGATGGGATGAGATGGGTTTTGGTCAGCCGGCGTGTGCCTAAAGAGCGTGGGTGGTGGCGATGCGGGAGAAGCGGCACGTCGGAGGGAATTGCTCGCGTGTCCTGTTGTTGAGCAGTATGGCGAAGGCAGAAGTTCTCTTTGTGAGGGGTTTGGCTGTGCCTCGGAGTAGTAGAGCAAGGCCAGTGTTGATGCTGTGGCAGCTCTTTGTCTAGGCGTTTTGTCTAGGCCTGAATGAAGGCTCTGGGTAGCGTGGTCCAGAAGTGCTTTGTTCCACGAGCGTCTGGAGAGCCTCCCTGGCGCGCTCCCTGAGCGGGTCCCGGCGGCCCTTGTGGGTGGGAAAAGGGCAGGAGGAAGCCCTGTTGCCTGAGGACAGAAGAGGAGGCCTCCGTGCCTCCCACACAGGAAGCGGGGGGCTGCCGAGAGCTTCCCCGCAGGCGGCATCCTGGCCTGGCCTTTAGCTACTTGCAGCCTGGAGTGAAGGCGCGGAGTCAAAAGAGGCCGGCCCACACGTAGCAGAGGATGGTTTCGATCCATCGACCTCTGGGTTATGGGCCCAGCACGCTTCCGCTGCGCCACTCTGCTCCCTTGGGGCTAGACTGCCCGCAATCCACTCTAGCACCTGGGCTGCACTGGCACGGCCAGGCAGAGGAGCAGGCTGCTAGGCAGCGTTTCGGAAAGCCCTTCGAGGTCTCTGTGGCGCAATGGGTCAGCGCGTTCGGCTGTTAACCGAAAGGATGGTGGTTCGAGCCTACCCAGGGACGTGGCTACGCTCGGCCTCCTGGCGCTTGCTAGCGGGCTCCCTTTTGCCACCTCCAAGCCATCCCTCTCGGCCTCGGTGAGGTCACCTTGTGGCCGGCAAGGTTCAGGGGCCGTGCCGTGCCACAGGAGCCCGTCTCCCAGCAACCGCGCCGGGGCCTCGGCCTCGGGGCTTAAGCCCCGAGCCCAAGCGCGAAAGCTCCAGCCGGGCAGGTGTCGTTCCCCTCCCGCCTCTACGCCAGCTGAGAGGGAGAAACGCACGAGCCGCGCGGGTTCTTAGCCGCCTCCCTCCTGCGGGCCTGTTTGCTGCGCAGACCTCTGGGCCTGTCTCATGCCTCCCCTGGGAAGCGTGGCCGCGCGAACTGAGCCCCAGTCGCAGCTCCTGAGGTTTCCTGTGCAGCCTTGGACTTGCATGGCTGCCATGGTTTCTCTTTGGAAGGGACTCGGTCCCGCTTGGACAGGCGACTCGCCCGTGTGACTCCAAACGCCATCTTGTGGCTGTCTTTTTCCCCCACAGCCAGAACACCAGGATTCGCCTCCCACGGCAGAAGATGCAAAAGGCCCTGGAAGGAAAGCCCTCCTGCTTTTTTACCTCGGGAGGATGTGGGCTACCAACCGAAGCTCTGAGCCAAGGACTGAAGGACCCGTCCAAGCCGTGGCCGTACTCCCGAGACTTGACCGAAGCCAGCTCTCTCTTCCATGACTGCTGCAAGCCTCAACCGAGAACGTGGCGAGTGCTCCCACAATTCCCTCTCCCCCTTTCCACTGAGGATTCTGAAGGACCGTCAGCTGGTGATTTTTGGCTCTGACTGTAAGGGATGAATTGAGCCGGGAACGTAGCTGGTCCTCTTGGGCTGGGCAGAAGCTTTTGATGGGATGAGATGGGTTTTGGTCAGCCGGCGTGTGCCTAAAGAGCGTGGGTGGTGGCGATGCGGGAGAAGCGGCGCGTCGGAGGGAATTGCTCGCGTGTCCTGTTGTTGAGCAGTATGGCGAAGGCAGAAGTTCTCTTTGTGAGGGGTTTGGCGTGCCTGGGAGTAGTAGAGCAAGGCCAGTGTGGATGCTGTGGCAGCTCTTTGTCTAGGCGTTTTGTCTAGGCCTGAATGAAGGCTCTGGGTAGCGTGGTCCAGAAGTGCTTTGTTCCACGAGCGTCTGGAGAGCCTCCCTGGCGCGCTCCCTGAGCGGGTCCCGGCGGCCCTTGTGGGTGGGAAAAGGGCAGGAGGAAGCCCTCTTGCCTGAGGACAGAAGAGGAGGCCTCCGTGCCTCCCACACAGGAAGCGGGGGGCTGCCGAGAGCTTCCCCGCAGGCGGCATCCTGGCCTGGCCTTTAGCTACTTGCAGCCTGGAGTGAAGGCGCGGAGTCAAAAGAGGCCGGCCCACACGTAGCAGAGGATGGTTTCGATCCATCGACCTCTGGGTTATGGGCCCAGCACGCTTCCGCTGCGCCACTCTGCTCCATTTGGGCTAGATTGCCCGCAATCCACTCTAGCACCTGGGCTGCACTGGCACGGCGAGGCAGAGGAGCAGGCTGCTAGGCAGCGTTTCGGAAAGCCCTTCGAGGTCTCTGTGGCGCAATGGGTCAGCGCGTTCGGCTGTTAACCGAAAGGATGGTGGTTTGAGCCCACCCCGGGACGTGGCTACGCTCGGCCTCCTGGCGCTTGCTAGCGGGCTCCCTTTTGCCACCTCCAAGCCATCCCTCTCGGCCTCGGTGAGGTCACCTTGTGGCCGGCAAGGTTCAGGGGCCGTGCCGTGCCACAGGAGCCCGTCTCCCAGCAACCGCGCCGGGGCCTCGGGGCTTAAGCCCCGAGCCCAAGCGCGAAAGCTCCAGCCGGGCAGGTGTCGTTCCCCTCCCGCCTCTACGCCAGCTGAGAGGGAGAAACGCACGAGCCGCGTGGGTTCTTAGCCGCCTCCCTCCTGCGGGCCTGTTTGCTGCGCAGACCTCTGGGCCTGTCTCATGCCTCCCCTGGGAGCGTGGCCGCGCAAACTGAGCCCCAGTCGCAGCTCCTGAGGTTTCCTGTGCAGCCTTGGACTTGCATGGCTGCCATGGTTTCTCTTTGGAAGGGACTCGGTCCCGCTTGGACAGGCGACTCGCCCGTGTGACTCCAAACGCCATCTTGTGGCTGTCTTTTTCCCCCACAGCCAGAACACCAGGATTCGCCTCCCACGGCAGAAGATGCAAAAGGCCCTGGAAGGAAAGCCCTCCTGCTTTTTTACCTCGGGAGGATGTGGGCTACCAACCGAAGCTCTGAGCCAAGGACTGAAGGACCCGTCCAAGCCGTGGCCGTACTCCCGAGACTTGACCGAAGCCAGCTCTCTCTTCCATGACTGCTGCAAGCCTCAACCGAGAACGTGGCGAGTGCTCCCACAATTCCCTCTCCCCCTTTCCACTGAGGATTCTGAAGGACCGTCAGCTGGTGATTTTTGGCTCTGACTGTAAGGGATGAATTGAGCCGGGAACGTAGCTGGTCCTCTTGGGCTGGGCAGAAGCTTTTGATGGGATGAGATGGGTTTTGGTCAGCCGGCGTGTGCCTAAAGAGCGTGGGTGGTGGCGATGCGGGAGAAGCGGCGCGTCGGAGGGAATTGCTCGCGTGTCCTGTTGTTGAGCAGTATGGCGAAGGCAGAAGTTCTCTTTGTGAGGGGTTTGGCGTGCCTGGGAGTAGTAGAGCAAGGCCAGTGTGGATGCTGTGGCAGCTCTTTGTCTAGGCGTTTTGTCTAGGCCTGAATGAAGGCTCTGGGTAGCGTGGTCCAGAAGTGCTTTGTTCCACGAGCGTCTGGAGAGCCTCCCTGGCGCGCTCCCTGAGCGGGTCCCGGCGGCCCTTGTGGGTGGGAAAAGGGCAGGAGGAAGCCCTGTTGCCTGAGGACAGAAGAGGAGGCCTCCGTGCCTCCCACACAGGAAGCGGGGGGCTGCCGAGAGCTTCCCCACAGGCGGCATCCTGGCCTGGCCTTTAGCTACTTGCAGCCTGGAGTGAAGGCGCGGAGTCAAAAGAGGCCGGCCCACACGTAGCAGAGGATGGTTTCGATCCATCGACCTCTGGGTTATGGGCCCAGCACGCTTCCGCTGCGCCACTCTGCTCCCTTGGGGCTAGACTGCCCGCAATCCACTCTAGCACCTGGGCTGCACTGGCACGGCCAGGCAGAGGAGCAGGCTGCTAGGCAGCGTTTCGGAAAGCCCTTCGAGGTCTCTGTGGCGCAATGGGTCAGCGCGTTCGGCTGTTAACCGAAAGGATGGTGGTTCGAGCCTACCCAGGGACGTGGCTACGCTCGGCCTCCTGGCGCTTGCTAGCGGGCTCCCTTTTGCCACCTCCAAGCCATCCCTCTCGGCCTCGGTGAGGTCACCTTGTGGCCGGCAAGGTTCAGGGGCCGTGCCGTGCCACAGGAGCCCGTCTCCCAGCAACCGCGCCGGGGCCTCGGCCTCGGGGCTTAAGCCCCGAGCCCAAGCGCGAAAGCTCCAGCCGGGCAGGTGTCGTTCCCCTCCCGCCTCTACGCCAGCTGAGAGGGAGAAACGCACGAGCCGCGCGGGTTCTTAGCCGCCTCCCTCCTGCGGGCCTGTTTGCTGCGCAGACCTCTGGGCCTGTCTCATGCCTCCCCTGGGAAGCGTGGCCGCGCGAACTGAGCCCCAGTCGCAGCTCCTGAGGTTTCCTGTGCAGCCTTGGACTTGCATGGCTGCCATGGTTTCTCTTTGGAAGGGACTCGGTCCCGCTTGGACAGGCGACTCGCCCGTGTGACTCCAAACGCCATCTTGTGGCTGTCTTTTTCCCCCACAGCCAGAACACCAGGATTCGCCTCCCACGGCAGAAGATGCAAAAGGCCCTGGAAGGAAAGCCCTCCTGCTTTTTTACCTCGGGAGGATGTGGGCTACCAACCGAAGCTCTGAGCCAAGGACTGAAGGACCCGTCCAAGCCGTGGCCGTACTCCCGAGACTTGACCGAAGCCAGCTCTCTCTTCCATGACTGCTGCAAGCCTCAACCGAGAACGTGGCGAGTGCTCCCACAATTCCCTCTCCCCCTTTCCATTGAGGATTCTGAAGGACCGTCAGCTGGTGATTTTTGGCTCTGACTGTAAGGGATGAATTGAGCCGGGAACGTAGCTGGTCCTCTTGGGCTGGGCAGAAGTGTAACCCCCAAGGAGATTGCTTGGATTCCCGGGGCTTTGTCTGCTGGCAGCTCAGGGAGAGGCACTCTGAGTTTGCCTTGGCTCCCCCTCCCTACCAGGGCCAGAGTCTGCCCGGCAACCCACAGGGAGTGAGATGCCCCTCCCAGGGGGAAGGAGAGACCATTGTTGAGGGGAGTCTGGAGCCAGCCAGGAAAAGGGGAGGACTGAGTGTGTGGGAGCTAGTAAGCCCCAGGCCTGCATGCAGGGTTCCCCCTGAGAGCTAGCCTCTAGGGACCTGAAGGCAGGATCCCTCAGCTGGGTTTATGTCTCCACTGTTGATTCCCAGTTGTGGAGTTTGCTGGGAGGCTTCCCCAGCCAGGCGGAGTTGGCTCTCCAGCTCCCTGGGTGAGAGAGTCACTGCATGGTCAGCTGGGCTCTAGCAGCAAGTTCAGGGCTGCTGCCTGCTGTGTGGGTCTGGAGGCTGGCCTGGGAGGCTATAGTTTTGAATTTTGGTGCAGTTGTGTGGTCTGCATCTTGAGCCCTGCACCCCTTCACAGTGAGGGGAAATTCTGGGACCGAAGCAGCCTGGTTCCTGCTTGAAGAGGACCCCTGTGAGGAGAGAGCAGCCCCTTTGCAGAGACTGAGTCATCTCTCAACCTGAGGCTCATTCATGGAGTGTGTGAGTGCACCAATTTTTAGTTAGTAAGTCAGGGAATTTGTTTGGGGATTTTATTACCTGCAGCCTATTAAACTGTGGAGGGATTTGCTGCCTTCTCCCATTTGTGAGTCCTTTGGGCTGTACTGGACCTAGTCAGCCCCACTGCTAAACCTCTGCAGAGAAGGATTGTGTGGTCAACAGTCATCAAGGGCCCCAACAAAGTACGCGTACCAACGGGACACTAACTTCACAGTTGCAGGGCACCGGTGACCCTAAAAATAATGTTTTACCCTGTTCTGTTATAATTGTCTCCTGTTTAATATAATTGTGTTTATTATAGTGTATGTGTTTGTGTTATTTTCTGGGAGTCTCCAACTATCTGGCGAATACGTGGGGATTATCCTGGGCTAGAATTTTCCTCCCAAGCTGCCCTGGCAACCCTGCTAGGAAGGAGTGAGGGGGGTGGAGGCACCGCCAAGTACATCAATCAGAAAGAATAAAATTGAGTAGGTGGCGGGATCCAGAAGAACCCAGACCTATCCATCCGAACCTGAAAGGAGATTGGCTCTAAAAGAAGGTAACCAGGTGGAGAGGGGGCGCTACATTGGAGGCACCGCTGGGATCCCGTCTTTTAAACTCATACCTTATATACACTCCTGCTGTCTTCCTGGGATATTAAGTAAATTCCCAGTATGGATTATCAGAAGAGGCTTATAGCTTGGTGTGAGCTGGAGGGAGCTGACCCTGAACGCCACTTTCTGCTCACTAATGTACCCACTGAATGGGAAATTAGACAAATTGAAGATGAGATTGCTAATGTCAGAGAATGGGGAACCTGTGTGGTTCGGAGTCAGATGAAAGCACAAGGGGAAGCTACTTTATCTCTTCTTGTAGAGAGCAAGATTATACTGTCTACTGTAGTGACTCCCCATGTAATTCTGCCAGATGGAGAGAAGGACGGATGGAAGGTGACCATTCAAACACAATCACGTTTTCCCTCCCCATCTGCCCCACCATCTGAAACTAATGGTTTTCAGTCCAAATTGGGGAACTTCCTTATGCAGGAAGGGAAGACCATGACTGAATTAAGGACTCTTTTGGGAAGTAGTCCTGTGCCTCCTTCCAGTTCTACAGACCAAATAATTTTTGCTATGGGAAAAGCAATAGGGGAGTCCATAAAGACAGCATATGAATCAGGCCCTTACAGAAAACTGAAGTTCTTTTCAGGCATTAAACCTGTGCCTGTAGGGGAAGATGACTATGACACTTGGAGGCATCAACTAAATCAGGTGATGCAGGAATGGCAATGTAGTGAGGCTGAAAAGAGGAAACGTGTGGCAGAAAGCCTGCGAGGACCTGCAGGGAATGTAATCTGTGCATTAAAAGCCAGCAAGCCTGCTGCCACTGTTGATGACTATCTCTCGGCGATGGAGGATGCCTTTGGGAGCCTAGAGACTGGGGAAGACCTCTACTTTCAGTTTCGATCCTGTTACCAACATTCAGGTGAAAAACTATCTTCCTATCTTCACAGATTGGAACCATCCCTTCAACTGTGCATCCGCCGTAAAGGCACTGAAAGGAGCAAGGAACACCGAGTACGACTAGAACAGGTCATACGAGGTGCCATTTATGATGATTTTCTAATTATGAAATTGAAACTTGCAGACCGATTGAACAGTCCTCCAGAATTCCACCAACTGCTGCGAGAAGTCCGGGAGGAGGAGGAAAAGAGAACGGTTAGAGAGAGGAATAAGATCTCAGTGAGCCAGACCGTTGGTCCTCAGAAACTGAAGGATGACCTTTGTCTGCCTACCACTGAGGACCTCCATCAACAGCTCAAAACCCTGACAGCACAGCTCACTGAATTTATGACGAGTAAGATGCCTCAGGGGTCACCTAGCGATATTCTTCCACCAACTTTGACAGAAAGGAAGTACCCTCCTTTTCACCCAGGGAGAAGGGACCCCAACAGAGAACCTGTAAAGAAAACCTTGGTGACCCTCCCAAGGAACAAGAGATTCTGCTACCGATGTGGCGAGGATGGGCACATTTCCACCCAGTGTGACAACCCAAGGAATGAAGAGGCAAGTGGTTTACCAGCTAGGATGGTTCCACCTGTAGAGGATGTGGGAGAAGCCATGCAACCTGCAGAGAGGGAAATCATTGATTGTCCTGCAGTCATTACTGCTGAGAACCCTGAGAATGAAGAAGCTCCTGTACTTCGACGTTCAGAACGAGAGCGAAAACCTGTACAGAAACTCACCTATGATGTCCCAGGGTCCTCCACCTCTGTCCCTCTGCATTTAGTAAATAGATGGGTGCGGGTGGCCTATTATTGTTTGTGTCTGATAGTTAACAATGGAGACTCCAAGGTTAAGTCATTTATTTAAATATAGTAAGAATGTTATTAATGTAAATTGAATAACAATTTAATGTTTAAATTAATATTGTATGTGGACACAGCAATACTTACTTATTGGCTAATGATATTTATTGTCAACTAAACAATGTATACTATTACCTGATGGAAAGGACCTTGCATGTTTGTGTTGTGGTTAAATGACCCTTGCCGAGGACGGCAAGAACTTTCGCACAGGGAGAGTGTAACCCCCAAGGAGATTGCTTGGATTCCCGGGGCTTTGTCTGCTGGCAGCTCAGGGAGAGGCACTCTGAGTTTGCCTTGGCTCCCCCTCCCTACCAGGGCCAGAGTCTGCCCGGCAACCCACAGGGAGTGAGATGCCCCTCCCAGGGGGAAGGAGAGACCATTGTTGAGGGGAGTCTGGAGCCAGCCAGGAAAAGGGGAGGACTGAGTGTGTGGGAGCTAGTAAGCCCCAGGCCTGCATGCAGGGTTCCCCCTGAGAGCTAGCCTCTAGGGACCTGAAGGCAGGATCCCTCAGCTGGGTTTATGTCTCCACTGTTGATTCCCAGTTGTGGAGTTTGCTGGGAGGCTTCCCCAGCCAGGCGGAGTTGGCTCTCCAGCTCCCTGGGTGAGAGAGTCACTGCATGGTCAGCTGGGCTCTAGCAGCAAGTTCAGGGCTGCTGCCTGCTGTGTGGGTCTGGAGGCTGGCCTGGGAGGCTATAGTTTTGAATTTTGGTGCAGTTGTGTGGTCTGCATCTTGAGCCCTGCACCCCTTCACAGTGAGGGGAAATTCTGGGACCGAAGCAGCCTGGTTCCTGCTTGAAGAGGACCCCTGTGAGGAGAGAGCAGCCCCTTTGCAGAGACTGAGTCATCTCTCAACCTGAGGCTCATTCATGGAGTGTGTGAGTGCACCAATTTTTAGTTAGTAAGTCAGGGAATTTGTTTGGGGATTTTATTACCTGCAGCCTATTAAACTGTGGAGGGATTTGCTGCCTTCTCCCATTTGTGAGTCCTTTGGGCTGTACTGGACCTAGTCAGCCCCACTGCTAAACCTCTGCAGAGAAGGATTGTGTGGTCAACAGTCATCAAGGGCCCCAACAAAGTACGCGTACCAACGGGACACTAACTTCACAGTTGCAGGGCACCGGTGACCCTAAAAATAATGTTTTACCCTGTTCTGTTATAATTGTCTCCTGTTTAATATAATTGTGTTTATTATAGTGTATGTGTTTGTGTTATTTTCTGGGAGTCTCCAACTATCTGGCGAATACGTGGGGATTATCCTGGGCTAGAATTTTCCTCCCAAGCTGCCCTGGCAACCCTGCTAGGAAGGAGTGAGGGGGGTGGAGGCACCGCCAAGTACATCAATCAGAAAGAATAAAATTGAGTAGGTGGCGGGATCCAGAAGAACCCAGACCTATCCATCCGAACCTGAAAGGAGATTGGCTCTAAAAGAAGGTAACCAGGTGGAGAGGGGGCGCTACATTGGAGGCACCGCTGGGATCCCGTCTTTTAAACTCATACCTTATATACACTCCTGCTGTCTTCCTGGGATATTAAGTAAATTCCCAGTATGGATTATCAGAAGAGGCTTATAGCTTGGTGTGAGCTGGAGGGAGCTGACCCTGAACGCCACTTTCTGCTCACTAATGTACCCACTGAATGGGAAATTAGACAAATTGAAGATGAGATTGCTAATGTCAGAGAATGGGGAACCTGTGTGGTTCGGAGTCAGATGAAAGCACAAGGGGAAGCTACTTTATCTCTTCTTGTAGAGAGCAAGATTATACTGTCTACTGTAGTGACTCCCCATGTAATTCTGCCAGATGGAGAGAAGGACGGATGGAAGGTGACCATTCAAACACAATCACGTTTTCCCTCCCCATCTGCCCCACCATCTGAAACTAATGGTTTTCAGTCCAAATTGGGGAACTTCCTTATGCAGGAAGGGAAGACCATGACTGAATTAAGGACTCTTTTGGGAAGTAGTCCTGTGCCTCCTTCCAGTTCTACAGACCAAATAATTTTTGCTATGGGAAAAGCAATAGGGGAGTCCATAAAGACAGCATATGAATCAGGCCCTTACAGAAAACTGAAGTTCTTTTCAGGCATTAAACCTGTGCCTGTAGGGGAAGATGACTATGACACTTGGAGGCATCAACTAAATCAGGTGATGCAGGAATGGCAATGTAGTGAGGCTGAAAAGAGGAAACGTGTGGCAGAAAGCCTGCGAGGACCTGCAGGGAATGTAATCTGTGCATTAAAAGCCAGCAAGCCTGCTGCCACTGTTGATGACTATCTCTCGGCGATGGAGGATGCCTTTGGGAGCCTAGAGACTGGGGAAGACCTCTACTTTCAGTTTCGATCCTGTTACCAACATTCAGGTGAAAAACTATCTTCCTATCTTCACAGATTGGAACCATCCCTTCAACTGTGCATCCGCCGTAAAGGCACTGAAAGGAGCAAGGAACACCGAGTACGACTAGAACAGGTCATACGAGGTGCCATTTATGATGATTTTCTAATTATGAAATTGAAACTTGCAGACCGATTGAACAGTCCTCCAGAATTCCACCAACTGCTGCGAGAAGTCCGGGAGGAGGAGGAAAAGAGAACGGTTAGAGAGAGGAATAAGATCTCAGTGAGCCAGACCGTTGGTCCTCAGAAACTGAAGGATGACCTTTGTCTGCCTACCACTGAGGACCTCCATCAACAGCTCAAAACCCTGACAGCACAGCTCACTGAATTTATGACGAGTAAGATGCCTCAGGGGTCACCTAGCGATATTCTTCCACCAACTTTGACAGAAAGGAAGTACCCTCCTTTTCACCCAGGGAGAAGGGACCCCAACAGAGAACCTGTAAAGAAAACCTTGGTGACCCTCCCAAGGAACAAGAGATTCTGCTACCGATGTGGCGAGGATGGGCACATTTCCACCCAGTGTGACAACCCAAGGAATGAAGAGGCAAGTGGTTTACCAGCTAGGATGGTTCCACCTGTAGAGGATGTGGGAGAAGCCATGCAACCTGCAGAGAGGGAAATCATTGATTGTCCTGCAGTCATTACTGCTGAGAACCCTGAGAATGAAGAAGCTCCTGTACTTCGACGTTCAGAACGAGAGCGAAAACCTGTACAGAAACTCACCTATGATGTCCCAGGGTCCTCCACCTCTGTCCCTCTGCATTTAGTAAATAGATGGGTGCGGGTGGCCTATTATTGTTTGTGTCTGATAGTTAACAATGGAGACTCCAAGGTTAAGTCATTTATTTAAATATAGTAAGAATGTTATTAATGTAAATTGAATAACAATTTAATGTTTAAATTAATATTGTATGTGGACACAGCAATACTTACTTATTGGCTAATGATATTTATTGTCAACTAAACAATGTATACTATTACCTGATGGAAAGGACCTTGCATGTTTGTGTTGTGGTTAAATGACCCTTGCCGAGGACGGCAAGAACTTTCGCACAGGGAGAGTGTAACCCCCAAGGAGATTGCTTGGATTCCCGGGGCTTTGTCTGCTGGCAGCTCAGGGAGAAGCACTCTGAGTTTGCCTTGGCTCCCCCTCCCTACCAGGGCCAGAGTCTGCCCGGCAACCCACAGGGAGTGAGATGCCCCTCCCAGGGGGAAGGAGAGACCATTGTTGAGGGGAGTCTGGAGCCAGCCAGGAAAAGGGGAGGACTGAGTGTGTGGGAGCTAGTAAGCCCCAGGCCTGCATGCAGGGTTCCCCCTGAGAGCTAGCCTCTAGGGACCTGAAGGCAGGATCCCTCAGCTGGGTTTATGTCTCCACTGTTGATTCCCAGTTGTGGAGTTTGCTGGGAGGCTTCCCCAGCCAGGCGGAGTTGGCTCTCCAGCTCCCTGGGTGAGAGAGTCACTGCATGGTCAGCTGGGCTCTAGCAGCAAGTTCAGGGCTGCTGCCTGCTGTGTGGGTCTGGAGGCTGGCCTGGGAGGCTATAGTTTTGAATTTTGGTGCAGTTGTGTGGTCTGCATCTTGAGCCCTGCACCCCTTCACAGTGAGGGGAAATTCTGGGACCGAAGCAGCCTGGTTCCTGCTTGAAGAGGACCCCTGTGAGGAGAGAGCAGCCCCTTTGCAGAGACTGAGTCATCTCTCAACCTGAGGCTCATTCATGGAGTGTGTGAGTGCACCAATTTTTAGTTAGTAAGTCAGGGAATTTGTTTGGGGATTTTATTACCTGCAGCCTATTAAACTGTGGAGGGATTTGCTGCCTTCTCCCATTTGTGAGTCCTTTGGGCTGTACTGGACCTAGTCAGCCCCACTGCTAAACCTCTGCAGAGAAGGATTGTGTGGTCAACAGTCATCAAGGGCCCCAACAAAGTACGCGTACCAACGGGACACTAACTTCACAGTTGCAGGGCACCGGTGACCCTAAAAATAATGTTTTACCCTGTTCTGTTATAATTGTCTCCTGTTTAATATAATTGTGTTTATTATAGTGTATGTGTTTGTGTTATTTTCTGGGAGTCTCCAACTATCTGGCGAATACGTGGGGATTATCCTGGGCTAGAATTTTCCTCCCAAGCTGCCCTGGCAACCCTGCTAGGAAGGAGTGAGGGGGGTGGAGGCACCGCCAAGTACATCAATCAGAAAGAATAAAATTGAGTAGGTGGCGGGATCCAGAAGAACCCAGACCTATCCATCCGAACCTGAAAGGAGATTGGCTCTAAAAGAAGGTAACCAGGTGGAGAGGGGGCGCTACATTGGAGGCACCGCTGGGATCCCGTCTTTTAAACTCATACCTTATATACACTCCTGCTGTCTTCCTGGGATATTAAGTAAATTCCCAGTATGGATTATCAGAAGAGGCTTATAGCTTGGTGTGAGCTGGAGGGAGCTGACCCTGAACGCCACTTTCTGCTCACTAATGTACCCACTGAATGGGAAATTAGACAAATTGAAGATGAGATTGCTAATGTCAGAGAATGGGGAACCTGTGTGGTTCGGAGTCAGATGAAAGCACAAGGGGAAGCTACTTTATCTCTTCTTGTAGAGAGCAAGATTATACTGTCTACTGTAGTGACTCCCCATGTAATTCTGCCAGATGGAGAGAAGGACGGATGGAAGGTGACCATTCAAACACAATCACGTTTTCCCTCCCCATCTGCCCCACCATCTGAAACTAATGGTTTTCAGTCCAAATTGGGGAACTTCCTTATGCAGGAAGGGAAGACCATGACTGAATTAAGGACTCTTTTGGGAAGTAGTCCTGTGCCTCCTTCCAGTTCTACAGACCAAATAATTTTTGCTATGGGAAAAGCAATAGGGGAGTCCATAAAGACAGCATATGAATCAGGCCCTTACAGAAAACTGAAGTTCTTTTCAGGCATTAAACCTGTGCCTGTAGGGGAAGATGACTATGACACTTGGAGGCATCAACTAAATCAGGTGATGCAGGAATGGCAATGTAGTGAGGCTGAAAAGAGGAAACGTGTGGCAGAAAGCCTGCGAGGACCTGCAGGGAATGTAATCTGTGCATTAAAAGCCAGCAAGCCTGCTGCCACTGTTGATGACTATCTCTCGGCGATGGAGGATGCCTTTGGGAGCCTAGAGACTGGGGAAGACCTCTACTTTCAGTTTCGATCCTGTTACCAACATTCAGGTGAAAAACTATCTTCCTATCTTCACAGATTGGAACCATCCCTTCAACTGTGCATCCGCCGTAAAGGCACTGAAAGGAGCAAGGAACACCGAGTACGACTAGAACAGGTCATACGAGGTGCCATTTATGATGATTTTCTAATTATGAAATTGAAACTTGCAGACCGATTGAACAGTCCTCCAGAATTCCACCAACTGCTGCGAGAAGTCCGGGAGGAGGAGGAAAAGAGAACGGTTAGAGAGAGGAATAAGATCTCAGTGAGCCAGACCGTTGGTCCTCAGAAACTGAAGGATGACCTTTGTCTGCCTACCACTGAGGACCTCCATCAACAGCTCAAAACCCTGACAGCACAGCTCACTGAATTTATGACGAGTAAGATGCCTCAGGGGTCACCTAGCGATATTCTTCCACCAACTTTGACAGAAAGGAAGTACCCTCCTTTTCACCCAGGGAGAAGGGACCCCAACAGAGAACCTGTAAAGAAAACCTTGGTGACCCTCCCAAGGAACAAGAGATTCTGCTACCGATGTGGCGAGGATGGGCACATTTCCACCCAGTGTGACAACCCAAGGAATGAAGAGGCAAGTGGTTTACCAGCTAGGATGGTTCCACCTGTAGAGGATGTGGGAGAAGCCATGCAACCTGCAGAGAGGGAAATCATTGATTGTCCTGCAGTCATTACTGCTGAGAACCCTGAGAATGAAGAAGCTCCTGTACTTCGACGTTCAGAACGAGAGCGAAAACCTGTACAGAAACTCACCTATGATGTCCCAGGGTCCTCCACCTCTGTCCCTCTGCATTTAGTAAATAGATGGGTGCGGGTGGCCTATTATTGTTTGTGTCTGATAGTTAACAATGGAGACTCCAAGGTTAAGTCATTTATTTAAATATAGTAAGAATGTTATTAATGTAAATTGAATAACAATTTAATGTTTAAATTAATATTGTATGTGGACACAGCAATACTTACTTATTGGCTAATGATATTTATTGTCAACTAAACAATGTATACTATTACCTGATGGAAAGGACCTTGCATGTTTGTGTTGTGGTTAAATGACCCTTGCCGAGGACGGCAAGAACTTTCGCACAGGGAGAGTGTAACCCCCAAGGAGATTGCTTGGATTCCCGGGGCTTTGTCTGCTGGCAGCTCAGGGAGAAGCACTCTGAGTTTGCCTTGGCTCCCCCTCCCTACCAGGGCCAGAGTCTGCCCGGCAACCCACAGGGAGTGAGATGCCCCTCCCAGGGGGAAGGAGAGACCATTGTTGAGGGGAGTCTGGAGCCAGCCAGGAAAAGGGGAGGACTGAGTGTGTGGGAGCTAGTAAGCCCCAGGCCTGCATGCAGGGTTCCCCCTGAGAGCTAGCCTCTAGGGACCTGAAGGCAGGATCCCTCAGCTGGGTTTATGTCTCCACTGTTGATTCCCAGTTGTGGAGTTTGCTGGGAGGCTTCCCCAGCCAGGCGGAGTTGGCTCTCCAGCTCCCTGGGTGAGAGAGTCACTGCATGGTCAGCTGGGCTCTAGCAGCAAGTTCAGGGCTGCTGCCTGCTGTGTGGGTCTGGAGGCTGGCCTGGGAGGCTATAGTTTTGAATTTTGGTGCAGTTGTGTGGTCTGCATCTTGAGCCCTGCACCCCTTCACAGTGAGGGGAAATTCTGGGACCGAAGCAGCCTGGTTCCTGCTTGAAGAGGACCCCTGTGAGGAGAGAGCAGCCCCTTTGCAGAGACTGAGTCATCTCTCAACCTGAGGCTCATTCATGGAGTGTGTGAGTGCACCAATTTTTAGTTAGTAAGTCAGGGAATTTGTTTGGGGATTTTATTACCTGCAGCCTATTAAACTGTGGAGGGATTTGCTGCCTTCTCCCATTTGTGAGTCCTTTGGGCTGTACTGGACCTAGTCAGCCCCACTGCTAAACCTCTGCAGAGAAGGATTGTGTGGTCAACAGTCATCAAGGGCCCCAACAAAGTACGCGTACCAACGGGACACTAACTTCACAGTTGCAGGGCACCGGTGACCCTAAAAATAATGTTTTACCCTGTTCTGTTATAATTGTCTCCTGTTTAATATAATTGTGTTTATTATAGTGTATGTGTTTGTGTTATTTTCTGGGAGTCTCCAACTATCTGGCGAATACGTGGGGATTATCCTGGGCTAGAATTTTCCTCCCAAGCTGCCCTGGCAACCCTGCTAGGAAGGAGTGAGGGGGGTGGAGGCACCGCCAAGTACATCAATCAGAAAGAATAAAATTGAGTAGGTGGCGGGATCCAGAAGAACCCAGACCTATCCATCCGAACCTGAAAGGAGATTGGCTCTAAAAGAAGGTAACCAGGTGGAGAGGGGGCGCTACAGAAGCTTTTGATGGGATGAGATGGGTTTTGGTCAGCCGGCGTGTGCCTAAAGAGCGTGGGTGGTGGCGATGCGGGAGAAGCGGCGCGTCGGAGGGAATTGCTCGCGTGTCCTGTTGTTGAGCAGTATGGCGAAGGCAGAAGTTCTCTTTGTGAGGGGTTTGGCGTGCCTGGGAGTAGTAGAGCAAGGCCAGTGTTGATGCTGTGGCAGCTCTTTGTCTAGGCGTTTTGTCTAGGCCTGAATGAAGGCTCTGGGTAGCGTGGTCCAGAAGTGCTTTGTTCCACGAGCGTCTGGAGAGCCTCCCTGGCGCGCTCCCTGAGCGGGTCCCGGCGGCCCTTGTGGGTGGGAAAAGGGCAGGAGGAAGCCCTGTTGCCTGAGGACAGAAGAGGAGGCCTCCGTGCCTCCCACACAGGAAGCAGGGGGCTGCCGAGAGCTTCCCCGCAGGCGGCATCCTGGCCTGGCCTTTAGCTACTTGCAGCCTGGAGTGAAGGCGCGGAGTCAAAAGAGGCCGGCCCACACGTAGCAGAGGATGGTTTCGATCCATCGACCTCTGGGTTATGGGCCCAGCACGCTTCCGCTGCGCCACTCTGCTCCATTTGGGCTAGATTGCCCGCAATCCACTCTAGCACCTGGGCTGCACTGGCACGGCGAGGCAGAGGAGCAGGCTGCTAGGCAGCGTTTCGGAAAGCCCTTCAAGGTCTCTGTGGCGCAATGGGTCAGCGCGTTCGGCTGTTAACCGAAAGGATGGTGGTTCGAGCCCACCCCGGGATGTGGCTACGCTCGGCCTCCTGGCGCTTGCTAGCGGGCTCCCTTTTGCCACCTCCAAGCCATCCCTCTCGGCCTCGGTGAGGTCACCTTGTGGCCGGCAAGGTTCAGGGGCCGTGCCGTGCCACAGGAGCCCGTCTCCCAGCAACCGCGCCGGGGCCTCGGCCTCGGGGCTTAAGCCCCGAGCCCAAGCGCGAAAGCTCCAGCCGGGCAGGTGTCGTTCCCCTCCCGCCTCTACGCCAGCTGAGAGGGAGAAACGCACGAGCCGCGTGGGTTCTTAGCCGCCTCCCTCCTGCGGGCCTGTTTGCTGCGCAGACCTCTGGGCCTGTCTCATGCCTCCCCTGGGAAGCGTGGCCGCGCGAACTGAGCCCCAGTCGCAGCTCCTGAGGTTTCCTGTGCAGCCTTGGACTTGCATGGCTGCCATGGTTTCTCTTTGGAAGGGACTCGGTCCCGCTTGGACAGGCGACTCGCCCGTGTGACTCCAAACGCCATCTTGTGGCTGTCTTTTTCCCCCACAGCCAGAACACCAGGATTCGCCTCCCACGGCAGAAGATGCAAAAGGCCCTGGAAGGAAAGCCCTCCTGCTTTTTTACCTCGGGAGGATGTGGGCTACCAACCGAAGCTCTGAGCCAAGGACTGAAGGACCCGTCCAAGCCGTGGCTGTACTCCCGAGACTTGACCGAAGCCAGCTCTCTCTTCCATGACTGCTGCAAGCCTCAACCGAGACCGTGGCGAGTGCTCCCACAATTCCCTCTCCCCCTTTCCACTGAGGATTCTGAAGGACCGTCAGCTGGTGATTTTTGGCTCTGACTGTAAGGGATGAATTGAGCCGGGAACGTAGCTGGTCCTCTTGGGCTGGGCAGAAGCTTTTGATGGGATGAGATGGGTTTTGGTCAGCCGGCGTGTGCCTAAAGAGCGTGGGTGGTGGCGATGCGGGAGAAGCGGCGCGTCGGAGGGAATTGCTCGCGTGTCCTGTTGTTGAGCAGTATGGCGAAGGCAGAAGTTCTCTTTGTGAGGGGTTTGGCGTGCCTGGGAGTAGTAGAGCAAGGCCAGTGTGGATGCTGTGGCAGCTCTTTGTCTAGGCGTTTTGTCTAGGCCTGAATGAAGGCTCTGGGTAGCGTGGTCCAGAAGTGCTTTGTTCCACGAGCGTCTGGAGAGCCTCCCTGGCGCGCTCCCTGAGCGGGTCCCGGCGGCCCTTGTGGGTGGGAAAAGGGCAGGAGGAAGCCCTCTTGCCTGAGGACAGAAGAGGAGGCCTCCGTGCCTCCCACACAGGAAGCGGGGGGCTGCCGAGAGCTTCCCCGCAGGCGGCATCCTGGCCTGGCCTTTAGCTACTTGCAGCCTGGAGTGAAGGCGCGGAGTCAAAAGAGGCCGGCCCACACGTAGCAGAGGATGGTTTCGATCCATTGACCTCTGGGTTATGGGCCCAGCACGCTTCTGCTGCGCCACTCTGCTCCCTTTGGGCTAGACTGCCCGCAATCCACTCTAGCACCTGGGCTGCACTGGCACGGCCAGGCAGAGGAGCAGGCTGCTAGGCAGCGTTTCGGAAAGCCCTTTGAGGTCTCTGTGGCGCAATGGGTCAGTGCATTTGGCTGTTAACCGAAAGGATGGTGGTTCGAGCCCACCCAGGGACGTGGCTACGCTCGCCCTCCTGGCGCTTGCTAGCGGGCTCCCTTTTGCCACCTCCAAGCCATCCCTCTCGGCCTCGGTGAGGTCACCTTGTGGCCGGCAAGGTTCAGGGGCCGTGCCGTGCCACAGGAGCCCGTCTCCCAGCAACCGCGCCGGGGCCTCGGCCTCGGGGCTTAAGCCCCGAGCCCAAGCGCGAAAGCTCCAGCCGGGCAGGTGTCGCTCCCCTCCCGCCTCTACGCCAGCTGAGAGGGAGAAACGCACGAGCCGCGCGGGTTCTTAGCCGCCTCCCTCCTGCGGGCCTGTTTGCTGCGCAGACCTCTGGGCCTGTCTCATGCCTCCCCTGGGAAGCGTGGCCGCGCGAACTGAGCCCCAGTCGCAGCTCCTGAGGTTTCCTGTGCAGCCTTGGACTTGCATGGCTGCCATGGTTTCTCTTTGGAAGGGACTCGGTCCCGCTTGGACAGGCGACTCGCCCGTGTGACTCCAAACGCCATCTTGTGGCTGTCTTTTTCCCCCACAGCCAGAACACCAGGATTCGCCTCCCACGGCAGAAGATGCAAAAGGCCCTGGAAGGAAAGCCCTCCTGCTTTTTTACCTCGGGAGGATGTGGGCTACCAACCGAAGCTCTGAGCCAAGGACTGAAGGACCCGTCCAAGCCGTGGCCGTACTCCCGAGACTTGACCGAAGCCAGCTCTCTCTTCCATGACTGCTGCAAGCCTCAACCGAGAACGTGGCGAGTGCTCCCACAATTCCCTCTCCCCCTTTCCATTGAGGATTCTGAAGGACCGTCAGCTGGTGATTTTTGGCTCTGACTGTAAGGGATGAATTGAGCCGGGAACGTAGCTGGTCCTCTTGGGCTGGGCAGAAGCTTTTGATGGGATGAGATGGGTTTTGGTCAGCCGGCGTGTGCCTAAAGAGCGTGGGTGGTGGCGATGCGGGAGAAGCGGCGCGTCGGAGGGAATTGCTCGCGTGTCCTGTTGTTGAGCAGTATGGCGAAGGCAGAAGTTCTCTTTGTGAGGAGTTTGGCGTGCCTGGGAGTAGTAGAGCAAGGCCAGTGTTGATGCTGTGGCAGCTCTTTGTCTAGGCGTTTTGTCTAGGCCTGAATGAAGGCTCTGGGTAGCGTGGTCCAGAAGTGCTTTGTTCCACGAGCGTCTGGAGAGCCTCCCTGGCGCGCTCCCTGAGCGGGTCCCGGCGGCCCTTGTGGGTGGGAAAAGGGCAGGAGGAAGCCCTGTTGCCCGAGGACAGAAGAGGAGGCCTCCGTGCCTCCCACACAGGAAGCGGGGGGCTGCGGAGAGCTTCCCCGCAGGCGGCATCCTGGCCTGGCCTTTAGCTACTTGCAGCCTGGAGTGAAGGCGCGGAGTCAAAAGAGGCCGGCCCACACGTAGCAGAGGATGGTTTCGATCCATTGACCTCTGGGTTATGGGCCCAGCACGCTTCCGCTGCACCACTCTGCTCCCTTTGGGTTAGTCTGCCCGCAATCCACTCTAGCACCTGGGCTGCACTGGCACGGCCAGGCAGAGGAGCAGGCTGCTAGGCAGCGTTTCGGAAAGCCCTTCGAGGTCTCTGTGGCGCAATGGGTCAGCGCGTTCGGCTGTTAACCGAAAGGATGGTGGTTCGAGCCCACCCAGGGACGTGGCTACGCTCGGCCTCCTGGCGCTTGCTAGCGGGCTCCCTTTTGCCACCTCCAAGCCATCCCTCTCGGCCTCGGTGAGGTCACCTTGTGGCCGGCAAGGTTCAGGGGCCGTGCCGTGCCACGGGAGCCCGTCTCCCAGCAACCGCGCCGGGGCCTCGGCCTCGGGGCTTAAGCCCCGAGCCCAAGCGCGAAAGCTCCAGCCGGGCAGGTGTCGTTCCCCTCCCGCCTCTACGCCAGCTGAGAGGGAGAAACGCACGAGCTGCGCGGGTTCTTAGCCACCTCCCTCCTGCGGGCCTGTTTGCTGCGCAGACCTCCGGGCCTGTCCCATGCCTCCCCTGGGAAGCGTGGCCGCGCGAACTGAGCCCCAGTCGCAGCTCCCGAGGTTTCCTGTGCAGCCTTGGACTTGCATGGCTGCCATGGTTTCTCTTTGGAAGGGACTCGGTCCCGCTTGGACAGGCGACTCGCCCGTGTGACTCCAAACGCCATCTTGTGGCTGTCTTTTTCCCCCACAGCCAGATCACCAGGATTCGCCTCCCACGGCAGAAGATGCAAAAGGCCCTGGAAGGAAAGCCCTCCTGCTTTTTTACCTCGGGAGGATGTGGGCTACCAACCGAAGCTCTGAGCCAAGGACTGAAGGACCCGTCCAAGCCGTGGCCGTACTCCCGAGACTTGACCGAAGCCAGCTCTCTCTTCCATGACTGCTGCAAGCCTCAACCGAGACCGTGGCGAGTGCTCCCACAATTCCCTCTCCCCCTTTCCATTGAGGATTCTGAAGGACCGTCAGCTGGCGATTTTTGGCTCTGACTGTAAGGGATGAATTGAGCCGGGAACGTAGCTGGTCCTCTTGGGCTGGGCAGAAGCTTTTGATGGGATGAGATGGGTTTTGGTCAGCCGGCGTGTGCCTAAAGAGCGTGGGTGGTGGCGATGCGGGAGAAGCGGCGCGTCGGAGGGAATTGCTCGCGTGTCCTGTTGTTGAGCAGTATGGCGAAGGCAGATGTTCTCTTTGTGAGGGGTTTGGCGTGCCTGGGAGTAGTAGAGCAAGGCCAGTGTGGATGCTGTGGCAGCTCTTTGTCTAGGCGTTTTGTCTAGGCCTGAATGAAGGCTCTGGGTAGCGTGGTCCAGAAGTGCTTTGTTCCACGAGCGTCTGGAGAGCCTCCCTGGCGCGCTCCCTGAGCGGGTCCCGGCGGCCCATCTGGGTGGGAAAAGGGCAGGAGGAAGCCCTGTTGCCTGAGGACAGAAGAGGAGGCCTCCGTGCCTCCCACACAGGAAGCGGGGGCCTGCCGAGAGCTTCCCCGCAGGCGGCATCCTGGCCTGGCCTTTAGCTACTTGCAGCCTGGAGTGAAGGCGCGGAGTCAAAAGAGGCCGGCCCACACGTAGCAGAGGATGGTTTCGATCCATCGACCTCTGGGTTATGGGCCCAGCACGCTTCCGCTGCGCCACTCTGCTCCCTTGGGGCTAGACTGCCCGCAATCCACTCTAGCACCTGGGCTGCACTGGCACGGCCAGGCAGAGGAGCAGGCTGCTAGGCAGCGTTTCGGAAAGCCCTTCGAGGTCTCTGTGGCGCAATGGGTCAGCGCGTTCGGCTGTTAACCGAAAGGATGGTGGTTCGAGCCCACCCAGGGACGTGGCTACGCTCGGCCTCCTGGCGCTTGCTAGCGGGCTCCCTTTTGCCACCTCCAAGCCATCCCTCTCTGCCGCGGTGAGGTCACCTTGTGGCCGGCAAGGTTCAGGGGCCGTGCCGTGCCACGGGAGCCCGTCTCCCAGCAACCGCGCCGGGGCCTCGGCCTCGGGGCTTAAGCCCCGAGCCCAAGCGCGAAAGCTCCAGCCGGGCAGGTGTCGTTCCCCTCCCGCCTCTACGCCAGCTGAGAGGGAGAAACGCACGAGCCGCGCGGGTTCTTAGCCGCCTCCCTCCTGCGGGCCTGTTTGCTGCGCAGACCTCTGGGCCTGTCTCATGCCTCCCCTGGGAAGCGTGGCCGCGCGAACTGAGCCCCAGTCGCAGCTCCTGAGGTTTCCTGTGCAGCCTTGGACTTGCATGGCTGCCATGGTTTCTCTTTGGAAGGGACTCGGTCCCGCTTGGACAGGCGACTCGCCCGTGTGACTCCAAACGCCATCTTGTGGCTGTCTTTTTCCCCCACAGCCAGAACACCAGGATTCGCCTGCTCCTGGGTGGCCTGTGTCCCTTTCGGGCCATGGCGGCCGCTATGCGCCCGTAGACGGCCACGTTCCTCCTCCTAGTACAGAGACTGCTGGCAGTGCCGTCTGGCCAGAGTCTACCCCTTTAAGGGCCCCAGGGCTGGGGAGAGGAGAGGAGTTTTCCTGGTTTGGCCCAGAGCAGCCACCAGGGGAACCTGGGGAGTGCTGGCCTCCAGCTACTTCGAATTAAGTGGCTACACAGCCCTTAATTCCAACTACTGAATTCGAATTTGGCGTTACTCCTGGTAGAATGAAGTTTACCTAGTTCGAATTAAGTCCAAACTAGCGGTTTGTATGTGTAGCACCTATGAACGTTAATTCCAACTAACGGCTGTTAGTTCGAATTAACTTTGTAGTGTAGACATACCCATAGTTCCTATACAACTAGCAGCTAATGGGTAGTCTCCAGTAGTTTAAATCTTGGGGCATTTGGAAAAGGAGGGGGAGCTACATGTGTGCGGGGTGTATTGTTGCCCTCTGCTGGATGGACTGTAAATGCTTTATGTATGTATCATATGCCCTATAGTGCTAACAGTTAATGGAGATTCTCCTCTAGCTCACACCTGGCATTTTCTAAAGTAATATATGTGTGTGTATGTGCGAGAGAGAGCAAGAGCCTGGGGGCTCCCTCATGTCTCCTCCCCATCCTGATCTGCTTGGCTTAAGTGCAGGAAAGAAGAAGTAGTGAGCTTTGTGTATTTGACATCAGGTGGAAGCAGGGGAATGGAGGAGTAGTGGGAACAAGAGCACTTGGCTTCTTTTCCTGCAGACCGAGAGGGGTGGGGACTGGGTTGAGCTATATAAATCAGATGCCGCTCCATGCCTCAGTTTCCCCCTTCATACAATGCCGATGACACAGAGAATGTTTGTAAAGTGCCTTGTTGTTAGCCCATGGGGCAGAGGGGGAAACTCGGTCTCAGAAGCAGACTGGGGGGAGGTAAAAGCCTACCTAGGCAGCGCTGGTTCCACTACGTCACGCTGCCAGACCGGTCTGAGTGGGTCCCTCTCTTGGCTGCTCCTCCCCCCAGGAGGAGCGGGTTCCTCTCCATCGGCTGCAGGAACCAGCATTTCAAGGTCTTTGCCAATGGGCAGCCGTTCTGCAATTCAGCTCTGCCGCGGCTTCCAGCAGATCGATACACTGGAGATCGATGGTGCCGTGGTCGGGTCCTGTGCCCAGTTCTGAGCCCGACCGGTGCCGCTGCCCAAACGGAGATGAGTGGCACACACACGACACCCCCCTACGGCCGCCCTCGCAGACCCAATAAACCTCTCCCTTTCGCAGAACGACTCTGCTCCTGCGTGGTTCTGGGGCTACTTGTGTGTGTGTCCTAGACCCCCTTTCTGCTCAGCGCAGATAGAGACTCCTCTGCAGGTAGAGCTGAGTGCGACGCCTGCACTGGGATGGCGTATTGGGATAATGTACTGACAGCTCCTCTGCGCCACCCCTCCTCTTCCCGCCGCTGCAACATCAAATTAACCTTCCTGGTCTGCCCCCGTCCTCCCTCCGGTACCAGGAGACCCCACGCATGATGGGAGGGGCTGCAAACTGGGGAGCAGGCTACTGCAGGGCTGAGGGCAGCAAACCAGCCCCCAGAGCCCTGCAGGGCCTGGCCACGGGGAAGGGGAACTGATGTGAGCAGCATTTAGAGCTGGGGGGGGCTGCGGGGAGAAGGACAATGGAGCCACGAGCAGGACAGGGGGTGAGCCAGCACCAGTGAGTCTCAGGGGGTATGTCTACACTACCCCGCTAGTTCGAACTAGGGGGGTAATGTATGCATACCGAACTTGCTAATGAAGCCCGGGATTTGAATTTCCCGGGCTTCATTAGCATAAAGCCGGCGCTGCCATTTTTAAAAGCCGGCTAGTGCGTACCCCGAGCCGTGGAACGAGGAGTACAGATAGTTCGGAATGGCTACGTAGTTCGAACTATCTAGCCCGTGCCGCGTGTAGCCGCGCGGCACGGGGTTCGCACTAGCCGGCTTTTAAAAATGGCGGCGCCGGCTTTATGCTAATGAAGCCCGGGAAATTCAAATCCCGGGCTTCATTAGCAAGTTCGGTATGCATACATTACCCCCCTAGTTCCAACTAGCGGGGTAGTGTAGAAATACATACCCAGGGGGCCTAGAGCCTCCAGGCCTGGCCCCCGTTGAGAGAGAAGCTCAGAGATTGGAGCTGGGGCAGCCAGGAGCCCCCCACTGCTTTGTGGGGTGCAGAACAATGACTGCTCCCGAGGGGGGAAAGGAAGGTGCCTTCACTGCAGGGCCTCCCTGGAGAGACAGTATCGGTCCCTGGCAGACAAAGGTGGAACCAGTTCCAGGGCCTGGCCAGGAAAGAGCCCAAGTCCTGGGAGAAATCAGGCTCCATGCTCAGCTGTGAGTCCGAGTCCCATAGACAAAAGCACCCCAGGGCAGTGGTGGAGTCTCCACATGTCAATGGGTCTAGTGCAGGCCAGAGGCCTTGCTGGGATGCGCTAGGGCAAAGCCCAGGGCTGGGGCCGGACGGGAGCCCGTGAGAGGCAGCGGGGCGAGTGGGAGGCTCTAACTCTTGCTCCTGGCCAGGAAGTCCAGTGCTGGGTGACACCAAGGCCAAGTCTGCACTGCAGGCATTTTGCTCAAGAACAACTGTTCTTGTGCAAAAACTTGTGGCGCGTCTACACTGCACGTGAATTCTTGTGCAAGTAAATTTGCAGTAAAGCATCAGAAAAGAGGGCTTCTTGCACAGGAGTTATTCCTCTCCCCACGAGGAATAAGCCCCTTTTGTGCAAGAGCTGTTGTGCAAGAAGGCAGCGTGGACGGGCACCAGGGGCTTCTTGAGCAAGACACTTTTATGGCTAAAATGGTCATCAGAGCTTTCTTGCACGAGAAAGCGTTCACAATGCCATGGACACTCTTGTGCAAAAGCACATGGCAGGGTGGAGGTGCTCTTGCACGAGACCTTTTGCGCAAGAACTCCGGTGTGAAACAGTTCTTGTGCAAGAAGCCTGCAGTGTAGGGCAGGGAGCAGCCTATGGGGCTACTGGAGCTGCTGGCTGCAGGATGCCCAGTCAGGGAGTGGGGGGGACCCCTAGGAATGGCTCCAACTTCCTAGAGGGGTGGCCAGAGGCAGGACATTTGCCTGGCAGGGTGAGGTGGGGGGGCAGTGACCTCACAGGGGCTTTGGGCAGCCCTCAGCAGATCAGGCAAAGGGCAGGTGGGGAGGTGGTGACCTCACAGAGGAACCCACATCTCAGGCTGAGAAAAGGGGGGGGCGGGCCCAGGGGACTTTGGAGACCCCCGGTTGCTTTAGCTCTGGTGCGTCTCCTGCTCACAGTTGCTTTGTCCTCTGTGAGTTCCACATCCGGACAGCGTTTTGCAGAAGGTAAGAGCCCCCAGGGGTTTGGATCCCGCCCGGGGCCGGCTGGGTTCCAGGCAGGCCCAGCCCTCGGTCAAGGGCCAGAAGTGCCTGTGCAAGACCGAGCCGATAAGCAAGGGGCCATTTGGGGGCTGGGGGCAGTCGCTCTGGGGAGCTGGAACCCCTGGATTTCGCTCTGCAGGCTGCGCCCCAAGCTCCCCTTTGCTCCCCTCATTTGCAGCATGGCCAAACACATCAGGCTGTGGTTCCGGAAAGCCCTGAAGATGGCCCCAGGGCCGGTGGGAAGCAGCTCCTCCGTCCCCGCGGGCGGGGAAGCTGAATCCCACCAGCTCGGGGCGACTCGCCCACCGGCCAGGCCCCTCCGGACCTGGCTCCAGAGGCGGCTGGGAAGGCGGGACCCAGCCCAGCGGGGCAGCCGGGTAGGGTGGCTCTGGGGCCTCCTCTGTGGAGAGAAACACCTGCCCCAGGAGCCCAGCCCCCATTACCACCAGGGGGCATCGCCCTGCCCGGCCCCCGGGGACCTGCCAGTCTCCGGGAGCCCCCAGCCTCTCCGCACCAGCCCCTGCAGCTGTGGGTCCAGCTCAGTGAGCAGCAGCGCCTGGGCCTCCAGCTGCAGCCGGGCCACCTCCTGCAGCCGCTCAGACCCAGGTGAGGGGCCGTGAACATGCTGGGCCCAGGGGCTCACCCAGTACACGGGGGGGCAGCCCCAGTGTCTGCCCCGCAGCCAGGGCAATGGATGGGGGCGGGAGCTGCTGCTTGGCTCTCTTGTTCCTGGCGGGGGCTCTGCTGAGGGCGTTGGCAGATGTGAGGGTGGAAGGGGGATGGGTCCCTGCGAGGGGCGTGTGGGGCCAAACCTGCCCTGTGTCCCTGACATGGGGGCGCGTGACCCCTGCTGGCCGCTGGAGTCACCCTGGTCCCTTCCCTCCCGCACAGAGCCCCCCTGCGCCTCGGCGGAGCTCTGCCAGGAGCGGATGGACTCCCGGGTGGAGGAAGGGGCCATCTATGATATTGAAGAGCAGCTCCACACCCGGGACACGGTAGGAACCTTCTCCACACGGGGGGGACCCGAGATTGTCCGGCCCCTTCCCAGCACGTCCCCCCCTCCGGGAGGGGCTTGTCCCTGGGGATCCCCCTGGGGCCCCTTCTCCTGCATGACCTGGGCCCCCCAAGCTGAGGTCTCTTGTCATGCACCAGCTGGGCCCCCACAAGCCTGAGGAAGCAGTTGGGGGGGGAGTGTGGGTGCTTGGACAACCGGCAGCTCCCACCTCCACTCCTGGGAGGCCTGAGCCCTGCAGCTGTCCGTGGGGGGCAGGCAGGCCCCAGGCTCACAGACTCTCTCTGGGGTGCAGAGCCCAGCCGCCCTGCAGCGGTTCCTCCTGGCCGTCCCCCCCGCCTGCCTCGCCGCCCTCCAAAGGGGCGAGGACACCCTGGCGCCGCGCTGCTGCAAGGACACCATGATGGCCAGGATCGTGGTGAGCGAGTCGCGGCGGCCGGGAGGAGGGGAGGGGATACGTGGGGTGGACAGGGGTCTGCCTGGGCCATGGCGGCGGGTGGAGGTGCTGGAAATGGGATGGGTGGGGCCAGGAGTGCTGGAGGGGGAGGGGGAGGTGGACATGGGGAGGGTGGGTGGGGATGCTGGAGGAGGGAGGGACACAGAAATGGGGCAGGTCTGGGGTGCTGGACAGGTAGGGGGATTCGGAACAGGGAGGGGTCTCCCCGGGCCATGGGGGGGGGAGCTGGAAGGTTAGCAGAGCGGGCTGCTGAGGATGCGCCTGGGGAGCAGGGATGA
Source organism: Pelodiscus sinensis (assembly GCF_049634645.1). Taxonomy (NCBI): domain Eukaryota; kingdom Metazoa; phylum Chordata; order Testudines; family Trionychidae; genus Pelodiscus; species Pelodiscus sinensis. The sequence continues at coordinate 18,433,653 of NC_134735.1, forward strand.
GGAGCTTCAGAGGCTGGTCACCAGGGCAGTGAGGGGCAGGAGACGGCCTGGGGACAAGGATTGAGCTGGTCCCGGTTTGGGAGGGGGGTGCTGGGAGGGGCCCTGTGCCGGGCAGGGGGGCTACAGGCCAGCGGGAGGCAGTGGGGTTGGATCCTGCTGGGTGGGGGCGCTGGCCGTGTGAGCGTCTCTTGGGGGCCCCAGCCTCACACGCCCCTTTGTCTCCTTGGGTCTCACAGGAGATCATGGAGGACTCCCCCACCCCACTGGTCTTGGCCGACTGCCTCAACGCCGCCTGCAGCCTCAGGTACCGACCCCCCCCCCCCCCCGCCGACTCCCCCCCAGAGCAGATCCCCTGACCAGGGAGTGGGAAAGTCTCTGTCTCCTGGGCTATGTCTAGACTGCAAGCCTCTTTCGAAAGAGAGCACCCAGTGAGTCTGGATGCTCTCTTTGGAAGAAGCCCTAGTTCCATTCAAGAACGCCTTCGTTCGAAAGAAGCACTTTCCAAAGAAGGCGTTCTTCCTCGTGAAATGAGGTTTACCGCCGTGGAAAGAAAAGCCGCGTTCTTTCGATTTAATTTCGAAAGAACGCGACTGCAGTCTAGACGCAGGTGATGTTTTTTCGGAAAAAGGCTACTTTTCCCGAAAAACCCCCTGAGTCTGGACACAGCCCTGCTGCTGAAGTAACAGTCTCTGCCCCTCTCTCCTGCCAGCACCTTGCAGCCTCCCCTACAGGCCCAGCTCCTGAGCCCCCTGCTGAGGGCGGCCGTGGGACAGACTGTGTCTGGGGACTGGCAGCAGGAGCCCATCCACACACAGGTACGTCCCTCCGGGCCCTGCTCCCGGGCTGGGCTGGAGCTCCAGAGAGGAGTGGGGGTGGGGGCAGAGGGAGAGAAGAAGCTGCAGGTTTGGATCCTTCCCTCCAGGTTTCCCGTTGCTCTCCCTGGGGGCCCGTCCCTTCCATGCCCAGCCTGGGCTCCTCCCTGCTCTGCGAGGCGGCTCAGACCCTGCTCAAGGCTGCACCCCGGGGCCAGCGGGTGGCCTGGATTCCCCAACCCCCCTCTGACCCAGGGCTCCCCCTTGTCTTGCAGCAGTTCATCCGGGCCCTTCCCGTCGACCTCCAGGCCCTACTGGCAAGCCTCCTCGCCGAGTCCCCAGACACCGCCAGGCTGCAGCTGATCATGGAGGTGAGCCCCGTGGGGGGGACGGGGCCATTGTCCCTGCTTCCTCGGGGGGCCGAGAGAGGAGCTGTGTCAGTGGCTGGGGGGGGGGGGGGGGGCACAGTCTGAGAGGAGCCCCAGGCTCTGCCCAGAACCGGCGCCTCCCTACGGGTCCTGACCTGCCTCTTTCCCCCCCAGCACCTGAGCCCGTGGCTGGAGTCCCGCCTGCCCCAGGAGCGAGCCAGGGCCCTTGGCAGCACCACGGCCCTGCTGGGAGTCGCCACCACCCTCCCGGGGTTTGAGGTAAGTGACCTCGGAGCCGGGGGGTCTGGGGCTGCAGGGCGCGGGGCTGGGAGCGTCCCCGGGAGGCAGAGCTGGGAATGGGCCGGGAATGGGCCGCGTTCTCCTTTCCCCGGGGAGGGGCGACCCTGGGCCTTTCCGGGGGGCACCTGGGCCCCAGACTGGGGAGTGGCCGTCAGTGGATCCCCTTGTTCCACCCCCGGAGTGACCCTTCAGTCGGGGCCATTGCTCAGGGTTGTCTCCTCGCAAGGCCGGCCCCGCCCCGCCCCGCCCCGCCCCGGGAGGTGTCTCTGTCCGTCCCCGAGCTCAGAACCGCCTCGGCGGCCGTTAGCATGGGACGTGCAGCCCCAGGATGCTGAGGGACCCCCCCTCTTCTCTCCCCTCAGAACTCCGCCGACTGGCCGAGGATGGGTCACCACGTGGCCCAGCTGGGCCTTTTTATTTCGGACCCATCCGAAGACGTCAGCCGGCTGGCCCGGAAGGGGGTGCACAGCCTGTACCGACTCCTCCTGCACCACAGGGGTAAGGAACCCAGCCGGGACCTGGGCCCCAGGGACACCCTGAGGGTGCCGGCGGCGGGGGGAGGGGACCCAGCCCTTTTCCCCCAGACTGGCCCAAGGGGGGATGCGTCCCTCTGTGTTCCCCTTCTGCCCCCTGTGCCCCTCCATTTGCCCAGGGATGCCTGCAGGGACCCGTGGGAGGGGAAGGGCTCAGACCTGCCAGCAGAATCACCCTGGTTTGTCTCTTGCAGGCCTCAACATCCACCAGGCAGAGGACCTGTGGTGCAGGCACTACTATAAGGAGAGATGGGTCCTGGCGCACAGCAACACCGTGCGGGTGGGAGAGGTAAGGACGCGCTGCCAGGGCAGGGCAGGGCTCGGGGGTGGGGCTGGCTGGGGCCCTCGTGCGGGTAGGACGCGGGGTGGGAAGCGGGGAGTCGCTGATCGAATGGTCGATGCATTTTCCCTCGACTATTCGAGCCGTGGACAGGGCGGCGCTGCCCCTTTGTGACGCTGTCCCGGCTTTTCAAAGGGGCGGCGCTTCCTAGGGGCAGCGCCGCACCTTGCCCCGGATCTCCCGTAGGAGGGGAAGCAGGGCGGGACGGGGGGCAACACTTTTTGATGGAGGTCGCTCCAAGATGTTGGCCAGTGGCCTAGGGCTGCTCTGTTGTGCGGAGGGGGGTGAGGTCTGGGAGGGTCTTGGGGGCAGGAGGAAGGTGTGACCTGGGGCAGGGGTTGGGGTGCAGGGTGAGGAGAGCGTCTGGGTGCAGGGTCTGGAAGGGAGTTTGCAGAAGGAGGAAGCTGTTTTAGCCCCAGGAGTTGGGGCCGGGCTCTGGGCCGTCAGCTGAAACCTCCCGTGCTCTTGATTTCAGGTCTTTGGGCAGCTCTTCACGCCAGAGCAGGAGAACTGCTTTTTAGAGAAGGCTCTGCTCGCTGCCCGCTCCCCCCTGAGGCGCCCCAGCCAGGCCGGGCTGGTCCTGGCCCACGCCCTGCATGGGCAGGCCCATCAGCTCCTGGGATACATGGTGAGCAGCCGGAGCAGATGCAGGAGAGCGGGGCAGGGCCAGGGTCTCCTTCCCATCCCCTCAGGGAGTCCCCCGCCCCTTTCCTCATGCTGCCCCCACCCCACGTCCCTGCTGGGTGGGTCAGAAGCTCACCCTGCGGGCCTGACGGGGGGTGACCAGAGAGCAGAACAAGTCTCAGCGCAGGGGGGAGGAGGGTGGAAATGCTGGGGGGGCCCAGTACCCCTGAGTCCCCAGGGATGAATGTGACGGATTCTGCTTCCCTTGCAGCAGGAAGACAGCCAGTGAGAGCACAAGGAGCTGAGGAGCCAGCAGCTGCGTCCCCCTCCCCCCAACCCTCCCAATTGTATAGAATGTATTTAAATTCGGATTAAATAACGTTTCAAAAAACATTTGGATCAGGCTTTGTCAATAATTTTTAATGGGGGGGGGCATTTTGGCAAGTGGTCAAGGGCCACATTTCTACCGAGGAGTTTGGGGTCTGGGACGGGGCGGTTGGGTGCAGAAGAGAGCTGAGGGGAGGAGCCTGGGTGCGCACCGTCCATTGCATCATCACGCGGCGCCATTGTGCTAGTGCTGGAGCTTGGGTGACTGGTTTAATTTGAATGTTTACACAGATTAGGTGTTTTAACTTTAGGAAACTTCATTTTAAATAAGGTCAAATGTTAATTTCTGTCTACCACAAAGGGTTTCAAAGTTTTCTTTCTTAAAGGCAGGGATGAGGAACCTTTTTTGTCTCCAGGGCCACTGACCCCCAGAAAAACCAGTTGGGGACCACACACGAGAAAAGCAAAATACAAAAACCCTTCTTCCAAAACCCACAAGCCTCACTGAGGTGAGGGGAAGGGACAGGGAGGACTGAGGTTCGGGGATCCCTCATTTTTGGCCCCCCCTCAGATTGAGAGGGACCCGCAAATGCCACTCTCCCTGGAACCCAGGAGAGTTAATCTGTGCTGGGGCTGGAGTGCCAGGGGAGTGAGATGTCTCAGTCGGGGCCACATTCGTGAGGCTTGGGGGGGGTTGGAGGCGCCAGGGACGCATTCAGATAGAGCAGGGGAGCCGGCAGGGACCCTGAGAGGAGAAGTGGGAGTGAGAGCCCAGCCGGGGAGACACAAGGAAACCAGAGTCAGTCTAGTATCTCTCAGGCAGCTGGGGTAGACACCCCCCACCCCAAACCCCAGCCTCCTGTTGGATCCTCCTCCCACAGTTAACTGCCTCTGAGTCTGCACCCAAACTCCCATCGCTGCCCTGAACCTGTCCCAGAGCCTGCAACCCGCAGCCTCTCCCGCGCCCCACTCCCCAGCCATCCTGCACCGTAACCCCAGCCTCAGGCCAGCGAACCTGAGTGAGGGTGGGGGAGCCCAAGCAGCAGAGGGAGGGGGGAGTGGAATGAGTGGGGGCGTGGCCTCAGAACAGGGGCAGGGGTAGGTGCGGGGAAGGGGGCGGGGCAATGGTAGTGGCCTCTAATGCCCACACCCCTCCCTTCGGCATCGCTTATGTCCCATGTCCGCCCCCTCCTGAGCCCACAGCCGGTGCCAAGGCCTCGTGCCCAGGGCGGGGTCGCCCCTGTGAGCTGCCAGCCATACTGGGGAGAGGCGAGAGGGTCTGGGCTGCTGTGTCCGTTGCTGGCTCCTGTCAGGCCTTTGCACCAAGTCCTGGTGCAGCCTGAGCAAACCTGGGTCCTTCCCTGCTCCTCCAACACCACCTGGGCAAAGGGAGGAGAGTCCCCAACAGCCTCTGTCACTTCGGCCTCCTGTCGGGGGAACATGCCCCCTGCAGCATGATCCCCTGTAGATCTAGCCCTCTGGGCACTCACCCAAGGTCTCTACACGGCAGCTGCTCTGTGCCTAGTGCTGGCACTGCAGAGCCATTTGCCACTTTGCACCCGACTGTCACCAGGTCCTTTCCATTTGCAGGGCCGGCCACATCTCCTGCCCGCTAGGCCATTGGCTGCACCCTCGTCTCGCTCCTCCTGGTGTCTGTATCCGTCATCACCTTGGTGCTGGAGAGATGGGGCCTGCCCCAGCCTGCCGGGCTGCAAGGGACTCCTGTTGGGAGCAGCTGCATGGGAAGCAGAGGCCCAAGAATGGGAGAACCCTATTGACCTGCTGTGAGCAGGAGACGGGGGTGGGGAGGGGGCTGGGGAGGTACCTGTACTCAGCTCTGAATGGGGGCTGGGGAGACACAGACACTGCTGATGATTGCTGCACTGTGGGCCCCTGGGTTACAGTCTATGCCCAGGCAGCTCCTCCAGTCACTGCCTGTCACATTACTGGATCTTGAGGGGAGCAGCCAGATCACTGCTGCACCCATAGGTGGGGGTGTTGGCCCCAGAAAATGGTAGAAAAGGGGGCCATGTGGGGTGCTGAATAGAAGCTTATTATCTGATAGTCCTATGTAAGCTATTTATGTGGTTGTATAACGTCTGTGTGTGTAGTTAGGAATCTGTAGTCTGTGTGGATCCTGAATATTTCTCTGCATGTGGTTGAGCATTGGGCAGAGCCCGGCCTGTGGACATGCTAATGAGCGAGGCCCTGTGGGACAATGGCACTGAATGGGCCAAGGACACACCTAAAGCATGAGGGCGGACACCTAAGAGCGGCCAGCAGAGAGAGGCTGAGGACCAGGTGATCTCCTGCAGCCAAGAAGAGGCCAGGAAGGAGGGATAAATAGGCCATGTGGTCGATGCCATCTTGGTTCTCAGCTCAGCACTTCATCCCAGAGGCAGCATTGCAGGGATCGAAGAGCCCGAGAGACCTGTGAACCCATCCTGACCCTAGGATGTGCAACAAGAACTCTTAAACCAGCAGCTGTAACATCTCTGCTAGAGGCTGCATCGAGAACTGGGAGATTCGGTGCATGTAACATACTATTCCTTTAACAACCTTACTCTCATGCTTTTCTTTATTGTAATAATAAACCTTTAGGTGTTAGATGCTAAAGGATTGGCTCAGCATGATTTGTGGGTAAGATCCAGAGGGTAAATTGACCAGGGATCTGTGGCTGGTTTCTTGGGACCAGACAGAACTTGTTCGGGGTAGGTGGGATTGGGTGCTAGGACCCCCACCGGTGTATGAGGCCCGGGGCCATCGGGGGCATGGATATTGCTGGGGTGCCGGAGGGGTTTTGCTCGTGAGGCTTCAGGCAGGCAGCTGAAGCGCTCTGTGGGACTGGTTTGTGGCCTGTGTGGAGAGGTCACCAGTCTGGGGGCTGTAAGGAGCCCCGAAGTTGAGCAATTCGCCCTGAGCAGACGCCCTCAGCTGTGCCCAGACACGGCCCGGTCCGTCACACTGCCCCTCAGCCTGCAGGCCTCTCCTCGCTCTCAGCCAGGCCAAGGGCTGAGCCCTGCTGTGGCCTGCCCCACCCAGCCAGCCAGCCCAGCTCCTCCTGCACAAACAGTCCCGCCTGCTCCTTTAGCAAAGCAGAGCGGGCTGGTTGTGGAACTTCTGGGAGACTGAGGTTCAAGTCCCAGGTCTGCTGCAGAGCCCTTGGCCCTGCCACTCCCCTGAGTGGGCCTCAGCCCCCGTGTGTGAAACGGGGACACTGATTCTAACTCGTCTAAGGGGAGAATTTTCAAAGCCCTAAGGGAGTTGGGAGCACAAGTGTGTGACTGTGCTTTGTGCCCACTGCTTGGTGCTCCTAAATCCCCCAGGTGCTTAGCTTGGGAGCTTTTCCGGGCAGGGGCTGCGGCTAGGGTTGCCAGGTGTCCCGTTTGAACCGGACAGTCCAGTATTTGAGCTTTCTGTCCAGGAGATAAATTGAGAAAATATCTCAGTTTTCTAAATAAGATGTACTCTAGGTTGTGATGCAATGGCAAGTATGACTGGTATTTTTATTGACCATCTGGCAACCCTGGCTGCGGCTGCCTCTCACTACTCTGGTGTGGACAAAGCACTGCAGTCATCCCGGGACAACGCCCCCAGAGACGCTCTCCCTCTGGGGCAGGGTCCTTTAATGCTTTTCACACTGACATAGGCTACGGGACAGCCCCTTGGACACGGGCATGAGTGTCCCCGCGGGGCGGTATCCCCCGGACGCTGCGCAATGCAGAGAAGAGGGGTGAGTCCTGGGGGATTGGTGGGACAAGAGACGTTCCGTTATTTTAACCCCACCCGCTATAAAGCAGCAAAAACCTGGGTCCAGGTACTCAAAAGTGCAGGGCTCTGCTTCTGCGGGATTAGCCGCCCCTTCTCGGCTGGGAACACGCAGGCGAAGCATCAAAGGGCTCCCACCCCACTGAGATGGTGACTGCATGTCTCGGGAAGGGAAGAATCCAGCCATGGGGGGGGGGATCCCCTCTGGCACTGACAGAGAGGCCCAGAGACATGCAGAAGGAAAGTTCGGGAGGGAGGGGGCAGAGATACCAGGTAGGGAGGAGGACGGAGGTGCAGCTAACTCTGGTACTCGTGACACCCAGACCCCATCTCTCCCCACCTCCTTGGACCCAGGCAGCACCTGCTCCTTTTTGTCTCCTCTCCCATTGACTGCCGCCCTCCTCACCACCAGGTCTCCCAAAGGTTCCTCTCCCCAAATGTTTCCCACTCCCCTCCCACTGTTCCTCGCTCCCAAATCCCTGGGGTCCTGTCAAACAAACGTCTCTTCCTCCCTCCTGTGGCTGGCACCTCCATGTCCTGTAGCCTGGCCCCCCTCCCTTTACTCCATTCTTCACCAACCCTTCCAGCTCCTTGAGTTCCATTTCTTCCAGCCTCCACCCCAACTCCCTACATCTGCATCTCCAGCCCAGCCCTGCCTCCCAGCCCCGCCTCTTAGCCCCCGGCCCCAAACCTTCCCTTCCCTGGTTCTTCCCTCCCCAAACTGCCTGTTCTGGTTATTTCTAGGCCAGGGGTGAAGCAGGAGCCATTCTGCTGGGCACTCTGCAAACACAGAACAAGGACAGTCTCAGCCCCACGCGTCTGGCCCTTGAAGAACAAACCCAGAGGCAGAGGGACCTGGACAGACGGGATGGTGGGGGGCAATTTCCCTCAGCAGCTTGGGCCGTCCTGGCAGAATAGTGTCTCAGTCTCCCAGGAGATCACGGTAGTGGGAACCAACTGTCCATGTTGTGCTAGACAAGGGCGATAGGAAGCCGCTCTGGGGTGCCCCACTAAGCCTGGCGGGCTGGGGGCGGGGCTTTGGGTGCTGTCAGCACGCTGGGCTGCACAGCCACAGTGTACTCCAGGGATCTGGTGGCCAAGTAGTGTAGTGGCTGCACTCCCAGTCCCCTGCCCTGAGCCTCCAAACCCCCCCCCCCACCTACCCCTGACTCCTGCACCACAATCCCTGCACTGCGCCCCCCCTCACTCCTGGACTCCCTGCCCTGAGCTCCCCACACCCATACACTCCCCAGCCCCCTGTCCTGAGCTCCACCATACCCCTGCCCTGAGCTCCCCATCCTCCCACACTCCCCACCCCCTGCCCTGAGCTCCCCCACATCCTCACACTCCTCATCCCCCGCCCTGAGCTCCCCATACTCCCACATTCCCCATCCCACTGTTCACCAGGTCCTGATGAAATGCATCCCAGGATACTCAAGGAGCTGATAGAGGAGCTATCTGAGCATTTAGCTATGATTTTTGAAAAATCATGGCAGACGGGGGAGATTCCAGAAGACTGGAAAAGGGCAAATATTGTGCCCATCTATAAAAAGGGGAATAAGAACAACCCAGGAAACTACAGACCGGTCTGTTTAACGTCTGTCCCAGGGAAGATAATGGAGCAGGTAATTAAGGAAATCATATGCAAACACTTGGAAGGTAATAAAGTGATAGGGAATAGCCAGCATGGGTTTGTGAAGAACAAGTCATGCCAAACTAATCTGATAGCTTTCTTTGATAGGATAACGAGCCTTGTGGATAAGGGAGAAGCGGTGGATGTCATATACCTAGACTTTAGTAAGGCATTTGATACGGTCTCGCATGATATTCTTATTGATAAACTAGGCAACTATAACTTAGATAGGGCCACGATAAGGTGGGTGCATAATTGGCTGGATAACCGTAGTCAGAGAGTTGTTGTTAACGGTTCTAAATCCTGCTGGAAAGGGATAACAAGTGGAGTTCCTCAAGGGTCTGTTTTGGGACCCGTACTGTTCAATATCTTCATCCATGATGTAGATATTGGGATAGAGAGTACGCTTATTAAGTTTGCAGATGATACCAAACTGGGTGGGGTTGCAACTTCTTTGGAGGAGAGGGACATAATTCAAAATGACCTTAGCAAGTTAGGGAAATGGTCAGAGGTAAACAGGATGAGGTTTAATAAAGAGAAATGCAAAGTGCTCCACTTAGGAAGGAACAATCAGTTCCATACATACAAGATGGGAAGCGACTGTCTAGGAAGGAGCATGGTGGAAAGGGATCTAGGGGTCACAGTGGACCACAAGTTGAATATGAGTCAACAGTGTGATGCTGTTGCAAAAAAAGCAAATATGATTCTAGGTTGTATCAACAGGTGTGTTGTAAGCAAAACTCGTGAAGTTGTGGTACCGCCCCAGGGTCAGGAGCATGTCAGGTCTCTTCAGACATGCATGTGCCTATTGGGCCACGGCCCCTGGGTGTCACGCAGCTGGAGCGTGGCATGGCATGTGCTTGCACGTGCACAGGTGTCTGTGTGATCCGTGGGAGGCATGGCCCACGTGCGCGGTCCCTGGTCTCCCTCCCGCCTCCTCCCCCGAACTACTTAATTGGAACTACTTCCCCGGTACGGTCTCCCTGGATGACCCTGCCGACTCCAGTGCTGGAACTCCTTGTGGTGGCCCCTCCGGTGTGCCCAGGTCAGGGCCCTCCAGTCCCGGCTCGCTGCCTCCCGGGCTGGCACGGACCACCCCGCCCCCCAAGAGTCGGTCGAGGGCAGGGAAGTAGGGGCAGGTGGCAGCCCCTGCTGCGGCGCCGCCCCTGGTGGCCATGGCGTACGCCTGCCGCAGCTGTTTTACTTTCAGGTGCTCCCACGGCAGAAGATGCAAAAGGCCCTGGAAGGAAAGCCCTCCTGCTTTTTTACCACGGGAGGATGTGGGCTACCAACCGAAGCTCTGAGCCAAGGACTGAAGGACCCGTCCAAGCCGTGGCCGTACTCCCGAGACTTGACCGAAGCCAGCTCTCTCTTCCATGACTGCTGCAAGCCTCAACCGAGAACGTGGCGAGTGCTGCCCGTGCTCCCACAATTCCCTCTCCCCCTTTCCACTGAGGATTCTGAAGGACCGTCAGCTGGTGATTTTTGGCTCTGACTGTAAGGGATGAATTGAGCCGGGAACGTAGCTGGTCCTCTTGGGCTGGGCAGAAGCTTTTGATGGGATGAGATGGGTTTTGGTCAGCCGGCGTGTGCCTAAAGAGCGTGGGTGGTGGCGATGCGGGAGAAGCGGCGCGTCGGAGGGAATTGCTCGCGTGTCCTGTTGTTGAGCAGTATGGCGAAGGCAGAAGTTCTCTTTGTGAGGGGTTTGGCAGTGCCTCGGAGTAGTAGAGCAAGGCCAGTGTTGATGCTGTGGCAGCTCTTTGTCTAGGCGTTTTGTCTAGGCCTGAATGAAGGCTCTGGGTAGCGTGGTCCAGAAGTGCTTAGTTCCACGAGCGTCTGGAGAGACTCCCTGGCGCGCTCCCTGAGCGGGTCCCGGCGGCCCTTGTGGGTGGGAAAAGGGCAGGAGGAAGCCCTGTTGCCTGAGGACAGAAGAGGAGGCCTCCGTGCCTCCCACACAGGAAGCGGGGGGCTGCCGAGGGATTCCCCGCAGGCGGAATCCTGGCCTGGCCTTTAGCTACTTGCAGCCTGGAGTGAAGGCGCGGAGTCAAAAGAGGCCGGCCCACACGTAGCAGAGGATGGTTTCAATCCATCGACCTCTGGGTTATGGGCCCAGCACGCTTCCGCTGCGCCACTCTGCTCCTTTTGGGTTAGACTGCCCGCAATCCACTCTAGCACCTGGGCTGCACTGGCACGGCCAGGCAGAGGAGCAGGCTGCTAGGCAGCGTTTCGGAAACCCCTTCGAGGTCTCTGTGGCGCAATGGGTCAGCACGTTTGGCCGTTAACCGAAAGGATGGTGATTCGAGCCCACCCAGGGACGTGGCTACGCACGGCCTCCTGGCGCTTGCTAGCGGGCTCCCTTTTGCCACCTCCAAGCCATCCCTCTCGTCCTCCGTGAGGTCACCTTGTGGCCGGCAAGGTTCAGGGGCCGTGCCGTGCCACAGGAGCCCGTCTCCCAGCAACCGCGCCGGGGCCTCGGTCTCGGCCTCAGGGCTTAAGCCCCGAGCCCAAGCGCGAAAGCTCCAGCCGGGCAGGTGTCGCTCCCCTCCCGCCTCTACGCCAGCTGAGAGGGAGAAACGCACGAGCCGCGCGGGTTCTTAGCCGCCTCCCTCCTGCGGGCCTGTTTGCTGCACAGACCTCTGGGCCTGTCTCATGCCTCCCCTGGGAAGCGTGGCCGCGCGAACTGAGCCCCAGTCGCAGCTCCTGAGGTTTCCTGTGCAGCCTTGGACTTGCATGGCTGCCATGGTTTCTCTTTGGAAGGGACTCGGTCCCGCTTGGACAGGCGACTCGCCCGTGTCACTCCAAACGCCATCTTGTGGCTGTCTTTTTCCCCCACAGCCAGAACACCAGGATTCGCCTCCCACGGCAGAAGATGCAAAAGGCCCTGGAAGGAAAGCCCTCCTGCTTTTTTACCTCGGGAGGATGTGGGCTACCAACCGAAGCTCTGAGCCAAGGACTGAAGGACCCGTCCAAGCCGTGGCCGTACTCCCGAGACTTGACCGAAGCCAGCTCTCTCTTCCATGACTGCTGCAAGCCTCAACCGAGACCGTGGCGAGTGCTCCCACAATTCCCTCTCCCCCTTTCCATTGAGGATTCTGAAGGACCGTCAGCTGGTGATTTTTGGCTCTGACTGTAAGGGATGAATTGAGCCGGGAACGTAGCTGGTCCTCTTGGGCTGGGCAGAAGCTTTTGATGGGATGAGATGGGTTTTGGTCAGCCGGCGTGTGCCTAAAGAGCGTGGGTGGTGGCGATGCGGGAGAAGCGGCGCGTCGGAGGGAATTGCTCGCGTGTCCTGTTGTTGAGCAGTATGGCGAAGGCAGAAGTTCTCTTTGTGAGGGGTTTGGCGTGCCTGGGAGTAGTAGAGCAAGGCCAGTGTTGATGCTGTGGCAGCTCTCTGTCTAGGCGTTTTGTCTAGGCCTGAATGAAGGCTCTGGGTAGCGTGGTCCAGAAGTGCTTTGTTCCACGAGCGTCTGGAGAGCCTCCCTGGCGCGCTCCCTGAGCGGGTCCCGGCGGCCCTTGTGGGTGGGAAAAGGGCAGGAGGAAGCCCTGTTGCCTGAGGACAGAAGAGGAGGCCTCCGTGCCTCCCACACAGGAAGCGGGGGGCTGCCGAGAGCTTCCCCGCAGGCGGCATCCTGGCCTGGCCTTTAGCTACTTGCAGCCTGGAGTGAAGGCGCGGAGTCAAAAGAGGCCGGCCCACACGTAGCAGAGGATGGTTTCGATCCATCGACCTCTGGGTTATGGGCCCAGCACGCTTCCGCTGCGCCACTCTGCTCCCTTGGGGCTAGACTGCCCGCAATCCACTCTAGCACCTGGGCTGCACTGGCACGGCCAGGCAGAGGAGCAGGCTGCTAGGCAGCGTTTCGGAAAGCCCTTCGAGGTCTCTGTGGCGCAATGGGTCAGCGCGTTCGGCTGTTAACCGAAAGGATGGTGATTCGAGCCCACCCGGGGACGTGGCTACGCTCGGCCTCCTGGCGCTTGCTAGCGGGCTCCCTTTTGCCACCTCCAAGCCATCCCTCTCGGCCTCGGTGAGGTCACCTTGTGGCCGGCAAGGTTCAGGGGCCGTGCCGTGCCACGGGAGCCCGTCTCCCAGCAACCGCGCCGGGGCCTCGGCCTCAGGGCTTAAGCCCCGAGCCCAAGCGCGAAAGCTCCAGCCGGGCAGGTGTCGCTCCCCTCCCGCCTCTACGCCAGCTGAGAGGGAGAAACGCACGAGCCGCGCGGGTTCTTAGCCGCCTCCCTCCTGCGGGCCTGTTTGCTGCGCAGACCTCTGGGCCTGTCTCATGCCTCCCCTGGGAAGCGTGGCCGCGCGAACTGAGCCCCAGTCGCAGCTCCCGAGGTTTCCTGTGCAGCCTTGGACTTGCATGGCTGCCATGGTTTCTCTTTGGAAGGGACTCGGTCCCGCTTGGACAGGCGACTCGCCCGTGTGACTCCAAACGCCATCTTGTGGCTGTCTTCTTCCACAGCCAGAACACCAGGATTCGCCTGCTCCTGGGTGGCCTGTGTCCCTTTCGGGCCATGGCGGCCGCTATGCGCCCGTAGACGGCCACGTTCCTCCTCCTAGTACAGAGATCATGGACGCTGGGGCCCTGCCCCCAAACCTCAATGAGGTCCATGACCTCCACACTAGACCAGGAGGGTGCGCGCCATCTACGGCCCCTGGCTGGCCCCTGGGTGCTGGGGGACTGGGCGGGGGGACGGCTCGCTGGCACTGGCTGCCTGGCTCATCCTGCAGCCCCTGGCTCGGGGCAGAGACTGCTGGCAGGGCTGGCTCTGGCAAGTGCCGTCTGGCCAGAGTCTACCCCTTTGAGGGCCCCAGGGCTGGGGAGAGGAGAGGAGTTTTCCTGGTTTGGCCCAGAGCAGCCACCAGGGGAACCTGGGGAGGGCTGGGCTCCAGCTACTTCGAATTAAGTGGCTACACAGCCCTTAATTCCAACTACTGAATTCGAATTTGGCGTTACTCCTGGTAGAATGAAGTTTACCTAGTTCGAATTAAGTCCAAACTAGCGGTTTGTATGTGTAGCACCTATGAACGTTACTTCCAACTAACGGCTGTTAGTTCGAATTAACTTTGTAGTGTAGACATACCCATAGTTCCTATACAACTAGCAGCTAATGGGTAGTCTCCAGTAGTTTAAATCTTGGGGCATTTGGAAAAGGAGGGGAGCTACATGTGTGCGGGGTGTATTGTTGCCCTCTGCTGGATGGACTGTAAATGCTTTATGTATGTATCATATGCCCTATAGTGCTAACAGTTAATGGAGATTCTCCTCTAGCTCACACCTGGCATTTTCTAAAGTAATATATGTGTGTGTATGTGCGAGAAAGAGCAAGAGCCTGGGGGCTCCCTCATGTCTCCTCCCCATCCTGATCTGCTTGGCTTAAGTGCAGGAAAGAAGAAGTAGTGAGCTTTGTGTATTTGACATCAGGTGGAAGCAGGGGAATGGAGGAGTAGTGGGAACAAGAGCACTTGGCTTCTTTTCCTGCAGACCGAGAGGGGTGGGGACTGGGTTGAGCTATATAAATCAGATGCCGCTCCATGCCTCAGTTTCCCCCTTCATACAATGCCGATGACACAGAGAATGTTTGTAAAGTGCCTTGTTGTTAGCCCATGGGGCAGAGGGGGAAACTCGGTCTCAGAAGCAGACTGGGGGGAGGTAAAACCCTACCTAGGCAGCGCTGGTTCCACTACGTCACGCTGCCAGACCGGTCTGAGTGGGTCCCTCTCTTGGCTGCTCCTCCCCCCAGGAGGAGTGGGTTCCTCTCCATCGGCTGCAGGAACCAGCATTTCAAGGTCTTTGCCAATGGGCAGCCGTTCTGCAATTCAGCTCTGCCGCGGCTTCCAGCAGATCGATACACTGGAGATCGATGGTGCCGTGGTCGGGTCCTGTGCCCAGTTCTGAGCCCGACCGGTGCCGCTGCCCAGACGGAGATGAGTGGCACACACACGACACCCCCCTACGGCCGCCCTCGCAGACCCAATAAACCTCTCCCTTTCGCAGAACGACTCTGCTCCTGCGTGGTTCTGGGGCTACTTGTGTGTGTGTCCTAGACCCCCTTTCTGCTCAGCGCAGATAGAGACTCCTCTGCAGGTAGAGCTGAGTGCGACGCCTGCACTGGGATGGCGTATTGGGATAATGTACTGACAGCTCCTCTGCGCCACCCCTCCTCTTCCTGCCGCTGCAACATCAAATTAACCTTCCTGGTCTGCCCCCGTCCTCCCTCCGGTACCAGGAGACCCCACGCATGATGGGAGGGGCTGCAAACTGGGGAGCAGGCTACTGCAGGGCTGAGGGCAGCAAACCAGCCCCCAGAGCCCTGCAGGGCCTGGCCACGGGGAAGGGGAACTGATGTGAGCAGCATTTAGAGCTCGGGGGGGGCTGCGGGGAGGAGGACAACGGAGCCACGAGCAGGACAGGGGGTGAGCCAGCACCAGTGAGTCTCAGGGGGTATGTCTACACTACCCCGCTAGTTCGAACTAGGGGGGTAATGTATGCATACCGAATTTGCTAATGAAGCCCGGGATTTGAATTTCCCGGGCTTCATTAGCATAAAGCCGGCGCCGCCATTTTTAAAAGCCGGCTAGTGCGAACCCCGTGCCGTGGAACGAGGAGTACAGATAGTTCGGAATGGCTACGTAGTTCGAACTATCTAGCCCATGCCGCGTGTAGCCGCGCGGCACGGGGTTCGCACTAGCCGGCTTTTAAAAATGGCGGCGCCGGCTTTATGCTAATGAAGCCCGGGAAATTCAAATCCCGGGCTTCATTAGCAAGTTCGGTATGCATACATTACCCCCCTAGTTCGAACTAGCGGGGTAGTGTAGAAATACATACCCAGGGGGACTAGAGCCTCCAGGCCTGGCCCCCGTTGAGAGAGAAGCTCAGAGATTGGAGCTGGGGCAGCCAGGAGCCCCCCACTTCTTTGTGGGGTGCAGAACAATGACTGCTCCCGAGGGGGGAAAGGAAGGTGCCTGCACTGCAGGGCCTCCCTGGAGAGACAGTATCGGTCCCTGGCAGACAAAGGTGGAACCAGTTCCAGGGCCTGGCCAGGAAAGAGCCCAAGTCCTGGGAGAAATCAGGCTCCATGCTCAGCTGTGAGTCCGAGTCCCATAGACAAAAGCGCCCCAGGGCAGTGGTGGATTCTCCACATGTCAATGGGTCTAGTGCAGGCCAGAGGCCTTGCTGGGATGCGCTAGGGCAAAGCCCAGGGCTGGGGCCGGACGGGAGCCCGTGAGAGGCAGCGGGGCGAGTGGGAGGCTCTAACTCTTGCTCCTGGCCAGGAAGTCCAGTGCTGGGTGACACCAAGGCCACGTCTGCACTGCAGGCATTTTGCTCAAGAACAACTGTTCTTGTGCAAAAACTTGTGGCGCGTCTACACTGCACGTGAATTCTTGTGCAAGTAAATTTGCAGTAAAGCATCAGAAAAGAGGGCTTCTTGCACAGGAGTTATTCCTCTCCCCACGAGGAATAAGCCCCTTTTGTGCAAGAGCTGTTGTGCAAGAAGGCAGCGTGGACGGGCACCAGAGGCTTCTTGAGCAAGACACTTTTATGGCTAAAATGGTCATCAGAGCTTTCTTGCACGAGAAAGCGTTCACAGTGCCATGGACACTCTTGTGCAAAAGCACATGGCAGGGTGGAGGTGCTCTTGCACGAGACCTTTTGCGCAAGAACTCCGGTGTGAAACAGTTCTTGTGCAAGAAGCCTGCAGTGTAGGGCAGGGAGCAGCCTATGGGGCTACTGGAGCTGCTGGCTGCAGGATGCCCAGTCAGGGAGTGGGGGGGACCCCTAGGAATGGCTCCAACTTCCCAGAGGGGTGGCCAGAGGCAGGACATTTGCCTGGCAGGGTGAGGTGGGGGGGGGGGCAGTGACCTCACAGGGGCTTTGGGCAGCCCTCAGCAGATCAGGCAAAGGGCAGGTGGGGAGGTGGTGACCTCACAGAGGAACCCACATCTCAGGCTGAGAAAAGGGGGGGGCGGGCCCAGGGGACTTTGGAGACCCCCGGTTGCTTTAGCTCTGGTGCGTCTCCTGCTCACAGTTGCTTTGTCCTCTGTGAGTTCCACATCCGGACAGCGTTTTGCAGAAGGTAAGAGCCCCCAGGGGTTTGGATCCCGCCCGGGGCCGGCTGGGTTCCAGGCAGGCCCAGCCCTCGGTCAAGGGCCAGAAGTGCCTGTGCAAGACCGAGCCGATAAGCAAGGGGCCATTTGGGGGCTGGGGGCAGTCGCTCTGGGGAGCTGGAACCCCTGGATTTCGCTCTGCAGGCTGCGCCCCAAGCTCCCCTTTGCTCCCCTCATTTGCAGCATGGCCAAACACATCAGGCTGTGGTTCCGCAAAGCCCTGAAGATGGCCCCAGGGCCGGTGGGAAGCAGCTCCTCCGTCCCCGCGGGCGGGGAAGCTGAATCCCACCAGCTCGGGGCGACTCGCCCACCGGCCAGGCCCCTCCGGACCTGGCTCCAGAGGCGGCTGGGAAGGCGGGACCCAGCCCAGCGGGGCAGCCGGGTAGGGTGGCTCTGGGGCCTCCTCTGTGGAGAGAAACACCTGCCCCAGGAGCCCAGCCCCCATTACCACCAGGGGGCATCGCCCTGCCCGGCCCCCGGGGACCTGCCAGTCTCCGGGAGCCCCCAGCCTCTCTGCACCAGCCCCTGCAGCTGTGGGTCCAGCTCAGTGAGCAGCAGCGCCTGGGCCTCCAGCTGCAGCCGGGCCACCTCCTGCAGCCGCTCAGACCCAGGTGAGGGGCCGTGAACATGCTGGGCCCAGGGGCTCACCCAGTACACGGGGGGGCAGCCCCAGTGTCTGCCCCGCAGCCAGGGCAATGGATGGGGGCGGGAGCTGCTGCTTGGCTCTCTTGTTCCTGGCGGGGGCTCTGCTGAGGGCGTTGGCAGATGTGAGGGTGGAAGGGGGATGGGTCCCTGCGAGGGGCGTGTGGGGCCCAAGCTGCCCTGGGTCCCTGACATGGGGGCGCGTGACCCCTGCTGGCCGCTGGAGTCACCCTGGTCCCTTCCCTCCCGCACAGAGCCCCCCTGCGCCTCGGCGGAGCTCTGCCAGGAGCGGATGGACTCCCGGGTGGAGGAAGGGGCCATCTATGATATTGAAGAGCAGCTCCACACCCGGGACACGGTAGGAACCTTCTCCACACGGGGGGGACCCGAGATTGTCCGGCCCCTTCCCAGCACGTCCCCCCCTCCGGGAGGGGCTTGTCCCTGGGGATCCCCCTGGGGCCCCTTCTCCTGCATGACCTGGGCCCCCCAAGCTGAGGTCTCTTGTCATGCACCAGCTGGGCCCCCACAAGCCTGAGGAAGCAGTTGGGGGGGGAGTGTGGGTGCTTGGACAACCGGCAGCTCCCACCTCCACTCCTGGGAGGCCTGAGCCCTGCAGCTGTCCGTGGGGGGCAGGCAGGCCCCAGGCTCACAGACTCTCTCTGGGGTGCAGAGCCCAGCCGCCCTGCAGCGGTTCCTCCTGGCCGTCCCCCCCGCCTGCCTCGCCGCCCTCCAAAGGGGCGAGGACACCCTGGCGCCGCGCTGCTGCAAGGACACCATGATGGCCAGGATCGTGGTGAGCGAGTCGCGGCGGCCGGGAGGAGGGGAGGGGATACGTGGGGTGGACAGGGGTCTGCCTGGGCCATGGCGGCGGGTGGGGGTGCTGGAAATGGGATGGGTGGGGCCAGGAGTGCTGGAGGGGGAGGGGGAGGTGGACATGGGGAGGGTGGGTGGGGATGCTGGAGGAGGGAGGGACACAGAAATGGGGCAGGTCTGGGGTGCTGGACAGGGAGGGGGATTCGGAACAGGGAGGGGTCTCCCCGGGCCATGGGGGGGGGGGGGAGCTGGAAGGTTAGCAGAGCGGGCTGCTGAGGATGCGCCTGGGGAGCAGGGAGGAGGAGGTTCAGAGGCTGGTCACCAGGGCAGTGAGGGGCAGGAGACGGCCTGGGGACAAGGATTGAGCTGGTCCCGGTTTGGGAGGGGGGTGCTGGGAGGGGCCCTGTGCCGGGCAGGGGGGCTACAGGCCAGCGGGAGGCAGTGGGGTTGGATCCTGCTGGGTGGGGGCGCTGGCCGTGTGAGCGTCTCTTGGGGGCCCCAGCCTCACACGCCCCTTTGTCTCCTTGGGTCTCACAGGAGATCATGGAGGACTCCCCCACCCCACTGGTCTTGGCCGACTGCCTCAACGCCGCCTGCAGCCTCAGGTACCGACCCCCCCCGCCGCCTCCCCCCCAGAGCAGATCCCCTGACCAGGGAGTGGGAAAGTCTCTGTCTCCTGGGCTATGTCTAGACTGCAAGCCTCTTTCGAAAGAGAGCACCCAGTGAGTCTGGATGCTCTCTTTGGAAGAAGCCCTAGTTCCATTCAAGAACGCCTTCGTTCGAAAGAAGCACTTTCCAAAGAAGGCGTTCTTCCTCGTGAAATGAGGTTTACCGCCGTGGAAAGAAAAGCCGCGTTCTTTCGATTTAATTTCGAAAGAACGCGACTGCAGTCTAGACGCAGGTGATGTTTTTTCGGAAAAAGGCTACTTTTCCCGAAAAACCCCCTGAGTCTGGACACAGCCCTGCTGCTGAAGTAACAGTCTCTGCCCCTCTCTCCTGCCAGCACCTTGCAGCCTCCCCTACAGGCCCAGCTCCTGAGCCCCCTGCTGAGGGCGGCCGTGGGACAGACTGTGTCTGGGGACTGGCAGCAGGAGCCCATCCACACACAGGTACGTCCCTCCGGGCCCTGCTCCCGGGCTGGGCTGGAGCTCCAGAGAGGAGTGGGGGTGGGGGCAGAGGGAGAGAAGAAGCTGCAGGTTTGGATCCTTCCCTCCAGGTTTCCCGTTGCTCTCCCTGGGGGCCCGTCCCTTCCATGCCCAGCCTGGGCTCCTCCCTGCTCTGCGAGGCGGCTCAGACCCTGCTCAAGGCTGCACCCCGGGGCCAGCGGGTGGCCTGGATTCCCCAACCCCCCTCTGACCCAGGGCTCCCCCTTGTCTTGCAGCAGTTCATCCGGGCCCTTCCCGTCGACCTCCAGGCCCTACTGGCAAGCCTCCTCGCCGAGTCCCCAGACACCGCCAGGCTGCAGCTGATCATGGAGGTGAGCCCCGTGGGGGGGACGGGGCCATTGGCCCTGCTTCCTCGGGGGGCCGAGAGAGGAGCTGTGTCAGTGGCTGGGGGGGGGGGGCACAGTCTGAGAGGAGCCCCAGGCTCTGCCCAGAACCGGCGCCTCCCTACGGGTCCTGACCTGCCTCTTTCCCCCCCAGCACCTGAGCCCGTGGCTGGAGTCCCGCCTGCCCCAGGAGCGAGCCAGGGCCCTTGGCAGCACCACGGCCCTGCTGGGAGTCGCCACCACCCTCCCGGGGTTTGAGGTAAGTGACCTCGGAGCCGGGGGGTCTGGGGCTGCAGGGCGCGGGGCTGGGAGCGTCCCCGGGAGGCAGAGCTGGGAATGGGCCGGGAATGGGCCGCGTTCTCCTTTCCCCGGGGAGGGGCGACCCTGGGCCTTTCCGGGGGGCACCTGGGCCCCAGACTGGGGAGTGGCCGTCAGTGGATCCCCTTGTTCCACCCCCGGAGTGACCCTTCAGTCGGGGCCATTGCTCAGGGTTGTCTCCTCGCAAGGCCGGCCCCGCCCCGCCCCGCCCCGCCCCGGGAGGTGTCTCTGTCCGTCCCCGAGCTCAGAACCGCCTCGGCGGCCGTTAGCATGGGACGTGCAGCCCCAGGATGCTGAGGGACCCCCCCTCTTCTCTCCCCTCAGAACTCCGCCGACTGGCCGAGGATGGGTCACCACGTGGCCCAGCTGGGCCTTTTTATTTCGGACCCATCCAAAGACGTCAGCCGGCTGGCCCGGAAGGGGGTGCACAGCCTGTACCGACTCCTCCTGCACCACAGGGGTAAGGAACCCAGCCGGGACCTGGGCCCCAGGGACACCCTGAGGGTGCCGGCGGCGGGGGGAGGGGACCCAGCCCTTTTCCCCCAGACTGGCCCAAGGGGGGATGCGTCCCTCTGTGTTCCCCTTCTGCCCCCTGTGCCCCTCCATTTGCCCAGGGATGCCTGCAGGGACCCGTGGGAGGGGAAGGGCTCAGACCTGCCAGCAGAATCACCCTGGTTTGTCTCTTGCAGGCCTCAACATCCACCAGGCAGAGGACCTGTGGTGCAGGCACTACTATAAGGAGAGATGGGTCCTGGCGCACAGCAACACCGTGCGGGTGGGAGAGGTAAGGACGCGCTGCCAGGGCAGGGCAGGGCTCGGGGGTGGGGCTGGCTGGGGCCCTCGTGCGGGTAGGACGCGGGGTGGGAGCGGGGAGTCGCTGATCGAATGGTCGATGCATTTTCCCTCGACTATTCGAGCCGTGGACAGGGCGGCGCTGCCCCTTTGTGACGCTGTCCCGGCGTTTCAAAGGGGCGGCGCTTCCTAGGGGCAGCGCCGCACCTTGCCCCGGATCTCCCGTAGGAGGGGAAGCAGGGCGGGGGGGGGGCAACACTTTTTGATGGAGGTCGCTCCAAGATGTTGGCCAGTGGCCTAGGGCTGCTCTGTTGTGCGGAGGGGGGTGAGGTCTGGGAGGGTCTTGGGGGCAGGAGGAAGGTGTGACCTGGGGCAGGGGTTGGGGTGCAGGGTGAGGAGAGCGTCTGGGTGCAGGGTCTGGAAGGGAGTTTGCAGAAGGAGGAAGCTGTTTTAGCCCCAGGAGTTGGGGCCGGGCTCTGGGCCGTCAGCTGAAACCTCCCGTGCTCTTGATTTCAGGTCTTTGGGCAGCTCTTCACGCCAGAGCAGGAGAACTGCTTTTTAGACAAGGCTCTGCTCGCTGCCCGCTCCCCCCTGAGGCGCCCCAGCCAGGCCGGGCTGGTCCTGGCCCACGCCCTGCATGGGCAGGCCCATCAGCTCCTGGGATACATGGTGAGCAGCCGGAGCAGATGCAGGAGAGCGGGGCAGGGCCAGGGTCTCCTTCCCATCCCCTCAGGGAGTCCCCCGCCCCTTTCCTCATGCTGCCCCCACCCCACGTCCCTGCTGGGTGGGTCAGAAGCTCACCCTGCGGGCCTGACGGGGGGTGACCAGAGAGCAGAACAAGTCTCAGCGCAGGGGGGAGGAGGGGGGAAATGCTGGGGGGGCCCAGTACCCCTGAGTCCCCAGGGATGAATGTGACGGATTCTGCTTCCCTTGCAGCAGGAAGACAGCCAGTGAGAGCACAAGGAGCTGAGGAGCCAGCAGCTGCGTCCCCCTCCCCCCAACCCTCCCAATTGTTTAGAATGTATTTAAATTCGGATTAAATAACGTTTCAAAAACCATTTGGATCAGGCTTTGTCAATAATTTTTAATGGGGGGGGGGGCATTTTGGCAAGTGGTCAAGGGCCACATTTCTACCGAGGAGTTTGGGGTCTGGGACGGGGCGGTTGGGTGCAGAAGAGAGCTGAGGGGAGGAGCCTGGGTGCGCACCGTCCATTGCATCATCACGCGGCGCCATTGTGCTAGTGCTGGAGCTTGGGTGACTGGTTTAATTTGAATGTTTACACAGATTAGGTGTTTTAACTTTAGGAAACTTCATTTTCAATAAGGTAAAATGTTAATTTCTGTCTACCACAAAGGGTTTCAAAGTTTTCTTTCTTAAAGGCAGGGATGAGGAACCTTTTTTGTCTCCAGGGCCACTGACCCCCAGAAAAACCAGTTGGGGACCACACACGAGAAAAGCAAAATACAAAAACCCTTCTTCCAAAGCCCACAAGCCTCACTGAGGTGAGGGGAAGGGACAGGGAGGACTGAGGTTCGGGGATCCCTCATTTTTGGCCCCCCCTCAGATTGAGAGGGACCCGCAAATGCCACTCTCCCTGGAACCCAGGAGAGTTAATCTGTGCTGGGGTTGGAGTGCCAGGGGAGTGAGATGTCTCAGTCGGGGCCACATTCGTGAGGCTTGGGGGGGGTTGGAGGCGCCAGGGACGCATTCAGATAGAGCAGGGGAGCCGGCAGGGACCCTGAGAGGAGAAGTGGGAGTGAGAGCCCAGCCGGGGAGACACAAGGAAACCAGAGTCAGTCTAGTATCTCTCAGGCAGCTGGGGTAGACACCCCCCACCCCAAACCCCAGCCTCCTGTTGGATCCTCCTCCCACAGTTAACTGCCTCTGAGTCTGCACCCAAACTCCCATCGCTGCCCTGAACCTGTCCCAGAGCCTGCAACCCGCAGCCTCTCCCGCGCCCCACTCCCCAGCCATCCTGCACCGTAACCCCAGCCTCAGGCCAGCGAACCTGAGTGAGGGTGGGGGAGCCCAAGCAGCAGAGGGAGGGGGGAGTGGAATGAGTGGGGGCGTGGCCTCAGAACAGGGGCAGGGGTAGGTGCGGGGAAGGGGGCGGAGCAATGGTAGTGGCCTCTAATGCCCACACCCCTCCCTTCGGCATCGCTTATGTCCCATGTCCGCCCCCTCCTGAGCCCACAGCCGGTGCCAAGGCCTCGTGCCCAGGGCGGGGTCGCCCCTGTGAGCTGCCAGCCATACTGGGGAGAGGCGAGAGGGTCTGGGCTGCTGTGTCCGTTGCTGGCTCCTGTCAGGCCTTTGCACCAAGTCCTGGTGCAGCCTGAGCAAACCTGGGTCCTTCCCTGCTCCTCCAACACCACCTGGGCAAAGGGAGGAGAGTCCCCAACAGCCTCTGTCACTTCGGCCTCCTGTCGGGGGAACATGCCCCCTGCAGCATGATCCCCTGTAGATCTAGCCCTCTGGGCACTCACCCAAGGTCTCTACACGGCAGCTGCTCTGTGCCTAGTGCTGGCACTGCAGAGCCATTTGCCACTTTGCACCCGACTGTCACCAGGTCCTTTCCATTTGCAGGGCCGGCCACATCTCCTGCCCGCTAGGCCATTGGCTGCACCCTCGTCTCGCTCCTCCTGGTGTCTGTATCCGTCATCACCTTGGTGCTGGAGAGATGGGGCCTGCCCCAGCCTGCCGGGCTGCAAGGGACTCCTGTTGGGAGCAGCTGCATGGGAACCAGAGGCCCAAGAATGGGAGAACCCTATTGACCTGCTGTGAGCAGGAGACGGGGGTGGGGAGGGGGCTGGGGAGGTACCTGTACTCAGCTCTGAATGGGGGCTGGGGAGACACAGACACTGCTGATGATTGCTGCACTGTGGGCCCCTGGGTTACAGTCTATGCCCAGGCAGCTCCTCCAGTCACTGCCTGTCACATTACTGGATCTTGAGGGGAGCAGCCAGATCACTGCTGCACCCATAGGTGGGGGTGTTGGCCCCAGAAAATGGTAGAAAAGGGGGCCATGTGGGGTGCTGAATAGAAGCTTATTATCTGATAGTCCTATGTAAGCTATTTATGTGGTTGTATAACGTCTGTGTGTGTAGTTAGGAATCTGTAGTCTGTGTGGATCCTGAATATTTCTCTGCATGTGGTTGAGCATTGGGCAGAGCCCGGCCTGTGGACATGCTAATTAGCGAGGCCCTGTGGGACAATGGCACTGAATGGGCCAAGGACACACCTAAAGCATGAGGGCGGACACCTAAGAGCGGCCAGCAGAGAGAGGCTGAGGACCAGGTGATCTCCTGCAGCCAAGAAGAGGCCAGGAAGGAGGGATAAATAGGCCATGTGGTCGATGCCATCTTGGTTCTCAGCTCAGCACTTCATCCCAGAGGCAGCATTGCAGGGATCGAAGAGCCCGAGAGACCTGTGAACCCATCCTGACCCTAGGATGTGCAACAAGAACTCTTAAACCAGCAGCTGTAACATCTCTGCTAGAGGCTGCATCGAGAACTGGGAGATTCGGTGCATGTAACATACTATTCCTTTAACAACCTTACTCTCATGCTTTTCTTTATTGTAATAATAAACCTTTAGGTGTTAGATGCTAAAGGATTGGCTCAGCATGATTTGTGGGTAAGATCCAGAGGGTAAATTGACCAGGGATCTGTGGCTGGTTTCTTGGGACCAGACAGAACTTGTTCGGGGTAGGTGGGATTGGGTGCTAGGACCCCCACCGGTGTATGAGGCCCGGGGCCATCGGGGGCATGGATATTGCTGGGGTGCCGGAGGGGTTTTGCTCGTGAGGCTTCAGGCAGGCAGCTGAAGCGCTCTGTGGGACTGGTTTGTGGCCTGTGTGGAGAGGTCACCAGTCTGGGGGCTGTAAGGAGCCCCGGATTTGAGCAATTCGCCCTGAGCAGACGCCCTCAGCTGTGCCCAGACACGGCCCGGTCCGTCACACTGCCCCTCAGCCTGCAGGCCTCTCTTCGCTCTCAGCCAGGCCAAGGGCTGAGCCCCGCTGTGGCCTGCCCCAGCCAGCCAGCCAGCCCAGCTCCTCCTCCTGCACAAACAGTCCCGCCTGCTCCTTTAGCAAAGCAGAGCGGGCTGGTTGTGGAACTTCTGGGAGACTGAGGTTCAAGTCCCAGGTCTGCTGCAGAGCCCTTGGCCCTGCCACTCCCCTGAGTGGGCCGCAGCTCCCGTCTGTGAAACGGGGACACTGATTCTAACTCGTCTAAGGGGAGCATTTTCAAAGCCCTAAGGGAGTTGGGAGCACAAGTGTGTGACTGTGCTTTGTGCCCACTCCTTGGTGCTCCTAAATCCCCCAGGTGCTTAGCTTGGGAGCTTTTCCGGGCAGGGGCTGCGGCTAGGGTTGCCAGGTGTCCCGTTTGAACCGGACAGTCCAGTATTTGAGCTTTCTGTCCAGGAGATAAATTGAGAAAATATCTCAGTTTTCTAAATAAGATGTACTCTAGGTTGTGATGCAATGGCAAGTATGACTGGTATTTTTATTGACCATCTGGCAACCCTGGCTGCGGCTGCCTCTCACTACTCTGGTGTGGACAAAGCACTGCAGTCATCCCGGGACAACGCCTCCCTCCTCTTCCTCCCTCCTGTGGCTGGCACCTCCATGTCCTGTAGCCTGGCCCCCCTCCCTTTACTCCATTCTTCACCAACCCTTCCAGCTCCTTGACTTCCATTTCTTCCAGCCTCCACCCCAACTCCCTACATCTGCATCTCCACCCCAGCCCTGCCTCCCAGCCCCGCCTCTTAGCCCCCGGCCCCAAACCTTCCCTTCCCTGGTTCTTCCCTCCCCAAACTGCCTGTTCTGGTTATTTCTAGGCCAGGGGTGAAGCAGGAGCCATTCTGCTGGGCACTCTGCAAACACAGAACAAGGACAGTCCCAGCCCCACGCGTCTGGCCCTTGAAGAACAAACCCAGAGGCAGAGGGACCTGGATAGACGGGATGGTGAGGGGCAATTTCCCTCAGCAGCTTGGGCCGTCCTGGCAGAATGGTGTCTCAGTCTCCCAGGAGATCACGGTAGTGGGAACCAACTGTCCATGTTGTGCTAGACAAGGGCGATAGGAAGCCGCTCTGGGGTGCCCCACTAAGCCTGGCGGGCTGGGGGCGGGGCTTTGGGTGCTGTCAGCACGCTGGGCTGCACAGCCACAGTGTACTCCAGGGATCTGGTGGCCAAGTAGTGTAGTGGCTGCACTCCCAGTCCCCTGCCCTGAGCCTCCAAACACCCCCCCCCCCACCTACCCCTGACTCCTGCACCACAATCCCTGCACTGCGCCCCCCCTCACTCCTGGACTCCCTGCCCTGAGCTCCCCACACCCATACACTCCCCAGCCCCCTGTCCTGAGCTCCACCATACCCCTGCCCTGAGCTCCCCATCCTCCCACACTCCCCACCCCCTGCCCTGAGCTCCCCCACATCCTCACACTCCTCATCCCCCGCCCTGAGCTCCCCATACTCCCACATTCCCCATCCCACTGCTCTGAGCTCCCCCACATCTACAAACTTCCCACCCCCCTGCCCTGAGCTCCCCCACATCCTCACACTCCATCCCCCTAACCTGAGCTCCCCACACCCACACACCCCAGCCCTGAGCTCCCTGGATTCCACACATTCAAATTTCTCACAGGTAATTTCCTGTCATTCAGTTTGGACACAGGCCGGCTAACCTTGTGAGGAGGGCTTTAAACTAGGTTCGACGGGGACAGGTGAGCAAAGCCCACAGGTAAGTGCTGAATGTGCGGGACTGAGAGATGGGTTGGAAATGGGGGGGATTACGGCCTATAATGGGAAGGAGCAAGGAGGGTCAGGGCACAACAGGGAGGCAAGATCAAATCACTATCTTAGATGCCTATATACAAATCCAAGAAGTATGGGTAATAAGCAGGAAGAACTGGAATTGCTAACCAATAAATACAACTTTGATATCATTGGTATTACAGAAACCTGGTGGGATGGGACGCACGATTGGAATGTTGGTATGGAAGGGTACGGCTTGCTCAGGAAGGACAGACAGGGAAAAAAGGGAGGAGGGGTTGCCTTGTATATTAAAAATGTACACACTTGGACTGAAGTGGAGATGAACGTAGGAGATAGCGGTGTAGACAGTCTCTGGGTTAAGCTAAAAGGGGTAAAAAACGAGGGTGATATCATGCTAGGAGTCTACTACAGGCCACCTAGCCAGGTGGAAGAGGTGGATGAGGCCTTTTTTAAACAATTAACAAAACTAGCCAAAGCCCAAGATTTGGTGGTGATGGGGGACTTCAACTATCCAGACATATGTTGGGAAACTAACACAGCGGGGCGCAGGCTATCCAAGAAGTTTCTGGACTGCATTGGAGACAACTTTCTGTTTCAGAAGGTTGAAAAAGCTACCAGAGGAGAAGCTGTTCTGGATTTGGTTTTAAGAAATAGGGAGGAACTAGTGGAGAACTTGAAAGTGGAAGACAGTATAGGGGACAGTGATCACGAAATAATAGAGTTCATGATCTTAAGGAAAGGTAGAAGGGAGACCAGCACAATTGAGCTAATGGATTTCAGGAAGGCAGATTTTGATAAGTTCAGAGAACTTGTAGGTAAGGTCCCATGGGAAGCAAGACTGAAGGGAAAAACAACTGAGGAGAGTTGGAAGTATTTCAAAGGGACGTTGTTAAGGGCCCAAAAGCAAACAATTCCGCTGTGTAGGAAAGATAGAAAATATGGCAAAAGACCAGCTTGGCTTAACAAGGAGATCTTGCATGATCTCAAAATAAAAAAGGAGTCGTATAAAAAATGGAAACTAGGACAACTAACAAAGGATGAATATAGGCAAGCAACACGGGAATGCAGGGGCAAGATTAGAAAGGCAAAGGCACAAAATGAGATCAAACTAGCTACAGGCATAAAGGGAAACAAGAAGACCTTTTATAAATACATTAAAAGCAAGAGGAAGACCAAGGACAGGGTAGGCCCACTGCTTAGTGAGGAGGGAGAAGCAGTAACAGGAAACTTGGAAATGGCGGAGATGCTCAATGACTTCTTTGTTTCGGTCTTCACCGAGAAGTCTGGAGGTGTGCCTAACGTAGTGAATACAAGCAGAGAGAGGGTAAGTTTAGAAGATAGGATACACAAAGAACAAGTTAAAAATCACTTAGGAAAGTTAGATGTCAGCAAGTCACCAGCTCCTGATGAAATGCATCCCAGGATACTCAAGGAGCTGATAGAGGAGCTATCTGAGCCTTTAGCTATGATTTTTGAAAAATCATGGCAGACAGGGGAGATTCCAGAAGACTGGAAAAGGGCAAATATTGTGCCCATCTATAAAAAGGGGAATAAGAACAACCCAGGAAACTACAGACCGGTCAGTTTAACGTCTGTCCCAGGGAAGATAATGGAGCAGGTAATTAAGGAAATCATATGCAAACACTTGGAAGGTAATAAAGTGATAGGGAATAGCCAGCATGGGTTTGTGAAGAACAAGTCATGCCAAACTAATCTGATAGCTTTCTTTGATAGGATAACGAGCCTTGTGGATAAGGGAGAAGCGGTGGATGTCATATACCTAGACTTTAGTAAGGCATTTGATACGGTCTCGCATGATATTCTTATTGATAAACTAGGCAACTATAACTTAGATAGGGCCACGATAAGGTGGGTGCATAATTGGTTGGATAACCGTAGTCAGAGAGTTGTTGTTAACGGTCCTAAATCCTGCTGGAAAGGGATAACAAGTGGAGTTCTTCAAGGGTCTGTTTTGGGACCCGTACTGTTCAATATCTTCATCAATGATGTAGATATTGGGATAGAGAGTACGCTTATTAAGTTTGCAGATGATACCAAACTGGGTGGGGTTGCAACTTCTTTGGAGGAGAGGGACATAATTCAAAATGACCTTAGCAAGTTAGAGAAATGGTCAGAGGTAAACAGGATGAGGTTTAATAAAGAGAAATGCAAAGTGCTCCACTTAGGAAGGAACAATCAGTTCCATGTGGGGGTGTTGGCCCCAAAAGTGGCACAAAGGGGGGCCACGTGAGGTGTCCAGTAGAAGCCTACTTTCTTCTGATTCCATATATGCTATTCATGTGATTGTATAATGTTGGTATGTGAAGTTATAAGCATGTATTTTGTGTGGATACCAAATGTTTCTCTGTATGTGGTTGAACTATGGGCAAAGCAGCTCAGCCTATGGATATGCTAACGAGTAAAGCTCTGGAACAATAGCCCTCTTTAGGCCAAGGACACACCTCAAGAGTGGTGACTCATACCTAGTGGCTACCAGCAAGGAACACAGGGATAAGCCATAGGCCAGGTGACCTGCTGTAGCCAAGAAGAGACCAGGAAGGAGGGATAAATAGGCCATGTGGTCGACTCCATCTTGGTACTCAGCTCAGCACTTCATCCCAGAGGCAGCAGTGCAGGGATCGAAGAGCCAGGAAGAACTGTGTGCCCATCCTGACCCTAGGATGCGCAACAAGGACTTGTAAGCCAGCAGCTGTAACATCTCTGCTAGAGGCTGCATCGAGAACCGGGAAATTTGATGCATGTAACATACTATTCCTTTAACAACCTTACTCTCATGCTTTTCTTTATTGTAATAATAAACCTTTAGATGTTAGATGCTAAAGGATTGGCTCAGCATGATTTGTGGGTAAGGTCCAGAGGGTAAATTGACCAAGGATCTGTGGCTGGTTTCTTGGAACCGGACAGAACTTGTTCGGGGTAGGTGGGATTGGGTGCTAAGACCCCCCCACCGGTGTATGAGGCCCGGGGCCATCTGGGGCAGGGATATTGCTGGGGTTTCGGAGGGGTTTTGCTCGTGAGGCTTCAGGCAGGCAGCTGAAGCACTCTGTGAGACTGGTTTGTGGCCTGTTTGGAGAGGTAACCAGTCTGGGGACTGTAAGGAGCCCTGAAGTTGAGCAATTCGCCCTGAGCGGAAGCCCTCAGCTGTGCCAAGACACAGTCCGGTCTGTCACAGCCCCAGCCAAGCCGTTTGCTGCGCCTTGAGGAGAAACGCCCTGTGCTGGGCACCTGATCAGTGAAGAGAAGTTCAGCGCCCAGACTGCCTGGGAGGGCAGCACAAGGAGTCATCGTCTCCAGGAGAGGCAGTGGTCTCATCACACCATCAGCCCCAGGGTTCTCCTGGCTTTGCAGGCGTCATGGAGACGGGGAGTGCTACGGAGGGAAGGGATGATGAGGCAGCTCAATGGATGTTTTCGGGGAGTTCGTTCAGAGCAGCGAGGCAGAAAGCACAGAGCCCTGGAGGGGCAGGGCGTCAAGAAACCCCCTGAAATCTTCAAGTCTGAGCTGTGAGGGGAGCACGTCACCCTGGACCATTCCTCACAGGTGTCTGCCCAGCCTCTTTTTAAACGCCTCCAGCGACAGCGATTCCACAGCCTCCTTTGGGAGCCTCTTCCAGAGCTTAACTGCCCTTAGGGACAGAAAGTTCCCCTAAATCTCCCTCGGTGCAGGTAAAGTCCCTCACACATTGTCCAACTTCAGTGGACATAGAGACAAGTGATCATCAGCCCCTTTAGAAGAGCCCGTAACACACGTGAAGGCCTGTTATCGGCCCTCCCTACCTTTTCTTTTCTCAAGACTGTCTATGGCGTTCTCATGGGTCAGGTATTTTACACCTTTTATCATTTTTGTGACTCTCCCCTGGACTCGCTCCACCTGGCCCACATCTTCCCTACAGTGTGGCAGCCAGAACCCAACAGAGTCCGTCAGCTGAGACTGGTGGAGGAGGACAGGCACCGGCCAGATCTGACAAGCCAGAGCCCTGTTTAGACAAACCCTTTTTTGCAGCTGTATTACCTTGTTGACTCATATGCCCATTTGTGATCTTGGATAACCCCCAGATCGTGTTCAGCAGCACTGTCCCCAGCCCATGGGCCATCCTCAGCTGGAGCAATTGCACAATCTGGCCTGGGACTTCCTGTCCATTACTGCCCCATGCCCTGCTCTTTCCCACCATCACCCCGCCCTCTCCCTGCGTGGCATCTTGTACCCTAGGATGCAGCTTTGGGGATCACTGGGGGGCTGGCACCACATGGAGGCAGCAGTCATGCCCCCTCTATTCTCTGTGTGGCAGGAGCCATGGCGGAGTCAGACAGCACTGGACAAATGCACTTGCTCTGTTGTGCTCTGCTTCCCCATGGCTCCTACTGATGTGGGGAGTGTGTGTGGGGCCCGACTGCTGCCTCTGCACAGCACCAGGCCCCCCAGTGACCTCCAAAGCCACGTCCTCCCTCTTCCCAAGCAGAGAGATCCGATCCCAGACAGGAGATGCCACAGCTGAGGATGGCACAACTATGAGGAGCTGCCGGTGTGGGATGCTGGCTCCTGGGAACTTCTTCAGAGGGGTATCCCTAGCAAGCTTGAAGAAAACCCAATAATCTCTGATAGCTGACCTCTCAGTCTTAGTCATGCACTCACCCACCTCCTATTACTTTCCAGGACATAAGAATCAGATCCTAGTCTTTAAAAGGGTGTTCTTATTAACAAAACAAAAAGATATTCTTGATAAAGGATACTTCATTGCTAGGTGTTATAGAGCAGCTGAGAAAAGAATAGATTAAAACACAGAGAATTGCTTCCCTGGGATTCAGTTTTAGTTACAGCGTAAGGGGGGGTTAACTAAACACCAAAACAAAGAAAATTGTGTAGAACTATAAACATTCCCTATCTACTCACATGTTTGTACTTCCAAAGTCTAGTCCATTTCTAGGCATGGGTATTCATCTCCCTTCCCCCCAGTTCTTGGTTTGAATGCCCAAAGGAAAAGCAGCAGGCAGATTCCCTTTCAAGCCAACTCTAACACGGTCTTCCCATTGGTTCTCCTGGCTACCTGCCAACACTTCCTGGTCACCCACTTTCCAGGGTGAACCCTTTAGTTACTGAATGCTGAACTGTTTCTTCAGACAACGAGGGTGAGAAAGGCCAATCTGTACCTCTCTCCTTCACTCTCTTACCAAAACATTGCTTCTCTTTTGAAGCTGTAATATTTTACTAGAAGACTTACTTGGCCTTGCTCGGGTCCTTCAGGGCAGGGGGCTGGCGGTGTGGGGAGTGCAGGAGTCAGAGCTAAGTGGGATGGGCCCTGCCAGCAAGGAGGAGACAGGAAGCCTGCACCTCGTACTCCTGCGAAAAGCCTGCCTGGGGGAAACTCAGCTCTGGAGGGAAGAAGGAAGCCACAGGCTGGCGCACACAGGGCTCTGTGGGCTTGTCGGAGGCTATGGGTGTCAGGCTGTGAGCCCAGCAGCAGAGCATTTAAGGCACCCAGAGTTCCAGGGCAGACGATGACACAACACCTCACTCCCAGAACATGCACCTCAGTCTGTAGAGCGGTGCCGGTAAGGTTCAGGGAGGTGTCACAGGCCGAGGGAGCGAGCTGCAGTGGCTGGAGGCTGACCCTGGAGGTGCTCCCTGTGGCAATAAGAGGCCAGGCTGATTATGGAACCTGGTGGGAGGGAGGGCAAGGGCATGGCAGGTAGCACTGGCATGAAATGCCCAAGCCAGGCAACGCTCCTCATCCTGGTCCATCCTGCCAGGCCGGAGCCATTCCCTCCCATAGGCTGTGTGAACCACGGCAGCCAGCCACTCCCAGCAACTCAGCCCTGGCTCCTCGTGGTCTCCTGGATGCTTTATTCCCACTGTTCAATCCCAGGGCGCATCCCAGGGGAACGCCCCCAGGAGGCCTCCCATGCGGTCCCGGTAGATCCCGTCGAAGGCCTTGCTCTGCGCCGCTGTGAAATGGTTCTTCCAGTCCCCACAGATGCCTGTGGAAGGCGAGTGGCGCTGCTCAGGATTCGCACCATGGCCATCGCGGGGACTGGGACTCGCCTCCCACCCTGCAGATCGCGGGGCGCTTGCTGCTGCAAGGGGGGTTGAGCCCACCCTGCTCCCAGTGCACAATCCTGGCTCTGCCCCCGGCTCATCCCCCACAAGGGCTCGATGGGATCTGTGAAGCTCCCCAATGATGGGGCTGCCTGACAGCAGCCTCCTCACTATAACTTTGGGCTGGGCCCTGACTGAGCTCCCAGGCAGCCTTCTTATAGTCCTAGTCCCGCCCTTTGACTTCCGGTCAGGTGAGGGGGCGGGGCTAGGCTGGGCCCAAAATGGCTCCCAGAGGGGTTCCTCTGCCTCCGGCTCAGTGGGTGGCCATTCCACCCCCCTACACTCCTCCCCCCTTAAGTCCAGCTCCCAATCTCCGGGACCGGGATTCTGCTCTTCCTCCCTGCGGGACAGGGCATCGACATTGTCCCTCCCTGCTCGGTGTTTCACTGTGAATACATACGGTTGGAGGGACAGGTACCATCTCATGATGCGACTGTTGGTATCCCGCATCTGATGGAGCCATTGTAGGGGTGCATGGTCTGTAAAAAGAATAAAAGAGTCTCCAAGGAGGTAATACCGCAGCGCCTCGATGGCCCACTTTATCGCTAGGGCCTCCTTCTCAATTGCGGCGTAGCGGCGCTCTCGAGGAAATAGTTTTCGGCTGATATACAGCACTGGGTGTTCTTCTCCCTCAATTTCCTGGGACAGTACTGCCCCCAGTCCGCAGTCTGACGCGTCCGTCTGGACAATGAAGGGCCGGGAGAAATCGGGGCTGAACAGAACTGGCTCGCTGCACACAGCGGCTTTTAGGTCCTGAAAAGCTGTCTTGCATTCCGGCGACCACCTGATCCTTTGAGGACTGTCTTTCTTGAGGAGCGCCGTGAGAGGCGCAGCTCGAGTTGCAAAGTGTGGCACAAAACGGCGATAGTAGCCTGCCAACCCTAAAAACCGTCTTACTTTCTTCTTGGAGTTGGGTGCCGGGTAGTTTTGGACCGCCTCCACCTTCCCTACTAGAGGCCGGACTAGGCCCCACCCCAGCTGGTACCCGAGGTAGGTGGTTTCCTGCCAGGCAAGTTTACATTTCGTGGGATTGGTGGTCAGGCCGGCATCCCGCAATGTCCGCATTACGGCCGCTACCCGCTCCAGATGTTCCTCCCAATCTTGGCTGTAAATTACCACATCATCTAGGAACGCGGCGGCATACGGGGTTGTGAAGGTCTTTCGAAATGTCTCTCTGGGTATGTCTACACTACCCTCCTAGTTCGAACTAGGAGGGTAATGTAGGCATACCGCACTTGCAGATGAAGCCCGGGATTTGAATTTCCCGGGCTTCATTTGCATAAGCGGGGCGCCGCCATTTTTAAAAGCCCGCTGGTTCGAACCCCGTGCAGCGCGGCTACACGGGGCACGAACTAGGTAGTTCGAACTAGGCTTCCTAGTTCGAACTACCGTTACTCCTCATTCCACATACCCTATGAGACAATGTGCTTGTTTCACCTGGGTTGCAGAGAGGGTGTTTCCCAGCTGTGGCTCTCTTTCCTCCCCCAGATCAGGTATTTCCGGCCCTAGAGTGGGCTCCGCTGGCTAGGGGGTAATCATCAGGGCCTCCCGTTCTCGCCAGTGCTTCAGGAAACTTACATTAAATATTTGGGTTTTCTTCTTCCGATCCGGTTGATAGATCTCGTAGTTCACCGGCCCGACCTGACGAGTGACCTCACCGGTGTATGAGGCCCGGGGCCATCTGGGGCACGGATATTGCTGGGGTGTCGGAGGGGTTTTGCTCGGGAGGCTTCAGGCAGGCTGCTGAAGTGCTCCGTGGGACTGGTTTGTGGCCTGTTTGGAAAGGTCACCAGTCTGGGGGCTGTAAGGAGCCCCGAATTTGAGCAATTCGCCCTGAGCGGATGCCCTCAGCTGTGCCCAGACACGGCCCGGTCCGGTCCGGTCCGTCACACATGGCAACGGATGCCAAAGGAAATATGATGACACAACAGGGGGGGGGGGGGCTTGTCCAATGAGATGCTTTGTCTCCATGCCCCTTTCCTGGGCTTCGCCCAGCATGACTGAGCCTGGAAATGTCTTTTCAGGGCAGGAAAGTGGCTCTTTCCGAGGGGGAATGCCAAACCCTTCTTCTGGGCGAGTTTCTTCTGGAATTCCCTGCCCCTGTCGTAACCCGGCAGCCAGTGAGTTATTGCCTCCTCTGCACTCACTGGGTGGGGGGTTGCTGTGGCAGGAGGCACCAGACGTATCATCCCACCTGGGCTTCTATGTGACATTTTCCTTTGTTTTGAGTTTTTTGCAAATGAAAGGAGACAGAACGGTCAGTTAGAAGCACAAATGGCTTGTGTGAGGTTTAGTTTCAAATAGACATTTTCCTGCCAGTTTGGATTTGGATGCCCAAATCCAAATTGTCACCGCAAAGCACAGGAAAAGATCGCCTTTCAATGCTAAATGATTGTGTGGAATGCCCAAGATCATTGCACGTGAAGTGTTTGAGGGCAAAGATTTAACTGAAATTAAACGATTTGTGCTTTAAAAATGTTGGTAAAATATTGTAGAATAACTTCAATCAGCTTTTTTTTTCATACGCAACGTTTTCGGTGCAGTCTGTTGCCCTCTGTTGCATGGCATCAGAACTGCAAGAGTGTGTCATTAATGGGTATGTCTACACTACAGCACGAATTCGAACTAACTGAATTCGAATTAGTTAATTCGAACTAAGCTAATTTGAACTAGTGTATCTAGACCTAAAAGCTAATTTGAATTCAATCGGGGGACTGTCAGGATCCAGGAGGCCCTGCAGGAGAGCTTCCACCCAAGGAGCCTGCAGAGCCACCCTAGTCCTCCCCATCGGGGGCTCATGCCCCATTCCTCCCTCACCTTCTTCCACTTACCCCTCCCTAGCCCCCCTTCCTGATGTAAAAAAAAATAAAGGACACGTGTGTTCAAAAATACAAACTCTCTTTATTTAACAAAACTGGGGAGGGGAAATAAAACTGTGGGGAGACGGGGGAAAGGAGGCAGGAAAGGGCAGGAGAGAGTGTGGGAGAGGGGAGGGGGAAAACTGGGAGGAGGGAGCTGGAAGGGGAAAGCAAGGGGAAAGAGGGGGAGGGGAAACTCAGGGATCAGGGTGGGGGTGACGCCGGGCCAACCGCCTCCCAGCACGGCAAGGGAGGGGGCCTCGGCGTCCCCGGGGGGATGGGGTGGAGGGTGCAGAGGTTGAGGTGGGGGGTGTGGACATTGAGGAGGAGGAGGGTGTGGGGGTTGAGGAGGAAGAGGTAGGAGGGGGGCAGGAGTGGGAGGAGGGACAGTTGTTGGGGGGCAGCAGGCGCAGGATCAGCACAGGGCACCATGCTCTGCAGCAGGGCCTGCAGATTTGCATTTCTGGCTCGGTCCTCAGCCAGCTGCTCCTGGCGGAGCTGCAGGTCTTCCCACATCCAGGCCTTGACGGTGTGGTGCAGGGCTCGCAAGGACCCCAGGTGCTGGTCCCAGTACTCCTGCTCTGTGGTGGCGGACCGGAGCAGGCCATGGGTGCGGGAGCATGTCCCGGGTGGGGTGGTGCGCCCTGCACGAGCAGCTGGTACAGCTGTAGAGAAAGAGAGTGGTCACTTCTCCCTGGGGACACAGTAGATGATGCCCAGCCCCCTCCCCCCGCCCCGCAACGTGAGGGCGACCATGCCCTGCACCGTCAGAGCCGCTGTGCTTGTACAGAGGCCATGGTCAGGATGTCTGGCTCTCCCCGGGACGGGGAGCTGCCCCAAGACTGCACCCATGTCCCTGTGCCATGTATAGTGTGGCCGGGGCGGTGGGCGGGCGGGCGGGGGGGGGAGATGTCCCCTGCCTCCATGTAGAGGAGACGTGTGGAGGGAAAGCATCCTGCTGGGTCCCGCCCCAGGGTCAGGAGCATGTCAGGTCTCTTCAGACATGCATGTGCCTATTGGGCCACGGCCCCTGGGTGTCACGCAGCTGGAGCGTGGCATGGCATGTGCTTGCACGTGCACAGGTGTCTGTGTGATCCGTGGGAGGCATGGCCCACGTGCGCGGTCCCTGGTCTCCCTCCCGCCTCCTCCCCCGAACTACTTAATTGGAACTACTTCCCCGGTACGGTCTCCCTGGATGACCCTGCCGACTCCAGTGCTGGAACTCCTTGTGGTGGCCCCTCCGGTGTGCCCAGGTCAGGGCCCTCCAGTCCCGGCTCGCTGCCTCCCGGGCTGGCACGGACCGCCCCGCCCCCCAAGAGTCGGTCGAGGGCAGGGAAGTAGGGGCAGGTGGCAGCCCCTGCTGCGGCGCCGCCCCTGGTGGCCATGGCGTACGCCTGCCGCAGCTGTTTTACTTTCAGGTGCACCTGCTCCTGGGTGGCCTGTGTCCCTTTCGGGCCATGGCGGCCGCTATGCGCCCGTAGACGGCCACGTTCCTCCTCCTAGTACAGAGATCATGGACGCTGGGGGCCTGCCCCCAAACCTCAATGAGGTCCATGACCTCCACACTAGACCAGGAGGGTGCGCGCCATCTACGGCCCCTGGCTGGCCCCTGGGTGCTGGGGGACTGGGCGGGGGGACGGCTGGCTGGCACTGGCTGCCTGGCTCATCCTGCAGCCCCTGGTTCGGGGCAGAGACTGCTGGCAGGGCTGGCTCTGGCAAGTGCCGTCTGGCCAGAGTCTACCCCTTTAAGGGCCCCAGGGCTGGGGAGAGGAGAGGAGTTTTCCTGCTTTGGCCCAGAGCAGCCACCAGGGGAACCTGGGGAGGGCTGGGCTCCAGCTACTTCGAATTAAGTGGCTACACAGCCCTTAATTCCAACTACTGAATTCGAATTTGGCGTTACTCCTGGTAGAATGAAGTTTACCTAGTTCGAATTAAGTCCAAACTAGCGGTTTGTATGTGTAGCACCTATGAAAGTTACTTCCAACTAACGGCTGTTAGTTCGAATTAACTTTGTAGTGTAGACATACCCATAGTTCCTATACAACTAGCAGCTAATGGGTAGTCTCCAGTAGTTTAAATCTTGGGGCATTTGGAAAAGGAGGGGGAGCTACATGTGTGCGGGGTGTATTGTTGCCCTCTGCTGGATGGACTGTAAATGCTTTATGTATGTATCATATGCCCTATAGTGCTAACAGTTAATGGAGATTCTCCTCTAGCTCACACCTGGCATTTTCTAAAGTAATATATGTGTGTGTATGTGTGAGAAAGAGCAAGAGCCTGGGGGCTCCCTCATGTCTCCTCCCCATCCTGATCTGCTTGGCTTAAGTGCAGGAAAGAAGAAGTCGTGAGCTTTGTGTATTTGACATCAGGTGGAAGCAGGGGAATGGAGGACTGGTGGGAACAAAAGCGATGAGGAGTCCTGTGGGACTGGTGGGAACAAGAGCACTTGGCTTCTTTTCCTGCAGACCGAGAGGGGTGGGGACTGGGTTGAGCTATATAAATCAGATGCCGCTCCATGCCTCAGTTTCCCCCTTCATACAATGCCGATGACACAGAGAATGTTTGTAAAGTGCCTTGTTGTTAGCCCATGGGGCAGAGGGGGAAACTCGGTCTCAGAAGCAGACTGGGGGGAGGTAAAAGCCTACCTAGGCAGCGCTGGTTCCACTACGTCACGCTGCCAGACCGGTCTGAGTGGGTCCCTCTCTTGGCTGCTCCTCCCCCCAGGAGGAGTGGGTTCCTCTCCATCGGCTGCAGGAACCAGCATTTCAAGGTCTTTGCCAATGGGCAGCCGTTCTGCAATTCAGCTCTGCCGCGGCTTCCAGCAGATCGATACACTGGAGATCGATGGTGCCGTGGTCGGGTCCTGTGCCCAGTTCTGAGCCCGACCGGTGCCGCTGCCCAGACGGAGATGAGTGGCACACACACGACACCCCCCTACGGCCGCCCTCGCAGACCCAATAAACCTCTCCCTTTCGCAGAACGACTCTGCTCCTGCGTGGTTCTGGGGCTACTTGTGTGTGTGTCCTAGACCCCCTTTCTGCTCAGCGCAGATAGAGACTCCTCTGCAGGTAGAGCTGAGTGCGACGCCTGCACTGGGATGGCGTATTGGGATAATGTACTGACAGCTCCTCTGCGCCACCCCTCCTCTTCCTGCCGCTGCAACATCAAATTAACCTTCCTGGTCTGCCCCCGTCCTCCCTCCGGTACCAGGAGACCCCACGCATGATGGGAGGGGCTGCAAACTGGGGAGCAGGCTACTGCAGGGCTGAGGGCAGCAAACCAGCCCCCAGAGCCCTGCAGGGCCTGGCCACGGGGAAGGGGAACTGATGTGAGCAGCATTTAGAGCTGGGGGGGGGCTGTGGGGAGGAGGACAACGGAGCCACGAGCAGGACAGGGGGTGAGCCAGCACCAGTGAGTCTCAGGGGGTATGTCTACACTACCCCGCTGGTTCGAACTAAAATCAGGCTCCATGCTCAGCTGTGAGTCCGAGTCCCATAGACCAAAGCGCCCCAGGGCAGTGGTGGATTCTCCACATGTCAATGGGTCTAGTGCAGGCCAGAGGCCTTGCTGGGATGCGCTAGGGCAAAGCCCAGGGCTGGGGCCGGACGGGAGCCCGTGAGAGGCAGCGGGGCGAGTGGGAGGCTCTAACTCTTGCTCCTGGCCAGGAAGTCCAGTGCTGGGTGACACCAAGGCCACGTCTGCACTGCAGGCATTTTGCTCAAGAACAACTGTTCTTGTGCAATAACTTGTGGCGCGTCTACACTGCACGTGAATTCTTGTGCAAGTAAATTTGCAGTAAAGCATCAGAAAAGAGGGCTTCTTGCACAGGAGTTATTCCTCTCCCCACGAGGAATAAGCCCCTTTTGTGCAAGAGCTGTTGTGCAAGAAGGCAGCGTGGACGGGCACCAGGGGCTTCTTGAGCAAGACACTTTTATGGCTAAAATGGTCATCAGAGCTTTCTTGCACGAGAAAGCGTTCACAATGCCATGGACACTCTTGTGCAAAAGCACATGGCAGGGTGGAGGTGCTCTTGCACGAGACCTTTTGCGCAAGAACTCCGGTGTGAAACAGTTCTTGTGCAAGAAGCCTGCAGTGTAGGGCAGGGAGCAGCCTATGGGGCTACTGGAGCTGCTGGCTGCAGGATGCCCAGTCAGGGAGTGGGGGGGACCCCTAGGAATGGCTCCAACTTCCCAGAGGGGTGGCCAGAGGCAGGACATTTGCCTGGCAGGGTGAGGTGGGGGGGGCAGTGACCTCACAGGGGCTTTGGGCAGCCCTCAGCAGATCAGGCAAAGGGCAGGTGGGGAGGTGGTGACCTCACAGAGGAACCCACATCTCAGGCTGAGAAAAGGGGGGGGCGGGCCCAGGGGACTTTGGAGACCCCCGGTTGCTTTAGCTCTGGTGCGTCTCCTGCTCACAGTTGCTTTGTCCTCTGTGAGTTCCACATCCGGACAGCGTTTTGCAGAAGGTAAGAGCCCCCAGGGGTTTGGATCCCGCCCGGGGCCGGCTGGGTTCCAGGCAGGCCCAGCCCTCGGTCAAGGGCCAGAAGTGCCTGTGCAAGACCGAGCCGATAAGCAAGGGGCCATTTGGGGGCTGGGGGCAGTCGCTCTGGGGAGCTGGAACCCCTGGATTTCGCTCTGCAGGCTGCGCCCCAAGCTCCCCTTTGCTCCCCTCATTTGCAGCATGGCCAAACACATCAGGCTGTGGTTCCGCAAAGCCCTGAAGATGGCCCCAGGGCCGGTGGGAAGCAGCTCCTCCGTCCCCGCGGGCGGGGAAGCTGAATCCCACCAGCTCGGGGCGACTCGCCCACCGGCCAGGCCCCTCCGGACCTGGCTCCAGAGGCGGCTGGGAAGGCGGGACCCAGCCCAGCGGGGCAGCCGGGTAGGGTGGCTCTGGGGCCTCCTCTGTGGAGAGAAACACCTGCCCCAGGAGCCCAGCCCCCATTACCACCAGGGGGCATCGCCCTGCCCGGCCCCCGGGGACCTGCCAGTCTCCGGGAGCCCCCAGCCTCTCCGCACCAGCCCCTGCAGCTGTGGGTCCAGCTCAGTGAGCAGCAGCGCCTGGGCCTCCAGCTGCAGCCGGGCCACCTCCTGCAGCCGCTCAGACCCAGGTGAGGGGCCGTGAACATGCTGGGCCCAGGGGCTCACCCAGTACACGGGGGGCAGCCCCAGTGTCTGCCCCGCAGCCAGGGCAATGGATGGGGGCGGGAGCTGCTGCTTGGCTCTCTTGTTCCTGGCGGGGGCTCTGCTGAGGGCGTTGGCAGATGTGAGGGTGGAAGGGGGATGGGTCCCTGCGAGGGGCGTGTGGGGCCCAAGCTGCCCTGGGTCCCTGACATGGGGGCGCGTGACCCCTGCTGGCCGCTGGAGTCACCCTGGTCCCTTCCCTCCCGCACAGAGCCCCCCTGCGCCTCGGCGGAGCTCTGCCAGGAGCGGATGGACTCCCGGGTGGAGGAAGGGGCCATCTATGATATTGAAGAGCAGCTCCACACCCGGGACACGGTAGGAACCTTCTCCATGTTAGGCCCTAGAAGAATAGGCCTAGTGCAGTTATGCTAAAGCAAATGTAACAAAGGTTTCTGGGTAGTCCCTGGGTAGAACTGGAGATAGGTTCAAGCAGGGACGCATCCTACACGCTTGCTCAAGTTGCAAAATGAGATAAGCAAGAAGCTGCATTTTTGTACCTGCTGTGATGAGGAACAGTTTGTTTTGAGAACTGATAAGGAGCCTCCCTGTTTCTGCTCTCCCCATTTGTTCCAAACTCCCTGTTTCTGTTCTCCTTTGGCCATAACGAACTGTCTCCTTATTGCCCAGTACCTGTCTTTTGGGCTGATAAGAAATTGCTGATGCATTATGAATTGCTTAAGGCCATGATGTATAGTTGGCCAGATATGCATGGGAATTAGAGGTTTCTAACTGATAAAGGGGGGTTGGTTGCTTGGGCGAATAGTCTATGACGCGACGGAACTGTCTATATAAGCCTACCTGTAAATGAAATCGGGGCTGGTTCACTTTGGAGACGGGCCGCTCTCTATTGTAAGTGCGCACTATTCAATAAAGAGCTTGTGATTGGATCTTGCTGGTGTTGCCTGTCTCTTTGCGGTCAGACAACGAACAGAGGCCGTCCGGGTTCGAGTCCCCGACAAATTTGGCACCCCAGATGGGACCCGTCTGACTCTCCGGTGCAGAGGATCGGACTCCGAAGCAACGCAGCGCGCATCCTCCGGTTTTGAGGAGCCTTGCCAGGTGGCCTGATCCCTGCTCCGGCGATAAGGCATGTCCTGTGAACCAGCTGAGGCCCGCAGAAATCCAGCAACATCACCTACCCGTTGTGTAGGATCCAGGACCTCGGGGTTAAAGTCCCTGAAGTGTTCGGGGTTAAAGTCCCTGGAGTGTTCGGGGTTAAAGTCCCTGGAGAGGTAAGCGCGCTCGGTATTGAGAAATTGGGTTAAGGATCCTTTGGCTAGTAAAGATGGGACAGGGCGGCA
Organism: Pelodiscus sinensis; assembly: GCF_049634645.1. Classification (NCBI taxonomy): domain Eukaryota; kingdom Metazoa; phylum Chordata; order Testudines; family Trionychidae; genus Pelodiscus; species Pelodiscus sinensis. The sequence continues at coordinate 18,475,743 of NC_134735.1, forward strand.
GTAAGTGCCCGGGGGACGCCCCGTTGACCCTGATCCTAAGGGATTGGAAGGACATTTCTGGAACGGCCGGTCAAGCAAAATCTAAAATGAAGGATTTGTGTCAAACACAATGGCCTTCACTCACTGCTAATTTGTCCCCGGATAATGATTGGCCAGACTGCGGGATGTTTTCCGTAGAAAGAATGAATGCCCTAAAGGACATACTGGTCAATCTTAGACCCGGACAAATGGAATATTTATTGTATAGTATAATTACAAACCAAAGGAATTTAAAAAGGCTCTGCAGGCTGTGTGTGTAGAAAAATCTGTTAAACTTCCCCCACCCTATGCCCCGGAGGTGGTAAAAAGAATATTCCGTACCATTTTCTCTATCCATCTGCCAACCTGGGCTGATGTGATTCAATTGTTAAATACCCTCCTCACGGAAAATGAGCATCAAAAGGTTAAAGAAAAGGCTGGAGCACATCACCAGAATCAAGCTTAGAGAGGTATGCCCACCGCTGAGCCTAACTGAGATCTGAATTCGGACGGGATGCAAGGGAAAAGTTTACCTAAAGTGGTTAGCATTGCGACACGGGTGTACAATAAGAGAGGAGAAGAGAGAGAAAGAAGGAATTAAGCGATTGTTGTTATATATGAAGGGAAACCTGCTTTAAAAATGACTCCTTGTTTCTTGCAGCCTCTTTTAATTATCTAGGCAAAGAAACAATAAAGTTTAAACATTTGGCTATAGACACTTTGTTAAATTTATTAAATAGAAATAAGGAATTCTACTGAAACTTAATTGGTTAACTGCATAAAAGAATAAAATCTATACATTGTAAATTTGTAAAACCTGCACCCTAAGGGTTAAATGTGTCTTCCAAGAAAACTAATTATTGTTTTAAAGAAATCCAAGCCCAGAAACTTCACTGTTTTTCTGTTCAAAGCTGAGTTGATAGCACTTTTGGCTTGCTTTCAGATCCAAGGTTGTGTGTGTCTGCAAACTGCCTGTCTGTTCTGGAAAGGGGGAGCATGTCCCCCATAAGTAAGCCTGTAACATTGTATATAAGTCTTTTCAGGAAAAGAAAACCTTTTTGCTTGCTAAAATATTAACTAGCAAGGGTCTTGTTCTAAGAAAAAGTTTCTGTGGCAGTAAATTATTTGAAGCTTCACACATTAGAGAAAAAAAAAAAAGCCTGGTCTGCAGTACAAGAAAGAAACTGAGGCATGTCATCTTTAACTTAATAATTAAACAATGAAGTAATTTACTCAAACCCTCTGAAGCTAGTGTGCAAAACAAAAGCATACCATTAGGTAACAGCAGGCTAATCAAAAATTAGCAAAGAACATTGGTAAAGAAAGTATTCTAAAATATAATGCACAACCCCAGTGTGGGTAGAAATGTTTTCTTTGTCTTTCAGATTATCAAAAAGCACTAATATTAGCTGAAAAGTAACTGAAGAAAAAAAAAAACATGGTTCTGTGTCATGACATAATAAGTTTGTGTTCTGTGTTCTATCCAAATTTGTCTTGTGTGTCCTAATTGTGATATATGTATTTCAAACATTGTTGTGTGTACGATATTGTTGTTTTAATGAAAGAATAATTTAAATCCCTTAAATAATTTTAACTTTGTGCTTTACACAGATGGTTTTTGCTTTTCTAATTCTAGTGGAGTTTTAGTATCAGACTATGCAGTTTGTACTGTATGGAATGTAGAGGAATCTGCTCCTCTACCTGCTGTTTTTTCCCTTCTCTCCTATGATCACCAGCTCCTTTGCCATCTCTTTCGGAACTGGCCCTTCTGCAAGACCAAGCCCCAGAATCGGGAAAGCAGGAGTGGAGACTGGCAGGGTGCACCTTGCACCCAGACCACTACTGGTGCAGCTCTGATGGCCACATTGTTGCCCCAGTGGTCTTGCTACTTCACCTTGCCTCTGTGCTCCATGGATTGTTACACGTTGGCAAAGGTAAAACAAAATTAGTTTGCTCCCAAATTCTCCCAAGCAGCCAAAGATTATTGTCTGGCTTGCCCTGTCTGCCAAGCCCACAATGTGGGTAAACCTGTAAAGACAGTTCCGGCAACCAGACCTCTGCCTTTGGGACCATGGCTGAATTTACAAATGGACTTTATTCAATTGCCTAAATGTCAATCTTTTGAATATGTGTTAGTTATTGTTTGCTTGTTTTTAAGATAGGTAAAAGCTTATTCCCTGCAGGAAAGCTGATGCCATCACAGTGGCAAAAAAAAAAACAAACTTCTAAATCATTACATCCCATCATGAGGAATACATTTTGTGATTTCCAGTGATAAAAGTACCCACTTTACTGGACAAATTGTTTAAAAACTGGCAAAGTACTACTCTATCAGACAAGCACCGCACTGCGCATGACACCTGGAGAGCGCAGGAGCAGGAGAGAAATGAAACAGGATTTTAAAGAACAAACTTGCAAAAATATGTAAGAACTCTGGCTTAACATGGGTAGAAGCACTCCCAATTGCCCTAATGAGCATAAGAGTGACTCCTAATTAGAAAACTGGACTCAGTCCACATGAAATTGCATGTGGCCGACCTATGAAATTGTTAAGCAGCCAAAAAATTGACCTGGCTGATGCAACACTTATTAAAGAAAGCATAGTCAAGTATTGTCAAGAACTTATGAGGTGTGTACAGTCTTATCATTCTCAGGTTAAGGACGCCTTCCAGGAGGTCCTGACTGTGCCGTGCCATAAACTACAACCAGAAGATTAGGTTTGCGTGAAGGTTTACCAGTAGAAGACTGCCCTGGAACCCAGGTGAAAGGGTCCCTACCAAGTCCTTCTGACCTCCCATACTGCTGTAAAGTGTGAGGAATTGTCCGCCTGGATTCACGCCTCCCACCGCTAACCGGTTCCAGTGCCTACACAAGTTGGCCCCAACAAAGAGCACTGCAGACCTGGTACCAAAAACCCAGGTCCAGAAGTAGACGGGGATCAGCACAGGCCTGGTACCGTCAATCCAGGCCCAGAAGCAGACGACATCGGACTTCAAGGGAGCCACGCACGTTCACCCCACCACGAACCGGGTGAACCAGAAGCAGACGACATCTGTGCCCAGGACAAATAGACTGCTACCCCTTTGGGCGACCTGAAGCTTCAACTTCGACTGAGGAAACCTTAGACTGGTGGTGTCCTTTCCCGGAAGGAAGGCCTCGTTTTCTGGCCTGGGTTCTTATGTTTTTACTTTTATTATTTGTTATCTTTCTCTTTTGGTAGTATAGGATGTAAAGGCTGTAGAAACTAACAGTTCTAACACCTTTGTTCATCTTGCATATGAGCTGAAAGCTCGAATGCCAGAATTACATAATACATCATGGTGGGTGTGTTCCCTAGTCCCAGTGGATAGTCAAAGAGGGTTGCTTATGGTTCCCATTCCCCTTTGTGCAATGAACATGACATGGACCCCATCTTAAAAGGATTCCTCAGGAAATCTAAACATTACTTAGGAAAAGACTGAGATTAAAAATAGAGGATTCCTGAATGTATAAGAAAACCCAGACATTAGTGCCTATTAAAAAGGTAGTCTACTGATTCTAGTATGCTTGTCAGAATCAGTCAGTGCACTTGACATTTCCCATGTCGGGTCTGCTTATACTCTAACTGAAGATAAATACCAAATTATCAATGGTACAGCTGACTTTCTGATCCCTAGGTTAATGAAAGTAAATATATTGTCCTGCGTACCTTCCTTCACACACACCCATTATAACTGCTCCTCTCTAAATTGTACTCAGTGCTCTCCTGGACCTAGCAACAAGTCTCTCTGTTTATGCTCTTATCCGAATGGTCCAACCCTACCCATCGGACCGGTAGGATAGAGTCCATGGAACCAACCCTTATTTAGAGTGTACTGAGTGTGCGGTAACAAAGCATATTTGACCCTTCCTCCTTCATGGAGTGGATCCTGCTACTTGGCCTGGTTGGAGCCACCTGTTGTTTACCGCCCTCATCTCCCCACTGGAAAGATTAGAAATATGAGGGACGCTGAGACAGATGCTAAAGAATCTCGTCCTCTTACTTGGCGGGCTGTGAATGATTGGACAGGTGTTTGTGCAGCATTTCCCAATGCTTGTGGAGGGGCCTTTTATCGAATAGGAGAAGGAGTAATGAGGCTTCAAGGAATTTTGGAAATAATGGCTAATATCACTGCTGATGCTTTAACTAATCTGGCTATCGAGCAGAGAAAGATCCGGCAGATGGTTCTCCAGAATCACTTAGCACTAGATATTCTGTTAGCCTCTCAAGGAGGAACATGTACCTTAATTGGACAAGAATGTTGTGTGTATATTCCTGATGTTTATAATGCCACTTAGGACAGAGTGCATCATCTTATGCAAGTAGCAAAAGATCATGGAGGAAAGAAAGGGGATTCTTCGTGGAGCGACCTGTTTAGCTGGTTTCCAAATGTCGGTGGTTGGCTCCATAACCTACTTCGTAGCGCTGTCATTGTTATTTGTGGTTTGGTAGTTCTCTATGTCCTAATTCGTTGTGGATGTTGCAAGTAGTAAGTTGTTACAATGTGTCCCAAGAGTCCCTTCACGGTACTCTAGGGACAAAGGGGGGACTGTTAGGCCCTAGAAGAATAGGCCTAGTGCAGTTATGCTAAAGCAAATGTAACAAAGGTTTCTGGGTAGTCCCTGGGTAGAACTGGAGATAGGTTCAAGCAGGGACGCATCCTACACGCTTGCTCAAGTTGCAAAATGAGATAAGCAAGAAGCTGCATTTTTGTACCTGCTGTGATGAGGAACAGTTTGTTTTGAGAACTGATAAGGAGCCTCCCTGTTTCTGCTCTCCCCATTTGTTCCAAACTCCCTGTTTCTGTTCTCCTTTGGCCATAACGAACTGTCTCCTTATTGCCCAGTACCTGTCTTTTGGGCTGATAAGAAATTGCTGATGCATTATGAATTGCTTAAGGCCATGATGTATAGTTGGCCAGATATGCATGGGAATTAGAGGTTTCTAACTGATAAAGGGGGGTTGGTTGCTTGGGCGAATAGTCTATGACGCGACGGAACTGTCTATATAAGCCTACCTGTAAATGAAATCGGGGCTGGTTCACTTTGGAGACGGGCCGCTCTCTATTGTAAGTGCGCACTATTCAATAAAGAGCTTGTGATTGGATCTTGCTGGTGTTGCCTGTCTCTTTGCGGTCAGACAACGAACAGAGGCCGTCCGGGTTCGAGTCCCCGACATCCACACGGGGGGGACCCGAGATTGTCCGGCCCCTTCCCAGCACGTCCCCCCCTCCGGGAGGGGCTTGTCCCTGGGGATCCCCCTGGGGCCCCTTCTCCTGCATGACCTGGGCCCCCCAAGCTGAGGTCTCTTGTCATGCACCAGCTGGGCCCCCACAAGCCTGAGGAAGCAGTTGGGGGGGGAGTGTGGGTGCTTGGACAACCGGCAGCTCCCACCTCCACTCCTGGGAGGCCTGAGCCCTGCAGCTGTCCGTGGGGGGCAGGCAGGCCCCAGGCTCACAGACTCTCTCTGGGGTGCAGAGCCCAGCCGCCCTGCAGCGGTTCCTCCTGGCCGTCCCCCCCGCCTGCCTCGCCGCCCTCCAAAGGGGCGAGGACACCCTGGCGCCGCGCTGCTGCAAGGACACCATGATGGCCAGGATCGTGGTGAGCGAGTCGCGGCGGCCGGGAGGAGGGGAGGGGATACGTGGGGTGGACAGGGGTCTGCCTGGGCCATGGCGGCGGGTGGGGGTGCTGGAAATGGGATGGGTGGGGCCAGGAGTGCTGGAGGGGGAGGGGGAGGTGGACATGGGGAGGGTGGGTGGGGATGCTGGAGGAGGGAGGGACACAGAAATGGGGCAGGTCTGGGGTGCTGGACAGGGAGGGGGATTCGGAACAGGGAGGGGTCTCCCCGGGCCATGGGGGGGGAGCTGGAAGGTTAGCAGAGCGGGCTGCTGAGGATGCGCCTGGGGAGCAGGGATGAGGAGGTTCAGAGGCTGGTCACCAGGGCAGTGAGGGGCAGGAGACGGCCTGGGGACAAGGATTGAGCTGGTCCCGGTTTGGGAGGGGGGTGCTGGGAGGGGCCCTGTGCCGGGCAGGGGGGCTACAGGCCAGCGGGAGGCAGTGGGGTTGGATCCTGCTGGGTGGGGGCGCTGGCCGTGTGAGCGTCTCTTGGGGGCCCCAGCCTCACACGCCCCTTTGTCTCCTTGGGTCTCACAGGAGATCATGGAGGACTCCCCCCCCCCACTGGTCTTGGCCGACTGCCTCAACGCCGCCTGCAGCCTCAGGTACCGACCCCCCCCGCCGACTCCCCCCCAGAGCAGATCCCCTGACCAGGGAGTGGGAAAGTCTCTGTCTCCTGGGCTATGTCTAGACTGCAAGCCTCTTTCGAAAGAGAGCACCCAGTGAGTCTGGATGCTCTCTTTCGAAGAAGCCCTAGTTCCATTCAAGAACGCCTTCGTTCGAAAGAAGCACTTTCCAAAGAAGGCGTTCTTCCTCGTGAAATGAGGTTTACCGCCGTGGAAAGAAAAGCCGCGTTCTTTCGATTTAATTTCGAAAGAACGCGACTGCAGTCTAGACGCAGGTGATGTTTTTTCGGAAAAAGGCTACTTTTCCCGAAAAACCCCCTGAGTCTGGACACAGCCCTGCTGCTGAATTAACAGTCTCTGCCCCTCTCTCCTGCCAGCACCTTGCAGCCTCCCCTACAGGCCCAGCTCCTGAGCCCCCTGCTGAGGGCGGCCGTGGGACAGACTGTGTCTGGGGACTGGCAGCAGGAGCCCATCCACACACAGGTACGTCCCTCCGGGCCCTGCTCCCGGGCTGGGCTGGAGCTCCAGAGAGGAGTGGGGGTGGGGGCAGAGGGAGAGAAGAAGCTGCAGGTTTGGATCCTTCCCTCCAGGTTTCCCGTTGCTCTCCCTGGGGGCCCGTCCCTTCCATGCCCAGCCTGGGCTCCTCCCTGCTCTGCGAGGCGGCTCAGACCCTGCTCAAGGCTGCACCCCGGAGCCAGCGGGTGGCCTGGATTCCCCAACCCCCCTCTGACCCAGGGCTCCCCCTTGTCTTGCAGCAGTTCATCCGGGCCCTTCCCGTCGACCTCCAGGCCCTACTGGCAAGCCTCCTCGCCGAGTCCCCAGACACCGCCAGGCTGCAGCTGATCATGGAGGTGAGCCCCGTGGGGGGGACGGGGCCATTGGCCCTGCTTCCTCGGGGGGCCGAGAGAGGAGCTGTGTCAGTGGCTGGGGGGGGGGGGGGCACAGTCTGAGAGGAGCCCCAGGCTCTGCCCAGAACCGGCGCCTCCCTACGGGTCCTGACCTGCCTCTTTCCCCCCCAGCACCTGAGCCCGTGGCTGGAGTCCCGCCTGCCCCAGGAGCGAGCCAGGGCCCTTGGCAGCACCACGGCCCTGCTGGGAGTCGCCACCACCCTCCCGGGGTTTGAGGTAAGTGACCTCGGAGCCGGGGGGTCTGGGGCTGCAGGGCGCGGGGCTGGGAGCGTCCCCGGGAGGCAGAGCTGGGAATGGGCCGGGAATGGGCCGCGTTCTCCTTTCCCCGGGGAGGGGCGACCCTGGGCCTTTCCGGGGGGCACCTGGGCCCCAGACTGGGGAGTGGCCGTCAGTGGATCCCCTTGTTCCACCCCCGGAGTGACCCTTCAGTCGGGGCCATTGCTCAGGGTTGTCTCCTCGCAAGGCCGGCCCCGCCCCGCCCCGCCCCGCCCCGCCCCGCCCCGCCCCGGGAGGTGTCTCTGTCCGTCCCCGAGCTCAGAACCGCCTCGGCGGCCGTTAGCATGGGACGTGCAGCCCCAGGATGCTGAGGGACCCCCCCTCTTCTCTCCCCTCAGAACTCCGCCGACTGGCCGAGGATGGGTCACCACGTGGCCCAGCTGGGCCTTTTTATTTCGGACCCATCCGAAGACGTCAGCCGGCTGGCCCGGAAGGGGGTGCACAGCCTGTACCGACTCCTCCTGCACCACAGGGGTAAGGAACCCAGCCGGGACCTGGGCCCCAGGGACACCCTGAGGGTGCCGGCGGCGGGGGGAGGGGACCCAGCCCTTTTCCCCCAGACTGGCCCAAGGGGGGATGCGTCCCTCTGTGTTCCCCTTCTGCCCCCTGTGCCCCTCCATTTGCCCAGGGATGCCTGCAGGGACCCGTGGGAGGGGAAGGGCTCAGACCTGCCAGCAGAATCACCCTGGTTTGTCTCTTGCAGGCCTCAACATCCACCAGGCAGAGGACCTGTGGTGCAGGCACTACTATAAGGAGAGATGGGTCCTGGCGCACAGCAACACCGTGCGGGTGGGAGAGGTAAGGACGCGCTGCCAGGGCAGGGCAGGGCTCGGGGGTGGGGCTGGCTGGGGCCCTCGTGCGGGTAGGACGCGGGGTGGGAGCGGGGAGTCGCTGATCGAATGGTCGATGCATTTTCCCTCGACTATTCGAGCCGTGGACAGGGCGGCGCTGCCCCTTTGTGACGCTGTCCCGGCGTTTCAAAGGGGCGGCGCTTCCTAGGGGCAGCGCCGCACCTTGCCCCGGATCTCCCGTAGGAGGGGAAGCAGGGCGGGGGGGGGCAACACTTTTTGATGGAGGTCGCTCCAAGATGTTGGCCAGTGGCCTAGGGCTGCTCTGTTGTGCGGAGGGGGGTGAGGTCTGGGAGGGTCTTGGGGGCAGGAGGAAGGTGTGACCTGGGGCAGGGGTTGGGGTGCAGGGTGAGGAGAGCGTCTGGGTGCAGGGTCTGGAAGGGAGTTTGCAGAAGGAGGAAGCTGTTTTAGCCCCAGGAGTTGGGGCCGGGCTCTGGGCCGTCAGCTGAAACCTCCCGTGCTCTTGATTTCAGGTCTTTGGGCAGCTCTTCACGCCAGAGCAGGAGAACTGCTTTTTAGACAAGGCTCTGCTCGCTGCCCGCTCCCCCCTGAGGCGCCCCAGCCAGGCCGGGCTGGTCCTGGCCCACGCCCTGCATGGGCAGGCCCATCAGCTCCTGGGATACATGGTGAGCAGCCGGAGCAGATGCAGGAGAGCGGGGCAGGGCCAGGGTCTCCTTCCCATCCCCTCAGGGAGTCCCCCGCCCCTTTCCTCATGCTGCCCCCACCCCACGTCCCTGCTGGGTGGGTCAGAAGCTCACCCTGCGGGCCTGACGGGGGGTGACCAGAGAGCAGAACAAGTCTCAGCGCAGGGGGGAGGAGGGGGGAAATGCTGGGGGGGCCCAGTACCCCTGAGTCCCCAGGGATGAATGTGACGGATTCTGCTTCCCTTGCAGCAGGAAGACAGCCAGTGAGAGCACAAGGAGCTGAGGAGCCAGCAGCTGCGTCCCCCTCCCCCCAACCCTCCCAATTGTATAGAATGTATTTCAATTCGGATTAAATAACGTTTCAAAAACCATTTGGATCAGGCTTTGTCAATAATTTTTAATGGGGGGGGGGGGCATTTTGGCAAGTGGTCAAGGGCCACATTTCTACCGAGGAGTTTGGGGTCTGGGACGGGGCGGTTGGGTGCAGAAGAGAGCTGAGGGGAGGAGCCTGGGTGCGCACCGTCCATTGCATCATCACGCGGCGCCATTGTGCTAGTGCTGGAGCTTGGGTGACTGGTTTAATTTGAATGTTTACACAGATTAGGTGTTTTAACTTTAGGAAACTTCATTTTAAATAAGGTAAAATGTTAATTTCTGTCTACCACAAAGGGTTTCAAAGTTTTCTTTCTTAAAGGCAGGGATGAGGAACCTTTTTTGTCTCCAGGGCCACTGACCCCCAGAAAAACCAGTTGGGGACCACACACGAGAAAAGCAAAATACAAAAACCCTTCTTCCAAAACCCACAAGCCTCACTGAGGTGAGGGGAAGGGACAGGGAGGACTGAGGTTCGGGGATCCCTCATTTTTGGCCCCCCCTCAGATTGAGAGGGACCCGCAAATGCCACTCTCCCTGGAACCCAGGAGAGTTAATCTGTGCTGGGGCTGGAGTGCCAGGGGAGTGAGATGTCTCAGTCGGGGCCACATTCGTGAGGCTTGGGGGGGGTGGAGGCGCCAGGGACGCATTCAGATAGAGCAGGGGAGCCGGCAGGGACCCTGAGAGGAGAAGTGGGAGTGAGAGCCCAGCCGGGGAGACACAAGGAAACCAGAGTCAGTCTAGTATCTCTCAGGCAGCTGGGGTAGACACCCCCCACCCCAAACCCCAGCCTCCTGTTGGATCCTCCTCCCACAGTTAACTGCCTCTGAGTCTGCACCCAAACTCCCATCGCTGCCCTGAACCTGTCCCAGAGCCTGCAACCCGCAGCCTCTCCCGCGCCCCACTCCCCAGCCATCCTGCACCGTAACCCCAGCCTCAGGCCAGCGAACCTGAGTGAGGGTGGGGGAGCCCAAGCAGCAGAGGGAGGGGGGAGTGGAATGAGTGGGGGCGTGGCCTCAGAACAGGGGCAGGGGTAGGTGCGGGGAAGGGGGCGGGGCAATGGTAGTGGCCTCTAATGCCCACACCCCTCCCTTCGGCATCGCTTATGTCCCATGTCCGCCCCCTCCTGAGCCCACAGCCGGTGCCAAGGCCTCGTGCCCAGGGCGGGGTCGCCCCTGTGAGCTGCCAGCCATACTGGGGAGAGGCGAGAGGCCTAGTGCTGGCACTGCAGAGCCATTTGCCACTTTGCACCCGACTGTCACCAGGTCCTTTCCATTTGCAGGGCCGGCCACATCTCCTGCCCGCTAGGCCATTGGCTGCACCCTCGTCTCGCTCCTCCTGGTGTCTGTATCCGTCATCACCTTGGTGCTGGAGAGATGGGGCCTGCCCCAGCCTGCCGGGCTGCAAGGGACTCCTGTTGGGAGCAGCTGCATGGGAACCAGAGGCCCAAGAATGGGAGAACCCTATTGACCTGCTGTGAGCAGGAGACGGGGGTGGGGAGGGGGCTGGGGAGGTACCTGTACTCAGCTCTGAATGGGGGCTGGGGAGACACAGACACTGCTGATGATTGCTGCACTGTGGGCCCCTGGGTTACAGTCTATGCCCAGGCAGCTCCTCCAGTCACTGCCTGTCACATTACTGGATCTTGAGGGGAGCAGCCAGATCACTGCTGCACCCATAGGTGGGGGTGTTGGCCCCAGAAAATGGTAGAAAAGGGGGCCATGTGGGGTGCTGAATAGAAGCTTATTATCTGATAGTCCTATGTAAGCTATTTATGTGGTTGTATAACGTCTGTGTGTGTAGTTAGGAATCTGTAGTCTGTGTGGATCCTGAATATTTCTCTGCATGTGGTTGAGCATTGGGCAGAGCCCGGCCTGTGGACATGCTAATTAGCGAGGCCCTGTGGGACAATGGCACTGAATGGGCCAAGGACACACCTAAAGCATGAGGGCGGACACCTAAGAGCGGCCAGCAGAGAGAGGCTGAGGACCAGGTGATCTCCTGCAGCCAAGAAGAGGCCAGGAAGGAGGGATAAATAGGCCATGTGGTCGATGCCATCTTGGTTCTCAGCTCAGCACTTCATCCCAGAGGCAGCATTGCAGGGATCGAAGAGCCTGGAAGACCTGTGAACCCATCCTGACCCTAGGATGTGCAACAAGAACTCTTAAACCAGCAGCTGTAACATCTCTGCTAGAGGCTGCATCGAGAACTGGGAGATTCGGTGCATGTAACATACTATTCCTTTAACAACCTTACTCTCATGCTTTTCTTTATTGTAATAATAAACCTTTAGGTGTTAGATGCTAAAGGATTGGCTCAGCATGATTTGTGGGTAAGATCCAGAGGGTAAATTGACCAGGGATCTGTGGCTGGTTTCTTGGGACCAGACAGAACTTGTTCGGGGTAGGTGGGATTGGGTGCTAGGACCCCCACCGGTGTATGAGGCCCGGGGCCATCGGGGGCATGGATATTGCTGGGGTGCCGGAGGGGTTTTGCTCGTGAGGCTTCAGGCAGGCAGCTGAAGCGCTCTGTGGGACTGGTTTGTGGCCTGTGTGGAGAGGTCACCAGTCTGGGGGCTGTAAGGAGCCCCGAAGTTGAGCAATTCGCCCTGAGCAGACGCCCTCAGCTGTGCCCAGACACGGCCCAGTCCGTCACACTGCCCCTCAGCCTGCAGGCCTCTCCTCGCTCTCAGCCAGGCCAAGGGCTGAGCCCTGCTGTGGCCTGCCCCAGCCAGCCAGCCAGCCCAGCTCCTCCTCCTGCACAAACAGTCCCGCCTGCTCCTTTAGCAAAGCAGAGCGGGCTGGTTGTGGAACTTCTGGGAGACTGAGGTTCAAGTCCCAGGTCTGCTGCAGAGCCCTTGGCCCTGCCACTCCCCTGAGTGGGCCTCAGCCCCCGTGTGTGAAACGGGGACACTGATTCTAACTCGTCTAAGGGGAGCATTTTCAAAGCCCTAAGGGAGTTGGGAGCACAAGTGTGTGACTGTGCTTTGTGCCCACTGCTTGGTGCTCCTAAATCCCCCAGGTGCTTAGCTTGGGAGCTTTTCCGGGCAGGGGCTGCGGCTAGGGTTGCCAGGTGTCCCGTTTGAACCGGACAGTCCAGTATTTGAGCTTTCTGTCCAGGAGATAAATTGAGAAAATATCTCAGTTTTCTAAATAAGATGTACTCTAGGTTGTGATGCAATGGCAAGTATGACTGGTATTTTTATTGACCATCTGGCAACCCTGGCTGCGGCTGCCTCTCACTACTCTGGTGTGGACAAAGCACTGCAGTCATCCCGGGACAACGCCCCCAGAGACGCTCTCCCTCTGGGGCAGGGTCCTTTAATGCTTTTCACACTGACATAGGCTACGGGACAGCCCCTTGGACACGGGCATGAGTGTCCCCGCGGGGCGGTATCCCCCGGACGCTGCGCAATGCAGAGAAGAGGGGTGAGTCCTGGGGGATTGGTGGGACAAGAGACGTTCCGTTATTTTAACCCCACCCGCTATAAAGCAGCAAAACCCTGGGTCCAGGTACTCAAAAGTGCAGGGCTCTGCTTCTGCGGGATTAGCTGCCCCTTCTCGGCTGGGAACACGCAGGCGAAGCATCAAAGGGCTCCCACCCCACTGAGATGGTGACTGCATGTCTCGGGAAGGGAAGAATCCAGCCATGGGGGGGGAGGGATCCCCTCTGGCACTGACAGAGAGGCCCAGAGACATGCAGAAGGAAAGTTCGGGAGGGAGGGGGCAGAGATACCAGGTAGGGAGGAGGACGGAGGTGCAGCTAACTCTGGTACTCGTGACACCCAGACCCCATCTCTCCCCACCTCCTTGGACCCAGGCAGCACCTGCTCCTTTTTGTCTCCTCTCCCATTGACTGCCGCCCTCCTCACCACCAGGTCTCCCAAAGGTTCCTCTCCCCAAATGTTTCCCACTCCCCTCCCACTGTTCCTCGCTCCCAAATCCCTGGGGTCCTGTCAAACAAACGTCTCTTCCTCCCTCCTGTGGCTGGCACCTCCATGTCCTGTAGCCTGGCCCCCCTCCCTTTACTCCATTCTTCACCAACCCTTCCAGCTCCTTGAGTTCCATTTCTTCCAGCCTCCACCCCAACTCCCTACATCTGCATCTCCAGCCCAGCCCTGCCTCCCAGCCCCGCCTCTTAGCCCCCGGCCCCAAACCTTCCCTTCCCTGGTTCTTCCCTCCCCAAACTGCCTGTTCTGCTTATTTCTAGGCCAGGGGTGAAGCAGGAGCCATTCTGCTGGGCACTCTGCAAACACAGAACAAGGACAGTCTCAGCCCCACGCGTCTGGCCCTTGAAGAACAAACCCAGAGGCAGAGGGACCTGGACAGACGGGATGGTGAGGGGCAATTTCCCTCAGCAGCTTGGGCCGTCCTGGCAGAATGGTGTCTCAGTCTCCCAGGAGATCACGGTAGTGGGAACCAACTGTCCATGTTGTGCTAGACAAGGGCGATAGGAAGCCGCTCTGGGGTGCCCCACTAAGCCTGGCGGGCTGGGGGCGGGGCTTTGGGTGCTGTCAGCACGCTGGGCTGCACAGCCACAGTGTACTCCAGGGATCTGGTGGCCAAGTAGTGTAGTGGCTGCACTCCCAGTCCCCTGCCCTGAGCCTCCAAACCCCCCCCCCCACCTACCCCTGACTCCTGCACCACAATCCCTGCACTGCGCCCCCCCTCACTCCTGGACTCCCTGCCCTGAGCTCCCCACACCCATACACTCCCCAGCCCCCTGTCCTGAGCTCCACCATACCCCTGCCCTGAGCTCCCCATCCTCCCACACTCCCCACCCCCTGCCCTGAGCTCCCCCACATCCTCACACTCCTCATCCCCCGCCCTGAGCTCCCCATACTCCCACATTCCCCATCCCACTGCTCTGAGCTCCCCCACATCTACAAACTTCCCACCCCCCTGCCCTGAGCTCCCCCACATCCTCACACTCCATCCCCCTAACCTGAGCTCCCCACACCCACACACCCCAGCCCTGAGCTCCCTGGATTCCACACATTCAAATTTCTCACAGGTAATTTCCTGTCATTCAGTTTGGACACAGGCCGGCTAACCTTGTGAGGAGGGCTTTAAACTAGGTTCGACGGGGACAGGTGAGCAAAGCCCACAGGTAAGTGCTGAATGTGCGGGACTGAGAGATGGGTTGGAAATGGGGGGGATTACGGCCTATAATGGGAAGGAGCAAGGAGGGTCAGGGCACAACAGGGAGGCAAGATCAAATCAGTATCTTAGATGCCTATATACAAATCCAAGAAGTATGGGTAATAAGCAGGAAGAACTGGAATTGCTAACCAATAAATACAACTTTGATATCATTGGTATTACAGAAACCTGGTGGGATGGGACGCACGATTGGAATGTTGGTATGGAAGGGTACGGCTTGCTCAGGAAGGACAGACAGGGAAAAAAGGGAGGAGGGGTTGCCTTGTATATTAAAAATGTACACACTTGGACTGAAGTGGAGATGAACGTAGGAGATAGCGGTGTAGACAGTCTCTGGGTTAAGCTAAAAGGGGTAAAAAACGAGGGTGATATCATGCTAGGAGTCTACTACAGGCCACCTAGCCAGGTGGAAGAGGTGGATGAGGCCTTTTTTAAACAATTAACAAAACTAGCCAAAGCCCAAGATTTGGTGGTGATGGGGGACTTCAACTATCCAGACATATGTTGGGAAACTAACACAGCGGGGCGCAGGCTATCCAAGAAGTTTCTGGACTGCATTGGAGACAACTTTCTGTTTCAGAAGGTTGAAAAAGCTACCAGAGGAGAAGCTGTTCTGGATTTGGTTTTAAGAAATAGGGAGGAACTAGTTGAGAACTTGAAAGTGGAAGACAGTATAGGGGACAGTGATCATGAAATAATAGAGTTCATGATCTTAAGGAAAGGTAGAAGGGAGACCAGCACAATTGAGCTAATGGATTTCAGGAAGGCAGATTTTGATAAGCTCAGAGAACTTGTAGGTAAGGTCCCATGGGAAGCAAGACTGAAGGGAAAAACAACTGAGGAGAGTTGGAAGTATTTCAAAGGGACGTTGTTAAGGGCCCAAAAGCAAACAATTCCGCTGTGTAGGAAAGATAGAAAATATGGCAAAAGACCAGCTTGGCTTAACAAGGAGATCTTGCATGATCTCAAAATAAAAAAGGAGTCGTATAAAAAATGGAAACTAGGACAACTAACAAAGGATGAATATAGGCAAGCAACACGGGAATGCAGGGGCAAGATTAGAAAGGCAAAGGCACAAAATGAGATCAAACTAGCTACAGGCATAAAGGGAAACAAGAAGACCTTTTATAAATACATTAAAAGCAAGAGGAAGACCAAGGACAGGGTAGGCCCACTGCTTAGTGAGGAGGGAGAAGCAGTAACAGGAAACTTGGAAATGGCAGAGATGCTCAATGACTTCTTTGTTTCGGTCTTCACCGAGAAGTCTGGAGGTGTGCCTAACGTAGTGAATACAAGCAGAGAGAGGGTAAGTTTAGAAGATAGGATACACAAAGAACAAGTTAAAAATCACTTAGGAAAGTTAGATGTCAGCAAGTCACCAGCTCCTGATGAAATGCATCCCAGGATACTCAAGGAGCTGATAGAGGAGCTATCTGAGCCTTTAGCTATGATTTTTGAAAAATCATGGCAGACAGGGGAGATTCCAGAAGACTGGAAAAGGGCAAATATTGTGCACATCTATAAAAAGGGGAATAAGAACAACCCAGGAAACTACAGACCGGTCAGTTTAACGTCTGTCCCAGGGAAGATAATGGAGCAGGTAATTAAGGAAATCATATGCAAACACTTGGAAGGTAATAAAGTGATTGGGAATAGCCAGCATGGGTTTGTGAAGAACAAGTCATGCCAAACTAATCTGATAGCTTTCTTTGATAGGATAACGAGCCTTGTGGATAAGGGAGAAGCGGTGGATGTCATATACCTAGACTTTAGTAAGGCATTTGATACGGTCTCGCATGATATTCTTATTGATAAACTAGGCAAATATAACTTAGATAGGGCCACGATAAGGTGGGTGCATAATTGGTTGGATAACCGTAGTCAGAGAGTTGTTGTTAACGGTTCTAAATCCTGCTGGAAAGGGATAACAAGTGGAGTTCCTCAAGGGTCTGTTTTGGGACCCGTACTGTTCAATATCTTCATCAATGATGTAGATATTGGGATAGAGAGTACGCTTATTAAGTTTGCAGATGATACCAAACTGGGTGGAGTTGCAACTTCTTTGGAGGAGAGGGACATAATTCAAAATGACCTTAGCAAGTTAGGGAAATGGTCAGAGGTAAACAGGATGAGGTTTAATAAAGAGAAATGCAAAGTGCTCCACTTAGGAAGGAACAATCAGTTCCATACATACAAGATGGGATGCGACTGTCTAGGAAGGAGCATGGTGGAAAGAGATCTAGGGGTCATAGTGGACCACAAGTTGAATATGAGTCAACAGTGTGATGCTGTTGCAAAAAAAGCAAATATGATTCTAGGTTGTATCAACAGGTGTGTTGTAAGCAAAACTCGTGAAGTTGTGGTACCGCCCCAGGGTCAGGAGCATGTCAGGTCTCTTCAGACATGCATGTGCCTATTGGGCCACGGCCCCTGGGTGTCACGCAGCTGGAGCGTGGCATGGCATGTGCTTGCACGTGCACAGGTGTCTGTGTGATCCGTGGGAGGCATGGCCCACGTGCGCGGTCCCTGGTCTCCCTCCCGCCTCCTCCCCCAAACTACTTAATTCGAACTACTTCCCCGGTACGGTCTCCCTGGATGACCCTGCCGACTCCAGTGCTGGAACTCCTTGTGGTGGCCCCTCCGGTGTGCCCAGGTCAGGGCCCTCCAGTCCCGGCTCGCTGCCTCCCGGGCTGGAACGGACCGCCCCGCCCCCCAAGAGTCGGTCGAGGGCAGGGAAGTAGGGGCAGGTGGCAGCCCCTGCTGCGGCGCCGCCCCTGGTGGCCATGGCGTACGCCTGCCGCAGCTGTTTTACTTTCAGGTGCTCCCACGGCAGAAGATGCAAAAGGCCCTGGAAGGAAAGCCCTCCTGCTTTTTTACCACGGGAGGATGTGGGCTACCAACCGAAGCTCTGAGCCAAGGACTGAAGGACCCGTCCAAGCCGTGGCCGTACTCCCGAGACTTGACCGAAGCCAGCTCTCTCTTCCATGACTGCTGCAAGCCTCAACCGAGAACGTGGCGAGTGCTCCCACAATTCCCTCTCCCCCTTTCCATTGAGGATTCTGAAGGACCGTCAGCTGGTGATTTTTGGCTCTGACTGTAAGGGATGAATTGAGCCGGGAACGTAGCTGGTCCTCTTGGGCTGGGCAGAAGCTTTTGATGGGATGAGATGGGTTTTGGTCAGCCGGCGTGTGCCTAAAGAGCGTGGGTGGTGGCGATGCGGGAGAAGCGGCGCGTCGGAGGGAATTGCTCGCGTGTCCTGTTGTTGAGCAGTATGGCGAAGGCAGAAGTTCTCTTTGTGAGGGGCTTGGCGTGCCTCGGAGTAGTAGAGCAAGGCCAGTGTTGATGCTGTGGCAGCTCTTTGTCTAGGCGTTTTGTCTAGGCCTGAATGAAGGCTCTGGGTAGCGTGGTCCAGAAGTGCTTTGTTCCACGAGCGTCTGGAGAGCCTCCCTGGCGCGCTCCCTGAGCGGGTCCCGGCGGCCCTTGTGGGTGGGAAAAGGGCAGGAGGAAGCCCTGTTGCCTGAGGACAGAAGAGGAGGCCTCCGTGCCTCCCACACAGGAAGCGGGGGGCTGCCGAGAGCTTCCCCGCAGGCGGCATCCTGGCCTGGCCTTTAGCTACTTGCAGCCTGGAGTGAAGGCGCGGAGTCAAAAGAGGCCGGCCCACACGTAGCAGAGGATGGTTTCGATCCATCGACCTCTGGGTTATGGGCCCAGCACGCTTCCGCTGCGCCACTCTGCTCCCTTGGGGCTAGACTGCCCGCAATCCACTCTAGCACCTGGGCTGCACTGGCACGGCCAGGCAGAGGAGCAGGCTGCTAGGCAGCGTTTCGGAAAGCCCTTCGAGGTCTCTGTGGCGCAATGGGTCAGCGCGTTTGGCTGTTAAGCGAAAGGATGGTGGTTCGAGCCCACCCGGGGACGTGGCTACGCTCGGCCTCCTGGCGCTTGCTAGTGGGCTCCCTTTTGCCACCTCCAAGCCATCCCTCTCGGCCTCGGTGAGGTCACCTTGTGGCCGGCAAGGTTCAGGGGCCGTGCCGTGCCACGGGAGCCCGTCTCCCAGCAACCGCGCCGGGGCCTCGGCCTCGGGGCTTAAGCCCCGAGCCCAAGCGCGAAAGCTCCAGCCGGGCAGGTGTCGTTCCCCTCCCGCCTCTACGCCAGCTGAGAGGGAGAAACGCACGAGCCGCGCGGGTTCTTAGCCGCCTCCCTCCTGCGGGCCTGTTTGCTGCGCAGACCTCTGGGCCTGTCTCATGCCTCCCCTGGGAAGCGTGGCCGCGCGAACTGAGCCCCAGTCGCAGCTCCTGAGGTTTCCTGTGCAGCCTTGGACTTGCATGGCTGCCATGGTTTCTCTTTGGAAGGGACTCGGTCCCGCTTGGACAGGCGACTCGCCCGTGTGACTCCAAACGCCATCTTGTGGCTGTCTTTTTCCCCCACAGCCAGAACACCAGGATTCGCCTCCCACGGCAGAAGATGCAAAAGGCCCTGGAAGGAAAGCCCTCCTGCTTTTTTACCTCGGGAGGATGTGGGCTACCAACCGAAGCTCTGAGCCAAGGACTGAAGGACCCGTCCAAGCCGTGGCCGTACTCCCGAGACTTGACCGAAGCCAGCTCTCTCTTCCAACTAATCAGTTAGTATTGTTTGGCTTGCCTCTGCAGGCACTCTTCGAGATTTCGTAGTCTCTTAGTTCACTCAGTACTGGAATGGATTTCCCTTTGTGAGAGCTACAGGGCTCCAGGCTCACCTGTAGGTCTTAGCTGGTACAGTCCTACCTCTCAGGTTGTACCTCGAAGCTCCTGGTGGAGGCCGGTTTGGTAACAGTCTGGTTTGAGAGTCTGCCGCCTCGGTCCGCTGAACCTCGTCCTCAGGTGATTCCTCCAGGGAGGGGTCCTGGGTGACGGGGTCAATCAGCTCTGTTGGATCTGCAGTTCGGCATACATGACTTGCGTGGATCCACGAGGGGCGCTCCTTCACCTTTACTGCTGTGTGGGTGATGAGCAGCAATTGGAACGGTCCTTCCCACTGGGCTGTCAGGGAATTCTTTCTGCTATGTTCCTTCACGAACACGTAGTCGCCTGGTTGGATGTTGTGGCACGGCACATCAGTAGGTGCTGGGAGGGCTTCCTTTACCTGCAGGTGCAAGCTCTCCTAACCGTCATTTTATGTCTAGGTTTCTTCTTTCTGTGTGGCTGCTAGCCTGTGGGCCTCCTGCAACATTAAACTGCTTACAAATCACACATGAATTAGATATTCTTGAGACAGCTTCTAGGTGCATGCCTGGGGCGTACCATTGTTTTGGGATTTGTGAGGCCACCCCCCTTTTGCTCATGTGTGTCATTTGATGAGACACCTGAGCAAGCTGCCGTGTGAGAGATTTTTGGGGCGACTGGGCAGCCATCAGGTGCAACCATTATCCCAGCTGGGGATAAGGAGCAGCCTGCTTTCTCCCAAAGGTTTTTCTCTGCAGGTTGAGCAGCTTGCTGTAGTTCTATCAGGTCCTGCAAAGAAACAGGGAGGGAAAGAGAGACCAGAATCTGAAAGCGAGCCAGAGGTCCATGTGCTGCTGCACGTCTGGCCGCTGCATCAGCATTCCCATTACCCAGAGAAACAGGATCAGTGGCACCTGTGTGGGCCGGGCAATGGGTAATAGAAAGGGATGTGGGTAGCTGAATAGCATCAAGGAGTTGGGAGATAAGGGGACCATGAGAGATAGCAGAGCCAGAAGGGGTAAGGAAACCTTGTTTCCAAATTTGTTCTGTGGCATGACAGACAGAGAAAGCAAACTTTGAGTCAGTATAAATGGCAGCAGACTGTCCGGAAGCTAAAAGGCAAGCACGAATTAAAGCGATGAGCTCAGCAGCCTGAGCTGATTTTGATTCCTGGAAGAGAAAAGAACCTCTAAAACATTATTATCTGAGACCACTGCATATCCAGCCTTTAGTTTACCAACTGAATTTCTTTTACATGAGCTATCAGTATACAATACAAGAACTGCATTTTCCAGCAGTTGAGCAGACAAATCTTGGGGAGGCTTTACACAGTGCTCAAGCAATTCTTCACAGTTATGGGTATGTGCTTTACCAGTAGAGGGTAAAGGAGAAAAAGTAGCTGGGTTAAGTACATTACATCTTTGAATTACCACATTTGGGGAAGAGAGGATAACATTCTCATACAGGGTTTGTCTCTGAACAGATAGGTGCTGAGTGCGGTGTCGCTGTAAGAGAGCAGAGACAGCATGAGGGACCTGTAAGATAATGCTGTGGCCTAATGTGACAGGTTGGGCCTTTTTAAAGTAATTCAGCAGCAGCTGCAACAGCCTTCAGACAAAGTGGGAACCCACGGGCTACTGAGTCCAGTGTTGCAGAAAAATAAGCTACTGGACGAGGTGTGTGTCCAAGGGGTTGACAGAGAGCTCCAGCTGCAATTCCATCCTGTTCATGACAAAACAGAGTAAAAGGCTTGCTATATTTAGGTAAGCCCACTGTGCAGAAGAGTTTTAAGGGAAAGGAAAGCAGATTCACATTCTGGGGACCAGGTCACTGGGTCAGGAGCTAAGATTAAGAGTAGAATAGTAAGGGGCCTGGTGAGTCCAGAAAAGTTAGGAATCCATTGTCTGCAATATCCTGCAGTACCCAGAAATTTGTATACCTGACTTTGGTGAAAGGGTGAGGAATGAAAAAAACTTGAGATTCGCTCAGGTGTTAACTGGCGGCCATCTCCTAAAAGTAAATGTTCCAAGTACTGAACTCTTTGTTTTACAAATTGCAATTTGGCTTTGGAAGCCTTGTGACCCTTATTAGCAAGACACTTTAACACATAGGAGGTATCAGTTTTACATCTTTCCTCAGTTTCACTAGCAATTAACACATCATCAACATACTGAACTGCAGGGAAGAGAGATAGAATTAAGGTCAGCTTTTTAAAAACTGAGAAAACAGAGTAGGGCTTTTACAATAACTTTACAAAAACATGTCCAGGTTAATTGATGACCCTGAAAGGAAAAGGCAAAGAGAAATTGGGAATTCTTATGCACTGGAATAGAAAAGAAGGCAGAACATAAATCTATTACAGAAAACCAGGTTAGGTACTACTGGAAATCTAGGGATTACAAACTTATTAATGGCTCTTAGGTCTTCTACAAATCTATAGATTTGCTTTTTCACAGGTAGTACAGGTGTATTACATGGTGAAGTTGTATAAACAAGTATCCCTTGTTTAAGGAGGGAGAGATTACAGGCTTAATGCCCTCTTGTGCCTCCCTAGCCAATAGATACAGGGCTACCCTTGGGAAAGGCTTGTTGTGTCTGTCTGGGTATGTCTACACTACAAAGTTAGTTCGAACTAACGGACGTTAGTTCGAACTAACTTTAATAGGTGCTACACTAGCGCTCCGCTAGTTCGAATTTGAATCGAACTAGCGGAGCGCTTAGTTCGAACTAGGTAAACCTCATTTTACGAGGACTAACGCCTAGTTCGAACTAGCTAGTTCGAACTAAGGGCTGTGTAGCCCTTTAGTTCGAACTAGTGGGAGGCTAGCCCTCCCCAGGTTTCCCTGGTGGCCACTCTGGCCAACACCAGGGAAACTCTATGCCCCCCTCCCGGCCCCGGACCCCTTAAAGGGGCACGGGCTGGCTACGGTGCCCGTGCCAGGTGCAAGCCTGCCAGCACCCAGCTAGCAGACCCTGCACCTGGCAAAGGCACAGAGCCACCCACCCGATGCCCCCCAGCCCACCCCCTCTTGCCGGGACCAGGCTGGCGGCTCCCGGGAGCTTGCCCTGGACCGCAAGAGGCGGGCACCTTCCTGGGCTAGTGCGGACATCGTGGACCTTGTCCACGATCTCCGCACTAGGCACAGGAAAGTGGCCGTCTAGGGCAGGAGAGCTGCCAGCCTGGCCACCCAGGACCAGGTGTGCATGAAAATCAAGGGGGTCCACTGAGACCCCCGACACTGAGCCCTGAGCTTACAATGGCCGTCCTGGGTCAGACCAAAGGTCCATCTAGCCCAGTAGCCTGTCTGCCAACAGCGGCCAACCCTAGGGACCCTGGAGGGGATGGACCGAAGACAATGACCAAGCCATTTGTCTCGTGCCATCCCTCTCCAGCCTTCCACAAACTTTGGGCAGGGACACCACTCCTACCCTCTGGCTAATAGGACTCCATGGACCCAACCTCCATCACTTTATCTCACTTCCCTTTAAACTCTGTTCTAGTTCTAGCCTTCACAGCCTCCTGCAGCAAGGAGTTCCACAGGTTAACTATTTGCTTTGTCAACAACAACAACTTTCTCTTACTAGTTTCAAGCCTGCTACCCATTCCTTTCCTTTGGTGTCCTCTAGTCCTTCTTTATGGGAACTCAGGAAGAACTTTTATGAATGCACCCTCTCCACCCAACCCCTGCTTTTAGAGACCTCTATCCTGTCCCCCCTCCGTCTCCTCTTTTCTAAGCTGAACAGTCCCAGTCTCTGTAGCCTTTCTTCATCTGGGACCTGTTCCCAACCCCTGATCATGTTAGTTGCCCTCCCCTCTCCCAGCCTTTCTCTTCCCCTCTCCCACCTCCTTTTCCCAGTCTCCCCCAGTTTTTTTCAATAAAGACAGAGTCAATGTTGGAAGAAACGTTATCTTTATTTTGTACATCAATAAGAAGGGGGGCTAGGGAAGGGTAAGTGGAAGGAGGTGAGGGAGGAATGGGGTACGAGCCCCCGATGGGGAGGACTGGGCTGGCTCTGCGGGCTTCTGGGGGTGGAAGCTCTCCTGCAGCCCCCCAATTACTCCCTCTCCCCAGATGGCAGCCTGCGGCAAGTGCAGCCGGGCTGATGGCCGAGTGGTGTGATGTGCCCAGTGTGGGCACTCAGGGCACTCCAAGCCAGAACTTCTTTGCAAGCGGGGCACCCCTTAGAACTGTGTGTCCGGGGTGGGGGTCGGGACCCTTTAAGCGCAGCCCTCGGCTAGCCTGAGACAGCATCTCCATGCTCTAAGTCCTCCTTTTATGCCCTGCCGGCACTGCTTCCAGCCATCCTTAAGCCCTGTTCAGAGTCCACTCAATGTGGACTTGCTAGTTCGAACTAGCAAAACGCTAGTTCGAACTAGTTTTTAGTTCTAGATGCGTTAGTTCGAACTAGCTTAGTTCGAATTAACTAATTCGAACTAAGTTAGTTCGAACTAGCGCTGTAGTGTAGACGTACCCTATGTTATTTGCACTGGTGTTGCAGAGGCTAGCAACCCCACTTCATTCACATGGGCTGCCCACAATGTCTCTGGGACTTCTGAGAGGTCCAGGAGGGGTGTATGTCCTGAGGTCTCATCAGATTCCTCTGAGAGTAGTAATGCCATCAAATTTGGAGCCTGATAGGGGGAAGGTCAACAAATATCCCTTCCTCTCTACAGAGAAGGTTTGCACCCAATTTACACAACAAGTCACATCCCATAAGGTTTACAAGAGAACAGGGAGATAACAGGAAAGAATGTTCAGCTGACAAGGGTCCAAAGCGGGTTGGGGGTGCAGATGGCACATCTGGGGAATCAAGCTGTTTCTTTAGAGTAGCCAATTCTTGCTGCAGCTTTTCAATAGAATCTTTTTTGCTAGCCATAATGCTCTGATTTTTTTTTACTGCCACATCCTCCCAGAGGCACCAATATTCCATCTGGTTAGGATGTTTTTCCTCGAGGAAAACTCTAAGATAAGCAAGCTTTTGTAAGTCAAAGTTCTAGTTGTCATTTATTCTGGGAATTCCCCTGAGTATAGCCATTCCAAATGCTCAATAATTCCTTAAGTCTCCTTAGTTTCAAACCTGCAGGCAATACCTAGCTGACTGATCATCTGAGACAAGGGAGTCCCAGGCTGTGAGAAACCTTTCCCCTCAGTAGGAGACAGACTTGAGGGAGCAATCTTATCCATGTTAGCACTGTCTTGTCCAAGGACAGCGCAGGAGCCCAACAGTACTACCCTCCCCAAGGATAGTACAGGCGTCCAGCAGCACTACCCTCTCCAAGGATAGTGTGGGAGTCCACACAAACTGTCAGCTTCACTCATACTCCTTATGTGCCGGGGGAAACCGCCCTTGCTTTCAGCAGCTGTGCAGTGACACTGACAGCACTGGTGCCGCTGCAGTCCCCCTCCGGACTTCACTCACTCAAAACCATGCGCTTGGACTCGCCACCAATCAGTCAGCAACAACAACAACAACAACAAAATCCAACCCCTATTTGGCTATACCCAGTGTTTTCGTTTTAAGTTTCCCTCAAGCCTCTTAACAAAAAAATTTTAAGTAAAAGATGACTCTTACCGCCAGCCGGTCCAGCTGGTGACGAGAACAGGGAGGCGGACCGGGGGATTTTAAATGGATCCCTTACCCTCCAGATGCGCGCTGTAGTCCGTTCCCATTCCCCGTCATCAGCCTTTCCAACTGGAGTTCCAAGCCATCCCACTTCTGACACCAAATTGAGGGGGGAAATCTCGCTCCCCTGGGGTACAGAGCCCCCAGAAGGGTTCGAGGCCGGAGGTCAAATCAGTGAGGCAGGAAAGAAACTTAGAAGAGAAAACTTTATGATGCATGCATGCAGGCTGTCACTTCCAAGAGTGAAGCAGCAGCCCTGACAGACAGATTCAGGTATCCTTTATACAGAATGCTTAGACAGCTCAGTTGTGGATTGTTCTTCTTTAACATATCAAAGTCTCAGCAGAAGTACTTTGAGACTTCTGTTCACCCCAGGAGTGCTAGAAGTAAGTTTTTACAGTACACAAAGCCACATGAGAACTTGAGTGGAGGAGTCTATAAGTCAAACTGTGACAAAGATAAGGGTTTACATGACAAATTGTGACAGACTAGGAGTCTCCATGAACTTGAGATGGGAGGCATTGTAAGGGTCTTGATTAGAGCTAATTTGATTTCTCTCTGTTACAGGGAGAGAGGTCTGGAAAACTTTTAACCCTTACAGCAGTTTTCTTTTAGAAAGTTATGATTTCTGCACAGTTCCCCCCTTTAGACACAATTGGAGTTATTTGATTTTTCTCCCACACCCGAGACTTGACCGAAGCCAGCTCTCTCTTCCATGACTGCTGCAAGCCTCAACCGAGAACGTGGCGAGTGCTGCCCGTGCTCCCACAATTCCCTCTCCCCCTTTCCATTGAGGATTCTGAAGGACCGTCAGCTGGTGATTTTTGGCTCTGACTGTAAGGGATGAATTGAGCCGGGAACGTAGCTGGTCCTCTTGGGCTGGGCAGAAGCTTTTGATGGGATGAGATGGGTTTTGGTCAGCCGGCGTGTGCCTAAAGAGCGTGGGTGGTGGCGATGCGGGAGAAGCGGCGCGTCGGAGGGAATTGCTCGCGTGTCCTGTTGTTGAGCAGTATGGCGAAGGCAGAAGTTCTCTTTGTGAGGGGTTTGGCGTGCCTGGGAGTAGTAGAGCAAGGCCAGTGTTGATGCTGTGGCAGCTCTTTGTCTAGGCGTTTTGTCTAGGCCTGAATGAAGGCTCTGGGTAGCGTGGTCCAGAAGTGCTTTGTTCCACGAGCGTCTGGAGAGCCTCCCTGGCGCGCTCCCTGAGCGGGTCCCGGTGGCCCTTGTGGGTGGGAAAAGGGCAGGAGGAAGCCCTGTTGCCTGAGGACAGAAGAGGAGGCCTCCGTGCCTCCCACACAGGAAGCGGGGGGCTGCCGAGAGCTTCCCCGCAGGCGGCATCCTGGCCTGGCCTTTAGCTACTTGCAGCCTGGAGTGAAGGCGCGGAGTCAAAAGAGGCCGGCCCACACGTAGCAGAGGATGGTTTCGATCCATCGACCTCTGGGTTATGGGCCCAGCACGCTTCCGCTGCGCCACTCTGCTCCCTTGGCGCTAGACTGCCCGCAATCCACTCTAGCACCTGGGCTGCAGTGGCACGGCCAGGCAGAGGAGCAGGCTGCTAGGCAGCGTTTCGTAAAGCCCTTTGAGGTCTCTGTGGCGCAATGGGTCAGCACGTTCGGCTGTTAAGCGAAAGGATGGTGGTTCGAGCCCACCCAGGGACGTGGCTACGCTCGGCCTCCTGGCGCTTGCTAGCGGGCTCCCTTTTGCCACCTCCAAGCCATCCCTCTCGGCCTCGGTGAGGTCACCTTGTGGCCGGCAAGGTTCAGGGGCCGTGCCGTGCCACGGGAGCCCGTCTCCCAGCAACCGCGCCGGGGCCTCGGCCTCAGGGCTTAAGCCCCGAGCCCAAGCGCGAAAGCTCCAGCCGGGCAGGTGTCGTTCCCCTCCCGCCTCTACGCCAGCTGAGAGGGAGAAACGCACGAGCCGCGCGGGTTCTTAGCCGCCTCCCTCCTGCGGGCCTGTTTGCTGCGCAGACCTCTGGGCCTGTCTCATGCCTCCCCTGGGAAGCGTGGCCGCGCGAACTGAGCCCCAGTCGCAGCTCCTGAGGTTTCCTGTGCAGCCTTGGACTTGCATGGCTGCCATGGTTTCTCTTTGGAAGGGACTCGGTCCCGCTTGGACAGGCGACTCGCCCGTGTGACTCCAAACGCCATCTTGTGGCTGTCTTTTTCCCCCACAGCCAGAACACCAGGATTCGCCTCCCACGGCAGAAGATGCAAAAGGCCCTGGAAGGAAAGCCCTCCTGCTTTTTTACCTCGGGAGGATGTGGGCTACCAACCGAAGCTCTGAGCCAAGGACTGAAGGACCCGTCCAAGCCGTGGCCGTACTCCCGAGACTTGACCGAAGCCAGCTCTCTCTTCCATGACTGCTGCAAGCCTCAACCGAGAACGTGGCGAGTGCTGCCCGTGCTCCCACAATTCCCTCTCCCCCTTTCCATTGAGGATTCTGAAGGACCGTCAGCTGGTGATTTTTGGCTCTGACTGTAAGGGATGAATTGAGCCGGGAACGTAGCTGGTCCTCTTGGGCTGGGCAGAAGCTTTTGATGGGATGAGATGGGTTTTGGTCAGCCGGCGTGTGCCTAAAGAGCGTGGGTGGTGGCGATGCGGGAGAAGCGGCGCGTCGGAGGGAATTGCTCGCGTGTCCTGTTGTTGAGCAGTATGGCGAAGGCAGAAGTTCTCTTTGTGAGGGGTTTGGCGTGCCTGGGAGTAGTAGAGCAAGGCCAGTGTTGATGCTGTGGCAGCTCTTTGTCTAGGCGTTTTGTCTAGGCCTGAATGAAGGCTCTGGGTAGCGTGGTCCAGAAGTGCTTTGTTCCACGAGCGTCTGGAGAGCCTCCCTGGCGCGCTCCCTGAGCGGGTCCCGGCGGCCCTTGTGGGTGGGAAAAGGGCAGGAGGAAGCCCTGTTGCCTGAGGACAGAAGAGGAGGCCTCCGTGCCTCCCACACAGGAAGCGGGGGGCTGCCAAGAGCTTCCCCGCAGGCGGCATCCTGGCCTGGCCTTTAGCTACTTGCAGCCTGGAGTGAAGGCGCGGAGTCAAAAGAGGCCGGCCCACACGTAGCAGAGGATGGTTTCGCTCCATCGACCTCTGGGTTATGGGCCCAGCACGCTTCCGCTGCGCCACTCTGCTCCCTTTGGGCTAGACTGCCCGCAATCCACTCTAGCACCTGGGCTGCACTGGCACGGCCAGGCAGAGGAGCAGGCTGCTAGGCAGCGTTTCGGAAACCCCTTCGAGGTCTCTGTGGCGCAATGGGTCAGCGCGTTCGGCTGTTAACCGAAAGGATGGTGGTTCGAGCCCACCTGGGGACGCGGCTACGCTCGGCCTCCTGGCGCTTGCTAGCGGGCTCCCTTTTGCCACCTCCAAGCCATCCCTCTCGGCCTCGGTGAGGTCACCTTGTGGCCGGCAAGGTTCAGGGGCCGTGCGGTGCCACAGGAGCCCGTCTCCCAGCAACCGGGCCGGGGCCTCGGCCTCAGGGCTTAAGCCCCGAGCCCAAGCGCGAAAGCTCCAGCCGGGCAGGTGTCGTTCCCCTCCCTCCTCTACGCCAGCTGAGAGGGAGAAACGCACGAGCCGCGCGGGTTCTTAGCCGCCTCCCTCCTGCGGGCCTGTTTGCTGCGCAGACCTCTGGGCCTGTCTCATGCCTCCCCTGGGAAGCGTGGCCGCGCGAACTGAGCCCCAGTCGCAGCTCCTGAGGTTTCCTGTGCAGCCTTGGACTTGCATGGCTGCCATGGTTTCTCTTTGGAAGGGACTCGGTCCCGCTTGGGCAGGCGACTCGCCCGTGTGACTCCAAACGCCATCTTGTGGCTGTCTTTTTCCCCCACAGCCAGAACACCAGGATTCGCCTCCCACGGCAGAAGATGCAAAAGGCCCTGGAAGGAAAGCCCTCCTGCTTTTTTACCTCGGGAGGATGTGGGCTACCAACCGAAGCTCTGAGCCAAGGACTGAAGGACCCGTCCAAGCCGTGGCCGTACTCCCGAGACTTGACCGAAGCCAGCTCTCTCTTCCATGACTGCTGCAAGCCTCAACCGAGAACGTGGCGAGTGCTGCCCGTGCTCCCACAATTCCCTCTCCCCCTTTCCATTGAGGATTCTGAAGGACCGTCAGCTGGTGATTTTTGGCTCTGACTGTAAGGGATGAATTGAGCCGGGAACGTAGCTGGTCCTCTTGGGCTGGGCAGAAGCTTTTGATGGGATGAGATGGGTTTTGGTCAGCCGGCGTGTGCCTAAAGAGCGTGGGTGGTGGCGATGCGGGAGAAGCGGCGCGTCGGAGGGAATTGCTCGCGTGTCCTGTTGTTGAGCAGTATGGCGAAGGCAGAAGTTCTCTTTGTGAGGGGCTTGGCGTGCCTGGGAGTAGTAGAGCAAGGCCAGTGTTGATGCTGTGGCAGCTCTCTGTCTAGGCGTTTTGTCTAGGCCTGAATGAAGGCTCTGGGTAGCGTGGTCCAGAAGTGCTTTGTTCCACGAGCGTCTGGAGAGCCTCCCTGGCGCGCTCCCTGAGCGGGTCCCGGCGGCCCTTGTGGGTGGGAAAAGGGCAGGAGGAAGCCCTGTTGCCTGAGGACAGAAGAGGAGGCCTCCGTGCCTCCCACACAGGAAGCGGGGGGCTGCCGAGAGCTTCCCCGCAGGCGGCATCCTGGCCTGGCCTGGCCTTTAGCTACTTGCAGCCTGGAGTGAAGGCGCGGAGTCAAAAGAGGCCGGCCCACACGTAGCAGAGGATGGTTTCGATCCATCGACCTCTGGGTTATGGGCCCAGCACGCTTCCGCTGCGCCACTCTGCTCCCTTGGGGCTAGACTGCCCGCAATCCACTCTAGCACCTGGGCTGCACTGGCACGGCCAGGCAGAGGAGCAGGCTGCTAGGCAGCGTTTCGGAAAGCCCTTCGAGGTCTCTGTGGCGCAATGGGTCAGCGCGTTCGGCTGTTAACCGAAAGGATGGTGGTTCGAGCCCACCCGGGGACGTGGCTACGCTCGGCCTCCTGGCGCTTGCTAGCGGGCTCCCTTTTGCCACCTCCAAGCCATCCCTCTCGGCCTCGGTGAGGTCACCTTGTGGCCGGCAAGGTTCAGGGGCCGTGCCGTGCCACGGGAGCCCGTCTCCCAGCAACCGCGCCGGGGCCTCGGCCTCGGGGCTTAAGCCCCGAGCCCAAGCGCGAAAGCTCCAGCCGGGCAGGTGTCGTTCCCCTCCCGCCTCTACGCCAGCTGAGAGGGAGAAACGCACGAGCCGCGCGGGTTCTTAGCCGCCTCCCTCCTGCGGGCCTGTTTGCTGCGCAGACCTCTGGGCCTGTCTCATGCCTCCCCTGGGAAGCGTGGCCGCGCGAACTGAGCCCCAGTCGCAGCTCCTGAGGTTTCCTGTGCAGCCTTGGACTTGCATGGCTGCCATGGTTTCTCTTTGGAAGGGACTCGGTCCCGCTTGGACAGGCGACTCGCCCGTGTGACTCCAAACGCCATCTTGTGGCTGTCTTTTTCCCCCACAGCCAGAACACCAGGATTCGCCTCCCACGGCAGAAGATGCAAAAGGCCCTGGAAGGAAAGCCCTCCTGCTTTTTTACCTCGGGAGGATGTGGGCTACCAACCGAAGCTCTGAGCCAAGGACTGAAGGACCCGTCCAAGCCGTGGCCGTACTCCCGAGACTTGACCGAAGCCAGCTCTCTCTTCCATGACTGCTGCAAGCCTCAACCGAGAACGTGGCGAGTGCTCCCACAATTCCCTCTCCCCCTTTCCATTGAGGATTCTGAAGGACCGTCAGCTGGTGATTTTTGGCTCTGACTGTAAGGGATGAATTGAGCCGGGAACGTAGCTGGTCCTCTTGGGCTGGGCAGAAGCTTTTGATGGGATGAGATGGGTTTTGGTCAGCCGGCGTGTGCCTAAAGAGCGTGGGTGGTGGCGATGCGGGAGAAGCGGCGCGTCGGAGGGAATTGCTCGCGTGTCCTGTTGTTGAGCAGTATGGCGAAGGCAGAAGTTCTCTTTGTGAGGGGTTTGGCGTGCCTCGGAGTAGTAGAGCAAGGCCAGTGTTGATGCTGTGGCAGCTCTCTGTCTAGGCGTTTTGTCTAGGCCTGAATGAAGGCTCTGGGTAGCGTGGTCCAGAAGTGCTTTGTTCCACGAGCGTCTGGAGAGCCTCCCTGGCGCGCTCCCTGAGCGGGTCCCGGCGGCCCTTGTGGGTGGGAAAAGGGCAGGAGGAAGCCCTGTTGCCTGAGGACAGAAGAGGAGGCCTCCGTGCCTCCCACACAGGAAGCTGGGGGCTGCCGAGAGCTTCCCCGCAGGCGGCATCCTGGCCTGGCCTGGCCTTTAGCTACTTGCAGCCTGGAGTGAAGGCGCGGAGTCAAAAGAGGCCGGCCCACACGTAGCAGAGGATGGTTTCGATCCATCGACCTCTGGGTTATGGGCCCAGCACGCTTCCGCTGCGCCACTCTGCTCCCTTGGGGCTAGACTGCCCGCAATCCACTCTAGCACCTGGGCTGCACTGGCACGGCCAGGCAGAGGAGCAGGCTGCTAGGCAGCGTTTCGGAAAGCCCTTCGAGGTCTCTGTGGCGCAATGGGTCAGCGCGTTCGGCTGTTAACCGAAAGGATGGTGGTTTGAGCCCACCCGGGGACGTGGCTACGCTCGGCCTCCTGGCGCTTGCTAGCGGGCTCCCTTTTGCCACCTCCAAGCCATCCCTCTCGGCCTCGGTGAGGTCACCTTGTGGCCGGCAAGGTTCAGGGGCCGTGCCGTGCCACGGGAGCCCGTCTCCCAGCAACCGCGCCGGGGCCTCGGCCTCAGGGCTTAAGCCCCGAGCCCAAGCGCGAAAGCTCCAGCCGGGCAGGTGTCGTTCCCCTCCCGCCTCTACGCCAGCTGAGAGGGAGAAACGCACGAGCCGCGCGGGTTCTTAGCCGCCTCCCTCCTGCGGGCCTGTTTGCTGCGCAGACCTCTGGGCCTGTCTCATGCCTCCCCTGGGAAGCGTGGCCGCGCGAACTGAGCCCCAGTCGCAGCTCCTGAGGTTTCCTGTGCAGCCTTGGACTTGCATGGCTGCCATGGTTTCTCTTTGGAAGGGACTCGGTCCCGCTTGGACAGGCGACTCGCCCGTGTGACTCCAAACGCCATCTTGTGGCTGTCTTTTTCCCCCACAGCCAGAACACCAGGATTCGCCTCCCACGGCAGAAGATGCAAAAGGCCCTGGAAGGAAAGCCCTCCTGCTTTTTTACCTCGGGAGGATGTGGGCTACCAACCGAAGCTCTGAGCCAAGGACTGAAGGACCCGTCCAAGCCGTGGCCGTACTCCCGAGACTTGACCGAAGCCAGCTCTCTCTTCCATGACTGCTGCAAGCCTCAACCGAGAACGTGGCGAGTGCTCCCACAATTCCCTCTCCCCCTTTCCATTGAGGATTCTGAAGGACCGTCAGCTGGTGATTTTTGGCTCTGACTGTAAGGGATGAATTGAGCCGGGAACGTAGCTGGTCCTCTTGGGCTGGGCAGAAGCTTTTGATGGGATGAGATGGGTTTTGGTCAGCCGGCGTGTGCCTAAAGAGCGTGGGTGGTGGCGATGCGGGAGAAGCGGCGCGTCGGAGGGAATTGCTCGCGTGTCCTGTTGTTGAGCAGTATGGCGAAGGCAGAAGTTCTCTTTGTGAGGGGTTTGGCGTGCCTGGGAGTAGTAGAGCAAGGCCAGTGTTGATGCTGTGGCAGCTCTTTGTCTAGGCGTTTTGTCTAGGCCTGAATGAAGGCTCTGGGTAGCGTGGTCCAGAAGTGCTTTGTTCCACGAGAGTCTGGAGAGCCTCCCTGGCGCGCTCCCTGAGCGGGTCCCGGCGGCCCTTGTGGGTGGGAAAAGGGCAGGAGGAAGCCCTGTTGCCTGAGGACAGAAGAGGAGGCCTCCGTGCCTCCCACACAGGAAGCGGGGGGCTGCCGAGAGCTTCCCCGCAGGCGGCATCCTGGCCTGGCCTTTAGCTACTTGCAGCCTGGAGTGAAGGCGCGGAGTCAAAAGAGGCCGGCCCACACGTAGCAGAGGATGGTTTCGATCCATCGACCTCTGGGTTATGGGCCCAGCACGCTTCCGCTGCGCCACTCTGCTCCCTTGGGGCTAGACTGCCCGCAATCCACTCTAGCACCTGGGCTGCACTGGCACGGCCAGGCAGAGGAGCAGGCTGCTAGGCAGCGTTTCGGAAAGCCCTTCGAGGTCTCTGTGGCGCAATGGGTCAGCGCGTTCGGCTGTTAACCGAAAGGATGGTGGTTCGAGCCCACCCGGGGACGTGGCTACGCTTGGCTTCCTGGCGCTTGCTAGCGGGCTCCCTTTTGCCACCTCCAAGCCATCCCTCTCGGCCTCGGTGAGGTCACCTTGTGGCCGGCAAGGTTCAGGGGCCGTGCCGTGCCACGGGAGCCCGTCTCCCAGCAACCGCGCCGGGGCCTCGGCCTCAGGGCTTAAGCCCCGAGCCCAAGCGCGAAAGCTCCAGCCGGGCAGGTGTCGTTCCCCTCCCGCCTCTACGCCAGCTGAGAGGGAGAAACGCACGAGCCGCGCGGGTTCTTAGCCGCCTCCCTCCTGCGGGCCTGTTTGCTGCGCAGACCTCTGGGCCTGTCTCATGCCTCCCCTGGGAAGCGTGGCCGCGCGAACTGAGCCCCAGTCGCAGCTCCTGAGGTTTCCTGTGCAGCCTTGGACTTGCATGGCTGCCATGGTTTCTCTTTGGAAGGGACTCGGTCCCGCTTGGACAGGCGACTCGCCCGTGTGACTCCAAAAGCCATCTTGTGGCTGTCTTTTTCCCCCACAGCCAGAACACCAGGATTCGCCTCCCACGGCAGAAGATGCAAAAGGCCCTGGAAGGAAAGCCCTCCTGCTTTTTTACCTCGGGAGGATGTGGGCTACCAACCGAAGCTCTGAGCCAAGGACTGAAGGTCCCGTCCAAGCCGTGGCCGTACTCCCGAGACTTGACCGAAGCCAGCTCTCTCTTCCATGACTGCTGCAAGCCTCAACCGAGAACGTGGCGAGTGCTGCCCGTGCTCCCACAATTCCCTCTCCCCCTTTCCATTGAGGATTCTGAAGGACCGTCAGCTGGTGATTTTTGGCTCTGACTGTAAGGGATGAATTGAGCCGGGAACGTAGCTGGTCCTCTTGGGCTGGGCAGAAGCTTTTGATGGGATGAGATGGGTTTTGGTCAGCCGGCGTGTGCCTAAAGAGCGTGGGTGGTGGCGATGCGGGAGAAGCGGCGCGTCGGAGGGAATTGCTCGCGTGTCCTGTTGTTGAGCAGTATGGCGAAGGCAGAAGTTCTCTTTGTGAGGGGTTTGGCGTGCCTCGGAGTAGTAGAGCAAGGCCAGTGTTGATGCTGTGGCAGCTCTCTGTCTAGGCGTTTTGTCTAGGCCTGAATGAAGGCTCTGGGTAGCGTGGTCCAGAAGTGCTTTGTTCCACGAGCGTCTGGAGAGCCTCCCTGGCGCGCTCCCTGAGCGGGTCCCGGCGGCCCTTGTGGGTGGGAAAAGGGCAGGAGGAAGCCCTGTTGCCTGAGGACAGAAGAGGAGGCCTCCGTGCCTCCCACACAGGAAGCGGGGGGCTGCCGAGAGCTTCCCCGCAGGCGGCATCCTGGCCTGGCCTGGCCTTTAGCTACTTGCAGCCTGGAGTGAAGGCGCGGAGTCAAAAGAGGCCGGCCCACACGTAGCAGAGGATGGTTTCGATCCATCGACCTCTGGGTGATGGGCCCAGCACGCTTCCGCTGCACCACTCTGCTCCCTTGGGGCTAGATTGCCCGCAATCCACTCTAGCACCTGGGCTGCACTGGCACGGCCAGGCAGAGGAGCAGGCTGCTAGGCAGCGTTTCGGAAAGCCCTTCGAGGTCTCTGTGGCGCAATGGGTCAGCGCGTTCGGCTGTTAACCGAAAGGATGGTGGTTCGAGCCCACCCGGGGACGTGGCTACGCTCGGCCTCCTGGCGCTTGCTAGCGGGCTCCCTTTTGCCACCTCCAAGCCATCCCTCTCGGCCTCGGTGAGGTCACCTTGTGGCCGGCAAGGTTCAGGGGCCGTGCCGTGCCACGGGAGCCCGTCTCCCAGCAACCGCGCCGGGGCCTCGGCCTCAGGGCTTAAGCCCCGAGCCCAAGCGCGAAAGCTCCAGCCGGGCAGGTGTCGTTCCCCTCCCGCCTCTACGCCAGCTGAGAGGGAGAAACGCACGAGCCGCGCGGGTTCTTAGCCGCCTCCCTCCTGCGGGCCTGTTTGCTGCGCAGACCTCTGGGCCTGTCTCATGCCTCCCCTGGGAAGCGTGGCCGCGCGAACTGAGCCCCAGTCGCAGCTCCTGAGGTTTCCTGTGCAGCCTTGGACTTGCATGGCTGCCATGGTTTCTCTTTGGAAGGGACTCGGTCCCGCTTGGACAGGCGACTCGCCCGTGTGACTCCAAACGCCATCTTGTGGCTGTCTTTTTCCCCCACAGCCAGAACACCAGGATTCGCCTCCCACGGCAGAAGATGCAAAAGGCCCTGGAAGGAAAGCCCTCCTGCTTTTTTACCTCGGGAGGATGTGGGCTACCAACCGAAGCTCTGAGCCAAGGACTGAAGGACCCGTCCAAGCCGTGGCCGTACTCCCGAGACTTGACCGAAGCCAGCTCTCTCTTCCATGACTGCTGCAAGCCTCAACCGAGAACGTGGCGAGTGCTCCCACAATTCCCTCTCCCCCTTTCCATTGAGGATTCTGAAGGACCGTCAGCTGGTGATTTTTGGCTCTGACTGTAAGGGATGAATTGAGCCGGGAACGTAGCTGGTCCTCTTGGGCTGGGCAGAAGCTTTTGATGGGATGAGATGGGTTTTGGTCAGCCGGCGTGTGCCTAAAGAGCGTGGGTGGTGGCGATGCGGGAGAAGCGGCGCGTCGGAGGGAATTGCTCGCGTGTCCTGTTGTTGAGCAGTATGGCGAAGGCAGAAGTTCTCTTTGTGAGGGGTTTGGCGTGCCTGGGAGTAGTAGAGCAAGGCCAGTGTTGATGCTGTGGCAGCTCTCTGTCTAGGCGTTTTGTCTAGGCCTGAATGAAGGCTCTGGGTAGCGTGGTCCAGAAGTGCTTTGTTCCACGAGCGTCTGGAGAGCCTCCCTGGCGCGCTCCCTGAGCGGGTCCCGGCGGCCCTTGTGGGTGGGAAAAGGGCAGGAGGAAGCCCTGTTGCCTGAGGACAGAAGAGGAGGCCTCCGTGCCTCCCACACAGGAAGCGGGGGGCTGCCGAGAGCTTCCCCGCAGGCGGCATCCTGGCCTGGCCTGGCCTTTAGCTACTTGCAGCCTGGAGTGAAGGCGCGGAGTCAAAAGAGGCCGGCCCACACGTAGCAGAGGATGGTTTCGATCCATCGACCTCTGGGTTATGGGCCCAGCACGCTTCCGCTGCGCCACTCTGCTCCCTTGGGGCTAGACTGCCCGCAATCCACTCTAGCACCTGGGCTGCACTGGCACGGCCAGGCAGAGGAGCAGGCTGCTAGGCAGCGTTTCGGAAAGCCCTTCAAGGTCTCTGTGGCGCAATGGGTCAGCGCGTTCGGCTGTTAACCGAAAGGATGGTGATTCGAGCCCACCCGGGGACGTGGCTACGCTCGGCCTCCTGGCGCTTGCTAGCGGGCTCCCTTTTGCCACCTCCAAGCCATCCCTCTCGGCCTCGGTGAGGTCACCTTGTGGCCGGCAAGGTTCAGGGGCCGTGCCGTGCCACAGGAGCCCGTCTCCCAGCAACCGCGCCGGGGCCTCGGCCTCGGGGCTTAAGCCCCGAGCCCAAGCGCAAAAGCTCCAGCCGGGCAGGTGTCGTTCCCCTCCCGCCTCTACGCCAGCTGAGAGGGAGAAACGCACGAGCCGCGCGGGTTCTTAGCCGCCTCCCTCCTGCGGGCCTGTTTGCTGCGCAGACCTCTGGGCCTGTCTCATGCCTCCCCTGGGAAGCGTGGCCGCGCGAACTGAGCCCCAGTCGCAGCTCCTGAGGTTTCCTGTGCAGCCTTGGACTTGCATGGCTGCCATGGTTTCTCTTTGGAAGGGACTCGGTCCCGCTTGGACAGGCGACTCGCCCGTGTGACTCCAAACGCCATCTTGTGGCTGTCTTTTTCCCCCACAGCCAGAACACCAGGATTCGCCTCCCACGGCAGAAGATGCAAAAGGCCCTGGAAGGAAAGCCCTCCTGCTTTTTTACCTCGGGAGGATGTGGGCTACCAACCGAAGCTCTGAGCCAAGGACTGAAGGACCCGTCCAAGCCGTGGCCGTACTCCCGAGACTTGACCGAAGCCAGCTCTCTCTTCCATGACTGCTGCAAGCCTCAACCGAGAACGTGGCGAGTGCTCCCACAATTCCCTCTCCCCCTTTCCATTGAGGATTCTGAAGGACCGTCAGCTGGTGATTTTTGGCTCTGACTGTAAGGGATGAATTGAGCCGGGAACGTAGCTGGTCCTCTTGGGCTGGGCAGAAGCTTTTGATGGGATGAGATGGGTTTTGGTCAGCCGGCGTGTGCCTAAAGAGCGTGGGTGGTGGCGATGCGGGAGAAGCGGCGCGTCGGAGGGAATTGCTCGCGTGTCCTGTTGTTGAGCAGTATGGCGAAGGCAGAAGTTCTCTTTGTGAGGGGTTTGGCGTGCCTGGGAGTAGTAGAGCAAGGCCAGTGTTGATGCTGTGGCAGCTCTCTGTCTAGGCGTTTTGTCTAGGCCTGAATGAAGGCTCTGGGTAGCGTGGTCCAGAAGTGCTTTGTTCCACGAGCGTCTGGAGAGCCTCCCTGGCGCGCTCCCTGAGCGGGTCCCGGCGGCCCTTGTGGGTGGGAAAAGGGCAGGAGGAAGCCCTGTTGCCTGAGGACAGAAGAGGAGGCCTCCGTGCCTCCCACACAGGAAGCTGGGGGCTGCCGAGAGCTTCCCCGCAGGCGGCATCCTGGCCTGGCCTGGCCTTTAGCTACTTGCAGCCTGGAGTGAAGGCGCGGAGTCAAAAGAGGCCGGCCCACACGTAGCAGAGGATGGTTTCGATCCATCGACCTCTGGGTTATGGGCCCAGCACGCTTCCGCTGCGCCACTCTGCTCCCTTGGGGCTAGACTGCCCGCAATCCACTCTAGCACCTGGGCTGCACTGGCACGGCCAGGCAGAGGAGCAGGCTGCTAGGCAGCGTTTCGGAAAGCCCTTCGAGGTCTCTGTGGCGCAATGGGTCAGCGCGTTCGGCTGTTAACTGAAAGGATGGTGGTTTGAGCCCACCCGGGGACGTGGCTACGCTCGGCTTCCTGGCGCTTGCTAGCGGGCTCCCTTTTGCCACCTCCAAGCCATCCCTCTCGGCCTCGGTGAGGTCACCTTGTGGCCGGCAAGGTTCAGGGGCCGTGCCGTGCCACGGGAGCCCGTCTCCCAGCAACCGCGCCGGGGCCTCGGCCTCAGGGCTTAAGCCCCGAGCCCAAGCGCGAAAGCTCCAGCCGGGCAGGTGTCGTTCCCCTCCCGCCTCTACGCCAGCTGAGAGGGAGAAACGCACGAGCCGCGCGGGTTCTTAGCCGCCTCCCTCCTGCGGGCCTGTTTGCTGCGCAGACCTCTGGGCCTGTCTCATGCCTCCCCTGGGAAGCGTGGCCGCGCGAACTGAGCCCCAGTCGCAGCTCCTGAGGTTTCCTGTGCAGCCTTGGACTTGCATGGCTGCCATGGTTTCTCTTTGGAAGGGACTCGGTCCCGCTTGGACAGGCGACTCGCCCGTGTGACTCCAAACGCCATCTTGTGGCTGTCTTTTTCCCCCACAGCCAGAACACCAGGATTCGCCTCCCACGGCAGAAGATGCAAAAGGCCCTGGAAGGAAAGCCCTCCTGCTTTTTTACCTCGGGAGGATGTGGGCTACCAACCGAAGCTCTGAGCCAAGGACTGAAGGACCCGTCCAAGCCGTGGCCGTACTCCCGAGACTTGACCGAAGCCAGCTCTCTCTTCCATGACTGCTGCAAGCCTCAACCGAGAACGTGGCGAGTGCTGCCCGTGCTCCCACAATTCCCTCTCCCCCTTTCCATTGAGGATTCTGAAGGACCGTCAGCTGGTGATTTTTGGCTCTGACTGTAAGGGATGAATTGAGCCGGGAACGTAGCTGGTCCTCTTGGGCTGGGCAGAAGCTTTTGATGGGATGAGATGGGTTTTGGTCAGCCGGCGTGTGCCTAAAGAGCGTGGGTGGTGGCGATGCGGGAGAAGCGGCGCGTCGGAGGGAATTGCTCGCGTGTCCTGTTGTTGAGCAGTATGGCGAAGGCAGAAGTTCTCTTTGTGAGGGGTTTGGCGTGCCTCGGAGTAGTAGAGCAAGGCCAGTGTTGATGCTGTGGCAGCTCTCTGTCTAGGCGTTTTGTCTAGGCCTGAATGAAGGCTCTGGGTAGCGTGGTCCAGAAGTGCTTTGTTCCACGAGCGTCTGGAGAGCCTCCCTGGCGCGCTCCCTGAGCGGGTCCCGGCGGCCCTTGTGGGTGGGAAAAGGGCAGGAGGAAGCCCTGTTGCCTGAGGACAGAAGAGGAGGCCTCCGTGCCTCCCACACAGGAAGCGGGGGGCTGCCGAGAGCTTCCCCGCAGGCGGCATCCTGGCCTGGCCTGGCCTTTAGCTACTTGCAGCCTGGAGTGAAGGCGCGGAGTCAAAAGAGGCCGGCCCACACGTAGCAGAGGATGGTTTCGATCCATCGACCTCTGGGTTATGGGCCCAGCACGCTTCCGCTGCGCCACTCTGCTCCCTTGGGGCTAGACTGCCCGCAATCCACTCTAGCACCTGGGCTGCACTGGCACGGCCAGGCAGAGGAGCAGGCTGCTAGGCAGCGTTTCGGAAAGCCCTTCGAGGTCTCTGTGGCGCAATGGGTCAGCGCGTTCGGCTGTTAACCGAAAGGATGGTGGTTCGAGCCCACCCGGGGACGTGGCTATGCTCGGCCTCCTGGCGCTTGCTAGCGGGCTCCCTTTTGCCACCTCCAAGCCATCCCTCTCGGCCTCGGTGAGGTCACCTTGTGGCCGGCAAGGTTCAGGGGCCGTGCCGTGCCACGGGAGCCCGTCTCCCAGCAACCGCGCCGGGGCCTCGGCCTCAGGGCTTAAGCCCCGAGCCCA
Organism: Pelodiscus sinensis; assembly: GCF_049634645.1. Lineage (NCBI taxonomy): Eukaryota > Metazoa > Chordata > Testudines > Trionychidae > Pelodiscus > Pelodiscus sinensis. The sequence continues at coordinate 18,515,458 of NC_134735.1, forward strand.
AGCGCGAAAGCTCCAGCCGGGCAGGTGTCGTTCCCCTCCCGCCTCTACGCCAGCTGAGAGGGAGAAACGCACGAGCCGCGCGGGTTCTTAGCCGCCTCCCTCCTGCGGGCCTGTTTGCTGCGCAGACCTCTGGGCCTGTCTCATGCCTCCCCTGGGAAGCGTGGCCGCGCGAACTGAGCCCCAGTCGCAGCTCCTGAGGTTTCCTGTGCAGCCTTGGACTTGCATGGCTGCCATGGTTTCTCTTTGGAAGGGACTCGGTCCCGCTTGGACAGGCGACTCGCCCGTGTGACTCCAAACGCCATCTTGTGGCTGTCTTTTTCCCCCACAGCCAGAACACCAGGATTCGCCTCCCACGGCAGAAGATGCAAAAGGCCCTGGAAGGAAAGCCCTCCTGCTTTTTTACCTCGGGAGGATGTGGGCTACCAACCGAAGCTCTGAGCCAAGGACTGAAGGACCCGTCCAAGCCGTGGCCGTACTCCCGAGACTTGACCGAAGCCAGCTCTCTCTTCCATGACTGCTGCAAGCCTCAACCGAGAACGTGGCGAGTGCTCCCACAATTCCCTCTCCCCCTTTCCATTGAGGATTCTGAAGGACCGTCAGCTGGTGATTTTTGGCTCTGACTGTAAGGGATGAATTGAGCCGGGAACGTAGCTGGTCCTCTTGGGCTGGGCAGAAGCTTTTGATGGGATGAGATGGGTTTTGGTCAGCCGGCGTGTGCCTAAAGAGCGTGGGTGGTGGCGATGCGGGAGAAGCGGCGCGTCGGAGGGAATTGCTCGCGTGTCCTGTTGTTGAGCAGTATGGCGAAGGCAGAAGTTCTCTTTGTGAGGGGTTTGGCGTGCCTCGGAGTAGTAGAGCAAGGCCAGTGTTGATGCTGTGGCAGCTCTCTGTCTAGGCGTTTTGTCTAGGCCTGAATGAAGGCTCTGGGTAGCGTGGTCCAGAAGTGCTTTGTTCCACGAGCGTCTGGAGAGCCTCCCTGGCGCGCTCCCTGAGCGGGTCCCGGCGGCCCTTGTGGGTGGGAAAAGGGCAGGAGGAAGCCCTGTTGCCTGAGGACAGAAGAGGAGGCCTCCGTGCCTCCCACACAGGAAGCTGGGGGCTGCCGAGAGCTTCCCCGCAGGCGGCATCCTGGCCTGGCCTGGCCTTTAGCTACTTGCAGCCTGGAGTGAAGGCGCGGAGTCAAAAGAGGCCGGCCCACACGTAGCAGAGGATGGTTTCGATCCATCGACCTCTGGGTTATGGGCCCAGCACGCTTCCGCTGCGCCACTCTGCTCCCTTGGGGCTAGACTGCCCGCAATCCACTCTAGCACCTGGGCTGCACTGGCACGGCCAGGCAGAGGAGCAGGCTGCTAGGCAGCGTTTCGGAAAGCCCTTCGAGGTCTCTGTGGCGCAATGGGTCAGCGCGTTCGGCTGTTAACCGAAAGGATGGTGGTTTGAGCCCACCCGGGGACGTGGCTACGCTCGGCCTCCTGGCGCTTGCTAGCGGGCTCCCTTTTGCCACCTCCAAGCCATCCCTCTCGGCCTCGGTGAGGTCACCTTGTGGCCGGCAAGGTTCAGGGGCCGTGCCGTGCCACGGGAGCCCGTCTCCCAGCAACCGCGCCGGGGCCTCGGCCTCAGGGCTTAAGCCCCGAGCCCAAGCGCGAAAGCTCCAGCCGGGCAGGTGTCGTTCCCCTCCCGCCTCTACGCCAGCTGAGAGGGAGAAACGCACGAGCCGCGCGGGTTCTTAGCCGCCTCCCTCCTGCGGGCCTGTTTGCTGCGCAGACCTCTGGGCCTGTCTCATGCCTCCCCTGGGAAGCGTGGCCGCGCGAACTGAGCCCCAGTCGCAGCTCCTGAGGTTTCCTGTGCAGCCTTGGACTTGCATGGCTGCCATGGTTTCTCTTTGGAAGGGACTCGGTCCCGCTTGGACAGGCGACTCGCCCGTGTGACTCCAAACGCCATCTTGTGGCTGTCTTTTTCCCCCACAGCCAGAACACCAGGATTCGCCTCCCACGGCAGAAGATGCAAAAGGCCCTGGAAGGAAAGCCCTCCTGCTTTTTTACCTCGGGAGGATGTGGGCTACCAACCGAAGCTCTGAGCCAAGGACTGAAGGACCCGTCCAAGCCGTGGCCGTACTCCCGAGACTTGACCGAAGCCAGCTCTCTCTTCCATGACTGCTGCAAGCCTCAACCGAGAACGTGGCGAGTGCTCCCACAATTCCCTCTCCCCCTTTCCATTGAGGATTCTGAAGGACCGTCAGCTGGTGATTTTTGGCTCTGACTGTAAGGGATGAATTGAGCCGGGAACGTAGCTGGTCCTCTTGGGCTGGGCAGAAGCTTTTGATGGGATGAGATGGGTTTTGGTCAGCCGGCGTGTGCCTAAAGAGCGTGGGTGGTGGCGATGCGGGAGAAGCGGCGCGTCGGAGGGAATTGCTCGCGTGTCCTGTTGTTGAGCAGTATGGCGAAGGCAGAAGTTCTCTTTGTGAGGGGTTTGGCGTGCCTCGGAGTAGTAGAGCAAGGCCAGTGTTGATGCTGTGGCAGCTCTCTGTCTAGGCGTTTTGTCTAGGCCTGAATGAAGGCTCTGGGTAGCGTGGTCCAGAAGTGCTTTGTTCCACGAGCGTCTGGAGAGCCTCCCTGGCGCGCTCCCTGAGCGGGTCCCGGCGGCCCTTGTGGGTGGGAAAAGGGCAGGAGGAAGCCCTGTTGCCTGAGGACAGAAGAGGAGGCCTCCGTGCCTCCCACACAGGAAGTGGGGGGCTGCCGAGAGCTTCCCCGCAGGCGGCATCCTGGCCTGGCCTGGCCTTTAGCTACTTGCAGCCTGGAGTGAAGGCGCGGAGTCAAAAGAGGCCGGCCCACACGTAGCAGAGGATGGTTTCGATCCATCGACCTCTGGGTTATGGGCCCAGCACGCTTCCGCTGCGCCACTCTGCTCCCTTGGGGCTAGACTGCCCGCAATCCACTCTAGCACCTGGGCTGCACTGGCACGGCCAGGCAGAGGAGCAGGCTGCTAGGCAGCGTTTCGGAAAGCCCTTCGAGGTCTCTGTGGCGCAATGGGTCAGCGCGTTCGGCTGTTAACCGAAAGGATGGTGATTCGAGCCCACCCGGGGACGTGGCTACGCTCGGCCTCCTGGCGCTTGCTAGCGGGCTCCCTTTTGCCACCTCCAAGCCATCCCTCTCGGCCTCGGTGAGGTCACCTTGTGGCCGGCAAGGTTCAGGGGCCGTGCCGTGCCACAGGAGCCCGTCTCCCAGCAACCGCGCCGGGGCCTCGGCCTCGGGGCTTAAGCCCCGAGCCCAAGCGCAAAAGCTCCAGCCGGGCAGGTGTCGTTCCCCTCCCGCCTCTACGCCAGCTGAGAGGGAGAAACGCACGAGCCGCGCGGGTTCTTAGCCGCCTCCCTCCTGCGGGCCTGTTTGCTGCGCAGACCTCTGGGCCTGTCTCATGCCTCCCCTGGGAAGCGTGGCCGCGTGAACTGAGCCCCAGTCGCAGCTCCTGAGGTTTCCTGTGCAGCCTTGGACTTGCATGGCTGCCATGGTTTCTCTTTGGGAGGGACTCGGTCCCGCTTGGACAGGCGACTCGCCCGTGTGACTCCAAACGCCATCTTGTGGCTGTCTTTTTCCCCCACAGCCAGAACACCAGGATTCGCCTCCCACGGCAGAAGATGCAAAAGGCCCTGGAAGGAAAGCCCTCCTGCTTTTTTACCTCGGGAGGATGTGGGCTACCAACCGAAGCTCTGAGCCAAGGACTGAAGGACCCGTCCAAGCCGTGGCCGTACTCCCGAGACTTGACCGAAGCCAGCTCTCTCTTCCATGACTGCTGCAAGCCTCAACCGAGAACGTGGCGAGTGCTGCCCGTGCTCCCACAATTCCCTCTCCCCCTTTCCATTGAGGATTCTGAAGGACCGTCAGCTGGTGATTTTTGGCTCTGACTGTAAGGGATGAATTGAGCCGGGAACGTAGCTGGTCCTCTTGGGCTGGGCAGAAGCTTTTGATGGGATGAGATGGGTTTTGGTCAGCCGGCGTGTGCCTAAAGAGCGTGGGTGGTGGCGATGCGGGAGAAGCGGCGCGTCGGAGGGAATTGCTCGCGTGTCCTGTTGTTGAGCAGTATGGCGAAGGCAGAAGTTCTCTTTGTGAGGGGTTTGGCGTGCCTCGGAGTAGTAGAGCAAGGCCAGTGTTGATGCTGTGGCAGCTCTCTGTCTAGGCGTTTTGTCTAGGCCTGAATGAAGGCTCTGGGTAGCGTGGTCCAGAAGTGCTTTGTTCCACGAGCGTCTGGAGAGCCTCCCTGGCGCGCTCCCTGAGCGGGTCCCGGCGGCCCTTGTGGGTGGGAAAAGGGCAGGAGGAAGCCCTGTTGCCTGAGGACAGAAGAGGAGGCCTCCGTGCCTCCCACACAGGAAGCGGGGGGCTGCCGAGAGCTTCCCCGCAGGCGGCATCCTGGCCTGGCCTGGCCTTTAGCTACTTGCAGCCTGGAGTGAAGGCGCGGAGTCAAAAGAGGCCGGCCCACACGTAGCAGAGGATGGTTTCGATCCATCGACCTCTGGGTTATGGGCCCAGCACGCTTCCGCTGCGCCACTCTGCTCCCTTGGGGCTAGACTGCCCGCAATCCACTCTAGCACCTGGGCTGCACTGGCACGGCCAGGCAGAGGAGCAGGCTGCTAGGCAGCGTTTCGGAAAGCCCTTCGAGGTCTCTGTGGCGCAATGGGTCAGCGCGTTCGGCTGTTAACCGAAAGGATGGTGGTTCGAGCCCACCCGGGGACGTGGCTACGCTCGGCCTCCTGGCGCTTGCTAGTGGGCTCCCTTTTGCCACCTCCAAGCCATCCCTCTCGGCCTCGGTGAGGTCACCTTGTGGCCGGCAAGGTTCAGGGGCCGTGCCGTGCCACGGGAGCCCGTCTCCCAGCAACCGCGCCGGGGCCTCGGCCTCGGGGCTTAAGCCCCGAGCCCAAGCGCGAAAGCTCCAGCCGGGCAGGTGTCGTTCCCCTCCCGCCTCTACGCCAGCTGAGAGGGAGAAACGCACGAGCCGCGCGGGTTCTTAGCCGCCTCCCTCCTGCGGGCCTGTTTGCTGCGCAGACCTCTGGGCCTGTCTCATGCCTCCCCTGGGAAGCGTGGCCGCGCGAACTGAGCCCCAGTCGCAGCTCCTGAGGTTTCCTGTGCAGCCTTGGACTTGCATGGCTGCCATGGTTTCTCTTTGGAAGGGACTCGGTCCCGCTTGGACAGGCGACTCGCCCGTGTGACTCCAAACGCCATCTTGTGGCTGTCTTTTTCCCCCACAGCCAGAACACCAGGATTCGCCTCCCACGGCAGAAGATGCAAAAGGCCCTGGAAGGAAAGCCCTCCTGCTTTTTTACCTCGGGAGGATGTGGGCTACCAACCGAAGCTCTGAGCCAAGGACTGAAGGACCCGTCCAAGCCGTGGCCGTACTCCCGAGACTTGACCGAAGCCAGCTCTCTCTTCCATGACTGCTGCAAGCCTCAACCGAGAACGTGGCGAGTGCTCCCACAATTCCCTCTCCCCCTTTCCATTGAGGATTCTGAAGGACCGTCAGCTGGTGATTTTTGGCTCTGACTGTAAGGGATGAATTGAGCCGGGAACGTAGCTGGTCCTCTTGGGCTGGGCAGAAGCTTTTGATGGGATGAGATGGGTTTTGGTCAGCCGGCGTGTGCCTAAAGAGCGTGGGTGGTGGCGATGCGGGAGAAGCGGCGCGTCGGAGGGAATTGCTCGCGTGTCCTGTTGTTGAGCAGTATGGCGAAGGCAGAAGTTCTCTTTGTGAGGGGTTTGGCGTGCCTCGGAGTAGTAGAGCAAGGCCAGTGTTGATGCTGTGGCAGCTCTCTGTCTAGGCGTTTTGTCTAGGCCTGAATGAAGGCTCTGGGTAGCGTGGTCCAGAAGTGCTTTGTTCCACGAGCGTCTGGAGAGCCTCCCTGGCGCGCTCCCTGAGCGGGTCCCGGCGGCCCTTGTGGGTGGGAAAAGGGCAGGAGGAAGCCCTGTTGCCTGAGGACAGAAGAGGAGGCCTCCGTGCCTCCCACACAGGAAGTGGGGGGCTGCCGAGAGCTTCCCCGCAGGCGGCATCCTGGCCTGGCCTGGCCTTTAGCTACTTGCAGCCTGGAGTGAAGGCGCGGAGTCAAAAGAGGCCGGCCCACACGTAGCAGAGGATGGTTTCGATCCATCGACCTCTGGGTTATGGGCCCAGCACGCTTCCGCTGCGCCACTCTGCTCCCTTGGGGCTAGACTGCCCGCAATCCACTCTAGCACCTGGGCTGCACTGGCACGGCCAGGCAGAGGAGCAGGCTGCTAGGCAGCGTTTCGGAAAGCCCTTCGAGGTCTCTGTGGCGCAATGGGTCAGCGCGTTCGGCTGTTAACCGAAAGGATGGTGATTCGAGCCCACCCGGGGACGTGGCTACGCTCGGCCTCCTGGCGCTTGCTAGCGGGCTCCCTTTTGCCACCTCCAAGCCATCCCTCTCGGCCTCGGTGAGGTCACCTTGTGGCCGGCAAGGTTCAGGGGCCGTGCCGTGCCACAGGAGCCCGTCTCCCAGCAACCGCGCCGGGGCCTCGGCCTCGGGGCTTAAGCCCCGAGCCCAAGCGCAAAAGCTCCAGCCGGGCAGGTGTCGTTCCCCTCCCGCCTCTACGCCAGCTGAGAGGGAGAAACGCACGAGCCGCGCGGGTTCTTAGCCGCCTCCCTCCTGCGGGCCTGTTTGCTGCGCAGACCTCTGGGCCTGTCTCATGCCTCCCCTGGGAAGCGTGGCCGCGTGAACTGAGCCCCAGTCGCAGCTCCTGAGGTTTCCTGTGCAGCCTTGGACTTGCATGGCTGCCATGGTTTCTCTTTGGGAGGGACTCGGTCCCGCTTGGACAGGCGACTCGCCCGTGTGACTCCAAACGCCATCTTGTGGCTGTCTTTTTCCCCCACAGCCAGAACACCAGGATTCGCCTCCCACGGCAGAAGATGCAAAAGGCCCTGGAAGGAAAGCCCTCCTGCTTTTTTACCTCGGGAGGATGTGGGCTACCAACCGAAGCTCTGAGCCAAGGACTGAAGGACCCGTCCAAGCCGTGGCCGTACTCCCGAGACTTGACCGAAGCCAGCTCTCTCTTCCATGACTGCTGCAAGCCTCAACCGAGAACGTGGCGAGTGCTGCCCGTGCTCCCACAATTCCCTCTCCCCCTTTCCATTGAGGATTCTGAAGGACCGTCAGCTGGTGATTTTTGGCTCTGACTGTAAGGGATGAATTGAGCCGGGAACGTAGCTGGTCCTCTTGGGCTGGGCAGAAGCTTTTGATGGGATGAGATGGGTTTTGGTCAGCCGGCGTGTGCCTAAAGAGCGTGGGTGGTGGCGATGCGGGAGAAGCGGCGCGTCGGAGGGAATTGCTCGCGTGTCCTGTTGTTGAGCAGTATGGCGAAGGCAGAAGTTCTCTTTGTGAGGGGTTTGGCGTGCCTGGGAGTAGTAGAGCAAGGCCAGTGTTGATGCTGTGGCAGCTCTCTGTCTAGGCGTTTTGTCTAGGCCTGAATGAAGGCTCTGGGTAGCGTGGTCCAGAAGTGCTTTGTTCCACGAGCGTCTGGAGAGCCTCCCTGGCGCGCTCCCTGAGCGGGTCCCGGCGGCCCTTGTGGGTGGGAAAAGGGCAGGAGGAAGCCCTGTTGCCTGAGGACAGAAGAGGAGGCCTCCGTGCCTCCCACACAGGAAGCTGGGGGCTGCCGAGAGCTTCCCCGCAGGCGGCATCCTGGCCTGGCCTGGCCTTTAGCTACTTGCAGCCTGGAGTGAAGGCGCGGAGTCAAAAGAGGCCGGCCCACACGTAGCAGAGGATGGTTTCGATCCATCGACCTCTGGGTTATGGGCCCAGCACGCTTCCGCTGCGCCACTCTGCTCCCTTGGGGCTAGACTGCCCGCAATCCACTCTAGCACCTGGGCTGCACTGGCACGGCCAGGCAGAGGAGCAGGCTGCTAGGCAGCGTTTCGGAAAGCCCTTCGAGGTCTCTGTGGCGCAATGGGTCAGCGCGTTCGGCTGTTAACCGAAAGGATGGTGGTTTGAGCCCACCCGGGGACGTGGCTACGGTCGGCCTCCTGGCGCTTGCTAGCGGGCTCCCTTTTGCCACCTCCAAGCCATCCCTCTCGGCCTCGGTGAGGTCACCTTGTGGCCGGCAAGGTTCAGGGGCCGTGCCGTGCCACGGGAGCCCGTCTCCCAGCAACCGCGCCGGGGCCTCGGCCTCAGGGCTTAAGCCCCGAGCCCAAGCGCGAAAGCTCCAGCCGGGCAGGTGTCGTTCCCCTCCCGCCTCTACGCCAGCTGAGAGGGAGAAACGCACGAGCCGCGCGGGTTCTTAGCCGCCTCCCTCCTGCGGGCCTGTTTGCTGCGCAGACCTCTGGGCCTGTCTCATGCCTCCCCTGGGAAGCGTGGCCGCGCGAACTGAGCCCCAGTCGCAGCTCCTGAGGTTTCCTGTGCAGCCTTGGACTTGCATGGCTGCCATGGTTTCTCTTTGGAAGGGACTCGGTCCCGCTTGGACAGGCGACTCGCCCGTGTGACTCCAAACGCCATCTTGTGGCTGTCTTTTTCCCCCACAGCCAGAACACCAGGATTCGCCTCCCACGGCAGAAGATGCAAAAGGCCCTGGAAGGAAAGCCCTCCTGCTTTTTTACCTCGGGAGGATGTGGGCTACCAACCGAAGCTCTGAGCCAAGGACTGAAGGACCCGTCCAAGCCGTGGCCGTACTCCCGAGACTTGACCGAAGCCAGCTCTCTCTTCCATGACTGCTGCAAGCCTCAACCGAGAACGTGGCGAGTGCTCCCACAATTCCCTCTCCCCCTTTCCATTGAGGATTCTGAAGGACCGTCAGCTGGTGATTTTTGGCTCTGACTGTAAGGGATGAATTGAGCCGGGAACGTAGCTGGTCCTCTTGGGCTGGGCAGAAGCTTTTGATGGGATGAGATGGGTTTTGGTCAGCCGGCGTGTGCCTAAAGAGCGTGGGTGGTGGCGATGCGGGAGAAGCGGCGCGTCGGAGGGAATTGCTCGCGTGTCCTGTTGTTGAGCAGTATGGCGAAGGCAGAAGTTCTCTTTGTGAGGGGTTTGGCGTGCCTGGGAGTAGTAGAGCAAGGCCAGTGTTGATGCTGTGGCAGCTCTTTGTCTAGGCGTTTTGTCTAGGCCTGAATGAAGGCTCTGGGTAGCGTGGTCCAGAAGTGCTTTGTTCCACGAGCGTCTGGAGAGCCTCCCTGGCGCGCTCCCTGAGCGGGTCCCGGCGGCCCTTGTGGGTGGGAAAAGGGCAGGAGGAAGCCCTGTTGCCTGAGGACAGAAGAGGAGGCCTCCGTGCCTCCCACACAGGAAGCGGGGGGCTGCCGAGAGCTTCCCCGCAGGCGGCATCCTGGCCTGGCCTTTAGCTACTTGCAGCCTGGAGTGAAGGCGCGGAGTCAAAAGAGGCCGGCCCACACGTAGCAGAGGATGGTTTCGATCCATCGACCTCTGGGTTATGGGCCCAGCACGCTTCCGCTGCGCCACTCTGCTCCCTTGGGGCTAGACTGCCCGCAATCCACTCTAGCACCTGGGCTGCACTGGCACGGCCAGGCAGAGGAGCAGGCTGCTAGGCAGCGTTTCGGAAAGCCCTTCGAGGTCTCTGTGGCGCAATGGGTCAGCGCGTTCGGCTGTTAACCGAAAGGATGGTGGTTCGAGCCCACCCGGGGACGTGGCTACGCTCGGCCTCCTGGCGCTTGCTAGCGGGCTCCCTTTTGCCACCTCCAAGCCATCCCTCTCGGCCTCGGTGAGGTCACCTTGTGGCCGGCAAGGTTCAGGGGCCGTGCCGTGCCACGGGAGCCCGTCTCCCAGCAACCGCGCCGGGGCCTCGGCCTCAGGGCTTAAGCCCCGAGCCCAAGCGCGAAAGCTCCAGCCGGGCAGGTGTCGTTCCCCTCCCGCCTCTACGCCAGCTGAGAGGGAGAAACGCACGAGCCGCGCGGGTTCTTAGCCGCCTCCCTCCTGCGGGCCTGTTTGCTGCGCAGACCTCTGGGCCTGTCTCATGCCTCCCCTGGGAAGCGTGGCCGCGCGAACTGAGCCCCAGTCGCAGCTCCTGAGGTTTCCTGTGCAGCCTTGGACTTGCATGGCTGCCATGGTTTCTCTTTGGAAGGGACTCGGTCCCGCTTGGACAGGCGACTCGCCCGTGTGACTCCAAACGCCATCTTGTGGCTGTCTTTTTCCCCCACAGCCAGAACACCAGGATTCGCCTCCCACGGCAGAAGATGCAAAAGGCCCTGGAAGGAAAGCCCTCCTGCTTTTTTACCTCGGGAGGATGTGGGCTACCAACCGAAGCTCTGAGCCAAGGACTGAAGGACCCGTCCAAGCCGTGGCCGTACTCCCGAGACTTGACCGAAGCCAGCTCTCTCTTCCATGACTGCTGCAAGCCTCAACCGAGAACGTGGCGAGTGCTCCCACAATTCCCTCTCCCCCTTTCCATTGAGGATTCTGAAGGACCGTCAGCTGGTGATTTTTGGCTCTGACTGTAAGGGATGAATTGAGCCGGGAACGTAGCTGGTCCTCTTGGGCTGGGCAGAAGCTTTTGATGGGATGAGATGGGTTTTGGTCAGCCGGCGTGTGCCTAAAGAGCGTGGGTGGTGGCGATGCGGGAGAAGCGGCGCGTCGGAGGGAATTGCTCGCGTGTCCTGTTGTTGAGCAGTATGGCGAAGGCAGAAGTTCTCTTTGTGAGGGGTTTGGCGTGCCTCGGAGTAGTAGAGCAAGGCCAGTGTTGATGCTGTGGCAGCTCTCTGTCTAGGCGTTTTGTCTAGGCCTGAATGAAGGCTCTGGGTAGCGTGGTCCAGAAGTGCTTTGTTCCACGAGCGTCTGGAGAGCCTCCCTGGCGCGCTCCCTGAGCGGGTCCCGGCGGCCCTTGTGGGTGGGAAAAGGGCAGGAGGAAGCCCTGTTGCCTGAGGACAGAAGAGGAGGCCTCCGTGCCTCCCACACAGGAAGCGGGGGGCTGCCGAGAGCTTCCCCGCAGGCGGCATCCTGGCCTGGCCTGGCCTTTAGCTACTTGCAGCCTGGAGTGAAGGCGCGGAGTCAAAAGAGGCCGGCCCACACGTAGCAGAGGATGGTTTCGATCCATCGACCTCTGGGTTATGGGCCCAGCACGCTTCCGCTGCGCCACTCTGCTCCCTTGGGGCTAGACTGCCCGCAATCCACTCTAGCACCTGGGCTGCACTGGCACGGCCAGGCAGAGGAGCAGGCTGCTAGGCAGCGTTTCGGAAAGCCCTTCAAGGTCTCTGTGGCGCAATGGGTCAGCGCGTTCGGCTGTTAACCGAAAGGATGGTGGTTCGAGCCCACCCAGGGACGTGGCTACGCTCGGCCTCCTGGCGCTTGCTAGCGGGCTCCCTTTTGCCACCTCCAAGCCATCCCTCTCGGCCTCGGTGAGGTCACCTTGTGGCCGGCAAGGTTCAGGGGCCGTGCCGTGCCACAGGAGCCCGTCTCCCAGCAACCGCGCCGGGGCCTCGGCCTCGGGGCTTAAGCCCCGAGCCCAAGCGCAAAAGCTCCAGCCGGGCAGGTGTCGTTCCCCTCCCGCCTCTACGCCAGCTGAGAGGGAGAAACGCACGAGCCGCGCGGGTTCTTAGCCGCCTCCCTCCTGCGGGCCTGTTTGCTGCGCAGACCTCTGGGCCTGTCTCATGCCTCCCCTGGGAAGCGTGGCCGCGCGAACTGAGCCCCAGTCGCAGCTCCTGAGGTTTCCTGTGCAGCCTTGGACTTGCATGGCTGCCATGGTTTCTCTTTGGAAGGGACTCGGTCCCGCTTGGACAGGCGACTCGCCCGTGTGACTCCAAACGCCATCTTGTGGCTGTCTTTTTCCCCCACAGCCAGAACACCAGGATTCGCCTCCCACGGCAGAAGATGCAAAAGGCCCTGGAAGGAAAGCCCTCCTGCTTTTTTACCTCGGGAGGATGTGGGCTACCAACCGAAGCTCTGAGCCAAGGACTGAAGGACCCGTCCAAGCCGTGGCCGTACTCCCGAGACTTGACCGAAGCCAGCTCTCTCTTCCATGACTGCTGCAAGCCTCAACCGAGAACGTGGCGAGTGCTGCCCGTGCTCCCACAATTCCCTCTCCCCCTTTCCATTGAGGATTCTGAAGGACCGTCAGCTGGTGATTTTTGGCTCTGACTGTAAGGGATGAATTGAGCCGGGAACGTAGCTGGTCCTCTTGGGCTGGGCAGAAGCTTTTGATGGGATGAGATGGGTTTTGGTCAGCCGGCGTGTGCCTAAAGAGCGTGGGTGGTGGCGATGCGGGAGAAGCGGCGCGTCGGAGGGAATTGCTCGCGTGTCCTGTTGTTGAGCAGTATGGCGAAGGCAGAAGTTCTCTTTGTGAGGGGTTTGGCGTGCCTCGGAGTAGTAGAGCAAGGCCAGTGTTGATGCTGTGGCAGCTCTCTGTCTAGGCGTTTTGTCTAGGCCTGAATGAAGGCTCTGGGTAGCGTGGTCCAGAAGTGCTTTGTTCCACGAGCGTCTGGAGAGCCTCCCTGGCGCGCTCCCTGAGCGGGTCCCGGCGGCCCTTGTGGGTGGGAAAAGGGCAGGAGGAAGCCCTGTTGCCTGAGGACAGAAGAGGAGGCCTCCGTGCCTCCCACACAGGAAGCTGGGGGCTGCCGAGAGCTTCCCCGCAGGCGGCATCCTGGCCTGGCCTGGCCTTTAGCTACTTGCAGCCTGGAGTGAAGGCGCGGAGTCAAAAGAGGCCGGCCCACACGTAGCAGAGGATGGTTTCGATCCATCGACCTCTGGGTTATGGGCCCAGCACGCTTCCGCTGCGCCACTCTGCTCCCTTGGGGCTAGACTGCCCGCAATCCACTCTAGCACCTGGGCTGCACTGGCACGGCCAGGCAGAGGAGCAGGCTGCTAGGCAGCGTTTCGGAAAGCCCTTCGAGGTCTCTGTGGCGCAATGGGTCAGCGCGTTCGGCTGTTAACCGAAAGGATGGTGGTTCGAGCCCACCCGGGGACGTGGCTACGCTCGGCCTCCTGGCGCTTGCTAGCGGGCTCCCTTTTGCCACCTCCAAGCCATCCCTCTCGGCCTCGGTGAGGTCACCTTGTGGCCGGCAAGGTTCAGGGGCCGTGCCGTGCCACGGGAGCCCGTCTCCCAGCAACCGCGCCGGGGCCTCGGCCTCAGGGCTTAAGCCCCGAGCCCAAGCGCGAAAGCTCCAGCCGGGCAGGTGTCGTTCCCCTCCCGCCTCTACGCCAGCTGAGAGGGAGAAACGCACGAGCCGCGCGGGTTCTTAGCCGCCTCCCTCCTGCGGGCCTGTTTGCTGCGCAGACCTCTGGGCCTGTCTCATGCCTCCCCTGGGAAGCGTGGCCGCGCGAACTGAGCCCCAGTCGCAGCTCCTGAGGTTTCCTGTGCAGCCTTGGACTTGCATGGCTGCCATGGTTTCTCTTTGGAAGGGACTCGGTCCCGCTTGGACAGGCGACTCGCCCGTGTGACTCCAAACGCCATCTTGTGGCTGTCTTTTTCCCCCACAGCCAGAACACCAGGATTCGCCTCCCACGGCAGAAGATGCAAAAGGCCCTGGAAGGAAAGCCCTCCTGCTTTTTTACCTCGGGAGGATGTGGGCTACCAACCGAAGCTCTGAGCCAAGGACTGAAGGACCCGTCCAAGCCGTGGCCGTACTCCCGAGACTTGACCGAAGCCAGCTCTCTCTTCCATGACTGCTGCAAGCCTCAACCGAGAACGTGGCGAGTGCTCCCACAATTCCCTCTCCCCCTTTCCATTGAGGATTCTGAAGGACCGTCAGCTGGTGATTTTTGGCTCTGACTGTAAGGGATGAATTGAGCCGGGAACGTAGCTGGTCCTCTTGGGCTGGGCAGAAGCTTTTGATGGGATGAGATGGGTTTTGGTCAGCCGGCGTGTGCCTAAAGAGCGTGGGTGGTGGCGATGCGGGAGAAGCGGCGCGTCGGAGGGAATTGCTCGCGTGTCCTGTTGTTGAGCAGTATGGCGAAGGCAGAAGTTCTCTTTGTGAGGGGTTTGGCGTGCCTGGGAGTAGTAGAGCAAGGCCAGTGTTGATGCTGTGGCAGCTCTTTGTCTAGGCGTTTTGTCTAGGCCTGAATGAAGGCTCTGGGTAGCGTGGTCCAGAAGTGCTTTGTTCCACGAGAGTCTGGAGAGCCTCCCTGGCGCGCTCCCTGAGCGGGTCCCGGCGGCCCTTGTGGGTGGGAAAAGGGCAGGAGGAAGCCCTGTTGCCTGAGGACAGAAGAGGAGGCCTCCGTGCCTCCCACACAGGAAGCGGGGGGCTGCCGAGAGCTTCCCCGCAGGCGGCATCCTGGCCTGGCCTTTAGCTACTTGCAGCCTGGAGTGAAGGCGCGGAGTCAAAAGAGGCCGGCCCACACGTAGCAGAGGATGGTTTCGATCCATCGACCTCTGGGTTATGGGCCCAGCACGCTTCCGCTGCGCCACTCTGCTCCCTTGGGGCTAGACTGCCCGCAATCCACTCTAGCACCTGGGCTGCACTGGCACGGCCAGGCAGAGGAGCAGGCTGCTAGGCAGCGTTTCGGAAAGCCCTTCGAGGTCTCTGTGGCGCAATGGGTCAGCGCGTTCGGCTGTTAACCGAAAGGATGGTGGTTCGATCCCACCCGGGGACGTGGCTACGCTTGGCTTCCTGGCGCTTGCTAGCGGGCTCCCTTTTGCCACCTCCAAGCCATCCCTCTCGGCCTCGGTGAGGTCACCTTGTGGCCGGCAAGGTTCAGGGGCCGTGCCGTGCCACGGGAGCCCGTCTCCCAGCAACCGCGCCGGGGCCTCGGCCTCGGGGCTTAAGCCCCGAGCCCAAGCGCGAAAGCTCCAGCCGGGCAGGTGTCGTTCCCCTCCCGCCTCTACGCCAGCTGAGAGGGAGAAACGCACGAGCCGCGCGGGTTCTTAGCCGCCTCCCTCCTGCGGGCCTGTTTGCTGCGCAGACCTCTGGGCCTGTCTCATGCCTCCCCTGGGAAGCGTGGCCGCGCGAACTGAGCCCCAGTCGCAGCTCCTGAGGTTTCCTGTGCAGCCTTGGACTTGCATGGCTGCCATGGTTTCTCTTTGGAAGGGACTCGGTCCCGCTTGGACAGGCGACTCGCCCGTGTGACTCCAAACGCCATCTTGTGGCTGTCTTTTTCCCCCACAGCCAGAACACCAGGATTCGCCTCCCACGGCAGAAGATGCAAAAGGCCCTGGAAGGAAAGCCCTCCTGCTTTTTTACCTCGGGAGGATGTGGGCTACCAACCGAAGCTCTGAGCCAAGGACTGAAGGACCCGTCCAAGCCGTGGCCGTACTCCCGAGACTTGACCGAAGCCAGCTCTCTCTTCCATGACTGCTGCAAGCCTCAACCGAGAACGTGGCGAGTGCTGCCCGTGCTCCCACAATTCCCTCTCCCCCTTTCCATTGAGGATTCTGAAGGACCGTCAGCTGGTGATTTTTGGCTCTGACTGTAAGGGATGAATTGAGCCGGGAACGTAGCTGGTCCTCTTGGGCTGGGCAGAAGCTTTTGATGGGATGAGATGGGTTTTGGTCAGCCGGCGTGTGCCTAAAGAGCGTGGGTGGTGGCGATGCGGGAGAAGCGGCGCGTCGGAGGGAATTGCTCGCGTGTCCTGTTGTTGAGCAGTATGGCGAAGGCAGAAGTTCTCTTTGTGAGGGGTTTGGCGTGCCTCGGAGTAGTAGAGCAAGGCCAGTGTTGATGCTGTGGCAGCTCTCTGTCTAGGCGTTTTGTCTAGGCCTGAATGAAGGCTCTGGGTAGCGTGGTCCAGAAGTGCTTTGTTCCACGAGCGTCTGGAGAGCCTCCCTGGCGCGCTCCCTGAGCGGGTCCCGGCGGCCCTTGTGGGTGGGAAAAGGGCAGGAGGAAGCCCTGTTGCCTGAGGACAGAAGAGGAGGCCTCCGTGCCTCCCACACAGGAAGCGGGGGGCTGCCGAGAGCTTCCCCGCAGGCGGCATCCTGGCCTGGCCTGGCCTTTAGCTACTTGCAGCCTGGAGTGAAGGCGCGGAGTCAAAAGAGGCCAGCCCACACGTAGCAGAGGATGGTTTCGATCCATCGACCTCTGGGTTATGGGCCCAGCACGCTTCCGCTGCGCCACTCTGCTCCCTTGGGGCTAGACTGCCCGCAATCCACTCTAGCACCTGGGCTGCACTGGCACGGCCAGGCAGAGGAGCAGGCTGCTAGGCAGCGTTTCGGAAAGCCCTTCGAGGTCTCTGTGGCGCAATGGGTCAGCGCGTTCGGCTGTTAACCGAAAGGATGGTGGTTCGAGCCCACCCGGGGACGTGGCTACGCTCGGCCTCCTGGCGCTTGCTAGCGGGCTCCCTTTTGCCACCTCCAAGCCATCCCTCTCGGCCTCGGTGAGGTCACCTTGTGGCCGGCAAGGTTCAGGGGCCGTGCCGTGCCACGGGAGCCCGTCTCCCAGCAACCGCGCCGGGGCCTCGGCCTCAGGGCTTAAGCCCCGAGCCCAAGCGCGAAAGCTCCAGCCGGGCAGGTGTCGTTCCCCTCCCGCCTCTACGCCAGCTGAGAGGGAGAAACGCACGAGCCGCGCGGGTTCTTAGCCGCCTCCCTCCTGCGGGCCTGTTTGCTGCGCAGACCTCTGGGCCTGTCTCATGCCTCCCCTGGGAAGCGTGGCCGCGCGAACTGAGCCCCAGTCGCAGCTCCTGAGGTTTCCTGTGCAGCCTTGGACTTGCATGGCTGCCATGGTTTCTCTTTGGAAGGGACTCGGTCCCGCTTGGACAGGCGACTCGCCCGTGTGACTCCAAACGCCATCTTGTGGCTGTCTTTTTCCCCCACAGCCAGAACACCAGGATTCGCCTCCCACGGCAGAAGATGCAAAAGGCCCTGGAAGGAAAGCCCTCCTGCTTTTTTACCTCGGGAGGATGTGGGCTACCAACCGAAGCTCTGAGCCAAGGACTGAAGGACCCGTCCAAGCCGTGGCCGTACTCCCGAGACTTGACCGAAGCCAGCTCTCTCTTCCATGACTGCTGCAAGCCTCAACCGAGAACGTGGCGAGTGCTCCCACAATTCCCTCTCCCCCTTTCCATTGAGGATTCTGAAGGACCGTCAGCTGGTGATTTTTGGCTCTGACTGTAAGGGATGAATTGAGCCGGGAACGTAGCTGGTCCTCTTGGGCTGGGCAGAAGCTTTTGATGGGATGAGATGGGTTTTGGTCAGCCGGCGTGTGCCTAAAGAGCGTGGGTGGTGGCGATGCGGGAGAAGCGGCGCGTCGGAGGGAATTGCTCGCGTGTCCTGTTGTTGAGCAGTATGGCGAAGGCAGAAGTTCTCTTTGTGAGGGGTTTGGCGTGCCTCGGAGTAGTAGAGCAAGGCCAGTGTTGATGCTGTGGCAGCTCTCTGTCTAGGCGTTTTGTCTAGGCCTGAATGAAGGCTCTGGGTAGCGTGGTCCAGAAGTGCTTTGTTCCACGAGAGTCTGGAGAGCCTCCCTGGCGCGCTCCCTGAGCGGGTCCCGGCGGCCCTTGTGGGTGGGAAAAGGGCAGGAGGAAGCCCTGTTGCCTGAGGACAGAAGAGGAGGCCTCCGTGCCTCCCACACAGGAAGCGGGGGGCTGCCGAGAGCTTCCCCGCAGGCGGCATCCTGGCCTGGCCTTTAGCTACTTGCAGCCTGGAGTGAAGGCGCGGAGTCAAAAGAGGCCGGCCCACACGTAGCAGAGGATGGTTTCGATCCATCGACCTCTGGGTTATGGGCCCAGCACGCTTCCGCTGCGCCACTCTGCTCCCTTGGGGCTAGACTGCCCGCAATCCACTCTAGCACCTGGGCTGCACTGGCACGGCCAGGCAGAGGAGCAGGCTGCTAGGCAGCGTTTCGGAAAGCCCTTCGAGGTCTCTGTGGCGCAATGGGTCAGTGCGTTCGGCTGTTAACCGAAAGGATGGTGGTTCGAGCCCACCCGGGGACGTGGCTACGCTTGGCTTCCTGGCGCTTGCTAGCGGGCTCCCTTTTGCCACCTCCAAGCCATCCCTCTCGGCCTCGGTGAGGTCACCTTGTGGCCGGCAAGGTTCAGGGGCCGTGCCGTGCCACGGGAGCCCGTCTCCCAGCAACCGCGCCGGGGCCTCGGCCTCGGGGCTTAAGCCCCGAGCCCAAGCGCGAAAGCTCCAGCCGGGCAGGTGTCGTTCCCCTCCCGCCTCTACGCCAGCTGAGAGGGAGAAACGCACGAGCCGCGCGGGTTCTTAGCCGCCTCCCTCCTGCGGGCCTGTTTGCTGCGCAGACCTCTGGGCCTGTCTCATGCCTCCCCTGGGAAGCGTGGCCGCGCGAACTGAGCCCCAGTCGCAGCTCCTGAGGTTTCCTGTGCAGCCTTGGACTTGCATGGCTGCCATGGTTTCTCTTTGGAAGGGACTCGGTCCCGCTTGGACAGGCGACTCGCCCGTGTGACTCCAAACGCCATCTTGTGGCTGTCTTTTTCCCCCACAGCCAGAACACCAGGATTCGCCTCCCACGGCAGAAGATGCAAAAGGCCCTGGAAGGAAAGCCCTCCTGCTTTTTTACCTCGGGAGGATGTGGGCTACCAACCGAAGCTCTGAGCCAAGGACTGAAGGACCCGTCCAAGCCGTGGCCGTACTCCCGAGACTTGACCGAAGCCAGCTCTCTCTTCCATGACTGCTGCAAGCCTCAACCGAGAACGTGGCGAGTGCTCCCACAATTCCCTCTCCCCCTTTCCATTGAGGATTCTGAAGGACCGTCAGCTGGTGATTTTTGGCTCTGACTGTAAGGGATGAATTGAGCCGGGAACGTAGCTGGTCCTCTTGGGCTGGGCAGAAGCTTTTGATGGGATGAGATGGGTTTTGGTCAGCCGGCGTGTGCCTAAAGAGCGTGGGTGGTGGCGATGCGGGAGAAGCGGCGCGTCGGAGGGAATTGCTCGCGTGTCCTGTTGTTGAGCAGTATGGCGAAGGCAGAAGTTCTCTTTGTGAGGGGTTTGGCGTGCCTGGGAGTAGTAGAGCAAGGCCAGTGTTGATGCTGTGGCAGCTCTTTGTCTAGGCGTTTTGTCTAGGCCTGAATGAAGGCTCTGGGTAGCGTGGTCCAGAAGTGCTTTGTTCCACGAGAGTCTGGAGAGCCTCCCTGGCGCGCTCCCTGAGCGGGTCCCGGCGGCCCTTGTGGGTGGGAAAAGGGCAGGAGGAAGCCCTGTTGCCTGAGGACAGAAGAGGAGGCCTCCGTGCCTCCCACACAGGAAGCGGGGGGCTGCCGAGAGCTTCCCCGCAGGCGGCATCCTGGCCTGGCCTTTAGCTACTTGCAGCCTGGAGTGAAGGCGCGGAGTCAAAAGAGGCCGGCCCACACGTAGCAGAGGATGGTTTCGATCCATCGACCTCTGGGTTATGGGCCCAGCACGCTTCCGCTGCGCCACTCTGCTCCCTTGGGGCTAGACTGCCCGCAATCCACTCTAGCACCTGGGCTGCACTGGCACGGCCAGGCAGAGGAGCAGGCTGCGAGGCAGCGTTTCGGAAAGCCCTTCGAGGTCTCTGTGGCGCAATGGGTCAGCGCGTTCGGCTGTTAACCGAAAGGATGGTGGTTCGAGCCCACCCGGGGACGTGGCTACGCTTGGCTTCCTGGCGCTTGCTAGCGGGCTCCCTTTTGCCACCTCCAAGCCATCCCTCGGCCTCGGTGAGGTCACCTTGTGGCCGGCAAGGTTCAGGGGCCGTGCCGTGCCACGGGAGCCCGTCTCCCAGCAACCGCGCCGGGGCCTCGGCCTCGGGGCTTAAGCCCCGAGCCCAAGCGCGAAAGCTCCAGCCGGGCAGGTGTCGTTCCCCTCCCGCCTCTACGCCAGCTGAGAGGGAGAAACGCACGAGCCGCGCGGGTTCTTAGCCGCCTCCCTCCTGCGGGCCTGTTTGCTGCGCAGACCTCTGGGCCTGTCTCATGCCTCCCCTGGGAAGCGTGGCCGCGCGAACTGAGCCCCAGTCGCAGCTCCTGAGGTTTCCTGTGCAGCCTTGGACTTGCATGGCTGCCATGGTTTCTCTTTGGAAGGGACTCGGTCCCGCTTGGACAGGCGACTCGCCCGTGTGACTCCAAACGCCATCTTGTGGCTGTCTTTTTCCCCCACAGCCAGAACACCAGGATTCGCCTCCCACGGCAGAAGATGCAAAAGGCCCTGGAAGGAAAGCCCTCCTGCTTTTTTACCTCGGGAGGATGTGGGCTACCAACCGAAGCTCTGAGCCAAGGACTGAAGGACCCGTCCAAGCCGTGGCCGTACTCCCGAGACTTGACCGAAGCCAGCTCTCTCTTCCATGACTGCTGCAAGCCTCAACCGAGAACGTGGCGAGTGCTGCCCGTGCTCCCACAATTCCCTCTCCCCCTTTCCATTGAGGATTCTGAAGGACCGTCAGCTGGTGATTTTTGGCTCTGACTGTAAGGGATGAATTGAGCCGGGAACGTAGCTGGTCCTCTTGGGCTGGGCAGAAGCTTTTGATGGGATGAGATGGGTTTTGGTCAGCCGGCGTGTGCCTAAAGAGCGTGGGTGGTGGCGATGCGGGAGAAGCGGCGCGTCGGAGGGAATTGCTCGCGTGTCCTGTTGTTGAGCAGTATGGCGAAGGCAGAAGTTCTCTTTGTGAGGGGTTTGGCGTGCCTGGGAGTAGTAGAGCAAGGCCAGTGTTGATGCTGTGGCAGCTCTCTGTCTAGGCGTTTTGTCTAGGCCTGAATGAAGGCTCTGGGTAGCGTGGTCCAGAAGTGCTTTGTTCCACGAGCGTCTGGAGAGCCTCCCTGGCGCGCTCCCTGAGCGGGTCCCGGCGGCCCTTGTGGGTGGGAAAAGGGCAGGAGGAAGCCCTGTTGCCTGAGGACAGAAGAGGAGGCCTCCGTGCCTCCCACACAGGAAGCTGGGGGCTGCCGAGAGCTTCCCCGCAGGCGGCATCCTGGCCTGGCCTGGCCTTTAGCTACTTGCAGCCTGGAGTGAAGGCGCGGAGTCAAAAGAGGCCGGCCCACACGTAGCAGAGGATGGTTTCGATCCATCGACCTCTGGGTTATGGGCCCAGCACGCTTCCGCTGCGCCACTCTGCTCCCTTGGGGCTAGACTGCCCGCAATCCACTCTAGCACCTGGGCTGCACTGGCACGGCCAGGCAGAGGAGCAGGCTGCTAGGCAGCGTTTCGGAAAGCCCTTCGAGGTCTCTGTGGCGCAATGGGTCAGCGCGTTCGGCTGTTAACCGAAAGGATGGTGGTTTGAGCCCACCCGGGGACGTGGCTACGGTCGGCCTCCTGGCGCTTGCTAGCGGGCTCCCTTTTGCCACCTCCAAGCCATCCCTCTCGGCCTCGGTGAGGTCACCTTGTGGCCGGCAAGGTTCAGGGGCCGTGCCGTGCCACGGGAGCCCGTCTCCCAGCAACCGCGCCGGGGCCTCGGCCTCAGGGCTTAAGCCCCGAGCCCAAGCGCGAAAGCTCCAGCCGGGCAGGTGTCGTTCCCCTCCCGCCTCTACGCCAGCTGAGAGGGAGAAACGCACGAGCCGCGCGGGTTCTTAGCCGCCTCCCTCCTGCGGGCCTGTTTGCTGCGCAGACCTCTGGGCCTGTCTCATGCCTCCCCTGGGAAGCGTGGCCGCGCGAACTGAGCCCCAGTCGCAGCTCCTGAGGTTTCCTGTGCAGCCTTGGACTTGCATGGCTGCCATGGTTTCTCTTTGGAAGGGACTCGGTCCCGCTTGGACAGGCGACTCGCCCGTGTGACTCCAAACGCCATCTTGTGGCTGTCTTTTTCCCCCACAGCCAGAACACCAGGATTCGCCTCCCACGGCAGAAGATGCAAAAGGCCCTGGAAGGAAAGCCCTCCTGCTTTTTTACCTCGGGAGGATGTGGGCTACCAACCGAAGCT
This sequence comes from Pelodiscus sinensis, assembly GCF_049634645.1. Classification (NCBI taxonomy): domain Eukaryota; kingdom Metazoa; phylum Chordata; order Testudines; family Trionychidae; genus Pelodiscus; species Pelodiscus sinensis. Next base: position 18,537,105 of record NC_134735.1, read on the forward strand.
CTGAGCCAAGGACTGAAGGACCCGTCCAAGCCGTGGCCGTACTCCCGAGACTTGACCGAAGCCAGCTCTCTCTTCCATGACTGCTGCAAGCCTCAACCGAGAACGTGGCGAGTGCTCCCACAATTCCCTCTCCCCCTTTCCATTGAGGATTCTGAAGGACCGTCAGCTGGTGATTTTTGGCTCTGACTGTAAGGGATGAATTGAGCCGGGAACGTAGCTGGTCCTCTTGGGCTGGGCAGAAGCTTTTGATGGGATGAGATGGGTTTTGGTCAGCCGGCGTGTGCCTAAAGAGCGTGGGTGGTGGCGATGCGGGAGAAGCGGCGCGTCGGAGGGAATTGCTCGCGTGTCCTGTTGTTGAGCAGTATGGCGAAGGCAGAAGTTCTCTTTGTGAGGGGTTTGGCGTGCCTCGGAGTAGTAGAGCAAGGCCAGTGTTGATGCTGTGGCAGCTCTCTGTCTAGGCGTTTTGTCTAGGCCTGAATGAAGGCTCTGGGTAGCGTGGTCCAGAAGTGCTTTGTTCCACGAGCGTCTGGAGAGCCTCCCTGGCGCGCTCCCTGAGCGGGTCCCGGCGGCCCTTGTGGGTGGGAAAAGGGCAGGAGGAAGCCCTGTTGCCTGAGGACAGAAGAGGAGGCCTCCGTGCCTCCCACACAGGAAGTGGGGGGCTGCCGAGAGCTTCCCCGCAGGCGGCATCCTGGCCTGGCCTGGCCTTTAGCTACTTGCAGCCTGGAGTGAAGGCGCGGAGTCAAAAGAGGCCGGCCCACACGTAGCAGAGGATGGTTTCGATCCATCGACCTCTGGGTTATGGGCCCAGCACGCTTCCGCTGCGCCACTCTGCTCCCTTGGGGCTAGACTGCCCGCAATCCACTCTAGCACCTGGGCTGCACTGGCACGGCCAGGCAGAGGAGCAGGCTGCTAGGCAGCGTTTCGGAAAGCCCTTCGAGGTCTCTGTGGCGCAATGGGTCAGCGCGTTCGGCTGTTAACCGAAAGGATGGTGATTCGAGCCCACCCGGGGACGTGGCTACGCTCGGCCTCCTGGCGCTTGCTAGCGGGCTCCCTTTTGCCACCTCCAAGCCATCCCTCTCGGCCTCGGTGAGGTCACCTTGTGGCCGGCAAGGTTCAGGGGCCGTGCCGTGCCACAGGAGCCCGTCTCCCAGCAACCGCGCCGGGGCCTCGGCCTCGGGGCTTAAGCCCCGAGCCCAGGCGCAAAAGCTCCAGCCGGGCAGGTGTCGTTCCCCTCCCGCCTCTACGCCAGCTGAGAGGGAGAAACGCACGAGCCGCGCGGGTTCTTAGCCGCCTCCCTCCTGCGGGCCTGTTTGCTGCGCAGACCTCTGGGCCTGTCTCATGCCTCCCCTGGGAAGCGTGGCCGCGTGAACTGAGCCCCAGTCGCAGCTCCTGAGGTTTCCTGTGCAGCCTTGGACTTGCATGGCTGCCATGGTTTCTCTTTGGGAGGGACTCGGTCCCGCTTGGACAGGCGACTCGCCCGTGTGACTCCAAACGCCATCTTGTGGCTGTCTTTTTCCCCCACAGCCAGAACACCAGGATTCGCCTCCCACGGCAGAAGATGCAAAAGGCCCTGGAAGGAAAGCCCTCCTGCTTTTTTACCTCGGGAGGATGTGGGCTACCAACCGAAGCTCTGAGCCAAGGACTGAAGGACCCGTCCAAGCCGTGGCCGTACTCCCGAGACTTGACCGAAGCCAGCTCTCTCTTCCATGACTGCTGCAAGCCTCAACCGAGAACGTGGCGAGTGCTGCCCGTGCTCCCACAATTCCCTCTCCCCCTTTCCATTGAGGATTCTGAAGGACCGTCAGCTGGTGATTTTTGGCTCTGACTGTAAGGGATGAATTGAGCCGGGAACGTAGCTGGTCCTCTTGGGCTGGGCAGAAGCTTTTGATGGGATGAGATGGGTTTTGGTCAGCCGGCGTGTGCCTAAAGAGCGTGGGTGGTGGCGATGCGGGAGAAGCGGCGCGTCGGAGGGAATTGCTCGCGTGTCCTGTTGTTGAGCAGTATGGCGAAGGCAGAAGTTCTCTTTGTGAGGGGTTTGGCGTGCCTCGGAGTAGTAGAGCAAGGCCAGTGTTGATGCTGTGGCAGCTCTCTGTCTAGGCGTTTTGTCTAGGCCTGAATGAAGGCTCTGGGTAGCGTGGTCCAGAAGTGCTTTGTTCCACGAGCGTCTGGAGAGCCTCCCTGGCGCGCTCCCTGAGCGGGTCCCGGCGGCCCTTGTGGGTGGGAAAAGGGCAGGAGGAAGCCCTGTTGCCTGAGGACAGAAGAGGAGGCCTCCGTGCCTCCCACACAGGAAGCGGGGGGCTGCCGAGAGCTTCCCCGCAGGCGGCATCCTGGCCTGGCCTGGCCTTTAGCTACTTGCAGCCTGGAGTGAAGGCGCGGAGTCAAAAGAGGCCGGCCCACACGTAGCAGAGGATGGTTTCGATCCATCGACCTCTGGGTTATGGGCCCAGCACGCTTCCGCTGCGCCACTCTGCTCCCTTGGGGCTAGACTGCCCGCAATCCACTCTAGCACCTGGGCTGCACTGGCACGGCCAGGCAGAGGAGCAGGCTGCTAGGCAGCGTTTCGGAAAGCCCTTCGAGGTCTCTGTGGCGCAATGGGTCAGCGCGTTCGGCTGTTAACCGAAAGGATGGTGATTCGAGCCCACCCGGGGACGTGGCTACGCTCGGCCTCCTGGCGCTTGCTAGCGGGCTCCCTTTTGCCACCTCCAAGCCATCCCTCTCGGCCTCGGTGAGGTCACCTTGTGGCCGGCAAGGTTCAGGGGCCGTGCCGTGCCACAGGAGCCCGTCTCCCAGCAACCGCGCCGGGGCCTCGGCCTCGGGGCTTAAGCCCCGAGCCCAAGCGCAAAAGCTCCAGCCGGGCAGGTGTCGTTCCCCTCCCGCCTCTACGCCAGCTGAGAGGGAGAAACGCACGAGCCGCGCGGGTTCTTAGCCGCCTCCCTCCTGCGGGCCTGTTTGCTGCGCAGACCTCTGGGCCTGTCTCATGCCTCCCCTGGGAAGCGTGGCCGCGCGAACTGAGCCCCAGTCGCAGCTCCTGAGGTTTCCTGTGCAGCCTTGGACTTGCATGGCTGCCATGGTTTCTCTTTGGGAGGGACTCGGTCCCGCTTGGACAGGCGACTCGCCCGTGTGACTCCAAACGCCATCTTGTGGCTGTCTTTTTCCCCCACAGCCAGAACACCAGGATTCGCCTCCCACGGCAGAAGATGCAAAAGGCCCTGGAAGGAAAGCCCTCCTGCTTTTTTACCTCGGGAGGATGTGGGCTACCAACCGAAGCTCTGAGCCAAGGACTGAAGGACCCGTCCAAGCCGTGGCCGTACTCCCGAGACTTGACTGAAGCCAGCTCTCTCTTCCATGACTGCTGCAAGCCTCAACCGAGACCGTGGCGAGTGCTGCCCGTGCTCCCACAATTCCCTCTCCCCCTTTCCATTGAGGATTCTGAAGGACCGTCAGCTGGTGATTTTTGGCTCTGACTGTAAGGGATGAATTGAGCCGGGAACGTAGCTGGTCCTCTTGGGCTGGGCAGAAGCTTTTGATGGGATGAGATGGGTTTTGGTCAGCCGGCGTGTGCCTAAAGAGCGTGGGTGGTGGCGATGCGGGAGAAGCGGCGCGTCGGAGGGAATTGCTCGCGTGTCCTGTTGTTGAGCAGTATGGCGAAGGCAGAAGTTCTCTTTGTGAGGGGTTTGGCGTGCCTGGGAGTAGTAGAGCATGGCCAGTGTTGATGCTGTGGCAGCTCTTTGTCTAGGCGTTTTGTCTAGGCCTGAATGAAGGCTCTGGGTAGCGTGGTCCAGAAGTGCTTTGTTCCACGAGCGTCTGGAGAGCCTCCCTGGCGCGCTCCCTGAGCGGGTCCCGGCGGCCCTTGTGGGTGGGAAAAGGGCAGGAGGAAGCCCTGTTGCCTGAGGACAGAAGAGGAGGCCTCCGTGCCTCCCACACAGGAAGCGGGGGGCTGCCTAGAGCTTCCCCGCAGGTGGCATCCTGGCCTGGCCTTTAGCTACTTGCAGCCTGGAGTGAAGGCGCGGAGTCAAAAGAGGCCGGCCCACACGTGGCAGAGGATGGTTTCGATCCATCGACCTCTGGGTTATGGGCCCAGCACGCTTCCGCTGCGCCACTGTGCTCCCTTTGGGCTAGAGTGCCCGCAATCCACTCTAGCACCTGGGCTGCACTGGCACGGCCAGGCAGAGGAGCAGGCTGCTAGGCAGCGTGTCTGAAACCCCTTCGACGTCTCTGTGGCGCAATGGGTCAGCGCGTTTGGCTGTTAACCGAAAGGATGGTGGTTCGAGCCCACCCAGGGACGTGGCTACGCTCGGCCTCCTGGCGCTTGCTAGCGGGCTCCCTTTTGCCACCTCCAAGCCATCCCTCTCGGCCTCGGTGAGGTCACCTTGTGGCCGGCAAGGTTCAGGGGCCGTGCCGTGCCACGGGAGCCCGTCTCCCAGCAACCGCGCCGGGGCCTCGGCCTCGGGGCTTAAGCCCCGAGCCCAAGCGCAAAAGCTCCAGCCGGGCAGGTGTCGTTCCACTCCCGCCTCTACGCCAGCTGAGAGGGAGAAACGCACGAGTCGCGCGGGTTCTTAGCCGCCTCCCTCCTGCGGGCCTGTTTGCTGCGCAGACCTCTGGGCCTGTCTCATGCCTCCCCTGGGAAGCGTGGCCGCGCGAACTGAGCCCCAGTCGCAGCTCCTGAGGTTTCCTGTGCAGCCTTGGACTTGCATGGCTGCCATGGTTTCTCTTTGGAAGGGACTCGGTCCCGCTTGGACAGGCGACTCGCCCGTGTGACTCCAAACGCCATCTTGTGGCTGTCTTTTTCCCCCACAGCCAGAACACCAGGATTCGCCTGCTCCTGGGTGGCCTGTGTCCCTTTCGGGCCATGGCGGCCGCTATGCGCCCGTAGACGGCCACGTTCCTCCTCCTAGTACAGAGATCATGGACGCTGGGGCTCTGCCCCCAAACCTCAATGAGGTCCATGACCTCCACACTAGACCAGGAGGGTGCGCGCCATCTACGGCCCCTGGCTGGCCCCTGGGTGCTGGGGGACTGGGCGGGGGGACGGCTCGCTGGCACTGGCTGCCTGGCTCATCCTGCAGCCGCTGGCTCGGGGCAGAGACTGCTGGCAGGGCTGGCTCTGGCAAGTGCCGTCTGGCCAGAGTCTACCCCTTTAAGGGCCCCAGGGCTGGGGAGAGGAGAGGAGTTTTCCTGCTTTGGCCCAGAGCAGCCACCAGGGGAACCTGGGGAGGGCTGGGCTCCAGCTACTTCGAATTAAGTGGATACACAGCCCTTAATTCCAACTACTGAATTCGAATTTGGCGTTACTCCTGGTAGAATGAAGTTTACCTAGTTCGAATTAAGTCCAAACTAGCGGTTTGTATGTGTAGCACCTATGAAAGTTACTTCCAACTAACGGCTGTTAGTTCGAATTAACTTTGTAGTGTAGACATACCCATAGTTCCTATACAACTAGCAGCTAATGGGTAGTCTCCAGTAGTTTAAATCTTGGGGCATTTGGAAAAGGAGGGGGCGCTACATGTGTGCGGGGTGTATTGTTGCCCTCTGCTGGATGGACTGTAAATGCTTTATGTATGTATCATATGCCCTATAGTGCTAACAGTTAATGGAGATTCTCCTCTAGCTCACACCTGGCATTTTCTAAAGTAATATATGTGTGTGTATGTGCGAGAAAGAGCAAGAGCCTGGGGGCTCCCTCATGTCTCCTCCCCATCCTGATCTGCTTGGCTTAAGTGCAGGAAAGAAGAAGTAGTGAGCTTTGTGTATTTGACATCAGGTGGAAGCAGGGGAATGGAGGACTGGTGGGAACAAGAGCACTTGGCTTCTTTTCCTGCAGACCGAGAGGGGTGGGGACTGGCTTGAGCTATATAAATCAGATGCCGCTCCATGCCTCAGTTTCCCCCTTCATACAATGCCGATGACACAGAGAATGTTTGTAAAGTGCCTTGTTGTTAGCCCATGGGGCAGAGGGGGAAACTCGGTCTCAGAAGCAGACTGGGGGGAGGTAAAACTCTACCTAGGCAGCGCTGGTTCCACTACGTCACGCTGCCAGACCGGTCTGAGTGGGTCCCTCTCTTGGCTGCTCCTCCCCCCAGGAGGAGTGGGTTCCTCTCCATCGGCTGCAGGAACCAGCATTTCAAGGTCTTTGCCAATGGGCAGCCGTTCTGCAATTCAGCTCTGCCGCGGCTTCCAGCAGATCGATACACTGGAGATCGATGGTGCCGTGGTCGGGTCCTGTGCCCAGTTCTGAGCCCGACCGGTGCCGCTGCCCAGACGGAGATGAGTGGCACACACACGACACCCCCCTACGGCCGCCCTCGCAGACCCAATAAACCTCTCCCTTTCGCAGAACGACTCTGCTCCTGCGTGGTTCTGGGGCTACTTGTGTGTGTGTCCTAGACCCCCTTTCTGCTCAGCGCAGATAGAGACTCCTCTGCAGGTAGAGCTGAGTGCGACGCCTGCACTGGGATGGCGTATTGGGATAATGTACTGACAGCTCCTCTGCGCCACCCCTCCTCTTCCTGCCGCTGCAACATCAAATTAACCTTCCTGGTCTGCCCCCGTCCTCCCTCCGGTACCAGGAGACCCCACGCATGATGGGAGGGGCTGCAAACTGGGGAGCAGGCTACTGCAGGGCTGAGGGCAGCAAACCAGCCCCCACAGCCCTGCAGGGCCTGGCCACGGGGAAGGGGAACTGATGTGAGCAGCATTTAGAGCTGGGGGGGGCTGCGGGGAGGAGGACAATGGAGCCACGAGCAGGACAGGGGGTGAGCCAGCACCAGTGAGTCTCAGGGGGTATGTCTACACTACCCCGCTAGTTCGAACTAGGGGGGTAATGTATGCATACCGAACTTGCTAATGAAGCCCGGGATTTGAATTTCCCGGGCTTCATTAGCATAAAGCCGGCGCCGCCATTTTTAAAAGCCGGCTAGTGCGAACCCCGTGCCGCGCGGCTACACGTGGCACGGGCTAGATAGTTCGAACTACGTAGCCATTCCGAACTATCTGTACTCCTCGTTCCACGGCATGGGGTTCGCACTAGCCGGCTTTTAAAAATGGCGGCGCCGGCTTTATGCTAATGAAGCCCGGGAAATTCAAATCCCGGGCTTCATTAGCAAGTTCGGTATGCATACATTACCCCCCTAGTTCGAACTAGCGGGGTAGTGTAGAAATACATACCCAGGGGGACTAGAGCCTCCAGGCCTGGCCCCCGTTGAGAGAGAAGCTCAGAGATTGGAGCTGGGGCAGCCAAGAGCCCCCCACTGCTTTGTGGGGTGCAGAACAATGACTGCTCCCGAGGGGGGAAAGGAAGGTGCCTGCACTGCAGGGCCTCCCTGGAGAGACAGTATCGGTCCCTGGCAGACAAAGGTGGAACCAGTTCCAGGGCCTGGCCAGGAAAGAGCCCAAGTCCTGGGAGAAATCAGGCTCCATGCTCAGCTGTGAGTCCGAGTCCCATAGACAAAAGCGCCCCAGGGCAGTGGTGGATTCTCCACATGTCAATGGGTCTAGTGCAGGCCAGAGGCCTTGCTGGGATGCGCTAGGGCAAAGCCCAGGGCTGGGGCCGGACGGGAGCCCGTGAGAGGCAGCGGGGCGAGTGGGAGGCTCTAACTCTTGCTCCTGGCCAGGAAGTCCAGTGCTGGGTGACACCAAGGCCACGTCTGCACTGCAGGCATTTTGCTCAAGAACAACTGTTCTTGTGCAAAAACTTGTGGCGCGTCTACACTGCACGTGAATTCTTGTGCAAGTAAATTTGCAGTAAAGCATCAGAAAAGAGGGCTTCTTGCACAGGAGTTATTCCTCTCCCCACGAGGAATAAGCCCCTTTTGTGCAAGAGCTGTTGTGCAAGAAGGCAGCGTGGACGGGCACCAGGGGCTTCTTGAGCAAGACACTTTTATGGCTAAAATGGTCATCAGAGCTTTCTTGCACAAGAAAGCGTTCACAGTGCCATGGACACTCTTGTGCAAAAGCACATGGCAGGGTGGAGGTGCTCTTGCACGAGACCTTTTGCACAAGAACTCCGGTGTGAAACAGTTCTTGTGCAAGAAGCCTGCAGTGTAGGGCAGGGAGCAGCCTATGGGGCTACTGGAGCTGCTGGCTGCAGGATGCCCAGTCAGGGAGTGGGGGGGACCCCTAGGAATGGCTCCAACTTCCCAGAGGGGTGGCCAGAGGCAGGACATTTGCCTGGCAGGGTGAGGTGGGGGGGCAGTGACCTCACAGGGGCTTTGGGCAGCCCTCAGCAGATCAGGCAAAGGGCAGGTGGGGAGGTGGTGACCTCACAGAGGAACCCACATCTCAGGCTGAGAAAAGGGGGGGGCGGGCCCAGGGGACTTTGGAGACCCCCGGTTGCTTTAGCTCTGGTGCGTCTCCTGCTCACAGTTGCTTTGTCCTCTGTGAGTTCCACATCCGGACAGCGTTTTGCAGAAGGTAAGAGCCCCCAGGGGTTTGGATCCCGCCCGGGGCCGGCTGGGTTCCAGGCAGGCCCAGCCCTCGGTCAAGGGCCAGAAGTGCCTGTGCAAGACCGAGCCGATAAGCAAGGGGCCATTTGGGGGCTGGGGGCAGTCGCTCTGGGGAGCTGGAACCCCTGGATTTCGCTCTGCAGGCTGCGCCCCAAGCTCCCCTTTGCTCCCCTCATTTGCAGCATGGCCAAACACATCAGGCTGTGGTTCCGGAAAGCCCTGAAGATGGCCCCAGGGCCGGTGGGAAGCAGCTCCTCCGTCCCCGCGGGCGGGGAAGCTGAATCCCACCAGCTCGGGGCGACTCGCCCACCGGCCAGGCCCCTCCGGACCTGGCTCCAGAGGCGGCTGGGAAGGCGGGACCCAGCCCAGCGGGGCAGCCGGGTAGGGTGGCTCTGGGGCCTCCTCTGTGGAGAGAAACACCTGCCCCAGGAGCCCAGCCCCCATTACCACCAGGGGGCATCGCCCTGCCCGGCCCCCGGGGACCTGCCAGTCTCCGGGAGCCCCCAGCCTCTCCGCACCAGCCCCTGCAGCTGTGGGTCCAGCTCAGTGAGCAGCAGCGCCTGGGCCTCCAGCTGCAGCCGGGCCACCTCCTGCAGCCGCTCAGACCCAGGTGAGGGGCCGTGAACATGCTGGGCCCAGGGGCTCACCCAGTACACGGGGGGGCAGCCCCAGTGTCTGCCCCGCAGCCAGGGCAATGGATGGGGGCGGGAGCTGCTGCTTGGCTCTCTTGTTCCTGGCGGGGGCTCTGCTGAGGGCGTTGGCAGATGTGAGGGTGGAAGGGGGATGGGTCCCTGCGAGGGGCGTGTGGGGCCAAACCTGCCCTGTGTCCCTGACATGGGGGCGCGTGACCCCTGCTGGCCGCTGGAGTCACCCTGGTCCCTTCCCTCCCGCACAGAGCCCCCCTGCGCCTCGGCGGAGCTCTGCCAGGAGCGGATGGACTCCCGGGTGGAGGAAGGGGCCATCTATGATATTGAAGAGCAGCTCCACACCCGGGACACGGTAGGAACCTTCTCCACACGGGGGGGACCCGAGATTGTCCGGCCCCTTCCCAGCACGTCCCCCCCTCCGGGAGGGGCTTGTCCCTGGGGATCCCCCTGGGGCCCCTTCTCCTGCATGACCTGGGCCCCCCAAGCTGAGGTCTCTTGTCATGCACCAGCTGGGCCCCCACAAGCCTGAGGAAGCAGTTGGGGGGGGAGTGTGGGTGCTTGGACAACCGGCAGCTCCCACCTCCACTCCTGGGAGGCCTGAGCCCTGCAGCTGTCCGTGGGGGGCAGGCAGGCCCCAGGCTCACAGACTCTCTCTGGGGTGCAGAGCCCAGCCGCCCTGCAGCGGTTCCTCCTGGCCGTCCCCCCCGCCTGCCTCGCCGCCCTCCAAAGGGGCGAGGACACCCTGGCGCCGCGCTGCTGCAAGGACACCATGATGGCCAGGATCGTGGTGAGCGAGTCGCGGCGGCCGGGAGGAGGGGAGGGGATACGTGGGGTGGACAGGGGTCTGCCTGGGCCATGGCGGCGGGTGGAGGTGCTGGAAATGGGATGGGTGGGGCCAGGAGTGCTGGAGGGGGAGGGGGAAGTGGACATGGGGAGGGTGGGTGGGGATGCTGGAGGAGGGAGGGACACAGAAATGGGGCAGGTCTGGGGTGCTGGACAGGGAGGGGGATTCGGAACAGGGAGGGGTCTCCCCGGGCCATGGGGGGGGGAGCTGGAAGGTTAGCAGAGCGGGCTGCTGAGGATGCGCCTGGGGAGCAGGGATGAGGAGGTTCAGAGGCTGGTCACCAGGGCAGTGAGGGGCAGGAGACGGCCTGGGGACAAGGATTGAGCTGGTCCCGGTTTGGGAGGGGGGTGCTGGGAGGGGCCCTGTGCCGGGCAGGGGGGCTACAGGCCAGCGGGAGGCAGTGGGGTTGGATCCTGCTGGGTGGGGGCGCTGGCCGTGTGAGCGTCTCTTGGGGGCCCCAGCCTCACACGCCCCTTTGTCTCCTTGGGTCTCACAGGAGATCATGGAGGACTCCCCCCCCCCACTGGTCTTGGCCGACTGCCTCAACGCCGCCTGCAGCCTCAGGTACCGACCCCCCCCCCCCCCCGCCGACTCCCCCCCAGAGCAGATCCCCTGACCAGGGAGTGGGAAAGTCTCTGTCTCCTGGGCTATGTCTAGACTGCAAGCCTCTTTCGAAAGAGAGCACCCAGTGAGTCTGGATGCTCTCTTTCGAAGAAGCCCTAGTTCCATTCAAGAACGCCTTCGTTCGAAAGAAGCACTTTCCAAAGAAGGCGTTCTTCCTCGTGAAATGAGGTTTACCGCCGTGGAAAGAAAAGCCGCGTTCTTTCGATTTAATTTCGAGAGAACGCGACTGCAGTCTAGACGCAGGTGATGTTTTTTCGGAAAAAGGCTACTTTTCCCGAAAAACCCCCTGAGTGTGGACACAGCCCTGCTGCTGAATGAACAGTCTCTGCCCCTCTCTCCTGCCAGCACCTTGCAGCCTCCCCTACAGGCCCAGCTCCTGAGCCCCCTGCTGAGGGCGGCCGTGGGACAGACTGTGTCTGGGGACTGGCAGCAGGAGCCCATCCACACACAGGTACGTCCCTCCGGGCCCTGCTCCCGGGCTGGGCTGGAGCTCCAGAGAGGAGTGGGGGTGGGGGCAGAGGGAGAGAAGAAGCTGCAGGTTTGGATCCTTCCCTCCAGGTTTCCCGTTGCTCTCCCTGGGGGCCCGTCCCTTCCATGCCCAGCCTGGGCTCCTCCCTGCTCTGCGAGGCGGCTCAGACCCTGCTCAAGGCTGCACCCCGGGGCCAGCGGGTGGCCTGGATTCCCCAACCCCCCTCTGACCCAGGGCTCCCCCTTGTCTTGCAGCAGTTCATCCGGGCCCTTCCCGTCGACCTCCAGGCCCTACTGGCAAGCCTCCTCGCCGAGTCCCCAGACACCGCCAGGCTGCAGCTGATCATGGAGGTGAGCCCCGTGGGGGGGACGGGGCCATTGGCCCTGCTTCCTCGGGGGGCCGAGAGAGGAGCTGTGTCAGTGGCTGGGGGTGGGGGGGGGGCACAGTCTGAGAGGAGCCCCAGGCTCTGCCCAGAACCGGCGCCTCCCTACGGGTCCTGACCTGCCTCTTTCCCCCCCAGCACCTGAGCCCGTGGCTGGAGTCCCGCCTGCCCCAGGAGCGAGCCAGGGCCCTTGGCAGCACCACGGCCCTGCTGGGAGTCGCCACCACCCTCCCGGGGTTTGAGGTAAGTGACCTCGGAGCCGGGGGGTCTGGGGCTGCAGGGCGCGGGGCTGGGAGCGTCCCCGGGAGGCAGAGCTGGGAATGGGCCGGGAATGGGCCGCGTTCTCCTTTCCCCGGGGAGGGGCGACCCTGGGCCTTTCCGGGGGGCACCTGGGCCCCAGACTGGGGAGTGGCCGTCAGTGGATCCCCTTGTTCCACCCCCGGAGTGACCCTTCAGTCGGGGCCATTGCTCAGGGTTGTCTCCTCGCAAGGCCGGCCCCGCCCCGCCCCGCCCCGCCCCGGGAGGTGTCTCTGTCCGTCCCCGAGCTCAGAACCGCCTCGGCGGCCGTTAGCATGGGACGTGCAGCCCCAGGATGCTGAGGGACCCCCCCTCTTCTCTCCCCTCAGAACTCCGCCGACTGGCCGAGGATGGGTCACCACGTGGCCCAGCTGGGCCTTTTTATTTCGGACCCATCCGAAGACGTCAGCCGGCTGGCCCGGAAGGGGGTGCACAGCCTGTACCGACTCCTCCTGCACCACAGGGGTAAGGAACCCAGCCGGGACCTGGGCCCCAGGGACACCCTGAGGGTGCCGGCGGCGGGGGGAGGGGACCCAGCCCTTTTCCCCCAGACTGGCCCAAGGGGGGATGCGTCCCTCTGTGTTCCCCTTCTGCCCCCTGTGCCCCTCCATTTGCCCAGGGATGCCTGCAGGGACCCGTGGGAGGGGAAGGGCTCAGACCTGCCAGCAGAATCACCCTGGTTTGTCTCTTGCAGGCCTCAACATCCACCAGGCAGAGGACCTGTGGTGCAGGCACTACTATAAGGAGAGATGGGTCCTGGCGCACAGCAACACCGTGCGGGTGGGAGAGGTAAGGACGCGCTGCCAGGGCAGGGCAGGGCTCGGGGGTGAGGCTGGCTGGGGCCCTCGTGCGGGTAGGACGCGGGGTGGGAAGCGGGGAGTCGCTGATCGAATGGTCGATGCATTTTCCCTCGACTATTCGAGCCGTGGACAGGGCGGCGCTGCCCCTTTGTGACGCTGTCCCGGCGTTTCAAAGGGGTGGCGCTTCCTAGGGGCAGCGCCGCACCTTGCCCCGGATCTCCCGTAGGAGGGGAAGCAGGGCGGGACGGGGGGCAACACTTTTTGATGGAGGTCGCTCCAAGATGTTGGCCAGTGGCCTAGGGCTGCTCTGTTGTGCGGAGGGGGGTGAGGTCTGGGAGGGTCTTGGGGGCAGGAGGAAGGTGTGACCTGGGGCAGGGGTTGGGGTGCAGGGTGAGGAGAGCGTCTGGGTGCAGGGTCTGGAAGGGAGTTTGCAGAAGGAGGAAGCTGTTTTAGCCCCAGGAGTTGGGGCCGGGCTCTGGGCCGTCAGCTGAAACCTCCCGTGCTCTTGATTTCAGGTCTTTGGGCAGCTCTTCACGCCAGAGCAGGAGAACTGCTTTTTAGACAAGGCTCTGCTCGCTGCCCGCTCCCCCCTGAGGCGCCCCAGCCAGGCCGGGCTGGTCCTGGCCCACGCCCTGCATGGGCAGGCCCATCAGCTCCTGGGATACATGGTGAGCAGCCGGAGCAGATGCAGGAGAGCGGGGCAGGGCCAGGGTCTCCTTCCCATCCCCTCAGGGAGTCCCCCGCCCCTTTCCTCATGCTGCCCCCACCCCACGTCCCTGCTGGGTGGGTCAGAAGCTCACCCTGCGGGCCTGACGGGGGGTGACCAGAGAGCAGAACAAGTCTCAGCGCAGGGGGGAGGAGGGGGGAAATGCTGGGGGGGCCCAGTACCCCTGAGTCCCCAGGGATGAATGTGACGGATTCTGCTTCCCTTGCAGCAGGAAGACAGCCAGTGAGAGCACAAGGAGCTGAGGAGCCAGCAGCTGCGTCCCCCTCCCCCCAACCCTCCCAATTGTATAGAATGTATTTAAATTCGGATTAAATAACGTTTCAAAAACCATTTGGATCAGGCTTTGTCAATAATTTTTAATAGGGGGGGGGGCATTTTGGCAAGTGGTCAAGGGCCACATTTCTACCGAGGAGTTTGGGGTCTGGGACGGGGCGGTTGGGTGCAGAAGAGAGCTGAGGGGAGGAGCCTGGGTGCGCACCGTCCATTGCATCATCACGCGGCGCCATTGTGCTAGTGCTGGAGCTTGGGTGACTGGTTTAATTTGAATGTTTACACCGATTAGGTGTTTTAACTTTAGGAAACTTCATTTTCAATAAGGTCAAATGTTAATTTCTGTCTACCACAAAGGGTTTCAAAGTTTTCTTTCTTAAAGGCAGGGATGAGGAACCTTTTTTGTCTCCAGGGCCACTGACCCCCAGAAAAACCAGTTGGGGACCACACACGAGAAAAGCAAAATACAAAAACCCTTCTTCCGAAACCCACAAGCCTCACTGAGGTGAGGGGAAGGGACAGGGAGGACTGAGGTTCGGGGATCCCTCATTTTTGGCCCCCCCTCAGATTGAGAGGGACCCGCAAATGCCACTCTCCCTGGAACCCAGGAGAGTTAATCTGTGCTGGGGCTGGAGTGCCAGGGGAGTGAGATGTCTCAGTCGGGGCCACATTCGTGAGGCTTGGGGGGGGTTGGAGGCGCCAGGGACGCATTCAGATAGAGCAGGGGAGCCGGCAGGGACCCTGAGAGGAGAAGTGGGAGTGAGAGCCCAGCCGGGGAGACACAAGGAAACCAGAGTCAGTCTAGTATCTCTCAGGCAGCTGGGGTAGACACCCCCCACCCCAAACCCCAGCCTCCTGTTGGATCCTCCTCCCACAGTTAACTGCCTCTGAGTCTGCACCCAAACTCCCATCGCTGCCCTGAACCTGTCCCAGAGCCTGCAACCCGCAGCCTCTCCCGCGCCCCACTCCCCAGCCATCCTGCACCGTAACCCCAGCCTCAGGCCAGCGAACCTGAGTGAGGGTGGGGGAGCCCAAGCAGCAGAGGGAGGGGGGAGTGGAATGAGTGGGGGCGTGGCCTCAGAACAGGGGCAGGGGTAGGTGCGGGGAAGGGGGCGGGGCAATGGTAGTGGCCTCTAATGCCCACACCCCTCCCTTCGGCATCGCTTATGTCCCATGTCCGCCCCCTCCTGAGCCCACAGCCGGTGCCAAGGCCTCGTGCCCAGGGCGGGGTCGCCCCTGTGAGCTGCCAGCCATACTGGAGAGAGGCGAGAGGGTCTGGGCTGCTGTGTCTGTTGCTGGCTCCTGTCAGGCCTTTGCACCAAGTCCTGGTGCAGCCTGAGCAAACCTGGGTCCTTCCCTGCTCCTCCAACACCACCTGGGCAAAGGGAGGAGAGTCCCCAACAGCCTCTGTCACTTCGGCCTCCTGTCGGGGGAACATGCCCCCTGCAGCATGATCCCCTGTAGATCTAGCCCTCTGGGCACTCACCCAAGGTCTCTACACGGCAGCTGCTCTGTGCCTAGTGCTGGCACTGCAGAGCCATTTGCCACTTTGCACCCGACTGTCACCAGGTCCTTTCCATTTGCAGGGCCGGCCACATCTCCTGCCCGCTAGGCCATTGGCTGCACCCTCGTCTCGCTCCTCCTGGTGTCTGTATCCGTCATCACCTTGGTGCTGGAGAGATGGGGCCTGCCCCAGCCTGCCGGGCTGCAAGGGACTCCTGTTGGGAGCAGCTGCATGGGAAGCAGAGGCCCAAGAATGGGAGAACCCTATTGACCTGCTGTGAGCAGGAGACGGGGGTGGGGAGGGGGCTGGGGAGGTACCTGTACTCAGCTCTGAATGGGGGCTGGGGAGACACAGACACTGCTGATGATTGCTGCACTGTGGGCCCCTGGGTTACAGTCTATGCCCAGGCAGCTCCTCCAGTCACTGCCTGTCACATTACTGGATCTTGAGGGGAGCAGCCAGATCACTGCTGCACCCATAGGTGGGGGTGTTGGCCCCAGAAAATGGTAGAAAAGGGGGCCATGTGGGGTGCTGAATAGAAGCTTATTATCTGATAGTCCTATGTAAGCTATTTATGTGGTTGTATAACGTCTGTGTGTGTAGTTAGGAATCTGTAGTCTGTGTGGATCCTGAATATTTCTCTGCATGTGGTTGAGCATTGGGCAGAGCCCGGCCTGTGGACATGCTAATTAGCGAGGCCCTGTGGGACAATGGCACTGAATGGGCCAAGGACACACCTAAAGCATGAGGGCGGACACCTAAGAGCGGCCAGCAGAGAGAGGCTGAGGACCAGGTGATCTCCTGCAGCCAAGAAGAGGCCAGGAAGGAGGGATAAATAGGCCATGTGGTCGATGCCATCTTGGTTCTCAGCTCAGCACTTCATCCCAGAGGCAGCATTGCAGGGATCGAAGAGCCCGAGAGACCTGTGAACCCATCCTGACCCTAGGATGTGCAACAAGAACTCTTAAACCAGCAGCTGTAACATCTCTGCTAGAGGCTGCATCGAGAACTGGGAGATTCGGTGCATGTAACATACTATTCCTTTAACAACCTTACTCTCATGCTTTTCTTTATTGTAATAATAAACCTTTAGGTGTTAGATGCTAAAGGATTGGCTCAGCATGATTTGTGGGTAAGATCCAGAGGGTAAATTGACCAGGGATCTGTGGCTGGTTTCTTGGGACCAGACAGAACTTGTTCGGGGTAGGTGGGATTGGGTGCTAGGACCCCCACCGGTGTATGAGGCCCGGGGCCATCGGGGGCATGGATATTGCTGGGGTGCCGGAGGGGTTTTGCTCGTGAGGCTTCAGGCAGGCAGCTGAAGCGCTCTGTGGGACTGGTTTGTGGCCTGTGTGGAGAGGTCACCAGTCTGGGGGCTGTAAGGAGCCCCGAAGTTGAGCAATTCGCCCTGAGCAGACGCCCTCAGCTGTGCCCAGACACGGCCCGGTCCGTCACACTGCCCCTCAGCCTGCAGGCCTCTCCTCGCTCTCAGCCAGGCCAAGGGCTGAGCCCTGCTGTGGCCTGCCCCAGCCAGCCAGCCAGCCCAGCTCCTCCTCCTGCACAAACAGTCCCGCCTGCTCCTTTAGCAAAGCAGAGCGGGCTGGTTGTGGAACTTCTGGGAGACTGAGGTTCAAGTCCCAGGTCTGCTGCAGAGCCCTTGGCCCTGCCACTCCCCTGAGTGGGCCTCAGCTCCCGTCTGTGAAACGGGGACACTGATTCTAACTCGTCTAAGGGGAGAATTTTCAAAGCCCTAAGGGAGTTGGGAGCACAAGTGTGTGACTGTGCTTTGTGCCCACTGCTTGGTGCTCCTAAATCCCCCAGGTGCTTAGCTTGGGAGCTTTTCCGGGCAGGGGCTGCGGCTAGGGTTGCCAGGTGTCCCGTTTGAACCGGACAGTCCAGTATTTGAGCTTTCTGTCCAGGAGATAAATTGAGAAAATATCTCAGTTTTCTAAATAAGATGTACTCTAGGTTGTGATGCAATGGCAAGTATGACTGGTATTTTTATTGACCATCTGGCAACCCTGGCTGCGGCTGCCTCTCACTACTCTGGTGTGGACAAAGCACTGCAGTCATCCCGGGACAACGCCCCCAGAGACGCTCTCCCTCTGGGGCAGGGTCCTTTAATGCTTTTCACACTGACATAGGCTACGGGACAGCCCCTTGGACACGGGCATGAGTGTCCCCGCGGGGCGGTATCTCCCGGACGCTGCGCAATGCAGAGAAGAGGGGTGAGTCCTGGGGGATTGGTGGGACAAGAGACGTTCCGTTATTTTAACCCCACCCGCTATAAAGCAGCAAAACCCTGGGTCCAGGTACTCAAAAGTGCAGGGCTCTGCTTCTGCGGGATTAGCCGCCCCTTCTCGGCTGGGAACACGCAGGCGAAGCATCAAAGGGCTCCCACCCCACTGAGATGGTGACTGCATGTCTCGGGAAGGGAAGAATCCAGCCATGGGGGGGGGGGATCCCCTCTGGCACTGACAGAGAGGCCCAGAGACATGCAGAAGGAAAGTTCGGGAGGGAGGGGGCAGAGATACCAGGTAGGGAGGAGGACGGAGGTGCAGCTAACTCTGGTACTCGTGACACCCAGACCCCATCTCTCCCCACCTCCTTGGACCCAGGCAGCACCTGCTCCTTTTTGTCTCCTCTCCCATTGACTGCCGCCCTCCTCACCACCAGGTCTCCCAAAGGTTCCTCTCCCCAAATGTTTCCCACTCCCCTCCCACTGTTCCTCGCTCCCAAATCCCTGGGGTCCTGTCAAACAAACGTCTCTTCCTCCCTCCTGTGGCTGGCACCTCCATGTCCTGTAGACTGGCCCCCCTCCCTTTACTCCATCCTTCACCAACCCTTCCAGCTCCTTGAGTTCCATTTCTTCCAGCCTCCACCCCAACTCCCTCCATCTGCATCTCCACCCCAGCCCTGCCTCCCAGCCCCGCCTCTTAGCCCCCGGCCCCAAACCTTCCCTTCCCTGGTTCTTCCCTCCCCAAACTGCCTGTTCTGCTTATTTCTAGGCCAGGGGTGAAGCAGGAGCCATTCTGCTGGGCACTCTGCAAACACAGAACAAGGACAGTCCCAGCCCCACACATCTGGCCCTTGAAGAACAAACCCAGAGGCAGAGGGACCTGGACAGACGGGATGGTGAGGGGCAATTTCCCTCAGCAGCTTGGGCCGTCCTGGCAGAATGGTGTCTCAGTCTCCTAGGAGATCACGGTAGTGGGAACCAACTGTCCATGTTGTGCTAGACAAGGGCGATAGGAAGCCGCTCTGGGGTGCCCCACTAAGCCTGGCGGGCTGGGGGCGGGGCTTTGGGTGCTGTCAGCACGCTGGGCTGCACAGCCACAGTGTACTCCAGGGATCTGGTGGCCAAGTAGTGTAGTGGCTGCACTCCCTGTCCCCTGCCCTGAGCCTCCAAACACCCCCCCCACCTACCCCTGACTCCTGCACCACAATCCCTGCACTGCGCCCCCCCTCACTCCTGGACTCCCTGCCCTGAGCTCCCCACACCCATACACTCCCCAGCCCCCTGTCCTGAGCTCCACCATACCCCTGCCCTGAGCTCCCCATCCTCCCACACTCCCCACCCCCTGCCCTGAGCTCCCCCACATCCTCACACTCCTCATCCCCCGCCCTGAGCTCCCCATACTCCCACATTCCCCATCCCACTGTTCACCAGCTCCTGATGAAATGCATCCCAGGATACTCAAGGAGCTGATAGAGGAGCTATCTGAGCCTTTAGCTATGATTTTTGAAAAATCATGGCAGACAGGGGAGATTCCAGAAGACTGGAAAAGGGCAAATATTGTGCCCATCTATAAAAAGGGGAATAAGAACAACCCAGGAAACTACAGACCGGTCAGTTTAACGTCTGTCCCAGGGAAGATAATGGAGCAGGTAATTAAGGAAATCATATGCAAACACTTGGAAGGTAATAAAGTGATAGGGAATAGCCAGCATGGGTTTGTGAAGAACAAGTCATGCCAAACTAATCTGATAGCTTTCTTTGATAGGATAACGAGCCTTGTGGATAAGGGAGAAGCGGTGGATGTCATATACCTAGACTTTAGTAAGGCATTTGATACGGTCTCGCATGATATTCTTATTGATAAACTAGGCAACTATAACTTAGATAGGGCCACGATAAGGTGGGTGCATAATTGGTTGGATAACCGTAGTCAGAGAGTTGTTGTTAACGGTCCTAAATCCTGCTGGAAAGGGATAACAAGTGGAGTTCTTCAAGGGTCTGTTTTGGGACCCGTACTGTTCAATATCTTCATCAATGATGTAGATATTGGGATAGAGAGTACGCTTATTAAGTTTGCAGATGATACCAAACTGGGTGGGGTTGCAACTTCTTTGGAGGAGAGGGACATAATTCAAAATGACCGTAGCAAGTTAGGGAAATGGTCAGAGGTAAACAGGATGAGGTTTAATAAAGAGAAATGCAAAGTGCTCCACTTAGGAAGGAACAATCAGTTCCATACATACAAGATGGGAAGCGACTGTCTAGGAAGGAGCATGGTGGAAAGAGATCTAGGGGTCATAGTGGACCACAAGTTGAATATGAGTCAACAGTGTGATGCTGTTGCAAAAAAAGCAAATATGATTCTAGGTTGTATCAACAGGTGTGTTGTAAGCAAAACTCGTGAAGTCATTCTGCCGCTCTACTCTGCACTAGTTAGGCCTCAGCTGGAGTACTGTGTCCAGTTCTGGGCGCCACATTTCAAGAAAGAGGTGGAGAAATTGGAAAGGGTACAGAGAAGAGCGACAAGAATGGTTAAAGGTCTAGAGAACATGACCTATGAAGCCAGGCTTCATGAACTGGGCTTGTTTAGTTTGGAAAAAAGAAGATTAAGGGGGGACATGATAGCGGTTTTCAAATATCTAAAAGGGTGTCACAAGGAGGAAGGAGAAAATTTGTTCCTCTTGGTTTCTGAGGACAGGACAAGGAGTAATGGGCTTAAAGTGCAGCAGGGGAGGTTTAGATTGGACATTAGGAAAAAATTCCTAACCGTCAGGGTGGTCAAATATTGCAATAAATTGCCAAGGGAGGTGGTGGAATCTCCCTCTCTGGAGTTATTTAAGAACAGGTTAGATAGACATCTGTCAGGGATGGTGTAGACTGAGCTTGGTCCTGCCTTGAGGGCGGGAGGCTGGACTCGATGACCTCTTGAGGTCCCTTCCAGTCCTATTATTCTATGATTCTGTGATTCAAGCTCTTGCCTTGACCTCCACAAAGGGAGGTGTGGTACCACAGTACCTGTAAGAATTTTAAGTTGCTTTCACTCCTGACGCAGAAAGTGAGGGGGGATTTTTAGGAAACAATGTGGGGGAGAGGAAAGCAACTTTTCCTCCCTGCCCCCAGTCATGTTACTGGATGTTGAGGGGAGCAGCCAGATCACTGCTGCACCCATGTGGGGGGGTTGGCCCCAAAAGTGGCACAAAGGGGGGCCACGTGAGGTGTCCAGTAGAAGCCTACTTTCTTCTGATTCCATATATGCTATTCATGTGATTGTATAATGTTGGTATGTGAAGTTATAAGCATGTATTTTGTGTGGATACCAAATGTTTCTCTGTATGTGGTTGAACTATGGGCAAAGCAGCTCAGCCTATGGATATGCTAACGAGTAAAGCTCTGGAACAATAGCCCTCTTTAGGCCAAGGACACGCCTCAAGAGTGGTGACTCATACCTAGTGGCTACCAGCAAGGAACACAGGGATAAGCCATGGGCCAGGTGACCTGCTGTAGCCAGGAAGAGACCAGGAAGGAGGGATAAATAGGCCATGTGGTCGACTCCATCTTGGTACTCAGCTCAGCACTTCATCCCAGAGGCAGCAGTGCAGGGATCGAAGAGCCAGGAAGAACTGTGTGCCCATCCTGACCCTAGGATGCGCAACAAGGACTTGTAAGCCAGCAGCTGTAACATCTCTGCTAGAGGCTGCATCGAGAACCGGGAAATTTGATGCATGTAACATACTATTCCTTTAACAACCTTACTCTCATGCTTTTCTTTATTGTAATAATAAACCTTTAGATGTTAGATGCTAAAGGATTGGCTCAGCATGATTTGTGGGTAAGGTCCAGAGGGTAAATTGACCAGGGATCTGTGGCTGGTTTCTTGGAACCGGACAGTACTTGTTCGGGGTAGGTGGGATTGGGTGCTAAGACCCCCCCACCGGTGTATGAGGCCTGGGGCCATCTGGGGCATGGATATTGCTGGGGTTTCGGAGGGGTTTTGCTCGTGAGGCTTCAGGCAGGCAGCTGAAGCACTCTGTGAGACTGGTTTGTGGCCTGTTTGGAGAGGTAACCAGTCTGGGGACTGTAAGGAGCCCTGAAGTTGAGCAATTCGCCCTGAGCGGAAGCCCTCAGCTGTGCCCAGACACAGTCCGGTCTGTCACAGCCCCAGCCAAGCCGTTTGCTGCGCCTTGAGGAGAACCGCCCTGTGCTGGGCACCTGCTCAGTGAAGAGAAGTTCAGCGCCCAGACTGCCTGGGAGGGCAGCACAAGGAGTCATCGTCTCCAGGAGAGGCAGTGGTCTCATCACACCATCAGCCCCAGGGTTCTCCTGGCTTTGCAGGCGTCATGGAGACGGGGAGTGCTACGGAGGGAAGGGATGATGAGGCAGCTCAATGGATGTTTTCGGGGAGTTTGTTCAGAGCAGCGAGGCAGAAAGCACGGAGCCCTGGAGGGGCAGGGCGTCAAGAAACCCCCTGAAATCTTCAAGTCTGAGCTGTGAGGGGAGCACGTCACCCTGGACCATTCCTCACAGGTGTCTGCCCAGCCTCTTTTTAAACGCCTCCAGCGACAGCGATTCCACAGCCTCCTTTGGGAGCCTCTTCCAGAGCTTAACTGCCCTTAGGGACAGAAAGTTCCCCTAAATCTCCCTCGGTGCAGGTAAAGTCCCTCACACATTGTCCAACTTCAGTGGACATAGAGACAAGTGATCATCAGCCCCTTTAGAAGAGCCCGTAACACACGTGAAGGCCTGTTATCGGCCCTCCCTACCTTTTCTTTTCTCAAGACTGTCTATGGCGTTCTCATGGGTCAGGTATTTTACACCTTTTATCATTTTTGTGACTCTCCCCTGGACTCGCTCCACCTGGCCCACATCTTCCCTACAGTGTGGCAGCCAGAACCCAACAGAGTCCGTCAGCTGAGACTGGTGGAGGAGGACAGGCACCGGCCAGATCTGACAAGCCAGAGCCCTGTTTAGACAAACCCTTTTTTGCAGCTGTATTACCTTGTTGACTCATATGCCCATTTGTGATCTTGGATAACCCCCAGATCGTGTTCAGCAGCACTGTCCCCAGCCCATGGGCCATCCTCAGCTGGAGCAATTGCACAATCTGGCCTGGGACTTCCTGTCCATTACTGCCCCATGCCCTGCTCTTTCCCACCATCACCCCGCCCTCTCCCTGCGTGGCATCTTGTACCCTAGGATGCAGCTTTGGGGATCACTGGGGGGCTGGCACCACATGGAGGCAGCAGTCATGCCCCCTCTATTCTCTGTGTGGCAGGAGCCATGGCGGAGTCAGACAGCACTGGACAAATGCACTTGCTCTGTTGTGCTCTGCTTCCCCATGGCTCCTACTGATGTGGGGAGTGTGTGTGGGGCCCGACTGCTGCCTCTGCACAGCACCAGGCCCCCCAGTGACCTCCAAAGCCACGTCCTCCCTCTTCCCAAGCAGAGAGATCCGATCCCAGACAGGAGATGCCACAGCTGAGGATGGCACAACTATGAGGAGCTGCCGGTGTGGGATGCTGGCTCCTGGGAACTTCTTCAGAGGGGTATCCCTAGCAAGCTTGAAGAAAACCCAATAATCTCTGATAGCTGACCTCTCAGTCTTAGTCATGCACTCACCCACCTCCTATTACTTTCCAGGACACAAGAATCAGATCCTAGTCTTTAAAAGGGTGTTCTTATTCACAAAACAAAAAGATATTCTTGATAAAGGATACTTCATTGCTAGGTGTTATAGAGCAGCTGAGAAAAGAATAGATTAAAACACAGAGAATTGCTTCCCTGGGATTCAGTTTTAGTTACAGCGTAAGGGGGGGTTAACTAAACACCAAAACAAAGAAAATTGTGTAGAACTATAAACATTCCCTATCTACTCACATGTTTGTACTTCCAAAGTCTAGTCCATTTCTAGGCATGGGTATTCATCTCCCTTCCCCCCAGTTCTTGGTTTGAATGCCCAAAGGAAAAGCAGCAGGCAGATTCCCTTTCAAGCCAACTCTAACACGGTCTTCCCATTGGTTCTCCTGGCTACCTGCCAACACTTCCTGGTCACCCACTTTCCAGGGTGAACCCTTTAGTTACTGAATGCTGAACTGTTTCTTCAGACAACGAGGGTGAGAAAGGCCAATCTGTACCTCTCTCCTTCACTCTCTTACCAAAACATTGCTTCTCTTTTGAAGCTGTAATATTTTACTAGAAGACTTACTTGGCCTTGCTCGGGTCCTTCAGGGCAGGGGGCTGGCGGTGTGGGGAGTGCAGGAGTCAGAGCTAAGTGGGATGGGCCCTGCCAGCAAGGAGGAGACAGGAAGCCTGCACCTCGTACTCCTGCGAAAAGCCTGCCTGGGGGAAACTCAGCTCTGGAGGGAAGAAGGAAACCACAGGCTGGCGCACACAGGGCTCTGTGGGCTTGTCGGAGGCTATGGGTGTCAGGCTGTGAGCCCAGCAGCAGAGCATTTAAGGCACCCAGAGTTCCAGGGCAGACGATGACACAACACCTCACTCCCAGAACATGCACCTCAGTCTGTAGAGCGGTGCCGGTAAGGTTCAGGGAGGTGTCACAGGCCGAGGGAGCGAGCTGCAGTGGCTGGAGGCTGACCCTGGAGGTGCTCCCTGTGGCAATAAGAGGCCAGGCTGATTATGGAACCTGGTGGGAGGGAGGGCAAGGGCATGGCAGGTAGCACTGGCATGAAATGCCCAAGCCAGGCAACGCTCCTCAGCCTGGTCCATCCTGCCAGGCCGGAGCCATTCCCTCCCATAGGCTGTGTGAACCACGGCAGCCAGCCACTCCCAGCAACTCAGCCCTGGCTCCTCGTGGTCTCCTGGATGCTTTATTCCCACTGTTCAATCCCAGGGCGCATCCCAGGGGAACGCCCCCAGGAGGCCTCCCATGCGGTCCCGGTAGATCCCGTCGAAGGCCTTGCTCTGCGCCGCTGTGAAATGGTTCTTCCAGTCCCCACAGATGCCTGTGGAAGGCGAGTGGCGCTGCTCAGGATTCGCACCATGGCCATCGCGGGGACTGGGACTCGCCTCCCACCCTGCAGATCGCGGGGCGCTTGCTGCTGCAAGGGGGGTTGAGCCCACCCTGCTCCCAGTGCACAATCCTGGCTCTGCCCCCGGCTCATCCCCCACAAGGGCTCGATGGGATCTGTGAAGCTCCCCAATGATGGGGCTGCCTGACAGCAGCCTCCTCACTATAACTTTGGGCTGGGCCCTGACTGAGCTCCCAGGCAGCCTTCTTATAGTCCTAGTCCCGCCCTTTGACTTCCGGTCAGGTGAGGGGGCGGGGCTAGGCTGGGCCCAAAATGGCTCCCAGAGGGGTTCCTCCGCCTCCGGCTCAGTGGGTGCCCCTTAAGTCCAGCTCCCAATCTCCGGGACCGGGATTCTGCTCTTCCTCCCTGCGGGACAGGGCATCGACATTGTCCCTCCCTGCTCGGTGTTTCACTGTGAATACATACGGTTGGAGGGACAGGTACCATCTCATGATGCGACTGTTGGTATCCCGCATCTGATGGAGCCATTGTAGGGGTGCATGGTCTGTAAAAAGAATAAAAGAGTCTCCAAGGAGGTAATACCGCAGCGCCTCGATGGCCCACTTTATCGCTAGGGCCTCCTTCTCAATTGCGGCGTAGCGGCGCTCTCGAGGAAATAGTTTTCGGCTGATATACAGCACTGGGTGTTCTTCTCCCTCAATTTCCTGGGACAGTACTGCCCCCAGTCCGCAGTCTGACGCGTCCGTCTGGACAATGAAGGGCCGGGAGAAATCGGGGCTGAACAGAACTGGCTCGCTGCACACAGCGGCTTTTAGGTCCTGAAAAGCTGTCTTGCATTCCGGCGACCACCTGATCCTTTGAGGACTGTCTTTCTTGAGGAGCGCCGTGAGAGGCGCGGCTCGAGTTGCAAAGTGTGGCACAAAACGGCGATAGTAGCCTGCCAACCCTAAAAACCGTCTTACTTTCTTCTTGGAGTTGGGTGCCGGGTAGTTTTGGACCGCCTCCACCTTCCCTACTAGAGGCCGGACTAGGCCCCACCCCAGCTGGTACCCGAGGTAGGTGGTTTCCTGCCAGGCAAGTTTACATTTCGTGGGATTGGTGGTCAGGCCGGCATCCCGCAATGTCCGCATTACGGCCGCTACCCGCTCCAGATGTTCCTCCCAATCTTGGCTGTAAATTACCACATCATCTAGGTACGCGGCGGCATACGCCGTATGCGGGGATAGCAAGCGGTCCATCATTCGCTGAAATGTTGCAGGGGCCCCATGGAGTCCGAATGGCATCCTTATAAAATGGAACAATCCCGGGGGAGTTGAAAAGGCAGTTTTTTCTCTCGATTCGGAATCCAGGGGGATCTGCCAATATCCCTCTGTAAGATCTAGGGTGGTTATAAAGTCGGCTCTCCCCAAGCGTTCTAACAGTGCGTCTGTTCGCGGCATGGGGTAGGCATCAAATTTTGAAATTTCATTTACTCGTCTGAAATCGATGCAGAAGCGGACACTGCCATCTGGCTTCGGCACCAAGACGATTGGGCTACGCCACTCGCTCTGGGAGCGCTCTATCACTCCCAGTTGCAGCATCGACTGGACTTCCTCCTCGACTACCTTCCGCATCTGGCGGGGGGGAGAGGCCGAGTACCTTCTCGTACCACTTGGCCTGGAGGGGTCCAAATGTTATGTGTTATTACCCCAGTATGGCCGGGTTGGGTTGTGAAGGTCTTTCGAAATGTCTCTCTGGGTATGTCTACACTACCCTCCTAGTTCGAACTAGGAGGGTAATGTAGGCATACCGCACTTGCAGATGAAGCCCGGGATTTGAATTTCCCGGGCTTCATTTGCATAAGCGGGGCGCCGCCATTTTTAAAAGCCCGCTGGTTCGAACTCCGTGCAGCGCGGCTACACGGGGCACGAACTAGGTAGTTCGAACTAGGCTTCCTAGTTCGAACTACCGTTACTCCTCATTCCACATACCCTATGAGACAATGTGCTTGTTTCACCTGGGTTGCAGAGAGGGTGTTTCCCAGCTGTGGCTCTCTTTCCTCCCCCAGATCAGGTATTTCCGGCCCTAGAGTGGGCTCCGCTGGCTAGGGGGTAATCATCAGGGCCTCCCGTTCTCGCCAGTGCTTCAGGAAATTTACATGAAATATTTGGGTTTTCTTCTTCCGATCCGGTTGATAGATCTCGTAGTTCACCGGCCCGACCTGACGAGTGACCTCACCGGTGTATGAGGCCCGGGGCCATCTGGGGCACGGATATTGCTGGGGTGTCGGAGGGGTTTTGCTCGGGAGGCTTCAGGCAGGCTGCTGAAGCGCTCCGTGGGACTGGTTTGTGGCCTGTTTGGAAAGGTCACCAGTCTGGGGGCTGTAAGGAGCCCCGAATTTGAGCAATTCGCCCTGAGCGGATGCCCTCAGCTGTGCCCAGACACGGCCCGGTCCGGTCCGGTCCGTCACACATGGCAACGGATGCCAAAGGAAATATGATGACACAACGGGGGGGGCGGGCTTGTCCAATGAGATGCTTTGTCTCCATGCCCCTTTCCTGGGCTTCGCCCAGCATGACTGAGCCTGGAAATGTCTTTTCAGGGCAGGAAAGTGGCTCTTTCCGAGGGGGAATGCCAAACCCTTCTGCTGGGCGAGTTTCTTCTGGAATTCCCTGCCCCTGTCGTAACCCGGCAGCCAGTGAGTTATTGCCTCCTCTGCACTCACTGGGTGGGGGGTTGCTGTGGCAGGAGGCACCAGACGTATCATCCCACCTGGGCTTCTATTTGACATTTTCCTTTGTTTTGAGTTTTTTGCAAATGAAAGGAGACAGAACGGTCAGTTAGAAGCACAAATGGCTTGTGTGAGGTTTAGTTTCAAATAGACATTTTCCTGCCAGTTTGGATTTGGATGCCCAAATCCAAATTGTCACCGCAAAGCACAGGAAAAGATCGCCTTTCAATGCTAAATGATTGTGTGGAATGCCCAAGATCATTGCACGTGAAGTGTTTGAGGGCAAAGATTTAACTGAAATTAAACGATTTGTGCTTTAAAAATGTTGGTAAAATATTGTAGAAAAACTTCAATAAGCTTTTTTTTTCATACGCAACGTTTTCGGTGCAGTCTGTTGCCCTCTGTTGCATGGCATCAGAACTGCAAGAGTGTGTCATTAATGGGTATGTCTACACTACAGCACGAATTCGAACTAACTGAATTGGAATTAGTTAATTCGAACTAAGCTAATTTGAACTAGTGTATCTAGACCTAAAAGCTAATTTGAATTCAATCGGGGGACTGTCAGGATCCAGGAGGCCCTGCAGGAGAGCTTCCACCCAAGGAGCCTGCAGAGCCACCCTAGTCCTCCCCATCGGGGGCTCATGCCCCATTCCTCCCTCACCTTCTTCCACTTACCCCTCCCTAGCCCCCCTTCCTGATGTAAAAAAAAATAAAGGACACGTGTGTTCAAAAATACAAACTCTCTTTATTTAACAAAACTGGGGAGGGGAAATAAAACTGTGGGGAGACGGGGGAAAGGAGGCAGGAAAGGGCAGGAGAGAGTGTGGGAGAGGGGAGGGGGAAAACTGGGAGGAGGGAGCTGGAAGGGGAAAGCAAGGGGAAAGAGGGGGAGGGGAAACTCAGGGATCGGGGTGGGGGTGACGCCGGGCCAACCGCCTCCCAGCACGGCAAGGGAGGGGGCCTCGGCGTCCCCGGGGGGATGGGGTGGAGGGTGCAGAGGTTGAGGTGGGGGGTGTGGACATTGAGGAGGAGGAGGGTGTGGGGGTTGAGGAGGAAGAGGTGGGAGGGGGGCAGGAGTGGGAGGAGGGACAGTTGTTGGGGGGGCAGCAGGCGCAGGATCAGCACAGGGCACCATGCTCTGCAGCAGGGCCTGCAGATTTGCATTTCTGGCTCGGTCCTCAGCCAGCTGCTCCTGGCGGAGCTGCAGGTCTTCCCACATCCAGGCCTTGACGGTGTGGTGCAGGGCTCGCAAGGACCCCAGGTGCTGGTCCCAGTACTCCTGCTCTGTGGTGGCGGACCGGAGCAGGCCATGGGTGCGGGAGCATGTCCCGGGTGGGGTGGTGCGCCCTGCACGAGCAGCTGGTACAGCTGTAGAGAAAGAGAGTGGTCACTTCTCCCTGGGGACACAGTAGATGATGCCCAGCCCCCTCCCCCCGCCCCGCAACGTGAGGGCGACCATGCCCTGCACCGTCAGAGCCGCTGTGCTTGTACAGAGGCCATGGTCAGGATGTCTGGCTCTCCCCGGGACGGGGAGCTGCCCCAAGACTGCACCCATGTCCCTGTGCCATGTATAGTGTGGCCGGGGCGGTGGGCGGGCGGGCAGGGGGGGGGGGAGATGTCCCCTGCCTCCATGTAGAGGAGACGTGTGGAGGGAAAGCATCCTGCTGGGTCCCGCCCCAGGGTCAGGAGCATGTCAGGTCTCTTCAGACATGCATGTGCCTATTGGGCCACGGCCCCTGGGTGTCACGCAGCTGGAGCGTGGCATGGCATGTGCTTGCACGTGCACAGGTGTCTGTGTGATCCGTGGGAGGCATGGCCCACGTGCGCGGTCCCTGGTCTCCCTCCCGCCTCCTCCCCCGAACTACTTAATTGGAACTACTTCCCCGGTACGGTCTCCCTGGATGACCCTGCCGACTCCAGTGCTGGAACTCCTTGTGGTGGCCCCTCCGGTGTGCCCAGGTCAGGGCCCTCCAGTCCCGGCTCGCTGCCTCCCGGGCTGGCACGGACCGCCCCGCCCCCCAAGAGTCGGTCGAGGGCAGGGAAGTAGGGGCAGGTGGCAGCCCCTGCTGCGGCGCCGCCCCTGGTGGCCATGGCGTACGCCTGCCGCAGCTGTTTTACTTTCAGGTGCACCTGCTCCTGGGTGGCCTGTGTCCCTTTCGGGCCATGGCGGCCGCTATGCGCCCGTAGACGGCCACGTTCCTCCTCCTAGTACAGAGATCATGGACGCTGGGGGCCTGCCCCCAAACCTCAATGAGGTCCATGACCTCCACACTAGACCAGGAGGGTGCGCGCCATCTACGGCCCCTGGCTGGCCCCTGGGTGCTGGGGGACTGGGCCGGGGGACGGCTCGCTGGCACTGGCTGCCTGGCTCATCCTGCAGCCCCTGGTTCGGGGCAGAGACTGCTGGCAGGGCTGGCTCTGGCAAGTGCCGTCTGGCCAGAGTCTACCCCTTTAAGGGCCCCAGGGCTGGGGAGAGGAGAGGAGTTTTCCTGCTTTGGCCCAGAGCAGCCACCAGGGGAACCTGGGGAGGGCTGGGCTCCAGCTACTTCGAATTAAGTGGCTACACAGCCCTTAATTCCAACTACTGAATTCGAATTTGGCGTTACTCCTGGTAGAATGAAGTTTACCTAGTTCGAATTAAGTCCAAACTAGCGGTTTGTATGTGTAGCACCTATGAAAGTTACTTCCAACTAACGGCTGTTAGTTCGAATTAACTTTGTAGTGTAGACATACCCATAGTTCCTATACAACTAGCAGCTAATGGGTAGTCTCCAGTAGTTTAAATCTTGGGGCATTTGGAAAAGGAGGGGGAGCTACATGTGTGCGGGCTGTATTGTTGCCCTCTGCTGGATGGACTGTAAATGCTTTATGTATGTATCATATGCCCTATAGTGCTAACAGTTAATGGAGATTCTCCTCTAGCTCACACCTGGCATTTTCTAAAGTAATATATGTGTGTGTATGTGTGAGAAAGAGCAAGAGCCTGGGGGCTCCCTCATGTCTCCTCCCCATCCTGATCTGCTTGGCTTAAGTGCAGGAAAGAAGAAGTCGTGAGCTTTGTGTATTTGACATCAGGTGGAAGCAGGGGAATGGAGGACTGGTGGGAACAAAAGCGATGAGGAGTCCTGTGGGACTGGTGGGAACAAGAGCACTTGGCTTCTTTTCCTGCAGACCGAGAGGGGTGGGGACTGGCTTGAGCTATATAAATCAGATGCCGCTCCATGCCTCAGTTTCCCCCTTCATACAATGCCGATGACACAGAGAATGTTTGTAAAGTGCCTTGTTGTTAGCCCATGGGGCAGAGGGGGAAACTCGGTCTCAGAAGCAGACTGGGGGGAGGTAAAAGCCTACCTAGGCAGCGCTGGTTCCACTACGTCACGCTGCCAGACCGGTCTGAGTGGGTCCCTCTCTTGGCTGCTCCTCCCCCCAGGAGGAGTGGGTTCCTCTCCATCGGCTGCAGGAACCAGCATTTCAAGGTCTTTGCCAATGGGCAGCCGTTCTGCAATTCAGCTCTGCCGTGGCTTCCAGCAGATCGATACACTGGAGATCGATGGTGCCGTGGTCGGGTCCTGTGCCCAGTTGTGAGCCCGACCGGTGCCGCTGCCCAGACGGAGATGAGTGGCACACACACGACACCCCCCTACGGCCGCCCTCGCAGACCCAATAAACCTCTCCCTTTCGCAGAACGACTCTGCTCCTGCGTGGTTCTGGGGCTACTTGTGTGTGTGTCCTAGACCCCCTTTCTGCTCAGCGCAGATAGAGACTCCTCTGCAGGTAGAGCTGAGTGCGACGCCTGCACTGGGATGGCGTATTGGGATAATGTACTGACAGCTCCTCTGCGCCACCCCTCCTCTTCCTGCCGCTGCAACATCAAATTAACCTTCCTGGTCTGCCCCCGTCCTCCCTCCGGTACCAGGAGACCCCACGCATGATGGGAGGGGCTGCAAACTGGGGAGCAGGCTACTGCAGGGCTGAGGGCAGCAAACCAGCCCCCAGAGCCCTGCAGGGCCTGGCCACGGGGAAGGGGAACTGATGTGAGCAGCATTTAGAGCTGGGGGGGGCTGTGGGGAGGAGGACAACGGAGCCACGAGCAGGACAGGGGGTGAGCCAGCACCAGTGAGTCTCAGGGGGTATGTCTACACTACCCCGCTGGTTCGAACTAAAATCAGGCTCCATGCTCAGCTGTGAGTCCGAGTCCCATAGACAAAAGCGCCCCAGGGCAGTGGTGGATTCTCCACATGTCAATGGGTCTAGTGCAGGCCAGAGGCCTTGCTGGGATGCGCTAGGGCAAAGCCCAGGGCTGGGGCCGGACGGGAGCCCGTGAGAGGCAGCGGGGCGAGTGGGAGGCTCTAACTCTTGCTCCTGGCCAGGAAGTCCAGTGCTGGGTGACACCAAGGCCACGTCTGCACTGCAGGCATTTTGCTCAAGAACAACTGTTCTTGTGCAAAAACTTGTGGCGCGTCTACACTGCACGTGAATTCTTGTGCAAGTAAATTTGCAGTAAAGCATCAGAAAAGAGGGCTTCTTGCACAGGAGTTATTCCTCTCCCCACGAGGAATAAGCCCCTTTTGTGCAAGAGCTGTTGTGCAAGAAGGCAGCGTGGACGGGCACCAGGGGCTTCTTGAGCAAGACACTTTTATGGCTAAAATGGTCATCAGAGCTTTCTTGCACGAGAAAGCGTTCACAATTCCATGGACACTCTTGTGCAAAAGCACATGGCAGGGTGGAGGTGCTCTTGCACGAGACCTTTTGCGCAAGAACTCCGGTGTGAAACAGTTCTTGTGCAAGAAGCCTGCAGTGTAGGGCAGGGAGCAGCCTATGGGGCTACTGGAGCTGCTGGCTGCAGGATGCCCAGTCAGGGAGTGGGGGGGACCCCTAGGAATGGCTCCAACTTCCCAGAGGGGTGGCCAGAGGCAGGACATTTGCCTGGCAGGGTGAGGTGGGGGGGGCAGTGACCTCACAGGGGCTTTGGGCAGCCCTCAGCAGATCAGGCAAAGGGCAGGTGGGGAGGTGGTGACCTCACAGAGGAACCCACATCTCAGGCTGAGAAAAGGGGGGGGCGGGCCCAGGGGACTTTGGAGACCCCCGGTTGCTTTAGCTCTGGTGCGTCTCCTGCTCACAGTTGCTTTGTCCTCTGTGAGTTCCACATCCGGACAGCGTTTTGCAGAAGGTAAGAGCCCCCAGGGGTTTGGATCCCGCCCGGGGCCGGCTGGGTTCCAGGCAGGCCCAGCCCTCGGTCAAGGGCCAGAAGTGCCTGTGCAAGACCGAGCCGATAAGCAAGGGGCCATTTGGGGGCTGGGGGCAGTCGCTCTGGGGAGCTGGAACCCCTGGATTTCGCTCTGCAGGCTGCGCCCCAAGCTCCCCTTTGCTCCCCTCATTTGCAGCATGGCCAAACACATCAGGCTGTGGTTCCGGAAAGCCCTGAAGATGGCCCCAGGGCCGGTGGGAAGCAGCTCCTCCGTCCCCGCGGGCGGGGAAGCTGAATCCCACCAGCTCGGGGCGACTCGCCCACCGGCCAGGCCCCTCCGGACCTGGCTCCAGAGGCGGCTGGGAAGGCGGGACCCAGCCCAGCGGGGCAGCCGGGTAGGGTGGCTCTGGGGCCTCCTCTGTGGAGAGAAACACCTGCCCCAGGAGCCCAGCCCCCATTACCACCAGGGGGCATCGCCCTGCCCGGCCCCCGGGGACCTGCCAGTCTCCGGGAGCCCCCAGCCTCTCCGCACCAGCCCCTGCAGCTGTGGGTCCAGCTCAGTGAGCAGCAGCGCCTGGGCCTCCAGCTGCAGCCGGGCCACCTCCTGCAGCCGCTCAGACCCAGGTGAGGGGCCGTGAACATGCTGGGCCCAGGGGCTCACCCAGTACACGGGGGGGCAGCCCCAGTGTCTGCCCCGCAGCCAGGGCAATGGATGGGGGCGGGAGCTGCTGCTTGGCTCTCTTGTTCCTGGTGGGGGCTCTGCTGAGGGCGTTGGCAGATGTGAGGGTGGAAGGGGGATGGGTCCCTGCGAGGGGCGTGTGGGGCCCAAGCTGCCCTGGGTCCCTGACATGGGGGCGCGTGACCCCTGCTGGCCGCTGGAGTCACCCTGGTCCCTTCCCTCCCGCACAGAGCCCCCCTGCGCCTCGGCGGAGCTCTGCCAGGAGCGGATGGACTCCCGGGTGGAGGAAGGGGCCATCTATGATATTGAAGAGCAGCTCCACACCCGGGACACGGTAGGAACCTTCTCCACACGGGGGGGGACCCGAGATTGTCCGGCCCCTTCCCAGCACGTCCCCCCCTCCGGGAGGGGCTTGTCCCTGGGGATCCCCCTGGGGCCCCTTTTCCTGCATGACCTGGGCCCCCCAAGCTGAGGTCTCTTGTCATGCACCAGCTGGGCCCCCACAAGCCTGAGGAAGCAGTTGGGGGGGGAGTGTGGGTGCTTGGACAACCGGCAGCTCCCACCTCCACTCCTGGGAGGCCTGAGCCCTGCAGCTGTCCGTGGGGGGCAGGCAGGCCCCAGGCTCACAGACTCTCTCTGGGGTGCAGAGCCCAGCCGCCCTGCAGCGGTTCCTCCTGGCCGTCCCCCCCGCCTGCCTCGCCGCCCTCCAAAGGGGCGAGGACACCCTGGCGCCGCGCTGCTGCAAGGACACCATGATGGCCAGGATCGTGGTGAGCGAGTCACGGCGGCCGGGAGGAGGGGAGGGGATACGTGGGGTGGACAGGGGTCTGCCTGGGCCATGGCGGCGGGTGGGGGTGCTGGAAATGGGATGGGTGGGGCCAGGAGTGCTGGAGGGGGAGGGGGAAGTGGACATGGGGAGGGTGGGCGGGGATGCTGGAGGAGGGAGGGACACAGAAATGGGGCAGGTCTGGGGTGCTGGACAGGGAGGGGGATTCGGAACAGGGAGGGGTCTCCCCGGGCCATGGGGGGGGGGAGCTGGAAGGTTAGCAGAGCGGGCTGCTGAGGATGCGCCTGGGGAGCAGGGATGAGGAGGTTCAGAGGCTGGTCACCAGGGCAGTGAGGGGCAGGAGACGGCCTGGGGACAAGGATTGAGCTGGTCCCGGTTTGGGAGGGGGGTGCTGGGAGGGGCCCTGTGCCGGGCAGGGGGGCTACAGGCCAGCGGGAGGCAGTGGGGTTGGATCCTGCTGGGTGGGGGCGCTGGCCGTGTGAGCGTCTCTTGGGGGCCCCAGCCTCACACGCCCCTTTGTCTCCTTGGGTCTCACAGGAGATCATGGAGGACTCCCCCCCCCCCCACTGGTCTTGGCCGACTGCCTCAACGCCGCCTGCAGCCTCAGGTACCGACCCCCCCCCCCCCCCGCCGACTCCCCCCCAGAGCAGATCCCCTGACCGGGGAGTGGGAAAGTCTCTGTCTCCTGGGCTATGTCTAGACTGCAAGCCTCTTTCGAAAGAGAGCACCCAGTGAGTCTGGATGCTCTCTTTCGAAGAAGCCCTAGTTCCATTCAAGAACGCCTTCGTTCGAAAGAAGCACTTTCCAAAGAAGGCGTTCTTCCTCGTGAAATGAGGTTTACCGCCGTGGAAAGAAAAGCCGCGTTCTTTCGATTTAATTTCGAAAGAACGCGACTGCAGTCTAGACGCAGGTGATGTTTTTTCGGAAAAAGGCTACTTTTCCCGAAAAACCCCCTGAGTCTGGACACAGCCCTGCTGCTGAATGAACAGTCTCTGCCCCTCTCTCCTGCCAGCACCTTGCAGCCTCCCCTACAGGCCCAGCTCCTGAGCCCCCTGCTGAGGGCGGCCGTGGGACAGACTGTGTCTGGGGACTGGCAGCAGGAGCCCATCCACACACAGGTACGTCCCTCCGGGCCCTGCTCCCGGGCTGGGCTGGAGCTCCAGAGAGGAGTGGGGGTGGGGGCAGAGGGAGAGAAGAAGCTGCAGGTTTGGATCCTTCCCTCCAGGTTTCCCGTTGCTCTCCCTGGGGGCCCGTCCCTTCCATGCCCAGCCTGGGCTCCTCCCTGCTCTGCGAGGCGGCTCAGACCCTGCTCAAGGCTGCACCCCGGAGCCAGCGGGTGGCCTGGATTCCCCAACCCCCCTCTGACCCAGGGCTCCCCCTTGTCTTGCAGCAGTTCATCCGGGCCCTTCCTGTCGACCTCCAGGCCCTACTGGCAAGCCTCCTCGCCGAGTCCCCAGACACCGCCAGGCTGCAGCTGATCATGGAGGTGAGCCCCGTGGGGGAGACGGGGCCATTGTCCCTGCTTCCTCGGGGGGCCGAGAGAGGAGCTGTGTCAGTGGCTGGGGGGGGGGGGCACAGTCTGAGAGGAGCCCCAGGCTCTGCCCAGAACCGGCGCCTCCCTACGGGTCCTGACCTGCCTCTTTCCCCCCCAGCACCTGAGCCCGTGGCTGGAGTCCCGCCTGCCCCAGGAGCGAGCCAGGGCCCTTGGCAGCACCACGGCCCTGCTGGGAGTCGCCACCACCCTCCCGGGGTTTGAGGTAAGTGACCTCGGAGCCGGGGGGTCTGGGGCTGCAGGGCGCGGGGCTGGGAGCGTCCCCGGGAGGCAGAGCTGGGAATGGGCCGGGAATGGGCCGCGTTCTCCTTTCCCCGGGGAGGGGCGACCCTGGGCCTTTCCGGGGGGCACCTGGGCCCCAGACTGGGGAGTGGCCGTCAGTGGATCCCCTTGCTCCACCCCCGGAGTGACCCTTCAGTCGGGGCCATTGCTCAGGGTTGTCTCCTCGCAAGGCCGGCCCCGCCCCGCCCCGCCCCGCCCCGGGAGGTGTCTCTGTCCGTCCCCGAGCTCAGAACCGCCTCGGCGGCCGTTAGCATGGGACGTGCAGCCCCAGGATGCTGAGGGACCCCCCCTCTTCTCTCCCCTCAGAACTCCGCCGACTGGCCGAGGATGGGTCACCACGTGGCCCAGCTGGGCCTTTTTATTTCGGACCCATCCGAAGACGTCAGCCGGCTGGCCCG
Organism: Pelodiscus sinensis; assembly: GCF_049634645.1. Taxonomy (NCBI): domain Eukaryota; kingdom Metazoa; phylum Chordata; order Testudines; family Trionychidae; genus Pelodiscus; species Pelodiscus sinensis. The sequence goes on from NC_134735.1 coordinate 18,572,934, forward strand.
GAAGGGGGTGCACAGCCTGTACCGACTCCTCCTGCACCACAGGGGTAAGGAACCCAGCCGGGACCTGGGCCCCAGGGACACCCTGAGGGTGCCGGCGGCGGGGGGAGGGGACCCAGCCCTTTTCCCCCAGACTGGCCCAAGGGGGGATGCGTCCCTCTGTGTTCCCCTTCTGCCCCCTGTGCCCCTCCATTTGCCCAGGGATGCCTGCAGGGACCCGTGGGAGGGGAAGGGCTCAGACCTGCCAGCAGAATCACCCTGGTTTGTCTCTTGCAGGCCTCAACATCCACCAGGCAGAGGACCTGTGGTGCAGGCACTACTATAAGGAGAGATGGGTCCTGGCGCACAGCAACACCGTGCGGGTGGGAGAGGTAAGGACGCGCTGCCAGGGCAGGGCAGGGCTCGGGGGTGGGGCTGGCTGGGGCCCTCGTGCGGGTAGGACGCGGGGTGGGAGCGGGGAGTCGCTGATCGAATGGTCGATGCATTTTCCCTCGACTATTCGAGCCGTGGACAGGGCGGCGCTGCCCCTTTGTGACGCTGTCCCGGCGTTTCAAAGGGGCGGCGCTTCCTAGGGGCAGCGCCGCACCTTGCCCCGGATCTCCCGTAGGAGGGGAAGCAGGGCGGGACGGGGGGCAACACTTTTTGATGGAGGTCGCTCCAAGATGTTGGCCAGTGGCCTAGGGCTGCTCTGTTGTGCGGAGGGGGGTGAGGTCTGGGAGGGTCTTGGGGGCAGGAGGAAGGTGTGACCTGGGGCAGGGGTTGGGGTGCAGGGTGAGGAGAGCGTCTGGGTGCAGGGTCTGGAAGGGAGTTTGCAGAAGGAGGAAGCTGTTTTAGCCCCAGGAGTTGGGGCCGGGCTCTGGGCCGTCAGCTGAAACCTCCCGTGCTCTTGATTTCAGGTCTTTGGGCAGCTCTTCACGCCAGAGCAGGAGAACTGCTTTTTAGAGAAGGCTCTGCTCGCTGCCCGCTCCCCCCTGAGGCGCCCCAGCCAGGCCGGGCTGGTCCTGGCCCACGCCCTGCATGGGCAGGCCCATCAGCTCCTGGGATACATGGTGAGCAGCCGGAGCAGATGCAGGAGAGCGGGGCAGGGCCAGGGTCTCCTTCCCATCCCCTCAGGGAGTCCCCCGCCCCTTTCCTCATGCTGCCCCCACCCCACGTCCCTGCTGGGTGGGTCAGAAGCTCACCCTGCGGGCCTGACGGGGGGTGACCAGAGAGCAGAACAAGTCTCAGCGCAGGGGGGAGGAGGGGGGAAATGCTGGGGGGGCCCAGTACCCCTGAGTCCCCAGGGATGAATGTGACGGATTCTGCTTCCCTTGCAGCAGGAAGACAGCCAGTGAGAGCACAAGGAGCTGAGGAGCCAGCAGCTGCGTCCCCCTCCCCCCAACCCTCCCAATTGTATAGAATGTATTTCAATTCGGATTAAATAACGTTTCAAAAACCATTTGGATCAGGCTTTGTCAATAATTTTTAATGGGGGGGGGGCATTTTGGCAAGTGGTCAAGGGCCACATTTCTACCGAGGAGTTTGGGGTCTGGGACGGGGCGGTTGGGTGCAGAAGAGAGCTGAGGGGAGGAGCCTGGGTGCGCACCGTCCATTGCATCATCACGCGGCGCCATTGTGCTAGTGCTGGAGCTTGGGTGACTGGTTTAATTTGAATGTTTACACAGATTAGGTGTTTTAACTTTAGGAAACTTCATTTTCAATAAGGTCAAATGTTAATTTCTGTCTACCACAAAGGGTTTCAAAGTTTTCTTTCTTAAAGGCAGGGATGAGGAACCTTTTTTGTCTCCAGGGCCACTGACCCCCAGAAAAACCAGTTGGGGACCACACACGAGAAAAGCAAAATACAAAAACCCTTCTTCCAAAACCCACAAGCCTCACTGAGGTGAGGGGAAGGGACAGGGAGGACTGAGGTTCGGGGATCCCTCATTTTTGGCCCCCCCTCAGATTGAGAGGGACCCGCAAATGCCACTCTCCCTGGAACCCAGGAGAGTTAATCTGTGCTGGGGCTGGAGTGCCAGGGGAGTGAGATGTCTCAGTCGGGGCCACATTCGTGAGGCTTGGGGGGGGTTGGAGGCGCCAGGGACGCATTCAGATAGAGCAGGGGAGCCGGCAGGGACCCTGAGAGGAGAAGTGGGAGTGAGAGCCCAGCCGGGGAGACACAAGGAAACCAGAGTCAGTCTAGTATCTCTCAGGCAGCTGGGGTAGACACCCCCCACCCCAAACCCCAGCCTCCTGTTGGATCCTCCTCCCACAGTTAACTGCCTCTGAGTCTGCACCCAAACTCCCATCGCTGCCCTGAACCTGTCCCAGAGCCTGCAACCCGCAGCCTCTCCCGCGCCCCACTCCCCAGCCATCCTGCACCGTAACCCCAGCCTCAGGCCAGCGAACCTGAGTGAGGGTGGGGGAGCCCAAGCAGCAGAGGGAGGGGGGAGTGGAATGAGTGGGGGCGTGGCCTCAGAACAGGGGCAGGGGTAGGTGCGGGGAAGGGGGCGGGGCAATGGTAGTGGCCTCTAATGCCCACACCCCTCCCTTCGGCATCGCTTATGTCCCATGTCCGCCCCCTCCTGAGCCCACAGCCGGTGCCAAGGCCTCGTGCCCAGGGCGGGGTCGCCCCTGTGAGCTGCCAGCCATACTGGGGAGAGGCGAGAGGGTCTGGGCTGCTGTGTCCGTTGCTGGCTCCTGTCAGGCCTTTGCACCAAGTCCTGGTGCAGCCTGAGCAAACCTGGGTCCTTCCCTGCTCCTCCAACACCACCTGGGCAAAGGGAGGAGAGTCCCCAACAGCCTCTGTCACTTCGGCCTCCTGTCGGGGGAACATGCCCCCTGCAGCATGATCCCCTGTAGATCTAGCCCTCTGGGCACTCACCCAAGGTCTCTACACGGCAGCTGCTCTGTGCCTAGTGCTGGCACTGCAGAGCCATTTGCCACTTTGCACCCGACTGTCACCAGGTCCTTTCCATTTGCAGGGCCGGCCACATCTCCTGCCCGCTAGGCCATTGGCTGCACCCTCGTCTCGCTCCTCCTGGTGTCTGTATCCGTCATCACCTTGGTGCTGGAGAGATGGGGCCTGCCCCAGCCTGCCGGGCTGCAAGGGACTCCTGTTGGGAGCAGCTGCATGGGAAGCAGAGGCCCAAGAATGGGAGAACCCTATTGACCTGCTGTGAGCAGGAGACGGGGGTGGGGAGGGGGCTGGGGAGGTACCTGTACTCAGCTCTGAATGGGGGCTGGGGAGACACAGACACTGCTGATGATTGCTGCACTGTGGGCCCCTGGGTTACAGTCTATGCCCAGGCAGCTCCTCCAGTCACTGCCTGTCACATTACTGGATCTTGAGGGGAGCAGCCAGATCACTGCTGCACCCATAGGTGGGGGTGTTGGCCCCAGAAAATGGTAGAAAAGGGGGCCATGTGGGGTGCTGAATAGAAGCTTATTATCTGATAGTCCTATGTAAGCTATTTATGTGGTTGTATAACGTCTGTGTGTGTAGTTAGGAATCTGTAGTCTGTGTGGATCCTGAATATTTCTCTGCATGTGGTTGAGCATTGGGCAGAGCCCGGCCTGTGGACATGCTAATTAGCGAGGCCCTGTGGGACAATGGCACTGAATGGGCCAAGGACACACCTAAAGCATGAGGGCGGACACCTAAGAGTGGCCAGCAGAGAGAGGCTGAGGACCAGGTGATCTCCTGCAGCCAAGAAGAGGCCAGGAAGGAGGGATAAATAGGCCATGTGGTCGATGCCATCTTGGTTCTCAGCTCAGCACTTCATCCCAGAGGCAGCATTGCAGGGATCGAAGAGCCCGAGAGACCTGTGAACCCATCCTGACCCTAGGATGTGCAACAAGAACTCTTAAACCAGCAGCTGTAACATCTCTGCTAGAGGCTGCATTGAGAACTGGGACATTCGGTGCATGTAACATTCTATTCCTTTAACAACCTTACTCTCATGCTTTTCTTTATTGTAATAATAAACCTTTAGGTGTTAGATGCTAAAGGATTGGCTCAGCATGATTTGTGGGTAAGATCCAGAGGGTAAATTGACCAGGGATCTGTGGCTGGTTTCTTGGGACCAGACAGAACTTGTTCGGGGTAGGTGGGATTGGGTGCTAGGACCCCCACCGGTGTATGAGGCCCGGGGCCATCGGGGGCATGGATATTGCTGGGGTGCCGGAGGGGTTTTGCTCGTGAGGCTTCAGGCAGGCAGCTGAAGCGCTCTGTGGGACTGGTTTGTGGCCTGTGTGGAGAGGTCACCAGTCTGGGGGCTGTAAGGAACCCCGGATTTGAGCAATTCGCCCTGAGCAGACGCCCTCAGCTGTGCCCAGACACGGCCCGGTCCGTCACACTGCCCCTCAGCCTGCAGGCCTCTCCTCGCTCTCAGCCAGGCCAAGGGCTGAGCCCTGCTGTGGCCTGCCCCAGCCAGCCAGCCAGCCCAGCTCCTCCTCCTGCACAAATAGTCCCGCCTGCTCCTTTAGCAAAGCAGAGCGGGCTGGTTGTGGAACTTCTGGGAGACTGAGGTTCAAGTCCCAGGTCTGCTGCAGAGCCCTTGGCCCTGCCACTCCCCTGAGTGGGCCTCAGCCCCCGTGTGTGAAACGGGGACACTGATTCTAACTCGTCTAAGGGGAGCATTTTCAAAGCCCTAAGGGAGTTGGGAGCACAAGTGTGTGACTGTGCTTTGTGCCCTCTGCTTGGTGCTCCTAAATCCCCCAGGTGCTTAGCTTGGGAGCTTTTCCGGGCAGGGGCTGCGGCTAGGGTTGCCAGGTGTCCCGTTTGAACCGGACAGTCCAGTATTTGAGCTTTCTGTCCAGGAGATAAATTGAGAAAATATCTCAGTTTTCTAAATAAGATGTACTCTAGGTTGTGATGCAATGGCAAGTATGTCTGGTATTTTTATTGACCATCTGGCAACCCTGGCTGCGGCTGCCTCTCACTACTCTGGTGTGGACAAAGCACTGCAGTCATCCCGGGACAACGCCCCCAGAGACGCTCTCCCTCTGGGGCAGGGTCCTTTAATGCTTTTCACACTGACACAGGCTACGGGACAGCCCCTTGGACACGGGCATGAGTGTCCCCGCGGGGCGGTATCCCCCGGACGCTGCGCAATGCAGAGAAGAGGGGTGAGTCCTGGGGGATTGGTGGGACAAGAGACGTTCCGTTATTTTAACCCCACCCGCTATAAAGCAGCAAAACCCTGGGTCCAGGTACTCAAAAGTGCAGGGCTCTGCTTCTGCGGGATTAGCCGCCCCTTCTCGGCTGGGAACACGCAGGCGAAGCATCAAAGGGCTCCCACCCCACTGAGATGGTGACTGCATGTCTCGGGAAGGGAAGAATCCAGCCATGGGGGGGGGGGATCCCCTCTGGCACTGACAGAGAGGCCCAGAGACATGCAGAAGGAAAGTTCGGGAGGGAGGGGGCAGAGATACCAGGTAGGGAGGAGGACGGAGGTGCAGCTAACTCTGGTACTCGTGACACCCAGACCCCATCTCTCCCCACCTCCTTGGACCCAGGCAGCACCTGCTCCTTTTTGTCTCCTCTCCCATTGACTGCCGCCCTCCTCACCACCAGGTCTCCCAAAGGTTCCTCTCCCCAAATGTTTCCCACTCCCCTCCCACTGTTCCTCGCTCCCAAATCCCTGGGGTCCTGTCAAACAAACGTCTCTTCCTCCCTCCTGTGGCTGGCACCTCCATGTCCTGTAGCCTGGCCCCCCTCCCTTTACTCCATTCTTCACCAACCCTTCCAGCTCCTTGAGTTCCATTTCTTCCAGCCTCCACCCCAACTCCCTACATCTGCATCTTCACCCCAGCCCTGCCTCCCAGCCCCGCCTCTTAGCCCCCGGCCCCAAACCTTCCCTTCCCTGGTTCTTCCCTCCCCAAACTGCCTGTTCTGCTTATTTCTAGGCCAGGGGTGAAGCAGGAGCCATTCTGCTGGGCACTCTGCAAACACAGAACAAGGACAGTCCCAGCCCCACGCGTCTGGCCCTTGAAGAACAAACCCAGAGGCAGAGGGACCTGGACAGACGGGATGGTGAGGGGCAATTTCCCTCAGCAGCTTGGGCCGTCCTGGCAGAATGGTGTCTCAGTCTCCCAGGAGATCACGGTAGTGGGAACCAACTGTCCATGTTGTGCTAGACAAGGGCGATAGGAAGCCGCTCTGGGGTGCCCCACTAAGCCTGGCGGGCTGGGGGCGGGGCTTTGGGTGCTGTCAGCACGCTGGGCTGCACAGCCACAGTGTACTCCAGGGATCTGGTGGCCAAGTAGTATAGTGGCTGCACTCCCAGTCCCCTGCCCTGAGCCTCCAAACACCCCCCACCACCTACCCCTGACTCCTGCACCACAATCCCTGCACTGCGCCCCCCCTCACTCCTGGACTCCCTGCCCTGAGCTCTCCACACCCATACACTCTCCAGCCCCCTGTCCTGAGCTCCACCATACCCCTGCCCTGAGCTCCCCATCCTCCCACACTCCCCACCCCCTGCCCTGAGCTCCCCCACATCCTCACACTCCTCATCCCCCGCCCTGAGCTCCCCATACTCCCACATTCCCCATCCCACTGCTCTGAGCTCCCCCACATCTACAAACTTCCCACCCCCCTGCCCTGAGCTCCCCCACATCCTCACACTCCATCCCCCTAACCTGAGCTCCCCACACCCACACACCCCAGCCCTGAGCTCCCTGGATTCCACACATTCAAATTTCTCACAGGTAATTTCCTGTCATTCAGTTTGGACACAGACCGGCTAACCTTGTGAGGAGGGCTTTAAACTAGGTTCGACGGGGACAGGTGAGCAAAGCCCACAGGTAAGTGCTGAATGTGCGGGACTGAGAGATGGGTTGGAAATGGGGGGGATTACGGCCTATAATGGGAAGGAGCAAGGAGGGTCAGGGCACAACAGGGAGGCAAGATCAAATCACTATCTTAGATGCCTATATACAAATCCAAGAAGTATGGGTAATAAGCAGGAAGAACTGGAATTGCTAACCAATAAATACAACTTTGATATCATTGGTATTACAGAAACCTGGTGGGATGGGACGCACGATTGGAATGTTGGTATGGAAGGGTACGGCTTGCTCAGGAAGGACAGACAGGGAAAAAAGGGAGGAGGGGTTGCCTTGTATATTAAAAATGTACACACTTGGACTGAAGTGGAGATGAACGTAGGAGATAGCGGTGTAGACAGTCTCTGGGTTAAGCTAAAAGGGGTAAAAAACGAGGGTGATATCATGCTAGGAGTCTACTACAGGCCACCTAGCCAGGTGGAAGAGGTGGATGAGGCCTTTTTTAAACAATTAACAAAACTAGCCAAAGCCCAAGATTTGGTGGTGATGGGGGACTTCAACTATCCAGACATATGTTGGGAAACTAACACAGCGGGGCGCAGGCTATCCAAGAAGTTTCTGGACTGCATTGGAGACAACTTTCTGTTTCAGAAGGTTGAAAAAGCTACCAGAGGAGAAGCTGTTCTGGATTTGGTTTTAAGAAATAGGGAGGAACTAGTTGAGAACTTGAAAGTGGAAGACAGTATAGGGGACAGTGATCATGAAATAATAGAGTTCATGATCTTAAGGAAAGGTAGAAGGGAGACCAGCACAATTGAGCTAATGGATTTCAGGAAGGCAGATTTTGATAAGTTCAGAGAACTTGTAGGTAAGGTCCCATGGGAAGCAAGACTGAAGGGAAAAACAACTGAGGAGAGTTGGAAGTATTTCAAAGGGACGTTGTTAAGGGCCCAAAAGCAAACAATTCCGCTGTGTAGGAAAGATAGAAAATATGGCAAAAGACCAGCTTGGCTTAACAAGGAGATCTTGCATGATCTCAAAATAAAAAAGGAGTCGTATAAAAAATGGAAACTAGGACAACTAACAAAGGATGAATATAGGCAAGCAACACGGGAATGCAGGGGCAAGATTAGAAAGGCAAAGGCACAAAATGAGATCAAACTAGCTACAGGCATAAAGGGAAACAAGAAGACCTTTTATAAATACATTAAAAGCAAGAGGAAGACCAAGGACAGGGTAGGCCCACTGCTTAGTGAGGAGGGAGAAGCAGTAACAGGAAACTTGGAAATGTCAGAGATGCTCAATGACTTCTTTGTTTCGGTCTTCACCGAGAAGTCTGGAGGTGTGCCTAACGTAGTGAATACAAGCAGAGAGAGGGTAAGTTTAGAAGATAGGATACACAAAGAACAAGTTAAAAATCACTTAGGAAAGTTAGATGTCAGCAAGTCACCAGCTCCTGATGAAATGCATCCCAGGATACTCAAGGAGCTGATAGAGGAGCTATCTGAGCCTTTAGCTATGATTTTTGAAAAATCATGGCAGACAGGGGAGATTCCAGAAGACTGGAAAAGGGCAAATATTGTGCACATCTATAAAAAGGGGAATAAGAACAACCCAGGAAACTACAGACCGGTCAGTTTAACGTCTGTCCCAGGGAAGATAATGGAGCAGGTAATTAAGGAAATCATATGCAAACACTTGGAAGGTAATAAAGTGATTGGGAATAGCCAGCATGGGTTTGTGAAGAACAAGTCATGCCAAACTAATCTGATAGCTTTCTTTGATAGGATAACGAGCCTTGTGGATAAGGGAGAAGCGGTGGATGTCATATACCTAGACTTTAGTAAGGCATTTGATACGGTCTCGCATGATATTCTTATTGATAAACTAGGCAAATATAACTTAGATAGGGCCACGATAAGGTGGGTGCATAATTGGTTGGATAACCGTAGTCAGAGAGTTGTTGTTAACGGTTCTAAATCCTGCTGGAAAGGGATAACAAGTGGAGTTCCTCAAGGGTCTGTTTTGGGACCCGTACTGTTCAATATCTTCATCAATGATGTAGATATTGGGATAGAGAGTACGCTTATTAAGTTTGCAGATGATACCAAACTGGGTGGGGTTGCAACTTCTTTGGAGGAGAGGGACATAATTCAAAATGACCTTAGCAAGTTAGGGAAATGGTCAGAGGTAAACAGGATGAGGTTTAATAAAGAGAAATGCAAAGTGCTCCACTTAGGAAGGAACAATCAGTTCCATACATACAAGATGGGATGCGACTGTCTAGGAAGGAGCATGGTGGAAAGAGATCTAGGGGTCATAGTGGACCACAAGTTGAATATGAGTCAACAGTGTGATGCTGTTGCAAAAAAAGCAAATATGATTCTAGGTTGTATCAACAGGTGTGTTGTAAGCAAAACTCGTGAAGTTGTGGTACCGCCCCAGGGTCAGGAGCATGTCAGGTCTCTTCAGACATGCATGTGCCTATTGGGCCACGGCCCCTGGGTGTCACGCAGCTGGAGCGTGGCATGGCATGTGCTTGCACGTGCACAGGTGTCTGTGTGATCCGTGGGAGGCATGGCCCACGTGCGCGGTCCCTGGTCTCCCTCCCGCCTCCTCCCCCGAACTACTTAATTGGAACTACTTCCCCGGTACGGTCTCCCTGGATGACCCTGCCGACTCCAGTGCTGGAACTCCTTGTGGTGGCCCCTCCGGTGTGCCCAGGTCAGGGCCCTCCAGTCCCGGCTCGCTGCCTCCCGGGCTGGAACGGACCGCCCCGCCCCCCAAGAGTCGGTCGAGGGCAGGGAAGTAGGGGCAGGTGGCAGCCCCTGCTGCGGCGCCGCCCCTGGTGGCCATGGCGTACGCCTGCCGCAGCTGTTTTACTTTCAGGTGCTCCCACGGCAGAAGATGCAAAAGGCCCTGGAAGGAAAGCCCTCCTGCTTTTTTACCACGGGAGGATGTGGGCTACCAACCGAAGCTCTGAGCCAAGGACTGAAGGACCCGTCCAAGCCGTGGCCGTACTCCCGAGACTTGACCGAAGCCAGCTCTCTCTTCCATGACTGCTGCAAGCCTCAACCGAGAACGTGGCGAGTGCTGCCCGTGCTCCCACAATTCTCTCTCCCCCTTTCCATTGAGGATTCTGAAGGACCGTCAGCTGGTGATTTTTGGCTCTGACTGTAAGGGATGAATTGAGCCGGGAACGTAGCTGGTCCTCTTGGGCTGGGCAGAAGCTTTTGATGGGATGAGATGGGTTTTGGTCAGCCGGCGTGTGCCTAAAGAGCGTGGGTGGTGGCGATGCGGGAGAAGCGGCGCGTCGGAGGGAATTGCTCGCGTGTCCTGTTGTTGAGCAGTATGGCGAAGGCAGAAGTTCTCTTTGTGAGGGGCTTGGCGTGCCTCGGAGTAGTAGAGCAAGGCCAGTGTTGATGCTGTGGCAGCTCTTTGTCTAGGCGTTTTGTCTAGGCCTGAATGAAGGCTCTGGGTAGCGTGGTCCAGAAGTGCTTTGTTCCACGAGCGTCTGGAGAGCCTCCCTGGCGCGCTCCCTGAGCGGGTCCTGGCGGCCCTTGTGGGTGGGAAAAGGGCAGGAGGAAGCCCTGTTGCCTGAGGACAGAAGAGGAGGCCTCCGTGCCTCCCACACAGGAAGCGGGGGGCTGCCGAGAGCTTCCCCGCAGGCGGCATCCTGGCCTGGCCTTTAGCTACTTGCAGCCTGGAGTGAAGGCGCGGAGTCAAAAGAGGCCGGCCCACACGTAGCAGAGGATGGTTTCGATCCATCGACCTCTGGGTTATGGGCCCAGCACGCTTCCGCTGCGCCACTCTGCTTCCTTTGGGCTAGACTGCCCGCAATCCACTCTAGCACCTGGGCTGCACTGGCACGGCCAGGCAGAGGAGCAGGCTGCTAGGCAGCGTTTCGGAAAGCCCTTCGAGGTCTCTGTGGCGCAATGGGTCAGCGCGTTCGGCTGTTAACCGAAAGGATGGTGGTTCGAGCCCACCCGGGGACGTGGCTACGCTCGGCCTCCTGGCGCTTGCTAGCGGGCTCCCTTTTGCCACCTCCAAGCCATCCCTCTCGGCCTCGGTGAGGTCACCTTGTGGCCGGCAAGGTTCAGGGGCCGTGCCGTGCCACAGAAGCCCGTCTCCCAGCAACCGCGCCGGGGCCTCGGCCTCCGGGCTTAAGCCCCGAGCCCAAGCGCGAAAGCTCCAGCCGGGCAGGTGTCGTTCCCCTCCCGCCTCTACGCCAGCTGAGAGGGAGAAACGCACGAGCCGCGCGGGTTCTTAGCCGCCTCCCTCCTGCGGGCCTGTTTGCTGCGCAGACCTCTGGGCCTGTCTCATGCCTCCCCTGGGAAGCGTGGCCGCGCGAACTGAGCCCCAGTCGCAGCTCCTGAGGTTTCCTGTGCAGCCTTGGACTTGCATGGCTGCCATGGTTTCTCTTTGGAAGGGACTCGGTCCCGCTTGGACAGGCGACTCGCCCGTGTGACTCCAAACGCCATCTTGTGGCTGTCTTTTTCCCCCACAGCCAGAACACCAGGATTCGCCTCCCACGGCAGAAGATGCAAAAGGCCCTGGAAGGAAAGCCCTCCTGCTTTTTTACCTCGGGAGGATGTGGGCTACCAACCGAAGCTCTGAGCCAAGGACTGAAGGACCCGTCCAAGCCGTGGCCGTACTCCCGAGACTTGACCGAAGCCAGCTCTCTCTTCCATGACTGCTGCAAGCCTCAACCGAGACCGTGGCGAGTGCTCCCACAATTCCCTCTCCCCCTTTCCATTGAGGATTCTGAAGGACCGTCAGCTGGTGATTTTTGGCTCTGACTGTAAGGGATGAATTGAGCCGGGAACGTAGCTGGTCCTCTTGGGCTGGGCAGAAGCTTTTGATGGGATGAGATGGGTTTTGGTCAGCCGGCGTGTGCCTAAAGAGCGTGGGTGGTGGCGATGCGGGAGAAGCGGCGCGTCGGAGGGAATTGCTCGCGTGTCCTGTTGTTGAGCAGTATGGCGAAGGCAGAAGTTCTCTTTGTGAGGGGTTTGGCGTGCCTGGGAGTAGTAGAGCAAGGCCAGTGTTGATGCTGTGGCAGCTCTTTGTCTAGGCGTTTTGTCTAGGCCTGAATGAAGGCTCTGGGTAGCGTGGTCCAGAAGTGCTTTGTTCCACGAGCGTCTGGAGAGCCTCCCTGGCGCGCTCCCTGAGCGGGTCCCGGCGGCCCTTGTGGGTGGGAAAAGGGCAGGAGGAAGCCCTGTTGCCTGAGGACAGAAGAGGAGGCCTCCGTGCCTCCCACACAGGAAGCGGGGGGGCTGCCGAGAGCTTCCCCGCAGGCGGCATCCTGGCCTGGCCTTTAGCTACTTGCAGCCTGGAGTGAAGGCGCGGAGTCAAAAGAGGCCGGCCCACACGTAGCAGAGTTTGGTTTCGATCCATCGACCTCTGGGTTATGGGCCCAGCACGCTTCCGCTGCGCCACTCTGCTCCCTTTGGGCTAGATTGCCCGCAATCCACTCTAGCACCTGGGCTGCACTGGCACGGCCAGGCAGAGGAGCAGGCTGCTAGGCAGCGTTTCGGAAAGCCCTTCAAGGTCTCTGTGGCGCAATGGGTCAGCGCGTTCGGCTGTTAACCGAAAGGATGGTGGTTCGAGCCCACCCGGGGACGTGGCTACGCTCGGCCTCCTGGCGCTTGCTAGCGGGCTCCCTTTTGCCACCTCCAAGCCATCCCTCTCGGCCTCGGTGAGGTCACCTTGTGGCCGGCAAGGTTCAGGGGTCGTGCCGTGCCACAGGAGCCCGTCTCCCAGCAACCGCGCCGGGGCCTCGGCCTCAGGGCTTAAGCCCCGAGCCCAAGCGCGAAAGCTCCAGCCGGGCAGGTGTCGTTCCCCTCCCGCCTCTACGCCAGCTGAGAGGGAGAAACGCACGAGCCGCGCGGGTTCTTAGCCGCCTCCCTCCTGCGGGCCTGTTTGCTGCGCAGACCTCTGGGCCTGTCTCATGCCTCCCCTGGGAAGCGTGGCCGCGCGAACTGAGCCCCAGTCGCAGCTCCTGAGGTTTCCTGTGCAGCCTTGGACTTGCATGGCTGCCATGGTTTCTCTTTGGAAGGGACTCGGTCCCGCTTGGACAGGCGACTCGCCCGTGTGACTCCAAACGCCATCTTGTGGCTGTCTTTTTCCCCCACAGCCAGAACACCAGGATTCGCCTCCCACGGCAGAAGATGCAAAAGGCCCTGGAAGGAAAGCCCTCCTGCTTTTTTACCTCGGGAGGATGTGGGCTACCAACCGAAGCTCTGAGCCAAGGACTGAAGGACCCGTCCAAGCCGTGGCCGTACTCCCGAGACTTGACCGAAGCCAGCTCTCTCTTCCATGACTGCTGCAAGCCTCAACCGAGACCGTGGCGAGTGCTCCCACAATTCCCTCTCCCCCTTTCCATTGAGGATTCTGAAGGACCGTCAGCTGGTGATTTTTGGCTCTGACTGTAAGGGATGAATTGAGCCGGGAACGTAGCTGGTCCTCTTGGGCTGGGCAGAAGCTTTTGATGGGATGAGATGGGTTTTGGTCAGCCGGCGTGTGCCTAAAGAGCGTGGGTGGTGGCGATGCGGGAGAAGCGGCGCGTCGGAGGGAATTGCTCGCGTGTCCTGTTGTTGAGCAGTATGGCGAAGGCAGAAGTTCTCTTTGTGAGGGGTTTGGCGTGCCTGGGAGTAGTAGAGCAAGGCCAGTGTTGATGCTGTGGCAGCTCTTTGTCTAGGCGTTTTGTCTAGGCCTGAATGAAGGCTCTGGGTAGCGTGGTCCAGAAGTGCTTTGTTCCACGAGCGTCTGGAGAGCCTCCCTGGCGCGCTCCCTGAGCGGGTCCCGGCAGCCCTTGTGGGTGGGAAAAGGGCAGGAGGAAGCCCTGTTGCCCGAGGACAGAAGAGGAGGCCTCCGTGCCTCCCACACAGGAAGCGGGGGGCTGCCGAGAGCTTCCCCGCAGGCGGCATCCTGGCCTGGCCTTTAGTTACTTGCAGCCTGGAGTGAAGGCGCGGAGTCAAAAGAGGCCGGCCCACACGTAGCAGAGGATGGTTTTGACCCATCGACCACTGGGTTATGGGCCCAGCACGCTTCCGCTGCGCCACTCTGCTCCCTTGGGGCTAGACTGCCCGCAATCCACTCTAGCACCTGGGCTGCACTGGCACGGCCAGGCAGAGGAGCAGGCTGCTAGGCAGCGTTTCGGAAAGCCCTTCGAGGTCTCTGTGGCGCAATGGGTCAGCGCGTTCGGCTGTTAACCGAAAGGATAGTGGTTCGAGCCCACCCAGGGACGTGGCTACGCTCGGCCTCCTGGCGCTTGCTAGCGGGCTCCCTTTTGCCACCTCCAAGCCATCCCTCTCGGCCTCGGTGAGGTCACCTTGTGGCCGGCAAGGTTCAGGGGCCGTGCCGTGCCACAGGAGCCCGTCTCCCAGCAACCGCGCCGGGGCCTCGGCCTCGGGGCTTAAGCCCCGAGCCCAAGCGCGAAAGCTCCAGCCGGGCAGGTGTCGTTCCCCTCCCGCCTCTACGCCAGCTGAGAGGGAGAAACGCACGAGCCGCGCGGGTTCTTAGCCGCCTCCCTCCTGCGGGCCTGTTTGCTGCGCAGACCTCTGGGCCTGTCTCATGCCTCCCCTGGGAAGCGTGGCCGCGCGAACTGAGCCCCAGTCGCAGCTCCTGAGGTTTCCTGTGCAGCCTTGGACTTGCATGGCTGCCATGGTTTCTCTTTGGAAGGGACTCGGTCCCGCTTGGACAGGCGACTCGCCCGTGTGACTCCAAACGCCATCTTGTGGCTGTCTTTTTCCCCCACAGCCAGAACACCAGGATTCGCCTGCTCCTGGGTGGCCTGTGTCCCTTTCGGGCCATGGCGGCCGCTATGCGCCCGTAGACGGCCACGTTCCTCCTCCTAGTACAGAGACTGCTGGCAGTGCCGTCTGGCCAGAGTCTACCCCTTTAAGGGCCCCAGGGCTGGGGAGAGGAGAGGAGTTTTCCTGGTTTGGCCCAGAGCAGCCACCAGGGGAACCTGGGGAGGGCTGGCCTCCAGCTACTTCGAATTAAGTGGCTACACAGCCCTTAATTCCAACTACTGAATTCGAATTTGGCGTTACTCCTGGTAGAATGAAGTTTACCTAGTTCGAATTAAGTCCAAACTAGCGGTTTGTATGTGTAGCACCTATGAAAGTTAATTCCAACTAACGGCTGTTAGTTCGAATTAACTTTGTAGTGTAGACATACCCATAGTTCCTATACAACTAGCAGCTAATGGGTAGTCTCCAGTAGTTTAAATCTTGGGGCATTTGGAAAAGGAGGGGGAGCTACATGTGTGTGGGGTGTATTGTTGCCCTCTGCTGGATGGACTGTAAATGCTTTATGTATGTATCATATGCCCTATAGTGCTAACAGTTAATGGAGATTCTCCTCTAGCTCACACCTGGCATTTTCTAAAGTAATATATGTGTGTGTATGTGCGAGAGAGAGCAAGAGCCTGGGGGCTCCCTCATGTCTCCTCCCCATCCTGATCTGCTTGGCTTAAGTGCAGGAAAGAAGAAGTAGTGAGCTTTGTGTATTTGACATCAGGTGGAAGCAGGGGAATGGAGGAGTAGTGGGAACAAGAGCACTTGGCTTCTTTTCCTGCAGACCGAGAGGGGTGGGGACTGGGTTGAGCTATATAAATCAGATGCCGCTCCATGCCTCAGTTTCCCCCTTCATACAATGCCGATGACACAGAGAATGTTTGTAAAGTGCCTTGTTGTTAGCCCATGGGGCAGAGGGGGAAACTCGGTCTCAGAAGCAGACTGGGGGGAGGTAAAAGCCTACCTAGGCAGCGCTGGTTCCACTACGTCACGCTGCCAGACCGGTCTGAGTGGGTCCCTCTCTTGGCTGCTCCTCCCCCCAGGAGGAGTGGGTTCCTCTCCATCGGCTGCAGGAACCAGCATTTCAAGGTCTTTGCCAATGGGCAGCCGTTCTGCAATTCAGCTCTGCCGCGGCTTCCAGCAGATCGATACACTGGAGATCGATGGTGCCGTGGTCGGGTCCTGTGCCCAGTTGTGAGCCCGACCGGTGCCGCTGCCCAGACGGAGATGAGTGGCACACACACGACACCCCCCTACGGCCGCCCTCGCAGACCCAATAAACCTCTCCCTTTCGCAGAACGACTCTGCTCCTGCGTGGTTCTGGGGCTACTTGTGTGTGTGTCCTAGACCCCCTTTCTGCTCAGCGCAGATAGAGACTCCTCTGCAGGTAGAGCTGAGTGCGACGCCTGCACTGGGATGGCGTATTGGGATAATGTACTGACAGCTCCTCTGCGCCACCCCTCCTCTTCCTGCCGCTGCAACATCAAATTAACCTTCCTGGTCTGCCCCCGTCCTCCCTCCGGTACCAGGAGACCCCACGCATGATGGGAGGGGCTGCAAACTGGGGAGCAGGCTACTGCAGGGCTGAGGGCAGCAAACCAGCCCCCAGAGCCCTGCAGGGCCTGGCCACGGGGAAGGGGAACTGATGTGAGCAGCATTTAGAGCTGGGGGGGGCTGTGGGGAGGAGGACAACGGAGCCACGAGCAGGACAGGGGGTGAGCCAGCACCAGTGAGTCTCAGGGGGTATGTCTACACTACCCCGCTAGTTCGAACTAAAATCGGGCTCCATGCTCAGCTGTGAGTCCGAGTCCCATAGACAAAAGCGCCCCAGGGCAGTGGTGGAGTCTCCACATGTCAATGGGTCTAGTGCAGGCCAGAGGCCTTGCTGGGATGCGCTAGGGCAAAGCCCAGGGCTGGGGCCGGACGGGAGCCCGTGAGAGGCAGCGGGGCGAGTGGGAGGCTCTAACTCTTGCTCCTGGCCAGGAAGTCCAGTGCTGGGTGACACCAAGGCCACGTCTGCACTGCAGGCATTTTGCTCAAGAACAGCTGTTCTTGTGCAAAAACTTGTGGCGCGTCTACACTGCACGTGAATTCTTGTGCAAGTAAATTTGCAGTAAAGCATCAGAAAAGAGGGCTTCTTGCACAGGAGTTATTCCTCTCCCCACGAGGAATAAGCCCCTTTTGTGCAAGAGCTGTTGTGCAAGAAGGCAGCGTGGACGGGCACCAGGGGCTTCTTGAGCAAGACACTTTTATGGCTAAAATGGTCATCAGAGCTTTCTTGCACGAGAAAGCGTTCACAGTGCCATGGACACTCTTGTGCAAAAGCACATGGCAGGGTGGAGGTGCTCTTGCACGAGACCTTTTGCGCAAGAACTCCGGTGTGAAACAGTTCTTGTGCAAGGAGCCTGCAGCGTAGGGCAGGGAGCAGCCTATGGGGCTACTGGAGCTGCTGGCTGCAGGATGCCCAGTCAGGGAGTGGGGGGGACCCCTAGGAATGGCTCCAACTTCCCAGAGGGGTGGCCAGAGGCAGGACATTTGCCTGGCAGGGTGAGGTGGGGGGGGCAGTGACCTCACAGGGGCTTTGGGCAGCCCTCAGCAGATCAGGCAAAGGGCAGGTGGGGAGGTGGTGACCTCACAGAGGAACCCACATCTCAGGCTGAGAAAAGGGGGGGGCGGGCCCAGGGGACTTTGGAGACCCCCGGTTGCTTTAGCTCTGGTGCGTCTCCTGCTCACAGTTGCTTTGTCCTCTGTGAGTTCCACATCCGGACAGCGTTTTGCAGAAGGTAAGAGCCCCCAGGGGTTTGGATCCCGCCCGGGGCCGGCTGGGTTCCAGGCAGGCCCAGCCCTCGGTCAAGGGCCAGAAGGTGATTCCTCACCTGGGCTGTGTCCTTAGCGCCACTGGGGCTTTCTCCTGGTTGGTTTCCCTTTTCCTCCATCCCGCCCACATTTCTGCTCTGTTCTTGCCTCTTCTGTGACCTTCCCCTGCTGCCCCCCCAGCTTGTGACCCAACAGACTAGCTGAAGGAGGGGGGGTGGTTTGCAGGAGCCGTGGGGCGGGGGATGCCGCCCCCATTGTGGGGACTGGGGAGGTGGGGCTGGACCAGGTCTATGCCGGTGTCTTTGGGGAGAAGGCTCCACCCCCCCCCCCCCACACCTTAGACTCTCCCCTGATTGGCCGAGCAGGGGCTGTTGATGGGCAGGAGACTCAGGTCCTTGCAGTGCCTGTGCAAGACCGAGCCGATAAGCAAGGGGCCATTTGGGGGCTGGGGGCAGTCGCTCTGGGGAGCTGGAACCCCTGGATTTCGCTCTGCAGGCTGCGCCCCAAGCTCCCCTTTGCTCCCCTCATTTGCAGCATGGCCAAACACATCAGGCTGTGGTTCCGGAAAGCCCTGAAGATGGCCCCAGGGCCGGTGGGAAGCAGCTCCTCCGTCCCCGCGGGCGGGGAAGCTGAATCCCACCAGCTCGGGGCGACTCGCCCACCGGCCAGGCCCCTCCGGACCTGGCTCCAGAGGCGGCTGGGAAGGCGGGACCCAGCCCAGCGGGGCAGCCGGGTAGGGTGGCTCTGGGGCCTCCTCTGTGGAGAGAAACACCTGCCCCAGGAGCCCAGCCCCCATTACCACCAGGGGGCATCGCCCTGCCCGGCCCCCGGGGACCTGCCAGTCTCCGGGAGCCCCCAGCCTCTCCGCACCAGCCCCTGCAGCTGTGGGTCCAGCTCAGTGAGCAGCAGCGCCTGGGCCTCCAGCTGCAGCCGGGCCACCTCCTGCAGCCGCTCAGACCCAGGTGAGGGGCCGTGAACATGCTGGGCCCAGGGGCTCACCCAGTACACGGGGGGGCAGCCCCAGTGTCTGCCCCGCAGCCAGGGCAATGGATGGGGGCGGGAGCTGCTGCTTGGCTCTCTTGTTCCTGGCGGGGGCTCTGCTGAGGGCGTTGGCAGATGTGAGGGTGGAAGGGGGATGGGTCCCTGCGAGGGGCGTGTGGGGCCCAAGCTGCCCTGGGTCCCTGACATGGGGGCGCGTGACCCCTGCTGGCCGCTGGAGTCACCCTGGTCCCTTCCCTCCCGCACAGAGCCCCCCTGCGCCTCGGCGGAGCTCTGCCAGGAGCGGATGGACTCCCGGGTGGAGGAAGGGGCCATCTATGATATTGAAGAGCAGCTCCACACCCGGGACACGGTAGGAACCTTCTCCACACGGGGGGGACCCGAGATTGTCCGGCCCCTTCCCAGCACGTCCCCCCCTCCGGGAGGGGCTTGTCCCTGGGGATCCCCCTGGGGCCCCTTCTCCTGCATGACCTGGGCCCCCCAAGCTGAGGTCTCTTGTCATGCACCAGCTGGGCCCCCACAAGCCTGAGGAAGCAGTTGGGGGGGGAGTGTGGGTGCTTGGACAACCGGCAGCTCCCACCTCCACTCCTGGGAGGCCTGAGCCCTGCAGCTGTCCGTGGGGGGCAGGCAGGCCCCAGGCTCACAGACTCTCTCTGGGGTGCAGAGCCCAGCCGCCCTGCAGCGGTTCCTCCTGGCCGTCCCCCCCGCCTGCCTCGCCGCCCTCCAAAGGGGCGAGGACACCCTGGCGCCGCGCTGCTGCAAGGACACCATGATGGCCAGGATCGTGGTGAGCGAGTCGCGGCGGCCGGGAGGAGGGGAGGGGATATGTGGGGTGGACAGGGGTCTGCCTGGGCCAAGGCGGCGGGTGGGGGTGCTGGAAATGGGATGGGTGGGGCCAGGAGTGCTGGAGGGGGAGGGGGAGGTGGACATGGGGAGGGTGGGCGGGGATGCTGGAGGAGGAAGGGACACAGAAATGGGGCAGGTCTGGGGTGCTGGACAGGGAGGGGGATTCGGAACAGGGAGGGGTCTCCCCGGGCCATGGGGGGGGAGCTGGAAGGTTAGCAGAGCGGGCTGCTGAGGATGCGCCTGGGGAGCAGGGATGAGGAGGTTCACAGGCTGGTCACCAGGGCAGTGAGGGGCAGGAGACGGCCTGGGGACAAGGATTGAGCTGGTCCCGGTTTGGGAGGGGGGTGCTGGGAGGGGCCCTGTGCCGGGCAGGGGGGCTACAGGCCAGCGGGAGGCAGTGGGGTTGGATCCTGCTGGGTGGGGGCGCTGGCCGTGTGAGCGTCTCTTGGGGGCCCCAGCCTCACACGCCCCTTTGTCTCCTTGGGTCTCACAGGAGATCATGGAGGACTCCCCCCCCCCACTGGTCTTGGCCGACTGCCTCAACGCCGCCTGCAGCCTCAGGTACCGACCCCCCCCGCCGCCTCCCCCCCAGAGCAGATCCCCTGACCAGGGAGTGGGAAAGTCTCTGTCTCCTGGGCTATGTCTAGACTGCAAGCCTCTTTCGAAAGAGAGCACCCAGTGAGTCTGGATGCTCTCTTTCGAAGAAGCCCTAGTTCCATTCAAGAACGCCTTCGTTCGAAAGAAGCACTTTCCAAAGAAGGCGTTCTTCCTCGTGAAATGAGGTTTACCGCCGTGGAAAGAAAAGCCGCGTTCTTTCGATTTAATTTCGAAAGAACGCGACTGCAGTCTAGACGCAGGTGATGTTTTTTCGGAAAAAGGCTACTTTTCCCGAAAAACCCCCTGAGTCTGGACACAGCCCTGCTGCTGAATGAACAGTCTCTGCCCCTCTCTCCTGCCAGCACCTTGCAGCCTCCCCTACAGGCCCAGCTCCTGAGCCCCCTGCTGAGGGCGGCCGTGGGACAGACTGTGTCTGGGGACTGGCAGCAGGAGCCCATCCACACACAGGTACGTCCCTCCGGGCCCTGCTCCCGGGCTGGGCTGGAGCTCCAGAGAGGAGTGGGGGTGGGGGCAGAGGGAGAGAAGAAGCTGCAGGTTTGGATCCTTCCCTCCAGGTTTCCCGTTGCTCTCCCTGGGGGCCCGTCCCTTCCATGCCCAGCCTGGGCTCCTCCCTGCTCTGCGAGGCGGCTCAGACCCTGCTCAAGGCTGCACCCCGGGGCCAGCGGGTGGCCTGGATTCCCCAACCCCCCTCTGACCCAGGGCTCCCCCTTGTCTTGCAGCAGTTCATCCGGGCCCTTCCCGTCGACCTCCAGGCCCTACTGGCAAGCCTCCTCGCCGAGTCCCCAGACACCGCCAGGCTGCAGCTGATCATGGAGGTGAGCCCCGTGGGGGGGACGGGGCCATTGGCCCTGCTTCCTCGGGGGGCCGAGAGAGGAGCTGTGTCAGTGGCTGGGGGTGGGGGGGGGCACAGTCTGAGAGGAGCCCCAGGCTCTGCCCAGAACCGGCGCCTCCCTACGGGTCCTGACCTGCCTCTTTCCCCCCCAGCACCTGAGCCCGTGGCTGGAGTCCCGCCTGCCCCAGGAGCGAGCCAGGGCCCTTGGCAGCACCACGGCCCTGCTGGGAGTCGCCACCACCCTCCCGGGGTTTGAGGTAAGTGACCTCGGAGCCGGGGGGTCTGGGGCTGCAGGGCGCGGGGCTGGGAGCGTCCCCGGGAGGCAGAGCTGGGAATGGGCCGGGAATGGGCCGCGTTCTCCTTTCCCCGGGGAGGGGCGACCCTGGGCCTTTCCGGGGGGCACCTGGGCCCCAGACTGGGGAGTGGCCGTCAGTGGATCCCCTTGTTCCACCCCCGGAGTGACCCTTCAGTCGGGGCCATTGCTCAGGGTTGTCTCCTCGCAAGGCCGGCCCCGCCCCGCCCCGCCCCGCCCCGGGAGGTGTCTCTGTCCGTCCCCGAGCTCAGAACCGCCTCGGCGGCCGTTAGCATGGGACGTGCAGCCCCAGGATGCTGAGGGACCCCCCCTCTTCTCTCCCCTCAGAACTCCGCCGACTGGCCGAGGATGGGTCACCACGTGGCCCAGCTGGGCCTTTTTATTTCGGACCCATCCGAAGACGTCAGCCGGCTGGCCCGGAAGGGGGTGCACAGCCTGTACCGACTCCTCCTGCACCACAGGGGTAAGGAACCCAGCCGGGACCTGGGCCCCAGGGACACCCTGAGGGTGCCGGCGGCGGGGGGAGGGGACCCAGCCCTTTTCCCCCAGACTGGCCCAAGGGGGGATGCGTCCCTCTGTGTTCCCCTTCTGCCCCCTGTGCCCCTCCATTTGCCCAGGGATGCCTGCAGGGACCCGTGGGAGGGGAAGGGCTCAGACCTGCCAGCAGAATCACCCTGGTTTGTCTCTTGCAGGCCTCAACATCCACCAGGCAGAGGACCTGTGGTGCAGGCACTACTATAAGGAGAGATGGGTCCTGGCGCACAGCAACACCGTGCGGGTGGGAGAGGTAAGGACGCGCTGCCAGGGCAGGGCAGGGCTCGGGGGTGAGGCTGGCTGGGGCCCTCGTGCGGGTAGGACGCGGGGTGGGAAGCGGGGAGTCGCTGATCGAATGGTCGATGCATTTTCCCTCGACTATTCGAGCCGTGGACAGGGCGGCGCTGCCCCTTTGTGACGCTGTCCCGGCGTTTCAAAGGGGTGGCGCTTCCTAGGGGCAGCGCCGCACCTTGCCCCGGATCTCCCGTAGGAGGGGAAGCAGGGCGGGACGGGGGGCAACACTTTTTGATGGAGGTCGCTCCAAGATGTTGGCCAGTGGCCTAGGGCTGCTCTGTTGTGCGGAGGGGGGTGAGGTCTGGGAGGGTCTTGGGGGCAGGAGGAAGGTGTGACCTGGGGCAGGGGTTGGGGTGCAGGGTGAGGAGAGCGTCTGGGTGCAGGGTCTGGAAGGGAGTTTGCAGAAGGAGGAAGCTGTTTTAGCCCCAGGAGTTGGGGCCGGGCTCTGGGCCGTCAGCTGAAACCTCCCGTGCTCTTGATTTCAGGTCTTTGGGCAGCTCTTCACGCCAGAGCAGGAGAACTGCTTTTTAGACAAGGCTCTGCTCGCTGCCCGCTCCCCCCTGAGGCGCCCCAGCCAGGCCGGGCTGGTCCTGGCCCACGCCCTGCATGGGCAGGCCCATCAGCTCCTGGGATACATGGTGAGCAGCCGGAGCAGATGCAGGAGAGCGGGGCAGGGCCAGGGTCTCCTTCCCATCCCCTCAGGGAGTCCCCCGCCCCTTTCCTCATGCTGCCCCCACCCCACGTCCCTGCTGGGTGGGTCAGAAGCTCACCCTGCGGGCCTGACGGGGGGTGACCAGAGAGCAGAACAAGTCTCAGCGCAGGGGGGAGGAGGGGGGAAATGCTGGGGGGGCCCAGTACCCCTGAGTCCCCAGGGATGAATGTGACGGATTCTGCTTCCCTTGCAGCAGGAAGACAGCCAGTGAGAGCACAAGGAGCTGAGGAGCCAGCAGCTGCGTCCCCCTCCCCCCAACCCTCCCAATTGTATAGAATGTATTTAAATTCGGATTAAATAACGTTTCAAAAACCATTTGGATCAGGCTTTGTCAATAATTTTTAATAGGGGGGGGGGCATTTTGGCAAGTGGTCAAGGGCCACATTTCTACCGAGGAGTTTGGGGTCTGGGACGGGGCGGTTGGGTGCAGAAGAGAGCTGAGGGGAGGAGCCTGGGTGCGCACCGTCCATTGCATCATCACGCGGCGCCATTGTGCTAGTGCTGGAGCTTGGGTGACTGGTTTAATTTGAATGTTTACACCGATTAGGTGTTTTAACTTTAGGAAACTTCATTTTCAATAAGGTCAAATGTTAATTTCTGTCTACCACAAAGGGTTTCAAAGTTTTCTTTCTTAAAGGCAGGGATGAGGAACCTTTTTTGTCTCCAGGGCCACTGACCCCCAGAAAAACCAGTTGGGGACCACACACGAGAAAAGCAAAATACAAAAACCCTTCTTCCGAAACCCACAAGCCTCACTGAGGTGAGGGGAAGGGACAGGGAGGACTGAGGTTCGGGGATCCCTCATTTTTGGCCCCCCCTCAGATTGAGAGGGACCCGCAAATGCCACTCTCCCTGGAACCCAGGAGAGTTAATCTGTGCTGGGGCTGGAGTGCCAGGGGAGTGAGATGTCTCAGTCGGGGCCACATTCGTGAGGCTTGGGGGGGGTTGGAGGCGCCAGGGACGCATTCAGATAGAGCAGGGGAGCCGGCAGGGACCCTGAGAGGAGAAGTGGGAGTGAGAGCCCAGCCGGGGAGACACAAGGAAACCAGAGTCAGTCTAGTATCTCTCAGGCAGCTGGGGTAGACACCCCCCACCCCAAACCCCAGCCTCCTGTTGGATCCTCCTCCCACAGTTAACTGCCTCTGAGTCTGCACCCAAACTCCCATCGCTGCCCTGAACCTGTCCCAGAGCCTGCAACCCGCAGCCTCTCCCGCGCCCCACTCCCCAGCCATCCTGCACCGTAACCCCAGCCTCAGGCCAGCGAACCTGAGTGAGGGTGGGGGAGCCCAAGCAGCAGAGGGAGGGGGGAGTGGAATGAGTGGGGGCGTGGCCTCAGAACAGGGGCAGGGGTAGGTGCGGGGAAGGGGGCGGGGCAATGGTAGTGGCCTCTAATGCCCACACCCCTCCCTTCGGCATCGCTTATGTCCCATGTCCGCCCCCTCCTGAGCCCACAGCCGGTGCCAAGGCCTCGTGCCCAGGGCGGGGTCGCCCCTGTGAGCTGCCAGCCATACTGGGGAGAGGCGAGAGGGTCTGGGCTGCTGTGTCCGTTGCTGGCTCCTGTCAGGCCTTTGCACCAAGTCCTGGTGCAGCCTGAGCAAACCTGGGTCCTTCCCTGCTCCTCCAACACCACCTGGGCAAAGGGAGGAGAGTCCCCAACAGCCTCTGTCACTTCGGCCTCCTGTCGGGGGAACATGCCCCCTGCAGCATGATCCCCTGTAGATCTAGCCCTCTGGGCACTCACCCAAGGTCTCTACACGGCAGCTGCTCTGTGCCTAGTGCTGGCACTGCAGAGCCATTTGCCACTTTGCACCCGACTGTCACCAGGTCCTTTCCATTTGCAGGGCCGGCCACATCTCCTGCCCGCTAGGCCATTGGCTGCACCCTCGTCTCGCTCCTCCTGGTGTCTGTATCCGTCATCACCTTGGTGCTGGAGAGATGGGGCCTGCCCCAGCCTGCCGGGCTGCAAGGGACTCCTGTTGGGAGCAGCTGCATGGGAACCAGAGGCCCAAGAATGGGAGAACCCTATTGACCTGCTGTGAGCAGGAGACGGGGGTGGGGAGGGGGCTGGGGAGGTACCTGTACTCAGCTCTGAATGGGGGCTGGGGAGACACAGACACTGCTGATGATTGCTGCACTGTTGGCCCCTGGGTTACAGTCTATGCCCAGGCAGCTCCTCCAGTCACTGCCTGTCACATTACTGGATCTTGAGGGGAGCAGCCAGATCACTGCTGCACCCATAGGTGGGGGTGTTGGCCCCAGAAAATGGTAGAAAAGGGGGCCATGTGGGGTGCTGAATAGAAGCTTATTATCTGATAGTCCTATGTAAGCTATTTATGTGGTTGTATAACGTCTGTGTGTGTAGTTAGGAATCTGTAGTCTGTGTGGATCCTGAATATTTCTCTGCATGTGGTTGAGCATTGGGCAGAGCCCGGCCTGTGGACATGCTAATTAGCGAGGCCCTGTGGGACAATGGCACTGAATGGGCCAAGGACACACCTAAAGCATGAGGGCGGACACCTAAGAGCGGCCAGCAGAGAGAGGCTGAGGACCAGGTGATCTCCTGCAGCCAAGAAGAGGCCAGGAAGGAGGGATAAATAGGCCATGTGGTCGATGCCATCTTGGTTCTCAGCTCAGCACTTCATCCCAGAGGCAGCATTGCAGGGATCGAAGAGCCCGAGAGACCTGTGAACCCATCCTGACCCTAGGATGTGCAACAAGAACTCTTAAACCAGCAGCTGTAACATCTCTGCTAGAGGCTGCATCGAGAACTGGGAGATTCGGTGCATGTAACATACTATTCCTTTAACAACCTTACTCTCATGCTTTTCTTTATTGTAATAATAAACCTTTAGGTGTTAGATGCTAAAGGATTGGCTCAGCATGATTTGTGGGTAAGATCCAGAGGGTAAATTGACCAGGGATCTGTGGCTGGTTTCTTGGGACCAGACAGAACTTGTTCGGGGTAGGTGGGATTGGGTGCTAGGACCCCCACCGGTGTATGAGGCCCGGGGCCATCGGGGGCATGGATATTGCTGGGGTGCCGGAGGGGTTTTGCTCGTGAGGCTTCAGGCAGGCAGCTGAAGCACTCTGTGGGACTGGTTTGTGGCCTGTGTGGAGAGGTCACCAGTCTGGGGGCTGTAAGGAGCCCCGGATTTGAGCAATTCGCCCTGAGCAGACGCCCTCAGCTGTGCCCAGACACGGCCCGGTCCGTCACACTGCCCCTCAGCCTGCAGGCCTCTCCTCGCTCTCAGCCAGGCTAAGGGCTGAGCCCTGCTGTGGCCTGCCCCAGCCAGCCAGCCAGCCCAGCTCCTCCTCCTGCACAAACAGTCCCGCCTGCTCCTTTAGCAAAGCAGAGCGGGCTGGTTGTGGAACTTCTGGGAGACTGAGGCTCAAGTCCCAGGTCTGCTGCAGATTCTAACTCGTCTAAGGGGAGAATTTTCAAAGCCCTAAGGGAGTTGGGAGCACAAGTGTGTGACTGTGCTTTGTGCCCACTGCTTGGTGCTCCTAAATCCCCCAGGTGCTTAGCTTGGGAGCTTTTCCGGGCAGGGGCTGCGGCTAGGGTTGCCAGGTGTCCCGTTTGAACCGGACAGTCCAGTATTTGAGCTTTCTGTCCAGGAGATAAATTGAGAAAATATCTCAGTTTTCTAAATAAGATGTACTCTAGGTTGTGATGCAAGGGCAAGTATGTCTGGTATTTTTATTGACCATCTGGCAACCCTGGCTGCGGCTGCCTCTCACTACTCTGGTGTGGACAAAGCACTGCAGTCATCCCGGGACAACGCCCCCAGAGATGCTCTCCCTCTGGGGCAGGGTCCTATAATGCTTTTCACACTGACATAGGCTACGGGACAGCCCCTTGGACACGGGCATGAGTGTCCCCGCGGGGCGGTATCCCCCGGACGCTGCGCAATGCAGAGAAGAGGGGTGAGTCCTGGGGGATTGGTGGGACAAGAGACGTTCCGTTATTTTAACCCCACCCGCTATAAAGCAGCAAAACCCTGGGTCCAGGTACTCAAAAGTGCAGGGCTCTGCTTCTGCGGGATTAGCCGCCCCTTCTCGGCTGGGAACACGCAGGCGAAGCATCAAAGGGCTCCCACCCCACTGAGATGGTGACTGCATGTCTCGGGAAGGGAAGAATCCAGCCATGGGGGGGGGGGGGGAGGGATCCCCTCTGGCACTGACAGAGAGGCCCAGAGACATGCAGAAGGAAAGTTCGGGAGGGAGGGGGCAGAGATACCAGGTAGGGAGGAGGACGGAGGTGCAGCTAACTCTGGTACTCGTGACACCCAGACCCCATCTCTCCCCACCTCCTTGGACCCAGGCAGCACCTGCTCCTTTTTGTCTCCTCTCCCATTGACTGCCGCCCTCCTCACCACCAGGTCTCCCAAAGGTTCCTCTCCCCAAATGTTTCCCACTCCCCTCCCACTGTTCCTCGCTCCCAAATCCCTGGGGTCCTGTCAAACAAACGTCTCTTCCTCCCTCCTGTGGCTGGCACCTCCATGTCCTGTAGACTGGCCCCCCTCCCTTTACTCCATCCTTCACCAACCCTTCCAGCTCCTTGAGTTCCATTTCTTCCAGCCTCCACCCCAACTCCCTCCATCTGCATCTCCACCCCAGCCCTGCCTCCCAGCCCCGCCTCTTAGCCCCCGGCCCCAAACCTTCCCTTCCCTGGTTCTTCCCTCCCCAAACTGCCTGTTCTGCTTATTTCTAGGCCAGGGGTGAAGCAGGAGCCATTCTGCTGGGCACTCTGCAAACACAGAACAAGGACAGTCCCAGCCCCACACATCTGGCCCTTGAAGAACAAACCCAGAGGCAGAGGGACCTGGACAGACGGGATGGTGGGGGGCAATTTCCCTCAGCAGCTTGGGCCGTCCTGGCAGAATGGTGTCTCAGTCTCCTAGGAGATCACGGTAGTGGGAACCAACTGTCCATGTTGTGCTAGACAAGGGCGATAGGAAGCCGCTCTGGGGTGCCCCACTAAGCCTGGCGGGCTGGGGGCGGGGCTTTGGGTGCTGTCAGCACGCTGGGCTGCACAGCCACAGTGTACTCCAGGGATCTGGTGGCCAAGTAGTGTAGTGGCTGCACTCCCAGTCCCCTGCCCTGAGCCTCCAAACACCCCCCACCACCTACCCCTGACTCCTGCACCACAATCCCTGCACTGCGCCCCCCCTCACTCCTGGACTCCCTGCCCTGAGCTCTCCACACCCATACACTCTCCAGCCCCCTGTCCTGAGCTCCACCATACCCCTGCCCTGAGCTCCCCATCCTCCCACACTCCCCACCCCCTGCCCTGAGCTCCCCCACATCCTCACACTCCTCATCCCCCGCCCTGAGCTCCCCATACTCCCACATTCCCCATCCCACTGCTCTGAGCTCCCCCACATCTACAAACTTCCCACCCCCCTGCCCTGAGCTCCCCCACATCCTCACACTCCATCCCCCTAACCTGAGCTCCCCACACCCACACACCCCAGCCCTGAGCTCCCTGGATTCCACACATTCAAATTTCTCACAGGTAATTTCCTGTCATTCAGTTTGGACACAGGCCGGCTAACCTTGTGAGGAGGGCTTTAAACTAGGTTCGACGGGGACAGGTGAGCAAAGCCCACAGGTAAGTGCTGAATGTGCGGGACTGAGAGATGGGTTGGAAATGGGGGGGATTACGGCCTATAATGGGAAGGAGCAAGGAGGGTCAGGGCACAACAGGGAGGCAAGATCAAATCACTATCTTAGATGCCTATATACAAATCCAAGAAGTATGGGTAATAAGCAGGAAGAACTGGAATTGCTAACCAATAAATACAACTTTGATATCATTGGTATTACAGAAACCTGGTGGGATGGGACGCACGATTGGAATGTTGGTATGGAAGGGTACGGCTTGCTCAGGAAGGACAGACAGGGAAAAAAGGGAGGAGGGGTTGCCTTGTATATTAAACTGAAGTGGAGATGAACGTAGGAGATAGCTGTGTAGACAGTCTCTGGGTTAAGCTAAAAGGGGTAAAAAACGAGGGTGATATCATGCTAGGAGTCTACTACAGGCCACCTAGCCAGGTGGAAGAGGTGGATGAGGCCTTTTTTAAACAATTAACAAAACTAGCCAAAGCCCAAGATTTGGTGGTGATGGGGGACTTCAACTATCCAGACATATGTTGGGAAACTAACACAGCGGGGCGCAGGCTATCCAAGAAGTTTCTGGACTGCATTGGAGACAACTTTCTGTTTCAGAAGGTTGAAAAAGCTACCAGAGGAGACGCTGTTCTGGATTTGGTTTTAAGAAATAGGGAGGAACTAGTGGAGAACTTGAAAGTGGAAGACAGTATAGGGGACAGTGACCACGAAATAATAGAGTTCATGATCTTAAGGAAAGGTAGAAGGGAGACCAGCACAATTGAGCTAATGGATTTCAGGAAGGCAGATTTTGATAAGTTCAGAGAACTTGTAGGTAAGGTCCCATGGGAAGCAAGACTGAAGGGAAAAACAACTGAGGAGAGTTGGAAGTATTTCAAAGGGACGTTGTTAAGGGCCCAAAAGCAAACAATTCCGCTGTGTAGGAAAGATAGAAAATATGGCAAAAGACCAGCTTGGCTTAACAAGGAGATCTTGCATGATCTCAAAATAAAAAAGGAGTCGTATAAAAAATGGAAACTAGGACAACTAACAAAGGATGAATATAGGCAAGCAACACGGGAATGCAGGGGCAAGATTAGAAAGGCAAAGGCACAAAATGAGATCAAACTAGCTACAGGCATAAAGGGAAACAAGAAGACCTTTTATAAATACATTAAAAGCAAGAGGAAGACCAAGGACAGGGTAGGCCCACTGCTTAGTGAGGAGGGAGAAGCAGTAACAGGAAACTTGGAAATGGCAGAGATGCTCAATGACTTCTTTGTTTCGGTCTTCACCGAGAAGTCTGGAGGTGTGCCTAACGTAGTGAATACAAGCAGAGAGAGGGTAAGTTTAGAAGATAGGATACACAAAGAACAAGTTAAAAATCACTTAGGAAAGTTAGATGTCAGCAAGTCACCAGCTCCTGATGAAATGCATCCCAGGATACTCAAGGAGCTGATAGAGGAGCTATCTGAGCCTTTAGCTATGATTTTTGAAAAATCATGGCAGACAGGGGAGATTCCAGAAGACTGGAAAAGGGCAAATATTGTGCACATCTATAAAAAGGGGAATAAGAACAACCCAGGAAACTACAGACCGGTCAGTTTAACGTCTGTCCCAGGGAAGATAATGGAGCAGGTAATTAAGGAAATGATATGCAAACACTTGGAAGGTAATAAAGTGATAGGGAATAGCCAGCATGGGTTTGTGAAGAACAAGTCATGCCAAACTAATCTGATAGCTTTCTTTGATAGGATAACGAGCCTTGTGGATAAGGGAGAAGCGGTGGATGTCATATACCTAGACTTTAGTAAGGCATTTGATACGGTCTCGCATGATATTCTTATTGATAAACTAGGCAAATATAACTTAGATAGGGCCACGATAAGGTGGGTGCATAATTGGTTGGATAACCATAGTCAGAGAGTTGTTGTTAACAGTTCTAAATCCTGCTGGAAAGGGATAACAAGTGGAGTTCCTCAAGGGTCTGTTTTGGGACCCGTACTGTTCAATATCTTCATCAATGATGTAGATATTGGGATAGAGAGTACGCTTATTAAGTTTGCAGATGATACCAAACTGGGTGGGGTTGCAACTTCTTTGGAGGAGAGGGACATAATTCAAAATGACCTTAGCAAGTTAGGGAAATGGTCAGAGGTAAACAGGATGAGGTTTAATAAAGAGAAATGCAAAGTGCTCCACTTAGGAAGGAACAATCAGTTCCATACATACAAGATGGGATGCGACTGTCTAGGAAGGAGCATGGTGGAAAGAGATCTAGGGGTCACAGTGGACCACAAGTTGAATATGAGTCAACAGTGTGATGCTGTTGCAAAAAAAGCAAATATGATTCTAGGTTGTATCAACAGGTGTGTTGTAAGCAAAACTCGTGAAGTTGTGGTACCGCCCCAGGGTCAGGAGCATGTCAGGTCTCTTCAGACATGCATGTGCCTATTGGGCCACGGCCCCTGGGTGTCACGCAGCTGGAGCGTGGCATGGCATGTGCTTGCACGTGCACAGGTGTCTGTGTGATCCGTGGGAGGCATGGCCCACGTGCGCGGTCCCTGGTCTCCCTCCCGCCTCCTCCCCCAAACTACTTAATTCGAACTACTTCCCCGGTACGGTCTCCCTGGATGACCCTGCCGACTCCAGTGCTGGAACTCCTTGTGGTGGCCCCTCCGGTGTGCCCAGGTCAGGGCCCTCCAGTCCCGGCTCGCTGCCTCCCGGGCTGGCACGGACCGCCCCGCCCCCCAAGAGTCGGTCGAGGGCAGGGAAGTAGGGGCAGGTGGCAGCCCCTGCTGCGGCGCCGCCCCTGGTGGCCATGGCGTACGCCTGCCGCAGCTGTTTTACTTTCAGGTGCTCCCACGGCAGAAGATGCAAAAGGCCCTGGAAGGAAAGCCCTCCTGCTTTTTTACCTCGGGAGGATGTGGGCTACCAACCGAAGCTCTGAGCCAAGGACTGAAGGACCCGTCCAAGCCGTGGCCGTACTCCCGAGACTTGACCGAAGCCAGCTCTCTCTTCCATGACTGCTGCAAGCCTCAACCGAGAACGTGGCGAGTGCTCCCACAATTCCCTCTCCCCCTTTCCATTGAGGATTCTGAAGGACCGTCAGCTGGTGATTTTTGGCTCTGACTGTAAGGGATGAATTGAGCCGGGAACGTAGCTGGTCCTCTTGGGCTGGGCAGAAGCTTTTGATGGGATGAGATGGGTTTTGGTCAGCCGGCGTGTGCCTAAAGAGCGTGGGTGGTGGCGATGCGGGAGAAGCGGCGCGTCGGAGGGAATTGCTCGCGTGTCCTGTTGTTGAGCAGTATGGCGAAGGCAGAAGTTCTCTTTGTGAGGGGCTTGGCGTGCCTCGGAGTAGTAGAGCAAGGCCAGTGTTGATGCTGTGGCAGCTCTTTGTCTAGGCGTTTTGTCTAGGCCTGAATGAAGGCTCTGGGTAGCGTGGTCCAGAAGTGCTTTGTTCCACGAGCGTCTGGAGAGCCTCCCTGGCGCGCTCCCTGAGCGGGTCCCGGCGGCCCTTGTGGGTGGGAAAAGGGCAGGAGGAAGCCCTGTTGCCTGAGGACAGAAGAGGAGGCCTCCGTGCCTCCCACACAGGAAGCGGGGGGCTGCCGAGAGCTTCCCCGCAGGCGGCATCCTGGCCTGGCCTTTAGCTACTTGCAGCCTGGAGTGAAGGCGCGGAGTCAAAAGAGGCCGGCCCACACGTAGCAGAGGATGGTTTCGATCCATCGACCTCTGGGTTATGGGCCCAGCACGCTTCCGCTGCGCCACTCTGCTCCCTTTGGGCTAGACTGCCCGCAATCCACTCTAGCACCTGGGCTGCACTGGCACGGCCAGGCAGAGGAGCAGGCTGCTAGGCAGCGTTTCGGAAAGGCCTTCGAGGTCTCTGTGGCGCAATGGGTCAGTGCGTTTGGCTGTTAACTGAAAGGATGGTGGTTCGAGCCCACCCGGGGACGTGGCTACGCTCGGCCTCCTGGCGCTTGCTAGCGGGCTCCCTTTTGCCACCTCCAAGCCATCCCTCTCGGCCTCGGTGAGGTCACCTTGTGGCCGGCAAGGTTCAGGGGCCGTGCCGTGCCACGGGAGCCCGTCTCCCAGCAACCGCGCCGGGGCCTCGGCCTCAGGGCTTAAGCCCCGAGCCCAAGCGCGAAAGCTCCAGCCGGGCAGGTGTCGCTCCCCTCCCGCCTCTACGCCAGCTGAGAGGGAGAAACGCACGAGCCGCGCGGGTTCTTAGCCGCCTCCCTCCTGCGGGCCTGTTTGCTGCGCAGACCTCTGGGCCTGTCTCATGCCTCCCCTGGGAAGCGTGGCCGCGCGAACTGAGCCCCAGTCGCAGCTCCTGAGGTTTCCTGTGCAGCCTTGGACTTGCATGGCTGCCATGGTTTCTCTTTGGAAGGGACTCGGTCCCGCTTGGACAGGCGACTTGCCCGTGTGACTCCAAACTCCATCTTGTGGCTGTCTTTTTCCCCCACAGCCAGAACACCAGGATTCGCCTCCCACGGCAGAAGATGCAAAAGGCCCTGGAAGGAAAGCCCTCCTGCTTTTTTACCTCGGGAGGATGTGGGCTACCAACCGAAGCTCTGAGCCAAGGACTGAAGGACCCGTCCAAGCCGTGGCCGTACTCCCGAGACTTGACCGAAGCCAGCTCTCTCTTCCATGACTGCTGCAAGCCTCAACCGAGACCGTGGCGAGTGCTGCCCGTGCTCCCACAATTCCCTCTCCCCCTTTCCATTGAGGATTCTGAAGGACCGTCAGCTGGTGATTTTTGGCTCTGACTGTGTGACGGACCGGGCCGTATCTGGGCACAGCTTAGGGCGTCCGCTCAGGGCGAATTGCTCAAATCCGGGGTTCCTTACAGCCCCCGACTGGCGACCTCTCCACACAGGCCACAAACCAGTCTCACAGAGCGCTTCAGCAGCCTGCCTGAAGCCTCCCGAGCAAAACCCCTCCGACACCCCAGCAATATCCGTGCCCCAGATGGCCCCGGGCCTCATACCCGGGTGGGGGGTCCTAGCACCCAATCCCACCTACCCCGAACAAGTTCTGTCCGGTTCCAAGAAACCAGCCACAGATCCCTGGTCAATTTACCCTCTGGACCTTACCCACAAATCACGCTGGGCCAATCCTTTAGAATCTATATCTAAAGGTTTATTATTACAAGAAAGAAAAGCCTGAGAGTAAGGTTATTAAAGTACAGTACGTTACATGCACCGAATCTCCCAGTCCTCGATGCAGGCTCTAGCAGAGATGTTGCAGCTGCTGGTTAAAAGTCCTTATTGCACATCCTACGATCAGGATGGGTTCACAGGTCTTCCGGGCTCTTCAATCCCTGCACTGCTGCCTCTGGGATGAAGTGCTGAGCTGAGAACAAAATGGCCTCGACCACATGGCCTCTTTATACTCCTTCCTGGCCTCTTCTTGTATGCAGCAGGTCACCTGGTCAGAGGCCAATCTCTACGTTTCCTGCTGGCTGCCCTCAGGTGACAAATCCCATTCTTTGGGTGTGTCCATAGCCTATTGAGAGTCATTGTTCCACAGGGCTTTGCTACTCAGCCTGTCCATAGCCATGCTTAACACATTCACAGAAATATTCAGCTTCCACACAGATCACAGATTCCTACCTACACACATAGACATTATATATTCACCTAAATAGTGTACATAAGATTAACAAACAATAAGCTCCCATTCAATACCCCACATGGCCCCCCCATACCAATTTCTGGGGCCAACACCCCCACCTAGGGGTGCAGCAGCGATCTGGCTGCTTCCCTCCAATTCAGCAACGTGACACCCCCAACCAAAATTGATGCAGGAAGTGATGCCAGTAACATCACTGAGGGCATCACAGGCCTCCCCCGTCAAAATGGTGGTGTGCCTCAGTTTCCTTCTTACACAGGACCTTCTGGCTGGAACCCTTTTTGTCCTGTAAGAAGTTCCAAAACCAGTTACAAGTGTTAACCATGAAAGAGCAACATTACAATGTCCCCTTACATACCGTCTGTCGTTTGGTACATCTCCAGACAGATTACATGGTATTTTCATAAGCTCATGCACATTGTATACCGTTACAATTCTCTGCAACAATAATACATTTGTTACAAGAATTAACATCAGTAACAAAATCAATCCTATATCAGGTGTATACTGACATTCCCCATCATGCCCCTTCTCTGGCCCCACACCATTGCAGTTTTTTCCCTTCAGGTTCAACCTGCAAATCTTCTTTGTCAAAGCAAGTCCTGCCCCTCCCCCTTGTCCTCTGGGCTCCAGGCCTGAAACCTCTGGCCAGACCAAGACAATGGGCTGGCTGGGCGTGACTCCCTGGCTCACAATGGCCCTGGAATTCTCCCCCTTCCCCCACTCAGTGGGGTAACAGCAGTAAGCTGTAGACTCCCAAGTCTCTCCTCTGTCCCTCTCCAACCTCTGTTTCCACATGGAACCAGATATCAACCTCCCTGATTGAGTATGAGTGTCCACCGTGTCCAGAGATGGGAGCATAACTGCCATCTCCTGCATCCTAGAGAGAGTGACCACACAGCTGTTCTGCTCTGCATACTTGGCTACACAGTCCTTCTCCTGAATCTGAGACACTAAGTTCCCACTCTCCTCATTCACCTGGGAACAATCCTGTCCCACACACACTGACTTCCCAGCAAGCTGGTCACCCACAGTCACTGGGTTAGCAGCCTGCTCCAGTTCTCTGGATGTTCCTGCCTCATCTGGAACAACCCTCAGTCCCTCTGAGAATTCTCCAACACCATCCACACTGGGTTTCCCTAAACCCAAGTCATTGGAGTCACTGTTAACAGACAAATTCTGTCTGTCCGGCACCAAAACAAGTGCCTCACACAAGAAGCTGCTGCCGTTTACAGGCAGAGCTTTCTCCTGAATGCCTTCTCCCAGCAAGGCCCTGTCACCTCTACAAGCACTGCCAGGACTCTCCTCCCTATGAGATTCCTTAAGCAGCCGTTCACCCTTCCCTGGCTCTGCAGTAGCATTGCCCTGCTGAGCCCCAACCAATTCCTCCTGCACTTCCCTTACTCCCTGAGTTATCTCTGGCCCCTCAGGTGGATTCACAGATAATCCCCTCTCAGGCACATAGACAGACCCACAAGAGACAGGGTCAGAGGCATCTTCACTCCCTGTGCAGCTCTCTAGATGGCTGTAAACGTCCACACCATCATTAGGCACCAGAGTTAACACGCCCTCATTCTCTCCTTGTGCCCGGGCTAAGGGGTCTCCCTGCTCCCACCGAGTAGCTCCCCCCTCTGCCAGCAACACAGCAGCATCAGGCACAATATCAGGGTCACCACTGTCTGGTCTCTGGGGTTCTGGTAAAACACTGACTGTCTCTACCTGAGTCACCTCATCCCTCTCCCCAGCAGACACAAACCTTGGGTCACCCCCTTCCTGGGCCTTAGCCATATCCAGACCCAACTCTGGGACAACCACACTGCTCTCAGCCTTCACAGGCTGTGGGGCACCTTCCGCAGACATAGGAAGAAACTCTTCCCCACACACAGCCAGACAACCAGAGACAGCTTCTCCCTTGTCCCAACACCCCTGGCTAATCTCAGGCATATAGCTAGCCACTGGGACAGCTTCCTTTACTGCCCCACTGCTACTTCCACCAGCCAAATTGCCAGCTTGCACACACTGTGCTTCTTCACACAAATCACTTTCAGCTTGTGCAGGTTCAATTCCGCAAACCTCACCAGCCACCAACTCCTCAACTAAAACTTCACTCTGGCCAGCCACTCCAGGCTGCCCCAGAGAAACATTTCCCTGACTTCTGGGCTCTTCCTGCCCTGGTTCTGATTCCAGCCTCACCTCTGAGGCATCAGACGGGCCCTCACCCACAGGCTCACTGCCCCCCTGCACAGACACACAGGCATCTGCCACAGGCACACATGTAGAGACACTTTCCCCTTGGTTACAGGGAGACTGACCAGCTCCAGGAAACTTTTCATACCCACATGCACCCCCTTCCCAAACCTCCCTGCTAGCTACAGGTA
Organism: Pelodiscus sinensis; assembly: GCF_049634645.1. NCBI lineage: Eukaryota > Metazoa > Chordata > Testudines > Trionychidae > Pelodiscus > Pelodiscus sinensis. The sequence goes on from NC_134735.1 coordinate 18,609,085, forward strand.
ACACAAAAGGTTTGCATTTACACATGCTTTGGGGTTGGGTTTTCACATCAGCTGGGCAAAATACGTCTGCCATATCATAAGCACACCGCATACCCACAGAGTTACACATCGAACCCTCTTGTTCTTTTAGTCTCTTAAGCTGGAGGTCAAGTCTAGCATTTTCCTCCCTGGCTAGGGCCATCTTCTTTGCATGCTCTGCCATTCTCTCTGCATGTTCTGCTTTTCTCATCTCAAGTTCCAGATCCATCTCCTGCTTTCTCTTAGCAATTTCTTCATCTGCCTTCCGCCTTCTTTCAGCAGCCTCCTTGGCTTGCTTCTGCTCCATTTCATCCACATCTCTGGTTAATAACAGCACTACCAGATCTAGTTTAGAGGCCCTTTTCCTAAAGGCAATGCCTCTCCCCAAGCACAAATCCTTCAGAGTACTTTTGCTCAGACTCTCATATAATTCCGGGTTCATTGCAGCGGCTCTTTAATCAACCAAACTCTCAACACCAAAAATCAAATTTAGACAGCGTGGGGTCCAGATCCCAAAGCTCAATTGACCAAGATCTGTGGATCCTGCCGACTACGCCACTGTGACGGACCGGGCCGTATATGGCCACAGCTTAGGGCGTCCGCTCAGGGCGAATTGCTCAAATCCGGGGTTCCTTACAGCCCCCGACTGGCGACCTCTCCACACAGGCCACAAACCAGTCTCACAGAGCGCTTCAGCAGCCTGCCTGAAGCCTCCCGAGCAAAACCCCTCCGACACCCCAGCAATATCCGTGCCCCAGATGGCCCCGGGCCTCATACACGGGTGGGGGGTCCTAGCACCCAATCCCACCTACCCCGAACAAGTTCCGTCCGGTTCCAAGAAACCAGCCACAGATCCCTGGTCAATTTACCCTCTGGACCTTACCCACAAATCACGCTGGGCCAATCCTTTAGAATCTATATCTAAAGGTTTATTATTACAAGAAAGAAAAGCCTGAGAGTAAGGTTATTAAAGTACAGTACGTTACATGCACCGAATCTCCCAGTCCTCGATGCAGGCTCTAGCAGAGATGTTGCAGCTGCTGGTTAAAAGTCCTTATTGCACATCCTACGATCAGGATGGGTTCACAGGTCTTCCGGGCTCTTCAATCCCTGCAGTGCTGCCTCTGGGATGAAGTGCTGAGCTGAGAACAAAATGGCCTCGACCACATGGCCTCTTTATACTCCTTCCTGGCCTCTTCTTGTATGCAGCAAGTCACCTGGTCAGAGGCCAATCTCTATGTTTCCTGCTGGCTGCCCTCAGGTGACAAATCCCATTCTTTGGGTGTGTCCATAGCCTATTGAGAGTCATTGTTCCACAGGGCTTTGCTACTCAGCCTGTCCATAGCCATGCTTAACACATTCACAGAAATATTCAGCTTCCACACAGATCACAGATTCCTACCTACACACATAGACATTATATACTCACCTAAATAGTGTACATAAGATTAACAAACAATAAGCTCCCATTCAATACCCCACATGGCCCCCCCATACCAATTTCTGGGGCCAACACCCCCACCTAGGGGTGTAGCAGCGATCTGGCTGCTTCCCTCCAATTCAGCAACGTGACAGACTGTAAGGGATGAATTGAGCCGGGAACGTAGCTGGTCCTCTTGGGCTGGGCAGAAGCTTTTGATGGGATGAGATGGGTTTTGGTCAGCCGGCGTGTGCCTAAAGAGCGTGGGTGGTGGCGATGCGGGAGAAGCGGCGCGTCGGAGGGAATTGCTCGCGTGTCCTGTTGTTGAGCAGTATGGCGAAGGCAGAAGTTCTCTTTGTGAGGGGTTTGGCGTGCCTCGGAGTAGTAGAGCAAGGCCAGTGTTGATGCTGTGGCAGCTCTTTGTCTAGGCGTTTTGTCTAGGCCTGAATGAAGGCTCTGGGTAGCGTGGTCCAGAAGTGCTTTGTTCCACGAGCGTCTGGAGAGCCTCCCTGGCGCGCTCCCTGAGCGGGTCCCGGCGGCCCTTGTGGGTGGGAAAAGGGCAGGAGGAAGCCCTGTTGCCTGAGGACAGAAGAGGAGGCCTCCGTGCCTCCCACACAGGAAGCGGGGGGCTGCCGAGAGCTTCCCCGCAGGCGGCATCCTGGCCTGGCCTTTAGCTACTTGCAGCCTGGAGTGAAGGCGCGGAGTCAAAAGAGGCCGGCCCACACGTAGCAGAGGATGGTTTCCATCCATCGACCTCTAGGTTATAGGCCCAGCACGCTTCCGCTGCGCCACTCTGCTCCCTTGGGGCTAGACTGCCCGCAATCCACTCTAGCACCTGGGCTGCACTGGCATGGCCAGGCAGAGGAGCAGGCTGCTAGGCAGCGTTTCAGAAAGCCCTTCGAGGTCTCTGTGGCGCAATGGGTCAGCGCGTTCAGCTGTTAACTGAAAGGATGGTGGTTCGAGACCACCCGGGGACGTGGCTACGCTGGGCCTCCTGGCGCTTGCTAGCGGGCTCCCTTTTGCCACCTCCAAGCCATCCCTCTCGGCCTCGGTGAGGTCACCTTGTGGCCGGCAAGGTTCAGGGGCCGTGCCGTGCCACAGGAGCCCGTCTCCCAGCAACCGCGCCGGGGCCTCGGCCTCGGGGCTTAAGCCCCGAGCCCAAGCGCGAAAGCTCCAGCCGGGCAGGTGTCGTTCCCCTCCCGCCTCTACGCCAGCTGAGAGGGAGAAACGCACGAGCCGCGCGGGTTCTTAGCCGCCTCCCTCCTGCGGGCCTGTTTGCTGCGCAGACCTCTGGGCCTGTCTCATGCCTCCCCTGGGAAGCGTGGCCGCGCGAACTGAGCCCCAGTCGCAGCTCCTGAGGTTTCCTGTGCAGCCTTGGACTTGCATGGCTGCCATGGTTTCTCTTTGGAAGGGACTCGGTCCCGCTTGGACAGGCGACTCGCCCGTGTGACTCCAAACGCCATCTTGTGGCTGTCTTTTTCCCCCACAGCCAGAACACCAGGATTCGCCTGCTCCTGGGTGGCCTGTGTCCCTTTCGGGCCATGGCGGCCGCTATGCGCCCGTAGACGGCCACGTTCCTCCTCCTAGTACAGAGATCATGGACGCTGGGGCCCTGCCCCCAAACCTCAATGAGGTCCATGACCTCCACACTAGACCAGGAGGGTGCGCGCCATCTACGGCCCCTGGCTGGCCCCTGGGTGCTGGGGGACTGGGCGGGGGGACGGCTCGCTGGCACTGGCTGCCTGGCTCATCCTGCAGCCCCTGGTTCGGGGCAGAGACTGCTGGCAGGGCTGGCTCTGGCAAGTGCCGTCTGGCCAGAGTCTACCCCTTTAAGGGCCCCAGGGTTGGGGAGAGGAGAGGAGTTTTCCTGCTTTGGCCCAGAGCAGCCACCAGGGGAACCTGGGGAGGGCTGGCCTCCAGCTACTTCGAATTAAGTGGCTACACAGCCCTTAATTCCAACTACTGAATTCGAATTTGGCGTTACTCCTGGTAGAATGAGGTTTACCTAGTTCGAATTAAGTCCAAACTAGCGGTTTGTATGTGTAGCACCTATGAAAGTTACTTCCAACTAACGGCTGTTAGTTCGAATTAACTTTGTAGTGTAGACATACCCATAGTTCCTATACAACTAGCAGCTAATGGGTAGTCTCCAGTAGTTTAAATCTTGGGGCATTTGGAAAAGGAGGGGGAGCTACATGTGTGCGGGGTGTATTGTTGCCCTCTGCTGGATGGACTGTAAATGCTTTATGTATGTATCATATGCCCTATAGTGCTAACAGTTAATGGAGATTCTCCTCTAGCTCACACCTGGCATTTTCTAAAGTAATATATGTGTGTGTATGTGCGAGAAAGAGCAAGAGCCTGGGGGCTCCCTCATGTCTCCTCCCCATCCTGATCTGCTTGGCTTAAGTGCAGGAAAGAAGAAGTAGTGAGCTTTGTGTATTTGACATCAGGTGGAAGCAGGGGAATGGAGCAGTAGTGGGAACAAGAGCACTTGGCTTCTTTTCCTGCAGACCGAGAGGGGTGGGGACTGGCTTGAGCTATATAAATCAGATGCCGCTCCATGCCTCAGTTTCCCCCTTCATACAATGCAGATGACACAGAGAATGTTTGTAAAGTGCCTTGTTGTTAGCCCATGGGGCAGAGGGGGAAACTCGGTCTCAGAAGCAGACTGGGGGGGAGGTAAAAGCCTACCTAGGCAGCGCTGGTTCCATTACGTCACGCTGCCAGACCGGTCTGAGTGGGTCCCTCTCTTGGCTGCTCCTCCCCCCAGGAGGAGTGGGTTCCTCTCCATCGGCTGCAGGAACCAGCATTTCAAGGTCTTTGCCAATGGGCAGCCGTTCTGCAATTCAGCTCTGCCGTGGCTTCCAGCAGATCGATACACTGGAGATCGATGGTGCCGTGGTCGGGTCCTGTGCCCAGTTGTGAGCCCGACCGGTGCCGCTGCCCAGACGGAGATGAGTGGCACATACATGACACGCCCCTACGGCCGCCCTCGCAGACCCAATAAACCTCTCCCTTTCGCAGAACGACTCTGCTCCTGCGTGGTTCTGGGGCTACTTGTGTGTGTGTCCTAGACCCCCTTTCTGCTCAGCGCAGATAGAGACTCCTCTGCAGGTAGAGCTGAGTGCGACGCCTGCACTGGGATGGCGTATTGGGATAATGTACTGACAGCTCCTCTGCGCCACCCCTCCTCTTCCTGCCGCTGCAACATCAAATTAACCTTCCTGGTCTGCCCCCGTCCTCCCTCCGGTACCAGGAGACCCCACGCATGATGGGAGGGGCTGCAAACTGGGGAGCAGGCTACTGCAGGGCTGAGGGCAGCAAACCAGCCCCCAGAGCCCTGCAGGGCCTGGCCACGGGGAAGGGGAACTGATGTGAGCAGCATTTAGAGCTGGGGGGGGCTGTGGGGAGGAGGACAACGGAGCCACGAGCAGGACAGGGGCTTCATTAGCAAGTTCGGTATGCATACATTTCCCCCCTAGTTCAAACTAGCGGGGTAGTGTAGAAATACATACCCAGGGGGACTAGAGCCTCCAGGCCTGGCCCCCGTTGAGAGAGAAGCTCAGAGATTGGAGCTGGGGCAGCCAAGAGCCCCCCACTGCTTTGTGGGGTGCAGAACAATGACTGCTCCCGAGGGGGGAAAGGAAGGTGCCTGCACTGCAGGGCCTCCCTGGAGAGACAGTATCGGTCCCTGGCAGACAAAGGTGGAACCAGTTCCAGGGCCTGGCCAGGAAAGAGCCCAAGTCCTGGGAGAAATCAGGCTCCATGCTCAGCTGTGAGTCCGAGTCCCATAGACAAAAGCGCCCCAGGGCAGTGGTGGATTCTCCACATGTCAATGGGTCTAGTGCAGGCCAGAGGCCTTGCTGGGATGCGCTAGGGCAAAGCCCAGGGCTGGGGCCGGACGGGAGCCCGTGAGAGGCAGCGGGGCGAGTGGGAGGCTCTAACTCTTGCTCCTGGCCAGGAAGTCCAGTGCTGGGTGACACCAAGGCCACGTCTGCACTGCAGGCATTTTGCTCAAGAACAGCTGTTCTTGTGCAAAAACTTGTGGCGCGTCTACACTGCACGTGAATTCTTGTGCAAGTAAATTTGCAGTAAAGCATCAGAAAAGAGGGCTTCTTGCACAGGAGTTATTCCTCTCCCCACGAGGAATAAGCCCCTTTTGTGCAAGAGCTGTTGTGCAAGAAGGCAGCGTGGACGGGCACCAGGGGCTTCTTGAGCAAGACACTTTTATGGCTAAAATGGTCATCAGAGCTTTCTTGCACAAGAAAGCGTTCACAATGCCATGGACACTCTTGTGCAAAAGCACATGGCAGGGTGGAGGTGCTCTTGCACGAGACCTTTTGCGCAAGAACTCCGGTGTGAAACAGTTCTTGTGCAAGAAGCCTGCAGTGTAGGGCAGGGAGCAGCCTATGGGGCTACTGGAGCTGCTGGCTGCAGGATGCCCAGTCAGGGAGTGGGGGGGACCCCTAGGAATGGCTCCAACTTCCCAGAGGGGTGGCCAGAGGCAGGACATTTGCCTGGCAGGGTGAGGTGGGGGGGGCAGTGACCTCACAGGGGCTTTGGGCAGCCCTCAGCAGATCAGGCAAAGGGCAGGTGGGGAGGTGGTGACCTCACAGAGGAACCCACATCTCAGGCTGATAAAGGGGGGGGCGGGCCCAGGGGACTTTGGAGACCCCCGGTTGCTTTAGCTCTGGTGCGTCTCCTGCTCACAGTTGCTTTGTCCTCTGTGAGTTCCACATCCGGACAGCGTTTTGCAGAAGGTAAGAGCCCCCAGGGGTTTGGATCCCGCCCGGGGCCGGCTGGGTTCCAGGCAGGCCCAGCCCTCGGTCAAGGGCCAGAAGTGCCTGTGCAAGACCGAGCCGATAAGCAAGGGGCCATTTGGGGGCTGGGGGCAGTCGCTCTGGGGAGCTGGAACCCCTGGATTTCGCTCTGCAGGCTGCGCCCCAAGCTCCCCTTTGCTCCCCTCATTTGCAGCATGGCCAAACACATCAGGCTGTGGTTCCGGAAAGCCCTGAAGATGGCCCCAGGGCCGGTGGGAAGCAGCTCCTCCGTCCCCGCGGGCGGGGAAGCTGAATCCCACCAGCTCGGGGCGACTCGCCCACCGGCCAGGCCCCTCCGGACCTGGCTCCAGAGGCGGCTGGGAAGGCGGGACCCAGCCCAGCGGGGCAGCCGGGTAGGGTGGCTCTGGGGCCTCCTCTGTGGAGAGAAACACCTGCCCCAGGAGCCCAGCCCCCATTACCACCAGGGGGCATCGCCCTGCCCGGCCCCCGGGGACCTGCCAGTCTCCGGGAGCCCCCAGCCTCTCCGCACCAGCCCCTGCAGCTGTGGGTCCAGCTCAGTGAGCAGCAGCGCCTGGGCCTCCAGCTGCAGCCGGGCCACCTCCTGCAGCCGCTCAGACCCAGGTGAGGGGCCGTGAACATGCTGGGCCCAGGGGCTCACCCAGTACACGGGGGGGCAGCCCCAGTGTCTGCCCCGCAGCCAGGGCAATGGATGGGGGCGGGAGCTGCTGCTTGGCTCTCTTGTTCCTGGCGGGGGCTCTGCTGAGGGCGTTGGCAGATGTGAGGGTGGAAGGGGGATGGGTCCCTGCGAGGGGCGTGTGGGGCCCAAGCTGCCCTGGGTCCCTGACATGGGGGCGCGTGACCCCTGCTGGCCGCTGGAGTCACCCTGGTCCCTTCCCTCCCGCACAGAGCCCCCCTGCGCCTCGGCGGAGCTCTGCCAGGAGCGGATGGACTCCCGGGTGGAGGAAGGGGCCATCTATGATATTGAAGAGCAGCTCCACACCCGGGACACGGTAGGAACCTTCTCCACACGGGGGGGACCCGAGATTGTCCGGCCCCTTCCCAGCACGTCCCCCCCTCCGGGAGGGGCTTGTCCCTGGGGATCCCCCGGGGCCCCTTTTCCTGCATGACCTGGGCCCCCCAAGCTGAGGTCTCTTGTCATGCACCAGCTGGGCCCCCACAAGCCTGAGGCAGCAGTTGGGGGGGGAGTGTGGGTGCTTGGACAACCGGCAGCTCCCACCTCCACTCCTGGGAGGCCTGAGCCCTGCAGCTGTCCGTGGGGGGCAGGCAGGCCCCAGGCTCACAGACTCTCTCTGGGGTGCAGAGCCCAGCCGCCCTGCAGCGGTTCCTCCTGGCCGTCCCCCCCGCCTGCCTCGCCGCCCTCCAAAGGGGCGAGGACACCCTGGCGCCGCGCTGCTGCAAGGACACCATGATGGCCAGGATCGTGGTGAGCGAGTCGCGGCGGCCGGGAGGAGGGGAGGGGATACCTGGGGTGGACAGGGGTCTGCCTGGGCCATGGCGGCGGGTGGGGGTGCTGGAAATGGGATGGGTGGGGCCAGGAGTGCTGGAGGGGGAGGGGGAGGTGGACATGGGGAGGGTGGGTGGGGATGCTGGAGGAGGGAGGGACACAGAAATGGGGCAGGTCTGGGGTGCTGGACAGGGAGGGGGATTCGGAACAGGGAGGGGTCTCCCCGGGCCATGGGGGGGGGGAGCTGGAAGGTTAGCAGAGCGGGCTGCTGAGGATGCGCCTGGGGAGCAGGGATGAGGAGGTTCAGAGGCTGGTCACCAGGGCAGTGAGGGGCAGGAGACGGCCTGGGGACAAGGATTGAGCTGGTCCCGGTTTGGGAGGGGGGTGCTGGGAGGGGCCCTGTGCCGGGCAGGGGGGCTACAGGCCAGCGGGAGGCAGTGGGGTTGGATCCTGCTGGGTGGGGGCGCTGGCCGTGTGAGCGTCTCTTGGGGGCCCCAGCCTCACACGCCCCTTTGTCTCCTTGGGTCTCACAGGAGATCATGGAGGACTCCCCCACCCCACTGGTCTTGGCCGACTGCCTCAACGCCGCCTGCAGCCTCAGGTACCGACCCCCCCCCCGCCGACTCCCCCTCAGAGCAGATCCCCTGACCAGGGAGTGGGAAAGTCTCTGTCTCCTGGGCTATGTCTAGACTGCAAGCCTCTTTCGAAAGAGAGCACCCAGTGAGTCTGGATGCTCTCTTTCGAAGAAGCCCTAGTTCCATTCAAGAACGCCTTCGTTCGAAAGAAGCACTTTCCAAAGAAGGCGTTCTTCCTCGTGAAATGAGGTTTACCGCCGTGGAAAGAAAAGCCGCGTTCTTTCGATTTAATTTCGAAAGAACGCGACTGCAGTCTAGACGCAGGTGATGTTTTTTCGGAAAAAGGCTACTTTTCCCGAAAAACCCCCTGAGTCTGGACACAGCCCTGCTGCTGAATGAACAGTCTCTGCCCCTCTCTCCTGCCAGCACCTTGCAGCCTCCCCTACAGGCCCAGCTCCTGAGCCCCCTGCTGAGGGCGGCCGTGGGACAGACTGTGTCTGGGGACTGGCAGCAGGAGCCCATCCACACACAGGTACGTCCCTCCGGGCCCTGCTCCCGGGCTGGGCTGGAGCTCCAGAGAGGAGTGGGGGTGGGGGCAGAGGGAGAGAAGAAGCTGCAGGTTTGGATCCTTCCCTCCAGGTTTCCCGTTGCTCTCCCTGGGGGCCCGTCCCTTCCATGCCCAGCCTGGGCTCCTCCCTGCTCTGCGAGGCGGCTCAGACCCTGCTCAAGGCTGCACCCCGGGGCCAGCGGGTGGCCTGGATTCCCCAACCCCCCTCTGACCCAGGGCTCCCCCTTGTCTTGCAGCAGTTCATCCGGGCCCTTCCCGTCGACCTCCAGGCCCTACTGGCAAGCCTCCTCGCCGAGTCCCCAGACACCGCCAGGCTGCAGCTGATCATGGAGGTGAGCCCCGTGGGGGGGACGGGGCCATTGGCCCTGCTTCCTCGGGGGGCCGAGAGAGGAGCTGTGTCAGTGGCTGGGGGTGGGGGGGGGGCACAGTCTGAGAGGAGCCCCAGGCTCTGCCCAGAACCGGCGCCTCCCTACGGGTCCTGACCTGCCTCTTTCCCCCCCAGCACCTGAGCCCGTGGCTGGAGTCCCGCCTGCCCCAGGAGCGAGCCAGGGCCCTTGGCAGCACCACGGCCCTGCTGGGAGTCGCCACCACCCTCCCGGGGTTTGAGGTAAGTGACCTCGGAGCCGGGGGGTCTGGGGCTGCAGGGCGCAGGGCTGGGAGCGTCCCCGGGAGGCAGAGCTGGGAATGGGCCGGGAATGGGCCGCGTTCTCCTTTCCCCGGGGAGGGGCGACCCTGGGCCTTTCCGGGGGGCACCTGGGCCCCAGACTGGGGAGTGGCCGTCAGTGGATCCCCTTGTTCCACCCCCGGAGTGACCCTTCAGTCGGGGCCATTGCTCAGGGTTGTCTCCTCGCAAGGCCGGCCCCGCCCCGCCCCGCCCCGCCCCGGGAGGTGTCTCTGTCCGTCCCCGAGCTCAGAACCGCCTCGGCGGCCGTTAGCATGGGACGTGCAGCCCCAGGATGCTGAGGGACCCCCCCTCTTCTCTCCCCTCAGAACTCCGCCGACTGGCCGAGGATGGGTCACCACGTGGCCCAGCTGGGCCTTTTTATTTCGGACCCATCCGAAGACGTCAGCCGGCTGGCCCGGAAGGGGGTGCACAGCCTGTACCGACTCCTCCTGCACCACAGGGGTAAGGAACCCAGCCGGGACCTGGGCCCCAGGGACACCCTGAGGGTGCCGGCGGCGGGGGGAGGGGACCCAGCCCTTTTCCCCCAGACTGGCCCAAGGGGGGATGCGTCCCTCTGTGTTCCCCTTCTGCCCCCTGTGCCCCTCCATTTGCCCAGGGATGCCTGCAGGGACCCGTGGGAGGGGAAGGGCTCAGACCTGCCAGCAGAATCACCCTGGTTTGTCTCTTGCAGGCCTCAACATCCACCAGGCAGAGGACCTGTGGTGCAGGCACTACTATAAGGAGAGATGGGTCCTGGCGCACAGCAACACCGTGCGGGTGGGAGAGGTAAGGACGCGCTGCCAGGGCAGGGCAGGGCTCGGGGGTGGGGCTGGCTGGGGCCCTCGTGCGGGTAGGACGCGGGGTGGGAGCGGGGAGTCGCTGATCGAATGGTCGATGCATTTTCCCTCGACTATTCGAGCCGTGGACAGGGCGGCGCTGCCCCTTTGTGACGCTGTCCCGGCGTTTCAAAGGGGCGGCGCTTCCTAGGGGCAGCGCCGCACCTTGCCCCGGATCTCCCGTAGAAGGGGAAGCAGGGCGGGGGGGGGGGCAACACTTTTTGATGGAGGTCGCTCCAAGATGTTGGCCAGTGGCCTAGGGCTGCTCTGTTGTGCGGAGGGGGGTGAGGTCTGGGAGGGTCTTGGGGGCAGGAGGAAGGTGTGACCTGGGGCAGGGGTTAGGGTGCAGGGTGAGGAGAGCGTCTGGGTGCAGGGTCTGGAAGGGAGTTTGCAGAAGGAGGAAGCTGTTTTAGCCCCAGGAGTTGGGGCCGGGCTCTGGGCCGTCAGCTGAAACCTCCCGTGCTCTTGATTTCAGGTCTTTGGGCAGCTCTTCACGCCAGAGCAGGAGAACTGCTTTTTAGACAAGGCTCTGCTCGCTGCCCGCTCCCCCCTGAGGCGCCCCAGCCAGGCCGGGCTGGTCCTGGCCCACGCCCTGCATGGGCAGGCCCATCAGCTCCTGGGATACATGGTGAGCAGCCGGAGCAGATGCAGGAGAGCGGGGCAGGGCCAGGGTCTCCTTCCCATCCCCTCAGGGAGTCCCCCGCCCCTTTCCTCATGCTGCCCCCACCCCACGTCCCTGCTGGGTGGGTCAGAAGCTCACCCTGCGGGCCTGACGGGGGGTGACCAGAGAGCAGAACAAGTCTCAGCGCAGGGGGGAGGAGGGTGGAAATGCTGGGGGGGCCCAGTACCCCTGAGTCCCCAGGGATGAATGTGACGGATTCTGCTTCCCTTGCAGCAGGAAGACAGCCAGTGAGGGAGCTGAGGAGCCAGCAGCTGCGTCCCCCTCTCCCCAACCCTCCTAATTGTATAGAACTGGATTTAAACTCTGATTAAACAACATTTGAAAAAACATTTGTCAATAATTTTTAATGGGGGGGCATTTTGGTAACTGATCAAGGGCCACATTTCTACCGAGGGGTTTGGGGTCTGGGACGGGGTGGTTGGGTGCAGAAGGGAGTTTAGGGTAGGATCCTGGGTGCAGGGAGGGGGTGGAAGCCTGCCCTGGCTGGGGGGCAGAGCTGGAGGAGAGTTAGTTAGTTTCTGTCTGGGAGCATGGAGGAAGCAGCCTCAGCTACAGGCTGGGGGGTTTAGAAGCCGAGACCCCCTTCCCTATATCAAGGGGGGCTGAGGCATCCTAGACCTGCCCTGTAGCCTGATGACATCTGTGCTGTGCTGTATCCTGAAGAAGCAATAAACCACCTCTATTCTACCGGCTGGTGGAGTCTGTTCGTGCCATTACGGGGGTGCAGGAGGCGGGGGACCCCAACGCGCCGTCACAGGGTGCCAGAGAGGAGTCTGGCCTGGGGGAGGGGTATCGGGGGGGGGTGCAGGGTAAGGGAGGGAGCTGTGACCTGGGGAAAGGGGGACGCAGGTTCAGGTGGTCGCCTGGGACAGGCAGTGGGGGAGGGGATGTGGGTGCCGGGCTGGGGGGCACTTACCTAGGTAGCTGCATATGGGGGAGCCCAACTGTCACCTGAGGGGATGGAGGAGCCCGACTGTCACCTGAGGGGATGGGGGAACTCAATTTTCAACTGTGGGGAATGGAGGAAACAATGTGGAGGGGAGGGAGCGAGATGGGGGGCGTGAATTGTTCCCGGAGGGGAGATCTCCCTGGCTGGGGGGGAAGGGACATTTCCAGCAAAGCCCCTCACATAAGAGGGGGACAGATGGGGAGGAGGGAGAGGATGGGGATGGGCAGAGAGCTGGGCAGGTAGAAATGGGGAGGAGAAGGAGGAGGGAAGGGGGAGGAGATGGAGGAGAACAGGGGATGGGAACAGCGGAGGGTGGGGGTGAGGAGCAGGACAGAAGTAGGGCAGTGGTGAGGATGGCTGGGCGATGAGAGCCCAGTCAGGGCCCAGGGGAGCTGCCCTTTCTGTGCCCGGGTGTCTGGGGGTCTCCCCCACACGCACATATCCCTGCTCCTCAGAGACTCTTTACAGTTTTTTTTCCATCTCCCACTTTTGGGGGCAGGGACGTGCTGTCAGGAAGGGGCGATACCTCAAGTCACATCGGAAACACAGAGACACCCCCCCCACCACCACGTGACAGAGGCCAGGGCCAGCTTTAGGGAGCCCTACAGCAGAAACCTCTTCCCTCTCCCCCAACCCAGCTTCAGAGGAGGTGACCTCCCCTCCCCCTGAGGCTGCAGGGCACATCCCAGAGCAGCGGCTCTCAAGCTTTTTGGCCCCAAACCACCTGGCTCAACATAAACCTTTGCGTTCTAACCATTTTGAGTTGCACCCAGTGTTTCTGGGCAGGGCTATCAACAAAAGGATTAGTAAGAATGATGGAATATGGAGGAAATAAATAACATAAGGCAAGAGAAAAGTGACGACTTTACAATTGAGCGTGTAGCTCTCTATTTTACTGACATCTTTCTGGGCATGTTACCGTGCATGCGATGCCACCTCAGTGCCATACAGCTGGTAAGTTCTCATTTCTTTTATCATGTCAGCATTCATTGAGAACTGTTTTTAAACTATTTAACAATTAAACAAAAGGGCAGAATGTCTGTTATGGACCATTGCCGTAGAGAGAAAGGAAACCGGCCTTACTGCTACTTTAACTGCAGTAGTCGACAAGAAATGTTCCAAGTGCTTGTGATGCTCCTTTTACAATCTGGATAAAACCTCTTCCCAGACGTTTGAAGTCCAGCACAAGACACGATTCTCATGGGCACAGCGCCTTCGGGATCACGGCTCGTCTCACGGCAAACAGCTGCTGCGGGTGGCTGACCGGCCTTCGCTAAGGAGCGAGCAACACGGACCGAGCTGTGTGACTGGCCAGCACTGGGCTACTGAAACCAACTGAGCTGCCAGTCAGCAGACCTCGGCGTGGCTCTTTTCAAACTGTGCCCGGCCACGTTTTAACTGGATTGACGTACCCCACTGTGCTCCTCTAGGCGCTATAAGCAGCTCAGCTTCTGACATGGCCACGTGGCGCTGTTTGACAGGTACAATGTTTGACACTTTGTTCAGAGGAGATCACACACGTGAAGATATTTTAAATACAGACAAAATCTCTTCTGTTTAATTTGGTGCCCCAGGAAGCCTGGCTCCCAAGGCGACGTCTAATTCGCCTGTATGGTTGAGCTGGCCCTGCTAGCACAACACTTTGTACCCAGCCCAGCCCGGCTCTGTCGCTGTGGGGAACACGGGCTGCCGGGGGCTGCTCTGAGGTACGATGGTCACCGTGGGGTGTCAGCGCAGCACGGCCAGGGCCTGGCACGTGTGAGAAACAGATTGTGAACTTCCTTTCCCTTGCCGAGATGGCTCTTTGTGGTGTCCCTGTACCCACAGGGCGGTCACTTGTTTCCTTTCACCTCCCCCTCTTTCCTCTATTTTTTAATTAATTGCTGTTTAATAAATTGTGTTTGCCCTGAGCTCTATGTAACGAGCTGTGGTCGGGAAGCATCCGGAGCACAGAGACCACCCCAAGCTGGGGACTCCCTGCCCCTGTGCTAAGTGCCCAGGACAAGACTGGGGGGTCGCGCCTCCAGGGATCCTGGCCCAGCCTTGCTGGGGTTACGAGGGCCTTTCCCCCGCTTACACTGGGAGCAGGGTCAGCCACAGCCCTTGCTGTCCACACAGAGAGTGAAAAGCACCGGAGCCACCTCCCCGGAGCCCGGCTCCTGTGGAAACAAACAAGCGTCTCTGCTCGGGCGACTCCAGCAGGACGGGGAGCTGGGCTGACTCCGCTCACCCCCATCCAGGGACAGGCGGGGGTGAGTCCTTGTGTGGGGGTCGTACCCGCAAAGTTTGCCTTCCAATTGCCGCCCAGGAAAACCAGGGCCCCCCGGCCACCACTGGCCATCCTCCCCCCGTGCCCTTTCAATGCCGATCCCCCGCCCTCAGCTACGATGGCTGCCACCATTGTCCCCCTCCCCTCAGGGAAATGGTGCCCACTGGGGGGAGGGGAATATGGGGGGAGAGCGGGGATAAAGGGAGAAGGTGCTGAGGGGGGAAGGGAAGAGGGGACAATGGAAACTCCCCCCACCTGGCTGGGGGGCACCAGCGTTCCCCGTTCATGAGTGTGTCAGTGTGTATCTGCCCCATGGCCATGGGGGGTGTCGCCTGCCCCTTGTTCCCCCCCCCCACCGGACAGAGTTGCCCCAGCTCAGCTGGAGTTTTGGAGGGAAAACAAATCCCCACACCCCATCCGCTGACCCTGACTCGGTGAGGGGGGACCCGTTCCCATCCCCCCTCTCGCCACCCCCTTCCAACAATGTCTGTGGCCCCCGCTGGACCTTCCTCCATCTCCCCCCAAACCTCCGCCCTGCTGCCCCTTCCCATGTCCCCTCAAATCTCCGTCCTTTCTGCCCCATCCTGTCTGCTCTCAAACCCCTTCCCCCCTCTCTCAGCACTGTCCTCGGCTCATCTCCCTCCCAGCCCTTATTGCCCTGCAGCTCCCGTCCCATTTCTCTCAACCCCCTCTTCTGCCCTATGGCGACCTCTGCTGGCAACACTCAGGAGTCCTGCCTGCCAGGCCCTCGACTCTAACCACTAGTCCCCACTCGCCTCCCAGAGCCAGGATCAGAATCAAACCTTCCTGGCCCCCAGCTTTCTCCTGCTCTCTAGCCAGCGGCAGCACAAACACAGCCCGTGTCCCATCCCTTGCTAGGGACCTGGCCACTCACCCACTGGCCACTTGGGGGCAGGGTATCTGAGGGGCATGAGTAAGTCCCTGGGTCTCTCCTCATTGGTAACCTACTGGGGGCACAGGATCGAATTTATCTTGTTTCCGTTTCCTTTTGAACTTGGTTGATTCAATTCACACACAGAGAAAACACGCTTAGCTCCAGGCATTAAGCCATCATCACCGCTGAACTATGGCATAAGAGGCAGCAAACCCAGGTGCCCCCCATTGCGTCCTCTCCATGCATGGCACCAGGGCCCATGTCACATGGCGGCAGGTTTGCAGGCTAGGAGGGGAGGCTTGTGGGGGGCCCAGCTGCTGCATGACAAGAGCCCCCAGTTTGGGGGCCCCATGTCATGCAGGAGAAGGAGCCTCAGGGGGATCCCCAGGGACAAGCCCCTTCCAGGGGGGGGGACGTGCTGGGAAGGGGCCGGACACACTCGGGTCCCCCCCGTGTGGAGAAGGTTCCTACCGTGTCCCGGGTGTGGAGCTGCTCTTCGATGTCATAAAAGGCGACTTCCTCCACCCGGGAGTCCACCAGCTCCCAGCAGCTCTCCGCTGAGGCGCAGGGGGACTCTGTGCGGGAGGGAAGGGACCAGGGTGACTCCAGCGGCCAGCAGGGGTCACGCGCCCCCCATGTCAGGGACCCAGGGCAGGTTGGGCCCCACACGCCCCTCGCAGGGACCCATCCCCCTTCCACCCTCACATCTTTCAACGCTCTCAGGAGAGCCCCCACCAGGAACAAGAGAGCCAAGCAGCAGCCCCCCGCCCCCATCCATTGCCCTGGCTGAGTCTCACAGCCTGCAGGAGCCTTATTGGATGATTAAAATGCTTCTTCTTCCCACAACCTCCAAACAGCCACTCAGAGCCAAAGAGCCACCGGGACTTGTCACCAGCAGGGCCGAGAAGACAGAGGGGACCTGTCACACAAAGGAACCAGCTCCCTTGATGTCACTCCTGCTGCTTGACTACCCTGATAGTTAGGAACTTTTTCCTAATGTCCAACCTAAACCTCTCTTGCTGCAGTTTAAGCCCATTGCTTCTTGTCCTATCCCCAGAGGCCAAGATGAACAAGTTTTCTCCCGCCTCCTTATGACACCCTTTTAGATACCTGAAAACAGCTATCATGTCCCCCCTCAATCTTCTCTGTTTTCTAACCTAAACAAACCCAGCTCTTTCAGCTTTCCTTCATATGTCATGTTCTCTAGACCTTTAATCATGCTTCTTGCTCTTCTCTGGACCCTCTCCATTTTCTCCACATCTTTCTTCAAATGTGGTTCCCAGAACTGGACACGATACTCCAACTGAAGACTAACCAGCGCAGACTAGAGCGGAAGAATTACTTCTCGTGTCTTGCTCACAATACACCTGTTCCCAGAATAATGTTTGCTTTTTTTGCAACAGCATCACACTGCTGACTCATATTCAGCTTGTGGTCCACTATAATCCATAAATCCCTTTCTGCCGTACTCCTTCCTAGACAGTCGCTCCCCATTCTGTATGTGTGAAACTGATTGTTATGCACCTACCTTATAGTAGACCTTTCGTAAGTGGAGCACTTTGCATTTGTCATCCTGTTTACCTTAGACCATTTCTCCAATTTGTCTAGATCATTTTGAATTATGACCCTATTCTCCAGAGCGGTCGCAACCCCTCCCAGCTTGGTATCATCTGCAAACTTAAAAAGCGTACTTTCTATGCCAATATCTTAATCGTTGATGAAGATATTGAACAGAGCCGGTCCCAAAACGGACCCCTGAGAAACCCCACTTGTTATACCTTACCAGCAGGATTGTGAACCATTAATAACTGCTCTCTGTGGGTATGTCTACACTACAGCACTAATTCAAACTAACTTAATTTGAATTAGTTAATTTGAACTAAGCTAATTCGAACTAGTGCATCTAGACCTTAAAACAAGTTCGAATTAGCATTTTGCTAATTTGAACTAGCAAGTCCGCATTGAGTGGATCCTGAACAAGGGTTAAGGATGGCTGGAAGCAGTGCCGGCAGGGCATCAGGTTAGGACTCAGGAATGTCTCAGGCTAGCCGAGGGCTGTGCTTAAAGGGACCCAACCCCCACCCCGGACAGACAGTTCTCAGGGGTTCCCCGCTTGCTTGTCTAACTCGATGAGGGACAGCAAAGCAGTCCTGGCTTGGAGTGCCCTGAGTGCCCACACTCGGCACATCACAGCACTCGGCCATCAGCCCAGCTGCACTTGCCGCAGGCTGCCATCCGGGGAGGGGGGGTCAATCGGGGGGCTGCAGGAGAGCTTCCACCCCGAGGAGCCCACAGAGCCACCCCAGTCCTCCCCATCGGGGGCTTGTACCCCATTCCTCCCTCACCTCCTTCCACTTACCCCTCCCTAGCTCCCCTTCCTGATGTACAAAATAAAGGACACGTGTTCAAAAATAGAAACTCTCTTTATTGAACAAAACTCGGCGAGACTGGGAAAAGGAGGTGGGAGAGGGGAAGAGAGAGGGTGGGAGAGGGGAGGGCAACTAAAATGATCAGGGGTTTGGAACAGGTCTCATATGAAGAAAAGCTACAGAGACTGGGACTTTTCAGCTTAGAAAAGAGGAGACTGAGGGGGGATATGGTAGAGGTCTATAAAAGCATGAGTGGTGTGGAAAGGGTGCATAAAGAGAAGTTCTTCATTAGTTCCCATAATAGAAGGACTAGAGGACACCAAATGAAATGAATGGGTAGCAGGCTTCAAACTAACAACAGAAAGTTCTTCTTCACAAAGCAATTAGTCAACCTGTGGAACTCCTTGCTGCAGGAGGCTCTGAAGGCTAGAACTAGAACAGAGTTTAAAGACTAACAAGATGGTTTATTAGATGATGAGCTTTCGTGGGCCAGACCCACCTGATCTGAGGAAGTGGGTCTGGCCCACGAAAGCTCATCATCTAATAAACCATCTTGTTAGTCTTTAAAGTGCTACATTGTCCTGCATTTTGCTTCAGCTACCCCAGACTAACACGGCTACATTTCTATCAGAGTTTAAAGAGAAGTGAGATAAAGCCATGGAGGTTGGGTCCATGGAGTGCTATTAGCCAGGGGGTAGAAATGGTGTCCCTGCCCTCTGTTTGTGGAAGGCTGGAAATGGATGGCGCGAGACAAGTGGCTTGATCATTGTTTCGGTCCATCCCCTCCAGAGTACCTAGTGTTGGCCGCTGTCAGCAGACAGGCTATTAGGCTAGATGGACCTTTGGTCTGACCCAGTACGGTCATTCTAAGCTCAGGGCTCAGGGTCGGGGGTCTCACTGGACCACCTTGATTTTCATGCAAACCTGCTCCTGGGTGGCCAGGCTGGCAGCTCTCCTGCCCTAGACGGCCACTTTCCTGTGCCTACTGCGGACGTTGTGGATGAGGTCCACAATCTCCGCACTAGACCAGGTGGGCGCCCGCCTCTTGCGGACCCGAGCAGGCTCCCGGGAGCTGCCAGCCTGGTCCCGGGAAGAGGGGGAGGGCTGGGTGGCAGTGGATAGCTGGTTCGTGCCGTGCCAGGTGAAGGGTCTGCTGTCTGGGTGCTGGCAGGCTTGCATCTGGCACGGGCACCGTAGCCAGACCATGCCCCTTTAAGGGCTCCGGGGCCAGGAGGGGGGGCAGACGAGTTTCCCTGGTGTTGCCCAGAGTGGCCACCAGGGAAAGCTGGGGAGGGCTAGCCTCCCACTAGTTCGAATTAAGTGGCTACACAGCCCTTAATTCGAACTAGTTAATTCGAACTAGGCGTTAGTCCTCGTAGAATGAGGTTTACCTAGTTCGAATTAAGCGCTCTGCTAGTTAGAATTAAGTTCGAACTAGCAGTTTGCCTGTGTAGCGCCTATCAAAGTTAATTCGAACTAACGTCTGTTAGTTCGAATTAATTTTGTAGTGTAGACATACCCTGAGTACGGTTATTCAGCCAGTTATGCACCCACCTTATAGTAGCCCCATCTAAGTTGTATTTGCCTAGTTTATTGATAAGAATATCATGTGAGACCATATCAAACACCTTACTAAAGTCTAGGTTTACCACATCTACCGCTTCTCCCTTATCTACAAGACTCGTTATCCTATCAAAGAAAGCTATCAGATTGATTTGACATGATTTGTTCTTTACAAATCCATGCTGGCTGTTCCCTATCACCTTGCCACCTTCCAAGTGTTTACAGACGATTTCCTTAATTACTTGCTCCACTATCTTCCATAGCACAGAAGTTAAGCTAACTGGTCTGTAGTTTCCTGGGTTGTTCTTATTTCCCTTTTTATAAATGGGCACTATATTTGCCCTTTTCCAGTCTTCTGGAATCTCTCCTGTCTCCCATGATTTTCCAAAGATGATAGCTAGAGGCTCAGCTCTATCAGCTCCTTGAGTATTCTAGGATAAATTTCATCAGGCCCTGGTGACTTGCAGTCAACTAACTTTTCTAGGTGATTTTTAACTTGTTCTTTTTTTATTTTATCTTCTAAAACTACCCCCTTCCCACTAGCATTCACTATGTTAGGCATTCCTTCAGACTTCTCAGTGAAGACCGAAACAAAGCAGTCATTAAGCATCTCTGCCATTCCTGTTACTGTTTCTCCTCACTGACCAGTGGGCCTACCCTGTCCTTAGGCTTCCTCTTCATCCTAATGTATTCATAAAAAGTCATCTTGTTTCCCTTTATTCCCGTAGCTAGTTTGAACTCATTTTGTGCCTTTGCCTTTCTAATCTTGCCCTTGCATTCCTGTGTTGTTTGCCTATATTCATCCTTTGTAATTTGTCCTACTTTCCATTTTTATATGACTCCTTTTTTATTTTTAGATCATGCAAGATCTCGTGGTTAAGCCAAGGCGGTCTCATTCTACAGGGAATAACACCTTTTGTCAACAGAGTTCTGTCAATAGAAGGCGTTATTGCAGCCTGCTTTGTCAACAGAACTGTAAGTAGTCTGGACGCTCTTTGTTGACAGAAGCTTTGTCCACAGTATCTGTTGGCAAAACTTCTGTCGACAAAAGCCTGTAGTCTAGACATACCCCCAGTGTCCTGTAGTTACTCTTGATCCGCTCAGTGTCACACCTCTCAGTATCATTTGTGCCCACATGGATGAGTAGCATGGGGTAGTAGTCAGAGGGCCGGATAATCCTCGACAATGCCTCCGTAACATCTTGGATACGGCCCCTGGCAGACAGCATACCTCCTGGGATGAAATGTCAGGGCGACAGATGGGCACCTCCGTCCCCCTTAGAAGAGAGTCTCCGACCACCGCTACCCTTCATTTACATGCAGCCCAGCTGAGGAGCACAGTGCCCATAGCCGGGAATAGGTGTTGCCACCAGTGATGCATATCCACACATACCTCAGTGCACATAACAATATTTATGGTGCACACAAATGAAAATAATTAGAGGGAACATTGCTTAGAGGTGTAAAAAATCACCCCGTGCGCTCAGTGTTTTAATGCTGAATGTATAGACAAAGACTTGACTTCTATTCTTGGCTCTGTCCTGCTGGGTGACTTCAGGACACTCCCGTTCCCACCTTCCCGTGCCTCAGTTTCCCCACCTGTTTCCCTGATACAGCACTTTGAGCTCTATGTATGAGTTCAGTGTAGTTCATGTTAAACCTTCCCGCGAGGCCAGGACTACATCTAACATGGTAGGTTTCGCTGAGTCCTGTAACTACACGTGTTTGGTTCTCAGGCTTCCGGCGCTAAATAAAGATGTGGGTGGTGGTGGGGTATGTAGAGGACAGGAAATGAAGAACAGTGACGATCAGACACGAGGAGAGGACGGGGCAGAGCAGAAGGGCCGCGGCATCTCTGCTCCCTCCCCGTACGCCCTGACGAGGATCAGAGCAGCGACAGCATCTGGGTTCCCAGCCCAGCCCTGAGGGGCTGGCAGAGACTCTGCACGGGGAGGGGGGCTTTCTGCTGGGAGCCCAGAGGGGCAGCGGGGGGCAGGTCGGAGCAGACAGCGACTGCAGATTGTCCCTTCCTGGTCTCGTCAGAAGCCGACGTCGTTTGGCCATTTCCACCCTCTCGGTTCCTGCCGCAGCCCCGATGCTCCTGTCTCTGTTCCTCTTGCTGCTCGGTGAGTGTGTGAGAGCCTGGGCTAACTCGCAGGGGGTGGGAGAAAATGGAGCCAAGGAAGCCCAGGGAGTCGGCAAATCCCCTCTAGCAGCAGAGGGCCCTGCCCTGCCCCCGCTGCACTTTGCCAGCAGCCTTTGAAACGGGGCCAGAGCCGGGCGCATGATCCAGGATCGGCCTCCCCAAGGCCTCAGGCTGGGGAAATCCCCCCCCCCCCCCCCCGTGCCTGCTCCCTGCCCCCTCGTTACACAGCCCAGGGGCCCATCGGCCCAGCTGCCCCGCGGTGCCCTGGGAGCTCATGGCCAGTTACTGTCCCCGGGGCCTAAATCCTTCCCCGGGTCCCTGCTTCCCCACCCAGGCCCCAGGCTGCAGGGCGGCGGCGTTCCCTGGGGAGAGCTGGGACCTGGCACTCAGCTGGATCCCACCCCTGGGGTGTCCCTGGGCCCAGCTCCCCACGCCAGGCCCATGGGGTCAGGCCGGGCTGGGCTCAGATGCTTCTGGGGTGTCAGCGCAGCCTGGAGGCAGAGAGCAGGGAGGCTGTTGCCATTGGAGGGGGAGGGTGGTCAACTCTGTTCCCCACTCTGGCATTCAGAGTGCAGAAGGTACAGACCTGCCAGAGACCTTAAAGACCTTGCCTTAACAGCATTCTGCTTACAACTAAAAACCAGCTTCCTTGAGGTCACAGATCCCTTCACCTTGGGAGGTAGCTGCCTCTGCCAAGTGAATAAAAAACCCACCTTTCTTCTTAGGCTTTGAGTTCTTCCAAGGGGGTATCCCCAAACTCTTTTCCGCCAAGAGAGCTTGGAAAAGAAACAGAAAACAAATTGTAATCTCTGCTAGATGACCTCTCAGTCTAGGCTTGCGTACACAGACCTCCTGCTGCTTTCTAGGATACAAGAATCATAGCGTCGCCTTCAAAAAGTTGTTTTTATTAACAAAACTAAAAGAGGGTATGTCTACACTACAAAGTTAGTTTGAACTAACGGACGTGAGTTCGAACTAACATTCCTAGCCACTACACTAGCGCTCCGCTAGTTCGAATTTGAATCGAACTAGCGGAGCGAATAGTTCGAACTAGGAAAACCTCATTTTACGAGGATTAAGCCTAGTTCGAACTTACTAGTTCGAATTAAGGGCTGTGTAGCCCCTTAATTCGAACTAGTGGGAGGCTAGCCCTCCCCAGGTTTCCCTGGTGGCCACTCTGGCCAACACCAGGGAAACTCTATGCCCCCCTCCCGGCCCCGGACCCCTTAAAGGGGCACGGGCTGGCTACGGTGCCCGTGCCAGGTGCAAGCCTGCCAGTACTCACCCGGCAGACCCTGCACCTGGCACGGCACAGAGCCACCCACCCGATGCCCCCCAGCCCACCCTCTCTTCCCAGGACCAGGCTGGCGGCTCCCGGGAGCTTGCCTGGGACCGCAAGAGGCGGGCACCCACCTGGGCTAGTGCGGACATCGTGGACCTCGTCCACGACCTCCGCACTAGGTCACAGGAAAGTGGCCGGCTAGGGCAGGAGAGCTGCCAGCCTGGCCACCCAGGAGCAGGTGTGCATGAAAATCAAGGGGGTCCACTGAGACCCCCGACACTGAGCCCTGAGCTTACAATGGCCGTCCTGGGTCAGACCAAAGGTCCATCTAGCCCTGTAGCCTTTCTCCCGACAGCGGCCAACACTAGGGACCCTGGAGGGGATGGACCGAAGCCAGTGACCAAGTCATTTGTCTCGTGCCATCCCTCTCCAGCCTTCCACAAACTTTGGGCAGGGACACCACTCCTACCCCCTGGCTAAGACTACTCCATGGACCCAACCTCCATGACTTGATGTCCCTTCCCTTTAAACTCTGTTCTAGTTGTAGCCTTCACAGCCTCCTGCAGCAAGGAGTTCCACAGGTTAACTCTTTGCTTGGTCAACAACAACAACGACTTTCTCTTACTAGTTTCAAGCCTGCTACCCATTCCTTTCCTTTGGTGTCCTCTAGTCCTTCTTTATGGGAACTCATGAAGAACTTTTCTAAATGCACCCTCTCCACCCTGCTTTTAGAGACCTCTATCCTGTCCCCCCTCCGTCTCCTCTTGTCTAAGCTGAACAGTCCCAGTCTCTGTAGCCTCTCTTCATCTGGGACCTGTTCCCAACCCCTGATCATGTTAGTTGCCCTCCCCTCTCCCAGCCTTTCTCTTCCCCTCTCCCACCTCCTTTTCCCAGTCTCCCCCAGTTTTGTTCAATAAAGACAGAGTCAATATTGGAAGAAACTTTATCTTTATTTTGTACATCAATAAGAAGGGGGGCTAGGGAAGGAGGTGAGGGAGGAATGGGGTACGAGCCCCCGATGGGGAGGACTGGGCTGGCTCTGCGGGCTTCTGGGGGTGGAAGCTCTCCTGCAGCCCCCCGATTGCCCCCTCTCCCCAGATGGCAGCCTGCGGCAAGTGCAGCCGGGCTGATGGCCGAGTGGTGTGATGTGCCCAGTGTGGGTACTCCGGGCAATCCAAGCCAGGACTGGTTTTCAAGCAGGGCACCCCTGAGAACTGTCTGTCCGGGGTGGGGGTCGGGACCCTTTAAGCGCAGCCCTCGGCTAGCCTGAGACAGCATCTCCATGCTCTAAGTCCTCTTCTGATGCCCTGCCGGCACTGCTTCCGGCCATCCTTAAGCCCTGTTTAGAGTCCACTCAATGTGGACTTGCTAGTTCGAATTAGCAAAACGCTAATTCGAACTAGTTTTTAGTTCTAGACGCGTTAGTTCGAATTAGCTTAGTTCGAATTAACTAATTCGAACTAAGTTAGTTCGAACTAGCGTTGTAGTGTAGACATACCCAGATATACTAATAAAGACTACTTGGTTGCTAGATGTTACAGAGCAACTGAGAAAAACAAAGTATAACATAGAGAAAAATAATATCTCTGGGTGCAGATTAGATATAGCGTGTGTGTGTGTGTGTGTGTGTGTGTGTGTGTCGGGGGGAGGGGGAGGAGGGAGGCACATGGGCTTAGCACAGAGTTTAACCAAACAACAAAACAAAGAAAAATAACCTAATCACAACTAAATATACATTTTTCAATCTTAAAGTATTTACGCAAGAGAGCGTCTACACTGGCATGTGCCTTTGCACAAGAGCATCCGTGCCAGTGTAGACGCTCTCTCGCGCAAGAAAGCTCCGATGGCCATTTTAGCCATTGAGCTTTCTTGCGCAAGAAATTCATGTTTCCTGTCTACACTGGCCTCTTGCGCAAGAACAGTTGTGCAAAAGGGCTTATTCCTGAGCAGGAGCATCACAGTTCTTGCACAAGAAGCCCCGATTTCTCACATTAGAACGTCCGTGTTCTTGCACAAGAACTCCCCTCCAGTGTAGACAGGCAGCACGTTTTTGCGCAAAAGCGGCCACTTTGGCGCAAGATCGTGCCAATGCAGACACAGCCTACATGTGCCCTCAAATGTTGAATGGCTATTCATTTTCACTAGGGCAGGTCAAAAACTTCTCTCTAATCTAATTATTCATGGAAAGCTGGACTCTCAATTACATCACATTTTTCACAAAAAGGGATTTTTCACAGAAAATGTCTTTTGTCTACAAATTCATAAGGGTTTCACTCCTATTCAGGAGATGTGGCTATTCTTTAGATCGGGGTGGACAAAAGTCTCTCAGCGGGCTGGATCCAGCTCGCTTTGGGCTTTGATCCGGCCCGCGAGGCAATTACAGACCCCTCCTCCTAATTACAGGACTCATGATGGGGAGGAGCTCAGCTGAGCCCCTACATGCCCCACACTGCCACCGGAGAGGAGGCAGCGCCAGGACTCCAGCACCTCTCTAGGGCCAGCCTGGAAGCATTGCTACCGCAGCCAGGCAGCCAGGGGCCAGCCCAGGAGACACTGCTTCTGCGGCCACACAGTCTGGGGTTGGCTCCGGAGGATGGAGACGCTGATACCACGGCACCTCCAGGGCTGGACCCGGGCGGCCTGGCTGCAGTAGTGGTGCCTCCAGGCCAGCCCTAAGACACAGTAGCAGCACCTTCAGGGCCAGCCCTGGGTCACATCATTGTGGTAGCAGTGACTCCAGGGCGAGCCCCAGGCCATGTATCCGCAGTAGTGGCACCTCTGGGGCTGGCCCCGGGCCATGTGACTGCAGTGCCTCTGGGGCAGCCTGTAGGGCCTGCTGTGTAGCCATGACAGTGGCACCTCCTGGGCCAGCCCCAGGCCATGGTGCCTCTGTGGCAGGTGGTACCCGGGGTCCGGCCGCGTGGCTGCGGCAGTGGCACCTCCAGCCTCTGGGGTGGCCTGTGGCTGCAGTGCCTCGGGGTCAGCCCTGGATCGCATGGCCACAGCCGCAGTGTCTCCGGCCTGCGGAACCACGTGGCCCGCAGAAGCAGGGCCTCCCTCTGGGGCAGCAAGGACAGCGTGGCTGCAGCCATTGCTGCAAGGGAGCACGAAGCCGGGTAAGGTTCCCCCTCATGTCCAGACCCCCTCACTTACACCCTAATCCTGTCATTTACCTCCCCACCAACACCCAGCATCCCCAGCTTACTCCGACACCCTCCTTTGTTCTTTAACCCTCTCTCCTGGCCACACACTGCACCCTCCCTCGTTCTTGCTCCCTCCAACTGGCCAGAAACCCTACTCCCAGCCTGCTTCTGCACCCCAGCTACCTCCCAGATCCTGCACCCTGTCCCTATCCTACTTGCTGGGAGTCTTGTCTCACACACTGTCCCCTTGGGGACAGCCACCACCAGTGTCACAGAGAACGAACCTGGCACCCTTGAACACAGGAAGGATAAAGGGGGCCCTGAAGGTAGGGAGGTTGGAGGGCTCCTTCAGTGTCACAGTGGATAAGGTACCTACCTCTGAAGCCTTATTTTTATCCCTACGCCAGAGTCTAATCCACTAACTCCAGAACTCCAGAAAAATAAGTCTGGTCTATGGGAAGCCTGGAACCTCAGTTTCCCCCTTCACTTTCCCTCACTCTGTGAAGTTGTGGCCACGAGGAGTAACGGTAATTCGGACTAGGAAGCCTAGTCCGAACTACCTAGTCCGTGCCGCGCGGCACGGGGTTCGAACGAGCCGGGATTTTAAAATGGCGGCGCCCGGCTTATGCAAATGAAGCCCGGGAAATTCAAATCCCGGGCTTCATTTGCAAGTGCGGTATGCCTACGGTACCCTCCTAGTTCGAACTAGGAGGGTAGTGTAGACATACCCCTAGAGTCCCAGGAGAGAACAGCATTGGCAGTATTTAATGATCACACAGCGGTGTCAGAGCTGTTCACATTTCTCCAGCAGGGAGAAGGGCCATTTGCAATGACCATGCAGAGCGAGAGCCTGGATGGCCAGGTCTCAGCTGAGCTCCTTTGGGCACTAGAAGACATGTTGATCTCATAAACAACTTTGCCATTTGCTAGAAGTGCCTTCTCCTACCAAGTACTGCTGGCCCTTGCCCATGCTATTGGCTCCTCTGTCTCCTGCTGCCTCTCATCCATTTATCCCTCTCTTTTGCTATTTCTTTCCTCCCCCTTCTCTTGGGACCCATCTAATGTTCATCCTTCCTGCTGCTGCCACCTCTGCTCCTGCCCTGTCACCCATTTGCTGGTGCTTTCTCCCACTTTTAGCTGTCTCCACCGTCAATTTGCTGCCTTCTGCTGCTGCTATTACCACAGGCTTCTCCCTCCTCCCTTCCTAACTACTCTGTGATCTTGTCCAGGAAGACTGCTGATGCTGGGGGGTCTAGATTGGGATCTGATAAGAGCTGATCCAGCTGCTGTGGCATATGGTGGATCTGGCCAGCAGGAAGGTGTTTGTCTGAGAACGGCCCCCACAGACTCAGGGGATGGGATTGCCCCTGTGCATTCAGCAGGGAGTCTGGAATGATAGGATGGGGAGGGAGTGGAGATTATAACAGATTGGCTATCCAGCTGCCCAGGGGAGTTGAGGCTGGAGCCTGTGCGCACTGAGGAGAAGGTGCTGCCTTGGCTAGCAGTGCAGATGGAGTTAGGCAGTAGCCGAGACCACCCCATGAGAGGGCTTGTGGTCAAGCAAATTACTGCACCAAGCCCTGTTGTGCGCCCACCCACACAGGCTTTTTCCTTGGGCCTCCAGCCTGGGAGGCAGCTGTCCTGCATGCTAGGGGTCACTGAGGGGGGGAATGCAAAGCCTTGCTTCCCATAAGCATTCAGAGACTTTCTCCTTGGCCTGGGTGTTTGCTCAGTACTCTATACCTCACCTGCACCCTACCACTGGGCTCCAGCCTAGAGCCCCTTTCCTGCACCCAGTTTCCCTCCCAGAGCTTGCATCTCTTACCCCCTCCTGCTCCCAGAACTCTTGGGTCCAGCCTGGAGCCTGCACCCCCTGTCCCAGCCTAATGAAAGTGTGTGTGTGGGGAGAGCAAGTGATGGAGAGAGCGGGGAATGAAGTCTGTGGAGCCTCAGGGGTAGGGTGGGAGTTGCCCTAATACTTAAAAAATGTTCTTGTGCATAAAAAGGTTGGAGGCCACTGGTGAAGACACTAGGGATGTAGGCAGTTCCCAGGGATGTAGCTTCACTGTGGCAGGGAAACCACTTCCCTGGGAGCCAGGCCAGCAGGGGCTGACAGGCCTGCTCTCAGGGAGGCATCGCTGTGGGCTCAGCAATATAATGCTTATTTAAGAGCATGCAGCATGTTGCCCATGAGATTTTCAGTGGTCACATAGTTACCTATTTAATCAACTTTTAACATCCCTAGTAGACATACCCTGTCTGCTCCATTCACATTCTCACTCAGCATGGGTGCTTGATACGAACAAAGGAATGGCCAGACTGGGTCAGACCAAAGGTGCATCTAACCCAGTATCTTGTCTGCCAACAGTGGCCAACACCAGATACCCCAGAGGGAGGGAATACAAGTAATCCTCACGTGATCCCACAGATCCTCTCCCCTGTTCAGTTGGAAAACAGTACTTCTTGTGGGATAGCACTCATCAGGCTTTCTAATGCACTGCAAGAGCCCAGCATATAAATTGCTTCTAACATGTTATTAATATTTCTAAACCCAAGCATAACAAATATCTCAGGTCAGGCCTGAAAAAAGTCATTCATTTGGCTTAAAAATCATGAGGTTTTTTAAAAAAATATTATTTTTGGACTGTTTTCTGGATTCTGAGTCATTTGGGTGAACTCATGTCATATTTTAAACTTCTCTGTAATCATGACGGATAGAAACTTACTTTTTGAAGGCAAAAACTGAGTTGTACATAATCATGAATCCAAGAGCTAGGGCTTGGAGGAAAAACAAAACTAAACAAAACAAAATCCTGCTAAAGTTGGCCACACACATAGTTAATCATACTGTGCTGAGAAGCTCTCAGTATCTGTAGCTCCCACTGACATCTGTGGAAGTTGATGACACTAAGACTTTTGCTCATTGCTTTGGATCCGACATGCCAGCCTTGGAGTTTATGGATGTAGACTGTCGCTCTCCATAGACAGCTCAGCAAGTGTGTGGATACATTTCAAAGTGCTTGCTATTC
The DNA here is from genome assembly GCF_049634645.1 of Pelodiscus sinensis. Classification (NCBI taxonomy): domain Eukaryota; kingdom Metazoa; phylum Chordata; order Testudines; family Trionychidae; genus Pelodiscus; species Pelodiscus sinensis. The sequence continues at coordinate 18,637,741 of NC_134735.1, forward strand.
CCTGCCTACATGTGCGCTGCATGTTAGGAAATAAAACTGGTTTAAGTTGTATTTCCTAATGATTATAGTTGTACAAGTTGACAGGCATATATCACTACACGTTTTTATGAGTCCCTGCCTTTGAGTCAGCCTTATGTGTGTCACATCATTTCTTTAAAAGAACAAACTAACTGTTGGGCTACTGTGTATGCAGGCATGTATGTGCGTGTCTGAAGAGATATATCACAAATAAATATCCTTTACTCCTTAATCTTTCATTGTGTCTGTGTAGAGTATCATTGACATGAATGCAGACACACAGATCTATCTGTGTGGATCATTTTGTAGGAGTAGGGCCCAGATCCATAAAGGTATTTAGCCTTCTAACATCCATTGAAAGCAATGGACTTTAGGGCTACGTCTAGACTGCAAGCTTCTTTTGGAATAAGCTTTTCTGGAAGGGTATGTCTACACTAGCCCCCTAGTTCGATCTAGGGAGGCTAATGAGGGTGACCGAAATTGCAAATGAAGCGCAGGATTTAAATATCCCGCGTTTCATTAGCATGTTCCCGTCCAGTCGCCATTTTAGAAATTGACTAGGCCGAAGTAACTGCCCGCGTCTACACGCGGCAGTGAAACGGGATTCCAAATTAAAGCCCTACATTGAATTAGCTGTTATTCCTCCTGCAATGAGGTTTACCAGTAGTTGCTTCTGGGTGCTGTTGCCTAAGGCTAGCTGAGCCATGTGCTTAAAGGGACCCCGCTGCTTGCTTGCCTACCTCTCCGAGGGACAGCAAAGCTTTTGCAGTGTGTGCTCTGGTTGCCCGGCTTTTTGACACCACAGCATACTCTTTGCCATGGAGCCGAAGCTGCCTGTGGGCATGAGATGGCCCCACACTGCTGCAGCTTCTGTTTATGCAGGCTGCTTCCTGGCCCTGCACGAGCTCGACACCGAGCTCATCACTGAGACCCTCTCCCTGTGTGCGGAGCAAGGCCCTGGCAACTGCATCCCACAGTGAAGAGACGGTTTTGGAGGCTGGACACCAGTTCCGACTGGTGCGACCAGCTGGTCATGGAGTGGTGGGACAACCAGCAATGGCTCCATAACTTTCGTATGAGGAAGGCCACCTTCATGGAGCTGTGTGCCTGGCTTGCCCCTGCCCTCCATTGACAGGATACCCAGATACGACCCGCCATGCCCCTGGACAAGTGGGTCACCATCGCTGTCTGGAAGCTCGCCACCCCAGACAGTTAGTGGTCTATGGGCAAGTAGTTTGGCATGGGAAAGTCCACTGTCCGGACCCTCCTCATGGAAGTAAGGTGTTCTCAGAATCTCTGGGGGGGGGGAGAGAAGTCTTGGAAAAGGGGACCCTAGGGAAAGGGGTGCGAGGCTGTGGGGGGGTGGGCTGGGAGTAGAGGGAAAGTCCCATCCCTGGGGGGGATGTGCCATCCCGCCCTCACACAGCCCTGCAGGGGGTGGGGGACGACTCATAGGGGGTGGCTCCTGCGGTGTTTGAGGGGGAAAGGAGGAAGAGGGACTCCAGAACCTCCCAAGGGCTCAGGCACCCCCTCTCATTCTCTGTTTTCTGTATTTCTTTGTCTCCTTCTGCAGGTGGTGAAGGCCTAACTCCATCCTGCTATACAGAGTCATCTGCTTGGGAGACCTGGACCCCATCATGGCCAGATTTGCCACCCTGGGCTTCCCCACCTGCTGTGGGGCCATAGATGGAACCCATATTCCCATGCATGCACCACAGCATCGAGCCGCCCAATACATCAACTGCAAGGGCTATTTCTGCATGGTGCTGCAGGCCCTGGTCTACCACCATGGACAGTTCATGGACATTTTTGTTGGGTGGTTGGGCAGAGCTCACGATGCACACATTTTCAGGAATTCCAGCCTCTACCACTAGCTGGAGGTTGGCACATTCTTCCCCCAGCGTGACTGTCAGGTTGGGGATGTGCAGATGTAGGGATAACATATTAATATATTGAAAATGATTCCCCCAAATGAAAGTGACTCCCCATAATTTGTTCCCCACAACTTAAAGTGTTTAGATTTATTATTAATTCTTCTTATTATTATTATTATTATTTGTTAAGATTGTTAAATGTTTAGATTTATCATTATTATTGCCCCTTTAGAATATAATGTATTAGGTTATGTAATTTAGAACTGTTAAGAATAGAATCCTATGTAGCCAGAAACAGCCCCCCCCTCTGTGCTCCAGGGCATGCTCAAGCTTGTGCAAGGGGCTGCTTGAAATTGACATTGCAGAGATACATTGTAACAATGCACTGTCAATCCACTAACTCTGCTATGGGAGCCAAGCCCTGTAATTGACTAAGGGCATTATTACTTACTTAACGCCTGTTCTCTTTAAAACATTGTAACTTTATTCAGCACTCAGAGAATGTTTTAAGCAATACCATCCAGAAACTTTTTGTAACTACAACTCTGAGATATGTAAAGTTATTATTATACAAAAATATTGTATGGGAAACATTAATTAAGGAATGTATGTAAGAGAGAGAGTGCTTGGATGATGAGTGAATGGTTCTGAGAGGTGCCAGCCTGAGAATACAGCAACAAAGGGCTGAAAAAGGCGTCAGGTGCCAGTGCAACCAAAAGGTGTCAAATACTGAAGGTCACTGTCAAGCACCTGGCAGCCACCCTGGAGACATCAGCATGATGCAGCAATTTCCATAGACTGGCATAGGAAAAAATTCCTATAAGAACTGGACTAAAAAACGATGGAATCAGAGTCCAAGGTTCTGCTGCCAGCCTACCAGGAGCTTCAGATGCGCATCTGATCAGGACTTCGCTCCCCACTACCATCACTTGTGTACAGAATACCTGGCCATTTTTCTGTCACAAGCAACTTCCAGGCTGGTAACTATAACAAATACACAGAACCTGAATAAATGGATGAATGAATGTTTATATGTATAAGGGTTAAGTAGTTAAACAACGTTGTTTGCTTCTATCTTTTCTTCATTTTTTATTATTATCTTTACAATAAACGTGGCTTTTTGCCTTATCCCCCTCATAAGATCCTGCTTGCTTTTATTTGGTATAACATAGATGCCACTGTGCATCATGGGGGATGTGGCCTACTCCTCATGCCATGGCTGATGAAGCTATACACCTGCCACCTGGACCTCAGCAGGGACCAATTTAATACCCACCTAAACAGGGCCTGTATCCATGTGGAATGCGCCGTGCACAGCTGCCATCCATCAGGCCCATCAAATGAGGGTGCACATCTGGGAAGCTCTGAGGGAGAGTTTCTTTGAAAGACCCCATCAACTCTCCCCATGACCCCCCCCCCCCACTAGAGGCCTGTGCCTTGCCCCTCTCTGCCTTTCCCACAACAATCTTTCCCTTCCCCCCTTCCTTGATATCAGTACAGATACCAGTTTTGTGTTGAAAACCAAGAACTTTGTATTTTGTCCATAATAAAAGTAACTAGGGAGGAGCAGGATTCAGAACCTAGAATCATAGAATCATAGAACCATAGAGCTGGAAAAGACCTCAGGAGGTCATCAAGTCCAGCCCTCTGCTCTAGGCAGGACCAATCCCAACTAAATCAACCCGGCCAGGGCTTTGTCAAGCCAAGACTTAAACTCCTCTAGGGATGGAGACTCCACTACTTCCCTAGGGAACCCATTCCAGTGCTTCACTGCCCTCCTAGTGAAATAGTTTTTCCTAATATCCAACCTGGACCTCTCCCACCACAACTTGAGACCATTGCTCCTTGTTCTGCCATCTGTCACTACTGAGAACAGCCTCTCTCCAGCCTCTTTGGAACCTCCCTTCAGGAAGTTGAAGGTTGCTATCAAATCCCCCCTCACTCCTATCTTCTGCAGACTAAACAGACCCAACTCCCTCAGCCTCTCCTCATAAGTCATATGCTCCAGCCCCCTAATCATTTTGGTTGCCCTCTGCTGGACTCTCTCCAATGTGTCCACATCCTTTTTGTAGTGGGGGGCCCAGAATTGGACACAATACTCCAGATGTGGCCTCACCAAAGCCGAATAAAGGGGAATAATGACATCTCTGGATCTGCTGGCAATGCTCCTCTTAATGCAACCTAATATGCCATTAGCCTTTTTGGCTACAAGGGCACACTGTTGACTCATATCCAGCTTCTTATCCACTGTAACCCCCAGGTCCTTTTCTGCAGAACTACTACTTAGCTGGTTGGTCCCCAGCTTGTAACTATGCTTTGGATTCTTCCGTCTTGTTGAACCTCATCAGATTTCTTGTGGCCCAATCCTCCAATTTGTCTAAGTCACTCTGGACCCTCTCTCTGCCCTCAAGCGTATCTACTTCTCCCCCTAGCATAGTATCATCTGCAAACTTGCTGAGGGTGCAATCCATCCCCTCATCCAGGTCATTAATAAAGATATTGAACAAAACCGGTCCTAGAACCAAACCTTGGGGCACTCCGCTAGAAACCAACCACCATCCTGACATTGAGCCATTGATCACTACCCGCTGGGCCCGGCCTTCTAGCCATCTTTCTATCCATCTTACCGTTCATTTATCCAATCCACATTACCTTAACTTGCTGGCAAGAATATTGTGGGAGACGGTATCAAAAGCCTTGCTAAAGTCAAGTATATCACATCCACTGACTTTCCCACGTCCACAGAGCCAGTTATCTCATCATAGAAGCTAATCAGATTGGTCAGGCATGACTTGCCCTTTGTGAATCCATGCTGACTATTCCTAATCAGTTTCCTCTCTTCCAAGTACCGCAAAATGGATTCCTTAAGGATCGCTTCCATGATTTTTCCAGGAACCGAGGTAAGACTGACCAGCCTATAGTTCCCTGGATCGTCCTTCTTCCCTTTTTTGAAGATGGGCACTACATTTGCCTTTTTCCAATCATCCGGGATTTCTCCCGACCTCCACGACTTTTCAAAGATAATGGCCAAAGACTCCTCAATGACATTTGCCAACTCCTTCGGCACCCTCGGATGCATTAAGTCTGGACCTATGGATTTGTGTACGTTTAGCTTTTCTAAATAGTTCCTAACCTGTTCTTTACCCACCAAGGGCTGTCCATCTTCATCCCATCTTGTGTCATTTAGCGCATTAGTCCAGGAGCCCACCTTGTCCGTGAATACAGAGGCAAAGAAAGCATTGAGTACTTCAGCTTTCCCCACATCATCTGCCACTAGGTTACCTCCTTCATCCAGTAGAGGCCACACACCCTGTCTGATCACTTTCTTATTATTAACATGCCTGTAGAAACCTTTATTGTTATCCTTCACATCCTTAGCCAATCGCAATTCCATTTCCGCTTTCGCCTTCCTGATAACCCCCCGGCATTCTTGAGCTATACATTTATAGCTCTCCCTGGTCATTTGTCCAAGTTTCCACTTTTTGTAAGCTTCCTTTTTGGGCTTAAGTTTACCAAGGATCTCCCCTGTAAGCCAATCCGGTCTCCTACCATGTTTGCCTCTCTTGCTACGTGTCGGGATGGTTACTTTCTGTGCCTTCAATAAGGCTTCTTTAAAATACTGCCAGCTGTCCTGGACTCCTTTCCCCTTCATGTTAGCATCCCAGGGGATTCTGCCCATCAGGTCTCTGAGGGAGTCAAAATCTGCTTTTTTGAAGTCCAAAGTGTGTATTTTACTACTCTCTTTTCTTCCTTTGGTCAGGATCCTGAAATCTACCATCTCATTATCACTGCCTCCAAGGTTGTCACCCACCTCTACTTCCCCTATTAGTTTCTCCCTGTTTGTGAGCAGACGGTCAAGCTGCGCATGGCCCCTGGTTGGATCCTTCAGCACTTGGGTCAAGAAGTTATCCCCAATATTGTCCAAAAACTTCCTGAATTGCCTGTGTACTGCCATTTTGGTTTCCCAACAGATGTCAGGGTGATTAAAGTCCCCCACAAGAACCAGGGCCTGAGTTCTGGAAGCTTCTCTCAGGTGTCCGAAGAAAGCCTCATCTACCTCATCCACCTGATTCGGTGGCTTGTAGCAGACACCAACCACAACATCACTGCTGTTGTTTACTCCTTTAAACTTAACCCATAGACTCTCAACAGGTTTTTCTCCCTCTTTATACTGGAGTTCAGAGCAGTCATAGTGCTCTCTTACATATAGTGCAACTCCTCCTTTTCTTCCCTGGATAGGGCCAAGGAGGAGGGGGATTCAGGGCTGGGAGTGGTGCGTGGTGCAGCTGGAAGTACCACCTCAGGTCTCAGGACCTCGGCAACCTCGGGGGGTGGGTGGGGCCTGGGACAACAGGAGAAGCTGGAGCAGGGAGGGCAGTGGGAGCAGCGGGGACAGGGACAGGGACAGGGACAGTTGCTGGGTGTGCCGTCATTTCATATATGGTAGCACACATGTTTTGGCTCTGCTGCACCGTCTGAGCCCATATTTGGGTCCCATCTAGACTGCAAGCCTCTTTCGAAAGAGCATCTAGACTACAACCGGTACTTTTGAAAAAGCAAGCCACTTTTTCAAAAGAGAGCACCGAGACAGTCGGGATGCTTGCTTTCGAAAAAGCACAGTTTGCAATACATAGTGCCTTTTTTTGAAAGAGCATTTTTGAAAAAAGGCGTTATTCCTCGTAAAACAAGGTTTTCCATAGTTAAAAAACCAGCCATGGTCTTTCGATTTACTTTCAAAAGAACATGGCAGCAGTTTAGATGCAGGGGAAGATTTTTCAAAAAAAGGCCACTTTTTTTGAAAAAACCCTGTAGTCTAGACACACCCTGTCTACATCTACATTGGCAAGATTTTGCACAAATACTTTTAATGCAAGAGTTTTTGCGTTAAAGTATTTGTGCAAGAGAGCGTCTACACTGGCATGTACTTTTGTGCAAGAGATGTGCTTTTGCGCAAAAGCATCCGTGCCGGTGTAGACGCTCTCTTGCGCAAGAAAGCTCCGATGGCCATCATAGTTCTTGCGCAAGAACTCGCGGCCAGTATAGACAGGCGGCAAGTTTTTGCTCAAAATCTTACAAATGCAGACACAGCCCCTGAGCGTCCTCCTGGTCCTTCTGGGCCAGGATCCGTTGCATGCCTTGGAGGATGACCACGTGCTGTCTCATCAGGTCCCCCTGGACCCTCCTGCACTTGTGGCTCCCCCAGGGTCAGGCGGCTGCCTCAGCTGGCGGTGATCGCCCATTAGTGACGCTAGTCCGGCTGTGGAGAATAAAGAGGAAGAGGCGGTCAGTCATCCATGCAGACACTGTCCCTGAGTCCGTGCCCTCCTCTGTGAGCTGAGAACAAGAGTCCTCAGGCTAGAGGGCAGGGATGTTCCTGGAGCAAGGCTATGTGTGGCCTGGACATCGGCCCTGCCTCACAGAGGCCCTGAGGTGCCCAGGGGACCATGCTTCTTGCTCCCCCCCATCCTCATCCCACAGACAGGCAGGGCAAGGGAAGTGGTTGGCCACAGTGGGATGCCATGGGCAGGAGAGGGGCCTGGAGCAGTCTGCTCTTCCAAGGGGGCTGCACGCACACCTGCCAGCGCTGTCCGTGGAAGTGGGTGGTGCCTCAAGTGTGCTGGCATTCCCGTGTGTCGTGTGCGGCACTCCTAAGTCTGTGTGCAGCCATGTGTGTGCCCTTGTCCCCAGCCTGCTTCCAGCAGTGGTTAGTGGTGGGAGGGCATCTCCCCCAGGGGTCAGATGTGTGTGTGGCCTCCCCAGAGCCCGTGAACAGGACCCTGGGGACAGGGCCGGATGGAGGCATGGGTGAGCCGGGCAGCTGCCCAAGGCACCAACCGATGAGGGGCGCCTGATGGCAGCTGTAAGGGGTTTCCCTTACAGCTGCCATTAGAAGCCACGTGCCCGGATCCCGCAGCGCCGGCCCCGCGGCGCTGGCCAACAGCACCCTTCCACCCATGGCTGCGGGGCCCTGCACGGCCCGGCGTGCGTGCCAGCAGCGCTGGCCGGGCCAGGCTGGGCAGCGCATGTGCTGTGCACCCTGGGGGTGGCCCCGGGCTGCGCGCCAATGGCCGTGACCAGCTCGCGCATGCGCCGAGCGCCCTGGGGGGCAGGCCCACGCATGCACCCTGCGCCTGGGGGTGGCGCCGCATGCCTGGGCCCAGGGTGCCAAAGGGCTCGGGCCAGCCCTGCCTGGAGGTGCTTTGGGGCTGCCTCCTGAGCCTGCATGTTGCAGACTGGCACTGCATGTAGTTCCACGTGCACGGAGCGTAGCACAATATCCAGGCCAAGATGACCAAGCGACGATTGCATCCCATCCCCTCTGCGCCCGCCTTCCCTGCCCTGTGTGTGTGAAAAACAGAGCACTCACCTGATGATTCCTCCCCGTGCTCAGAGAATGCGTGTAAGACATCCGGGCCCTGGGGTACGGGCTTGAGGGTGAGGGTGACTGTGCTGGCCGTCTCCTCCTCCTCCTCCAGCTCGTCGTCAGATTCCTCCTCCTCCTGGCCTGGGAGCCCTGGGTTGGCAAAGATGAGCGTCTCCAGCCCCAAGTCCACCACCAGGGGTGAGGAAGGGGCTGAACCACCCCCCAGGATGTGGTGGAGCTCAGCGTAGTAGGGCTAGGAGTGGGGTCCTGCCCCAGAGAGAGAGCTGTGCTCCCTTGCCCTCGCATAGCCCTGGCAGAGCTCCTTCACTTTGCTCCATACTTGTATGAGGTTCTGGAAGTGGTGGCCTCTTGTGGCCAGAGCCTCGGCCATCCGACCGTATATGTCGGCGTTGTGCCACTGGGAGCCGAGATCCTGCAGGGTCTCCTGCTCACCCCACACCTACAGGAAGGCCAGGATCTCTGCCCCGGACCACGATGGCACAAACCTCTTCGGGCCTCTGGCTGAGCTCTCTGGGCCAGCCCCCTGCCACAAGTGTTGTCCCAGGTGCCTGCAGCTTTAAGAGCTGGCCGGAGACAGGGACTATAGAGTTCTGATTAGTTTGGACGGGGTGGCCACCAGGGCACCTGTGCTATTTCCTGGAGGCCTCTTCTTTCAAAAGAACTCCCTCTTCTGCTCTTTCAGACAAAGACGTCTTCCTCGTGAAAGAACCCCTCCGTTCTTTCAACTTTTTGTCAAAAGAATGCAATAGCAGTATGGACGCAAGTCTTTTTTTCTGGACTAACGGCAGTTATTCTGGAAAAACACTGCAGTGCAGACATACCCTAAGAGCCTAAATACCTCTGAGGTTCTGGGCATAAGGCCCTTAGACTTGGTGTCTGCCCTTTAGGTCTGAATAGGGTTTCCTGCCCCGCAGGTATACTAAGAAAGACTCCCTCAGGGTATGTCTACACTACAATGTTAGTTCGAACTAACATTCATAGCCACTACACTAGCGCTCCGCTAGTTCGAATTTGAATCAAACTAGCGGAGCGCTTAGTTCGAACTAGGAAAACCTCATTTTACGAGGATTAAGCCTAGTTCGAATTTACTAGTTCGAATTAAGGGCTGTGTAGCCCCTTAATTCGAACTAGTGGGAGGCTAGCCCTCCCCAGCTTTCCCTGGTGGCCACTCTGGCCAACACCAGGGAAACTCTATGCCCCCCTCCCGGCCCCGGACCCTTTAAAGGGGCACAGGCTGGCTACGGTGCCCGTGCCAGGTGCAAGCCTGCCAGCACCCAGCTGGAAGACCCTGCACCTGGCATGGCACAGAGCCACCCACCCGATGTCCCCCAGACCACCCCCTCTTCCCGGGACCAGGCTGGCGGCTCCCGGGACCTTGCCCGGGACCGCAAGAGGCGGGCACCTTCCTGGGCTAGTGCGGACATCGTGGATCTCGTCCACGATCTCCCCACTAGGCACAGGAAAGTGGCCAGCTAGGGCAGGAGAGCTGCCAGCCTGGCCACCCAGGAGCAGGTGTGCATGATAATCAAGGGGGTCCACTGAGACCCCCGACCCTGAGCTCTGAGCTTACAATGGCCGTCCTGGGTCAGACCAAAGGTCCATCTAGCCCAGTAGCCTGTCTGCCGACAGCGGCCAACCCTAGGGACCCTGGAGGGGATGGACCGAAGACAGTGACCAAGCCATTTGTCTCGTGCCATCCCTCTCCAGTCTTCCACAAACTTTGGGCAGGGACACCACTCCTACCCCCTGGCTAAGACTACTCCATGGACCCAACCTCCATGGCTTGATCTCACTTCCCTTTAAACTCTGTTCTAGTTGTAGCCGTCACAGCCTCCTGCAGCAAGGAGTTCCACACGTTAACTCTTTGCTTTGTCAACAACAACAACAACTTTCTCTTACTAGTTTCAAGCCTGCTACCCAGTCCTTTCCTTTCGTGTCCTCTAGTCCTTCTTTAGGGGAACTCAGGAAGAACTTTTCTGAATGCACCCTCTCCACCCAACCCCTGCTTTTAGAGACCTCTATCCTGTCCCCGCTCCATCTGCTCTTTTCTAAGCTGAACAGTCCCAGTCTCTGTAGCCTTTCTTCATCTGGGACCTGTTCCCAACCCCTGATCATGTTAGTTGCCCTCCCCTCTCTCAGCCTTTCTCTTCCCCTCTCCCACCTCCTTTTCCCAGTCTCCCCCAGTTTCGTTCAATAAAGACGGAGTCCATGTTGGAAGAAACGTTATCTTTATTTTGTACATCAGGAAGGGGGGCTAGGGAGGGGTAAGTGGAAGGAGGTGAGGGAGGAATGGGGTACGAGCCCCCGATGGGGAGGACTGGGCTGGCTCTGCGGACTTCTGGGGGTGGAAGCTCTCCTGCAGCCCCCCAATTGCTCCCTCTCCCCAGATGGCAGCCTGCGGCAAGTGCAGCCAGTCTGATGGCCGAGTGGTGTGATGTGCCCAGTGTGGGCACTCCGGGCACTCCAAGCCAGGACTGGTTTTCAAGCAGGGCACCCGTGAGAACTGTCTGTCCGGGGTGGGGGTCGGGACCCTTTAAGCACAGCCCTCAGCTTGCCTGAGACAGCAGCTCCACGCTCTAAGTCCTCCTCTGATGCCCTGCCGGCACTGCTTCCGGCCATCCTGAAGCCCTGTTCAGGGCCCACTCAATATGGACATGCTAGTTCGAATTAGCAAAACGCTAATTCGAACTAGTTTTTAGTTCTAGATGCGTTAGTTCGAATTACCTTAGTTCGAATTAACTAATTCGAACTAAGTTAGTTCGAATTAGCGCTGTAGTGTAGACGGACCCTCACTCCCTCACTCCCACCTAATTCTCCACTTGAGTCATTTTCTCCTGTTTTTTGTCTTGTTGCTGAAACTTTCAATTTTCTCTTTTTTTAAAAAAAAATATTGTTCTGAGTTTGCCCTGCCACTCTTTTGTGCTACTGTTCTGTCAGCTGACGTGGCTGCCATTGCATTGAGTCAGCTTAGGGTTCTCATCTTTCCTGACCAGAGGGATGGGACACCATCGCTGTGAATGGCGTCCAGTCCATCCAGTTGGGAACAATGGTGAGCGTAATTGTCAGCTCTTCCTAGTCTTGCCTGTTTACAAGAGATGCTTCATTAAATGATGCAACACAGGAGGCAGTTTGTATTGGCCCATGCGAGCTGTCCAGGCCCCACAGTGGATGCCTCAACCATCTGATGGATGGGACCCATGGTGCCCAGGGAATTATCTGGGGAAATCTAGCACAGGGCGGTCAGAGGGGGTCATGCCCCTAAGCACACACCACAGTGGTGGGAACTGGAACAACCAACAGCCTACTGTGCTCCACCATCTCCCAGCTGGGTTGCTCTACTTCACTATGGTGGTGGCCGGGAAGCAGAGTGTCCTGGCCCTAGTCTCAGTACCCAGTGGGGTGAAGCAGGAGTGGGATTTGGGGGAAGGGATAGAGAGGGCTTGGGGCTCTCAAGTTTTCCAATAAGGGCTGCTGCTAATGCAGCAGCAGCCAGAGCCCAAGACCCTATAAATTGCTGCTGGAGCACCACACACTTTGGGTAGCTCGGAGGCAGGGAGCGCCACACCCCTTATGTGCATATTGGACTGCTCTGTGTAACAGAGCAGCATTCACCTCTCTTGAGTACCCCTTCTGGCTAAGCACACGTGCCTGCACTCTCTTGTCTGACTTCGGTGACACAGTCTCTGGCCGAGTCTCACTCATTGTGTGTGCTCATCAAAACCCCTTCCAGGGTACACATCTAATCGGCGCCTATCTTGGTTAGCTCTCTTATGTCCTTTCAAGTTTGTTCCCCACTCAAAGAGAGTGGTGTCCCCAGAGCTACCCCACCAAAATACAGCATTTTTGCCCTTACCTCAGGGCTTTCTTTCAAAGTCCCATCACAGTCCAGCACTCGCCAATAGCTCTTCACAAGGAGCTGTCTGCAGTGCTGCCACTCTCTCAGGCAGCCTGTCTCCTGGTTCTGCATACCTTGTGGCCTCCAGAGACACTGACTGATACTGGTCTTTCAGCTGCTTTTATAGGACTTTCCTGGCCCTGATTGGTTGCTTCTCCCACAGCCACTCCAGTCTGCCTGGAGGACTTTTCTATTGTCTCTCTAGGCAGGGTATGGTCGGACCATAGGGCCTCCGGGAGGGGATCCCAAGGTCAGGTCAATTGCATCACGTTCCCTTTGTCTGTAAAAATGTTTATGGATGAAGGGACCTTGAGAGGTCATCGAATCCAGGCCCCTGCCCTCATGGAAAGACCAAATACTGTCTAGACCATCCCTGATAGACATTCATTTAACCTACTCTTATATATCTCCAGAGATGGGGATTCCACAACCTCCCTGGGCAATTTCTTCCAGGCTGTGTCTAGACTGCATCCTTTTTCCGTAAAAGGGATGCAAATTAGACACATCGCAATTGCAAATGAAGCGGGGATTTAAATCCCCCCTGCTTCATTTGCATAAACATGGCTGCCGCTTTTTTCTGGCTCGGAGCTTTGCCGGAAAAAGCGCCAGTCTAGACGGGGATCTTTCGGAAAATAAAGCCTTTTCCGAAAGATCCCTTATTCCTTTTTTTAAGAGGTATAATGGATCTTTTGGAAAAGGCTTTATTTTCCGAAAGATCCGCATCTAGACTGGCACTTTTTTCCGGCAAAGCTCCGAGCCGGAAAAAAGCGGCAGCCATGTTTATGCAAATGAAGTGGGGGGGATTTAAATCCCCACTTCATTTGCAATTGTGATGTGTCTAATTTGCATCCCTTTTACGGAAAAAGGATTCATTCTAGACACAGCCCTAGTTTTTGACTACCCTGATAGTTAGGAACTTTTTCCTAATGTCCAACCTAAATCTCCCTTGCTGCAGTTTAAGCCCATTGCTTAATCATTCTTGTTGCTCTTCTCTGGACCCTCTCCAGTTTCTCCACATCTTTCTTGAAATATGGTGCCCAGAACTGGACACAATACTCCAACTGAGGCCTAACCAGCGCAGAGTAGAGTGGAAGAATGACTTCTCATGTCTTGCTGACAACAAGCAGTATAAGAACCTCTATAGAGTAGTGAAGGAAAAAAGAGCCTCTTCCCAGGATTATCCCTGTCCCTGTCCCTGTCCCTGTCCCTACAGATAGAATCATAGAATCATGCGGAGTATAATTTGATGTATTTCTACAACAGGGAATATAAATAACAAAAGTTATGCAAACCCACACCACTAGGTGGAGGCAGATATTTTGAGGAGTTTGTGAGAAAACTTTCAAAAAAGAGAGGTAATATTGGAATTCTGCTTTAAGTCATTTGGCTCACATCTCAGCAGAGTGATCTGTACAGTGCTGGATCTTTAATTTTTTTCCATGAAAGAACCTGGTTAAAATCTTTTAAATAAATCATGTTATTTCCACTCTCCTATTTGTCTGTGCTCTAATAGGGATAGGAAAAATATAATTATTTGCTAATAATGGCTTATATTTGAATCAGAGAGTTAGTAAAATTATTTAAAAAAGAAAATCTCTCTAGAAATGCATATTGTTGTTGCATCAAATTCTGCCGTCCTTGCTCAGATCCTCCCAGGTATTGAGGTTCCTGGCTCCCATTGGTTTCAATGGAAATTAGTCTAAATACCTTTGAGGATCTGGGCCTCATACCCTACTCTGACAAAACTTAGGTTGAATTAGAGTCAGTCAAACACTGAGCGGGATTAAGGTGTGCATCTTACTGCACATTGTACAAAAGCTTCTTGCTATCAGTCTATTTTTTGCAGTACAGCTGCTCCCCGAGTTGCGAATGGTCGAGTTACGACCGTTCGCACTTACGACCAAAGCTCCCATGGAGCAGTCGTAAAGGCGGTCCCTGAGTTACGAATGTGACCCGCGCTTACAAACAGCGCGGTCACGTGTAACTCAATGGGGTCCAAGTTACAAACTGATCGAGTTACAGCCAAGTGTTTGGTCTGTAACTCGGAGAGAGGCTGTAATGTTTTTTCTGTATTCACCAGTTTTGTTTTCTTGCCTCCTTGGACATGTTGGACTTTGTACATAATGGTGAATAAATGGTATATTTATCATCCTCTCTGATTGTAATGTGTTTTGAGTGATGGCAAATTGTCAAGCCATATTCAGTACAGGCTGATCAATTGATACTCATTAGTGAGATAAGCCTGTGAATTGTAAGCCCAGGACTTGCTAAGGGCAGGATCCCACTACTAATTGCTGCAGGACAGTGTGCGTTGCTGCAGAACTCTTAGTTGTGTATGTGCACATGACTTGTTTTTGTAAAAATCTGGCCCTGGGGCAAATAAACTAACATTCAACCAAAGATTCAGCTTTTTATCTTGTAAAATACAACCAACTGATAAGTAAAATACAACCAATTAATAAGGAAAGTTTCCTTTTGAGGATATACTATTGCACCAAGATCTGAATTAAGGTTATATGCTAACTTATGAGCTCCCTGACGTCTGCACGGTGTTTGTGATGACTTTGCCACACACATTGGTGTCCTTAATCTGTTCTGTGGTCCTGGGGTTCTTTGTCACATGCACAAACATTATTCCTATTGCTGATCCACCCATAGTGGACTGATATTGGATGCCTTGCCCTCATGTGAACAGATACAACGAACAAGCATTGTTACAGTTACCTGTACATGATGCGGTGTTTTTGAAAGGCCTGAACTTATGGAGCAGGTGTAGACAGTGAGGGATGCGTAAAACTAGCAGAGACAGGAAGTCTCTCTGTGCTGACCATGCCCTTAGCTTCTTGAGGAAGTGGCCTCCTGTGCATGTATTAAATATGGAGTACTCTTGAACTGTACTGCTGTACACTTTCTATCTAGCGCAGTTGTATAAGACCCCAGTTTGCACAATGGTATGGAACTGGGGCTTAGCCACAACAGACCCTGAATCAGGGAGAAAGTTTCCTAAATATGTAGTATTATTACACTAGTTTCATGTTGGTACCTGGTCAAAGTAGGCTTATCTTCTTGCTTAATTATCTTCTCTGTTGTGCTGTGAATAAATATTACTTAATGACAGTTAAGGACCATCTTATTCTGAGTTTGTACAGGTCGTAAGGCAATGAGATTCTGGCCTATGACTGGGACTATGAGGCAGTACCGCAATGCAAATAATCACATGCTGATCTACAGAAATATTTTTCTGCCTTGGACATCCCCACTAACTTGAGAGATCCAGATGGATCAGTTACTGAAAATGGAAGCATGTGAACTTGACAGCTTCAGTTTGAGTCTCCTTGTTTCCTGCACTGAGTGTTTTTTCTGCTCTTTACACTAAATGGTAAGCATGTCCACACAATAGTGTGATGAAGATGGATGGATGGGAGGTTTTGACTTCCTCAGTCATGGCATACTGTTGCAGGAAGGAGGTTTGCTGGGAAGAGATGGGGTGGATCTGACCACAAAAGGGAAGGACATCTTAATGCAGTGACTCACCAATCTTATTAGAAGGGCTTTAAACTAAGTTGAGTAGGGGCAGGTGACAAAAGGCAACTAGGTTCAAAAGGTATCTTTAATAGAGGACTAGTTCTTTGGGGAGAATCAGATATGGAAAATTAGAGTAGAATTACAGGAGCAACAAGAGGGAAATCCCTGGGGGGAATTTGATCAATACCTTAGATCAGTGTTTCTCAAAGTGATCCGTGAAACCACTTTGAGAAAGTTGCTAACCGGCCGCGCCGGTGTGTTTATTTACCAGCACTGAGGCCACGGAGCCTTGCAGGTCCCTTTGACTCTGGTTAGCCAGTCATAGCAAAAGGAGCTGTGGCTGCTGCTTCCCATGGCTCCCTTTGGCTGCAAACAGCAAACCGGATCCAATGGGAGCCACGAGGCTTTGTGGCTGCGGCACCAGTAAATAAACACACCAGTGTAGCCAGTTAGCAGTTTTCTCAAAGTGGTTTCATGGACCATTTTGAGTATCACTGCTTTAGACGTCTACTCACAAATTCAAGGAATAACAGGCCTAAGCAGTCAGAATTGGGAGTACTAATAGACAAGTCATAACTGAGCTTAAGTGGCATCTCAGATACTTGATGGGATAAATCTCATAAGTGCAGTATTGGCATAGAGGGGTACATCTTGTTCAGGAAGAGCATGTAGGAATAAAAGGGAGGTGGTGTTGTATTGTACACTTGTTCTGAGTTCCAGAAAGAGGCAAGAGGCAGACCAGTTGAAAGTCTCTGGGTAAAGACGAAGTGGGGAAAACACATCCAAACCAGGAGGAGGAGGGAGATGAGGCATTTCTAGAACAAATAAAACAAATATCCAGAACACAGGCCCTAATAGTAATGAGGGACTTTACCTACCTAGACATCAGTGGGAAAAGTAATATGGGAAAACACAAAATATCCAATAAGTTCTTGGAATGTCATGGGGACAATGCTTTGTTTCAGAAACTGAAGGAAGTAACCCAGGGCATAGGCATTTAAGAATTGATTCTGACCAACAGGGAGGAGATGGTTGTGAACCTGTAGGTAGAGGCCTATTTGGGTGAAAGTGATTATGAATAAGGCTGTGAATCATTCATGGAGGTCACAGAAATCATGAAACAAAAACCAGGACTATGTAGCACTTTAAAGACTAACAAGATGGTCTATTAGGTGATGAGCTTCCGTGGGCCAGACCCACTTCCTCAGATCAAAGAGTGGAAGAAAATTGACACAACCATATATACCAAAGGATACAATCAAAAAAATGTACACATATGAAAAGGACAAATCAAATTTCATGTGTTCATTTTTTTGATTGTTTCCTTTGGTATATATGGTTGTGCCAATTTTCTTCCACTATTTGATCTGAGGAAGTGGGTCTGGCCCAAGAAAGCTCATCATCTAGTAAACCATCTTGTTAGTCTTTAAAGTTCTACATAGTCCTGGTTTTTGTTTCAGCTACACGAGACTAACACGGCTACATTTCTGTCACAGAAATCATGGATTCTGGGACTTTCTGGGACCTTTGTGATTTCCACAGTAGTTGGCGTGGTACATCTCAGGGCATCCCTGGGGCCAGATGCTGTGCTGGAGCATTGGTTGGAGAGCAGTCAGGGTATCCTGGGCAGTTCCCCCACCTGGAGTGGAAGTAGTAGTGGCACCCCAGCCTGCTCTCAGAGCAGTGGAGTCTGCTGGAGCGCTGCCTATCCCCAGCACCTAAAATTTATTTAGGGCCATTTTTAGTAAAAGTCATGGACAGGTGACAGGTCATCTTAACCATAGTTCTCTCCAGCACAGTGACAGAGTCCCTGTGTGCCTACCTGGTCATCAACAGTTTATGGAATTTGCTTTGGTCACAAGGATGTCACAATAGTGCTTGTGTAATTTCAACTGGAAGTTCTGGTTGACAGACTGAGAGGCCATCTATCTCTCAGTACTGGAGCTAGTTGGAGAAAGGATTGAGAGTAGGTGTTGAGGAAAGACTAAACCATGAATACATTTGTGAGTGAACAGGAGGTAATTGATAGAGGTAAGGGTCACTATTGTATTTTTTATATCCAACCTGTATCCACACATACACATTCAAGAGCATGGGTGCATAGAAACGTGTAATATTCTCCATTTCTATGACCAGATCATTAGCTGCTGTAAATCCAGTGAGCCTCTGCTGACTTCCCTTTTAATTGACTTGAGTTGAAGGACTGGCCTACAGCCTCTGAACCTGGAAACTTTCCTGACAATCTGTGTCACTCTTGGATGTTATGGGGAAGGTCTTCTTTCCTTTCTCCAGTTGTTTTATGTTTAATATGGGTCCTTATTTTATGACTTCTGCATCCTTGGAGCCAAAATCTAGTGGTGCAAAGCATCAGAGATGGGAGAAATTAGAAGAGAAAACACAGAAGGACTTCTCTTCTAGCTGACTGTGTCTAGACTACAAAGTTCTATCACTTTTCTTTTGAAAGAGGCTTTTCTGACAGTTGGCCCATCTACACTGGGCCAAATGTCAGAAAAAAAGCCTCTTTCAGAACATCCCTTCTTCCTCGTAGAACGAGGTTTACTGAGATGCTGAAAAAATCTGTCTGCTTTTCCAATATTTTTTTGGAAAATTGCCAGGGGATAAAATGGTGTCCTTGGCCTGTGTTTGTCAGAGGCTGGAGAGGGATGGCAGGAGATAAATCGCTTGATCATTGTCTTCTGTCCACCCTCTCTGGGGCACCTGGTGCTGGCCACTGTCGGCAGACAGGATACTGGGCTAGATGGACCTTTGGTCTGACCCAGTACGGCCGTTCTTATGTTCTTATGTTGTGCATTGGGGGAAAATCTTTTAGGGTCTCTAGAGGCAACTGGACAAATACCTAGTCCGTGTGTCTTCTCTGCAAGTATTTAAATTACCATAAAATAAAACTGAAGCCTTTTTTTCAAAACAGAGTGCATAAAGTTTGACTTCTAAATTCATACAGTGGGGTCTTTAAAAAGTGGCTTGATTTTCAAGAGATACTGAACCCCTAGAAGTTCTTTGCACTATCCATAGGTAATTCTGGGTGCTCAGCACTTTTGGAAATGACACCCTGGCTTAGCAAAACACTTCAGCATGCACGTGTTTAACTTTATTTGTTGGCATAGAGTTAGGCATGTGATTAAGTTGCTGAATCAGGATGTAGGCGTGTTAATATGGATTTAGGAGTTTTAGTTTAGGCACCCAGTTTTAAAAATCTTGGCTATAAATTATTCTGTGTGCTAGCAAAATGCCTAAATTAATAGTAAAGGTGGAAAAGATGATTTTATGTGGGGATCTTATTTAAAAGGAGCAGCTTTTCCTTATTATAATCCGTCCCCCCACAATAGTTCTGCAAACAGACATGGTCACCATGAGGGAAGAAAAGGATTTGCATGACTCCCAGGTCCACTTATCACCATGTCTGGTCTCCTACAGAGTCTTTACTAGATAGTGAATTAAAGACACAAGCACCGAATCCCAATATCAATGATAACCAGCAGAATCCTTTCCTTTAATTTCAGTTGTTTACAGCGAGGTTGTTTTACTCCTGGACCACATGGACGATCAAGATAAGGCCACTATTGCCCTTCAGATTGTCAAGATTGCTGAGACCAAACTGGCTGTTGTTGTGACTGTTCTGCTAGAAAAACTTCAGCAGGATGAGGTAGGGCAGTTTCATCAAATCACATCTGTTTTCCATGTTTCCACTCCAAATTCTGTTTGACTTCATGGAAGTAATTCAATACAGAACTTGGCTCAGCCCACCTTCAGTGTAATCAGTATTTACCCTTCTGTCTTCATGCAAAACTCATCATGCAAAATTCTGTTACAGGTCAGGATGATATAATAAAGAGACACTCAGAGGAGCACTGTCCTTTTGTACACACTGGAGTACATGGGCTGTATATTATAAAAGTGCACTGTAAGGGTATCTATAATCTCTTATAGCAGTATTTTGTCCTCCTTTAGCATCTTCATCCAAAAACCTCAAAGCACTTACCTACTTACTCATGAATTAGGTTTTACAGCACCTTTGGGAGAGTGATAAACTTCCCTATTTACTGATGGGCTGTGTCATGGGGAATTAAATAACTTGCTCAACACCACATAGTGAGTTAGTAGAAGAATGGTGAATAAAACCCATGTGAACTGACTCTCTGCTCTAAATCCAAGACAACACTTCTTAATTATAATGACATATGATTGGGCTATAGCTTTGAAGGGTTCTTAAATAATCCAAACCCCTTTTTCTTTTATTAATACTCGCATCCAGCAAAGTCCATTTCTCTATTAAGGGTCAACACAGAAGGCATTTTAGTTTCAAGTACCAGGAAGCCAAGACAAGCAGTTCATTTCTGACTCGCTTGAATAGTGTGGGGCTCATGTATTCATAAGTTATCAATTATGATTTTCAATTGAAAATCCTCCTTACATTTAAAAATGAATGGAAAGAGGCAGAGCCTCTCCCCACTAGAGCAGTGATAGCAGTTTGCAGCTGCATCCTTTAAAAGCACAACCACTGGAATGTGTAGCCAATCCTTGGCTTTGAACATTCCAAAGTGCTTTATGACCTTAGCAGGCAGTTCACCCCTTCAGCTGCCTGAATTCAGAGTTATAGACTCACAGGAGACAGATGTGAAAGGCTTGTTGGATCATCCAATTTCCCAGCAGTGCCTTTTTCATTTTTTGGGGCCAAACCAATTTTAAAAGCTCCTAGTGACTGGGTTTCCACCACTTTCCAATGAAGACTATGTAATAACCTGATAGATGTCTTATAGCTGGGGCATTTTTCCTGATGTTAAAGTCTAAATTTTATGTCTCTGATACTGCTCTCTGCTGTGCAATGTACGTGCTGCAGGGTAGGAAACACTGACTCCTAAGCATCCTCACTCCACAGTGCATGCTATGCAGCAAGGAGGTGGTGGCTGGCTGGAGTAGGCAGTCATGGTTGTGCTGACTCTGTGGAGGAGAGCTGACCTGATCTGAGCCCACGGGAGTCCAGTTGTTTTCCCAGTGTGATGTGATTCGATTTATTTTAGATCCAAGAGAAACCAGGACACTCCAGGGATACTTAACCACTTTCTTATTTATTGCAAGCTTTAAGCAGTTATTACAGTTGTTTAAGTTTTACAAGCCTTAAAAACAATTACTACACAATTTAAACCTTAAATGCCATACATTCTAAAGCAATAATATAGTGCAAAGCAATGCAAAAGCAATTAATAAAAGAGCTACTATAATACAATAAGAAAGACTAGTTCACTTACACTTCACCCGTATGCTACCTACAGTAGCAGGCAGGAGGTCAGGGTTCCTTTTCTTCCCATGCATTGGAACACCATGCACTGGCTCACCGGTGTGAAGGGCCTATTTACTTCTAGTTACATCGAGCAGTACCTGTGGGTCAATCCTGCTCATTCCCTCCCACTGATTGTTCTTACTAAGCCCATTTTATAGCAAAGCGAGACTTGGTTGTTCTAATAATACTTACCAATTGATTACGTATTGTGTAGGATATGGAACATGCCCAATACCCTATCTGGAGTACATCCTGTCACTCAGGATGTTACTGCTATGTGCATAGTTGACAGTTGTATGGCTGCATCTGTAATTTGTGGTTATCAGAAACAGAAGTACCTGTACAAGATTGCTTGCCATGTGTTCTTGACATGGTCTCAGGTACCACGCTTCATCTGCATTGTTATGCAAAACATTCCTTCCTCTCACAGCTTCTCCCATGACCTTGCCTGCATGTTTATGTGCACCAGACTTGAGACAGGCCTGGGTTTTGCTTGTTAGAGATCCGCACGTGTTAAAGGGAGACGTGGCCATTTACTGTCAAGGCAGGCTCCCCTACACCCACCCAACCTCACCCTGATGCATGAGGTCAGATCCCATAGAGGTTGCAGGTCTCTATTTAAAAGTCAGTTCTGCTGGCCTCCCTGCACTTTTTAAAATTTTCTCCTGAATTACTTCCAAGCTGTTGATCTTTTCTGGGGAATGTGGTGCCAAAAAAGTGAAATAAGCCAGAAGCAGTCACACCTCAGATGAACAATGAGAAACTTCCTGCTTTATGACAAGATTCCTGTATGTAACAAACCCAGCCCAGATGGCTGTCTTTTTTTTTCACTGTCACTCCAGGTCACTTGTTGTTTCCCACTTTTCTCCCTCTCATTATGTCAGTTATATTGACCCCCTCTCTAGGTGCGCTAGTTTGCAGTTCTCTGAAATCAGTCTTGTTCTGCTCAGGTTTCTAATTTCTCTGTGCCCCTCTTTATTATTTCTCTGTCACAACTCATACCTACAACTCCTCCATATTTAGTATCATCTGTGAATTTCAACTTTGATGGACCCCATAAAAGAGACCTTCAAGTGTGCTACTGTCAATGTAGAGGTAACTCCTGAGCTAATTTTCCCTAAAAGCTGCAGAAGATTTACTGCAGGAGTTGGGTATTTTATAATTGTATTTACAAATTCTGCCTGGAGTGGATAAAAAAGGGCAAGATGCTAATAATAATAACAACAACAACAATAACAATAATAATAATAATAACAACAATAATAAACAAAATTAGATAAGGGGGCAGTGCAGGGCCCTTATTCTGATTAAAAAATTTGTGAATTGCTCAGCTTCTTCTGAAGTGCTGCTAGCTGGGGTGATTGTGGAGGGCATAGCAAGTTTTACACAAATGAAGACAAGGGGTTACTTGAGTGAGTATGCAGGCTGTGGAATCAGTGTGGTCTAGTGGAGAGGACTCCAGATAGTGAATCAGAAGACCTGAATTATTTTCCTGGCTATTGATCTGCTCTTTTAGCCTGGGCTAGTTGTTTCATGTTTAGATTGTAAACTCTTTTGGGCAGAAGCTTATTAGCGTAAGTGTTACTATATTGCGTTACTATATTAGCTTATAGCATTACTATATTGTCATCAAGGAAACATTTTCCCCAATTGTTCTTTTATGTTTTGTCCCCAGAAAAACAGAGTAGACATTTACTGTATCCTGGAGAAAGTATTACAGGAGGATGCCCAGGTCCTAGAGAGAAGGCTACTGAGCAAAATAATAACACTTGCCTCAAACCACATGAGAGAGACTCAGGTAAGTTAGACTAACGGAAGTATTGGAGCATAACCTTTTGTGGTCAAAGACCCACTTTACTGCTTTTGCAGATTCAGACTAACACGGCTACCCCTCTGATACTCAGGTAAGTTAGTTTTCCCTATATGCTAATGACAGGAATGAAAGCTTAAACTAATTAAAACATTTTTTGTAAACTATATACTGAAACTCCAGGATTAATGACTGCTAGGGGCCCATAGATCCCCACACCGTCCTCCAGAAATCCCAGGTCCTAAGCAGCATGTGACTAGTTTCATCTTGTTCAAGTTACACATGTGCTTAAGTGCTTTGTAAGGTCAGGATATTGTGACATATATCAGATGCAGAGAGGCCTACCGTTTCTTAACAAGCAAGTATTTTGTGAAGTCTGCTAGGGATTTCATTATTGATACTGATTTTCTGTGGAAGGTGCTCTGATACTATGGTGTTAAGCAGCAGGATGAAACCTTAAAACAGAATCTGAGCTATTTCCAAAAGAAGCAGTATTTGGATTTAGGGGATAGTTTCTTCAGGAAAATTCTCTGAATATCTTGAAGCTGCCCACCTCCTCTGAGGGAAAAATATCATGTCACTATGATAGCCAATCATCCACCACAAATAGCTAATAGCGAATAGTCTAAGCAGCTTGCAAACAACTGAAAGGCTGACAAACGATTCAATGATTATTTATGACTAATGATTCTGTTCACAGAAAGTTGGGTGGAAAACAGAAATAAAAACTTGATTCATTTGAGCAGCATTGGCTGGTATAGTTGGCTTTAATCACTTCAGTCTCTCTCTTTTTGTATTTTTTAAGGAAGCAACAAATGAACTAAAAGTGGCAGCGAGCAACACATTAGTGGCTCTGGCACGCTGCTATTTCAATGAGGTGATGTATGAGCTTCAATGTCATCTGAAACCACTGGAGCTGTCTGACGAGTTCACTTTGATTACACTGGGCAACCTATCATCAGCCTATAGTATGTCAACTTCCATCTTTTGTTTCAAAGTTATTGTCTTCCATTTAAGGACAGAGGTTCACGCTCTGTACAGCTACACAGAGTGCTATTTGGGGGGCATGAGATGAACTGCTGTGGCTGGTTCTAGTTGCTAGACCATGAGCTATCCACACCAAGGTGCAAGCTCTTATGCCCCATTTGAAGTTCTTAAAGGACAGGATTGAGGAAAATCAGGTCTAGTGGAGCTCTTCTCCATTCCATTTCTCATCCCTCCCCAGTGCTCTCTCTCCTACTCTGGGAGAGGATTGGGCATCCGGCACAGCTGCACATTGGTGGAGAATGCTCCTCCTCAGGGTAAATCCCCCACTGATTTTTTACTGCTGCCTTATCATTTGTGTACGCAGCACAAAATGACCTAGGAGCCCATAGCATCCGACCCAGTGGTGTTTCTAAATGCGATAGTAAGAAGGCAGATAACAGTCAATTGTCTGTCTTCCTTTTCTTCTGGTCCTTCTTTTCAGCACTCAAGTGCATTCCTTTTGTGGGAATGACCCTGTACGGCATGAGCTCCATGCGGATGTTAGTCGGCGAGAGCAGGCTGAGGCAACCATTTTGTGGTGGTAAGTGCCAGCACTTATAGTAGATGTCCAAAATGGATATTTAGGGGCCTTGGTACAGAGTTAAGTG
The DNA here is from genome assembly GCF_049634645.1 of Pelodiscus sinensis. Lineage (NCBI taxonomy): Eukaryota > Metazoa > Chordata > Testudines > Trionychidae > Pelodiscus > Pelodiscus sinensis. Next base: position 18,662,181 of record NC_134735.1, read on the forward strand.
ACTGATCGTTTACAAACAGGCTCTGAACTGGATTGTACCAGGGGCTGAGTCCTCATGCTCCTGTGGCACTCAGTGGAGTTGAGAGTGCTCCTTACTTTGCTGGAGGTGCTGAGCATTTGTAAGTTCAGGCACTTTATGACTTGTGGATATTTTAAAAATAAACAAAAGCTGATGCTGCCCATGTGCCAGGAAATTCCTGGGGGAGAATGTGCAGGCAACAGATTGAATTACATTTAAAAATTTCCCGTTTTCCACCCCTCCACCCATTCCTCCTCTTTAGTTTCTTAATTATCATCTCCTTTCACCCTCTTTCTCTGTCCTCTGGTCTTCTCCACTTCTCTCTTCCTTTGCTTTTTAGTTGATGCTCAAGTAAGGCCACGTCTACACTATGCAGAAGATCAATGCTGCTGCAGTTGATCACCAGGGTCCAAATAAGCAGGTCTAGTGAAGACCCACTAATTCGAACTGAGTGGGTGCTCCCGTTGGCACCGGTAGTCCTGCTTCTCATGAGGAATAACACTCCTGTCAACCTTCCACTGTGTGGACAGTCTGAAAACACTATTTAAGATACGTCAACTCCAGCTACATAATTAACATAGCTGGAGTTGCGTACCTTAAGTCAACTTTCCCCTTTAGTGTAGATCAGGCCTAAGGGCCTAATCCTGCACCTTTGAGATAAATGGGAATTTTGCCATCAGCGTCATAGAACATGGGATTGAGCCTTAATTTTCCTTTCAAGGGCAGGGGGTGCATCTAATTTTAGGGCAAAATGCTGTCAAATCTCAGTATAGCTAATAGGAGTTAGGGGCACTGAACATCTTTCAGACAAACTGTAACCCAATAGGAAATCATACAGTTTTAGGGCTAAATAAGCAATAACTGCAGAGGACATGAATCATTCAGAAAACAGCTGGTCAAAATATTTTGGTTTTTTTATTATATGTTTCATATTTGTTTCCAATTTGATGGAATATTAAACTGAAAAATGTCAATGACAGTTTTAATCAGGATGTGTTCAGTGTTTTTGTGCAGCTAAAAAGGTGGCTGAAATTTGTTGATTTTTGAAACATGTGAATGATCTTTGTAATTTGAAATTTTGAAAAAAAACAAGAGTAAACACTTTTAATTTAATTTAAACTACCTTTTCAATCAGCTCTAATTAAGAGGTAACAAGGGAGAAAAAATATGTTTTCAAATGATGGGAATTAAAAAGAGATGGAGAGAGGCAAAAGAGAAGAAAGCCTTTTGAGAAACATGAAATGGAAAGGAGGGAAGAGAAATAATTCAAAACTGTTATTGGATTTCATCAGCTGTTCCTGAATTGGGCATGGAATTGTAATAAACTACAAGCCTGGGTGTCTTCACTGATGAAGCAACGTATCCTTATTACTATTGCATCCTTTTCATATTGCCTGTCTTTTTTCCTTCCATGCAGTTCTGGAAAAATGGTCAAGGGCAGTAAATGTATATTTTAGTAACTGGGAAAAGTGCCCATTTCCCAGAATGGGTAAATCTCAATTCTGTGATCAAATTCTTCCCCTCTATCGTCATGTGACAAGCAAATGGACCACATGTAAAGATTTGGAGGTGAGAATTGTAGGTTTTCTAAACCTTTATGAGAAATTGTATTGTTAAATTCTCTGTGTATGGCATTCTTTGTGATGATGGAGTTCAATGGCAGGTTCTTTGGGATAGAACAGAGTATGATGTAAAACATTTAAAAAAGATTATAATGTCACAAGCTCATGGAAATTCTGTCTGTACATAGTGTACATAGATTCCAGTTTTGTCACCTGACATGCAGATGAATACAGGAGAATGGGCTAAATTCATTCCTGGCAGATGTCTATTCAGTTCCAGTAGAGTTACAGCAGGAATGAGTTGGTTTAGTGTGCATACTAATCTGGGGAAATATCCCACTTGGGAAAGTTGTGAGGTGCACTAGAATATAATTCTGAAACCAACATCATAGCTGTGTCTAGACTGGAAAAACTTGCCAGCTGTGTACACTGGCTGCTTGAATTTCCGGAAAAGCACTGACGATCTCATGTAAGATCGTCAGTGGTTTTCCGGAAAGATTATGCTGCTCCCGTTCAGGCAAAAGTCCTTTTCCGAAAGACTTTTGCGCAAAAGGGCCAGTGTAGACAGCACAGTAGTGTTTTCCCCCCAAAAAATGGCGAAAATGGCGATTGGGGCTTTTTTGCGGAAAAGCGTGTCTAGATTGGCCACGGACGCTTTTCCTCAAAAAGTGCTTTTGCGGAAAAGCATCCTGCCAATCTAGACGTGCTTTTCCGAAAATGCTTTTAACAGAAAATTTTTCCGTTAAAAGCATTTTCGGAAAATCATGCCAGTGTAGACGTAGCCCATGAGTCTTAATTCTTTACCAGGAAATATTGAGATAGGGCTGTTTCAACAGTGGAAAAGGGAAATTGCACTCATCAGACGTAGAAAAGATGGGCCCATTGCATGATATTGAATGAATTTGTAGGAACATAAATTCTGTGTCTCTTTGTAGCTCAAGCAGGCCATCATCAAAGCCCTTGGTCCCATGATGATCCTCCTCCTGCATAAAGAAGAGTATCAAGATCAGGTGTTCGAACAGATCCCATGGCTCCTTGAGCAATATAAAGAGGATGTTAATGTTTTTCATGCCACCAAGGTGAGATACTTATTAAAATAACTATCAATGTGTGCGCATAGGTGAACTGCACTAGCTGCTACCAGTGGCGTTTCCTGATCTACATAGTGACTTGTTAGATAATAGATAAACACACAAGTCTTGATTTTATAGACATGGTGACCCAGGTGACAAGTTTTGTAGGTAAAAGCCTCTCATGAAAAGTATCTTCTGTTTCCTGGAGATGCTAAGGAGGTAAGAAACAAAACACCTGCCCCTCCCCCCCATAAGATACTCCCTCCTTGTGATTTACTGGTACATCCTATCAACTCTGTGTCTCTCTTTTAGATTATAAATAAACTCCTCAGAGCAGGGGCTGCTGTGTGTTGTCTCTGGGCAGTATTAAGTAAACGGCCAGTAGCTGAAAATTAATACTAAGAAGGCCTGAAGTGCATTGCTTTAGATTCTATAACTAGATAGATATAAAATCACTGTCTATTTCATCTACCGTTGTGTACAGGGCTGTTGTAGCTGTGTTGGTTCAAGGATATTAGAGAGACAAGGTGGGTGAGATAATATAATTAAAGATATTTTTTCACCAACCTTGTCTCTCTTATTTCATCTACCCTCAGTATCACATGACCAAGGTAACTCTTGTCTGCTGATAGTGAGAGGATGGAGTGAGGGGAGTTGGCTTCAGTAGTATGATTTAGCATGCTCAGTCTATGTGAGCTGGCTCAGTACAAGCCAAGCAGCAAATCCAGGGCCACAACCCTGCTGCCCTTCCCCCCTCCCCACTTCCCCCATGGTTTACTCCCAATCTATGTTGGCTTTCTGGTCCAGAATATGTGGTTGCTTTTGGGATTGGAATACCCATGACTTTGAGGGAATCAATGCCTCATAGACTTGACTAAAAGTATCAGAGGACTACACAAGAGCCTAAATGTAGTAAAATATGTAGATTTCATCAGAGATATCCTGAAAGCTTCAAGCAGCAAAGAAGAAAAGTGTGTAGGTACAGGAAGGAGTTAGACTGTCATCTCATTATCAATAGCCTGGAAGAGAACATAAAATCATCATTGATAAAATTGGCAGATGAAATAAAAATTGGGGAGTGGTAAATAATGGAAAAGACAACTCACTGATTCAGAGTGATATAGATCATTTGGTAAACTGGATGCTAACAATAAATGTGCATTTAAATATGGCTGAATGTAAATATATGCATCTAGGTGATACATACATGTTGAGGGATGCTTCCTGAGAAGCAGTAACTCTGAAAAATATTTTGGGAAACTTGGTGAATACTCAGCTGAACATGACCTACAAATGCGATGCTGTGGCCAAAAAAGCTGAAGTGATACTGGGATGCATACATGGGGAAATCTCAAGGAGGAATACAGTGGGAAATGCAAAGTTCATTTCCACACTAGAACTGACCAACAGATATTGGTAGATACCCCTGATACCGGCTTCCTGTGAGAAGAGTGCCTTCCACACCCTGCTTGGCTTATAGCAATTCAGCAGGATGCCATTTGGGCTGCACAGAGCCTCAGCCACTTTTCAGCAGCTCATGAACCAAATATTGCAAACGTATATGCAATATACAGCCGTGTGCATTAAGAATATTGTCATCCACAGCACCAGCTGGGGGGAACACCTCTGACATCTTAGCAAGGTATTGTAAGCCCCAATAGATGCAGGACTCACTGTGAATCCAGCCAAGTGCCATCTTAGTGAACACAGTAGGAAGGGGAAAACTATAGCTCCTTGATAAATAAGGTCTAAGGCTTGTGTGACTGCCCCACCTCCATGACAAAGAAACAGGTGCCACAATACTTCAGACACAGTGGCTGCTTAGTACCCAACTTCATCACACTGGGCACCCTATTATTGGACCTGATGAAGAACACCCAATCACAGAAAGTCCAGTAATCAGAAGACTGTGAGGAAGCCTTCCAGGCCCTGTGAAAGCAGCTGAACCAAGAGCTGGTCCTATCCCATCCAACTTCACAAAGCCTTCTATCCTTCAAATGGAGGTCTCGGAGGTAGGACCAGGAGTGGTACTATCTCAAGAAGTAGGTGGGAAGGAGCACCAGATCCTTTATCTCAGCTGCAAGCTGTTCTCCTGAGAGACCTGCCGCCCTACTATAGCAAGGGAGGCCCTGGCCATCAAGTGGGTGATCTACACCCTGGGGGTATGTCTACACTACAAAGTTAATTCGAACTAACGGATGTTAGTTCAAATTAACTTTGATAGGCGCTACACTAGTGCTCCGCTAGTTCAAACTTAATTCGAACTAGCGGCGCACTTAGTTCGAACTAGGTAAACCTCATTGTACGAGGACTAAGCCTAGTTCGAATTTACTAGTTCGAATTAAGGGGTGTGTAGCCCCTTAATTCGAACTAGTGGGAGGCTAGCCCTCTCCAGCTTTCCCTGGTGGCCACTCTGGCCAACACCAGGGAAACTCGTCTGCCCCCCTCCCGGCCTCGGACCCCTGAAAGGGGAACGGGCTGGCTACGGTGCCCGTGCCAGGTGCAAGCCTGCCAGCACCCAGCTAGCAGACCCTGCACCTGGCATGGCTCGAGCCAGCCACCCGCTGCCACCCAGCCCTCTCCCTCTTCCCAGGCTGGCGGCTCTCGGGAGCCTGCCCAGGACCGCAAGAGGCGGGCACCCGCCTGGATTAGTGCGGACATCGTGGACCTCGTCCACGACCTCCGCACTAGGCACAGGAAAGTGGCCGTCTAGGGCACGAGAGCTGCCAGCCTGGCCACCCAGGAGCAGGTGTGCATGAAAATGAAGGTGGTCCACTGAGACCCCCGACCCTGACCCTGAGCTTACAATGGCCATACTGGGTCATACCAAAGGTCCATCTAGCCCAGTAGCCTGTCTGCCAACAGCGGCCAACCCTAGGGACCCTGGAGGAGATGGACCGAAGACAGTGACCAAGCCATTTGTCTCGTGCCATCCCTCTCCAGCCTTCCACAAACCTTGGGCAGGGACACCACTCCTACCCCCTGGCTAATAGCACTCCATGGACCCAACCTCCATCACTTGTTCCAAACCTCTGATCATTGTAGTTGCCCTCCCCTCTCCCACCCTCTCTCTTCCCCTCTCCCACCCCCTTTTCCCAGTCTCCCCGAGTTTTGTTCAATAAAGAGAGATTCTATTTTTGACCACAAGTACATCAGGAAGGGGGGCTAGGGAAGGGTAAGTGGAAGGAGGTGAGGGAGGAATGGGGTAGGAGCTCCCGATGGGCTGGCTCTGCGGGCTTCTGGGGGTGGAAGCTCTCCTGCAGCCCCCCAATTGCTCCCTCTCCCCAGATGGCAGCCTGCGGCAAGTACAGCCGGGCTGATGGCCGAGTGGTGTGATGTGCCCAGTGTGGGCACTCAGGGCTCTCCAAGCCAGGACTGCTTTGCAAGCGGGGCACCCCTGAGAACTGTCTGTCCGGGGTGGGGGTTGGGTCCCTTTAAGCACAGCCCTCAGCTTGCCTGAGGCAGCAGCTCCATGCTCTAAGTCCTCATCTGATGCCCTTCCGGCACTGCTTCCGGCCATCCTTAACCCCCGTTCAGGGTCCACTTAATGTGGACATGCTAGTTAGAATTAGCAAAACGCTAATTCGAACTAGTTTTTTAGTCTGGGATATTCTGTACTGGGGAAGCCCTTTCAACTGGTCACCAACCACGCACCCCTCAGATGGATTAATAACATGAAGGACACCAGTGCCTGAATCATGAGGTAGTACTTCCCGCTCCAACCCTATGACTTCTGTATGTTACACTGGGCCAGGGAAGGCTTATGCAAACACAGACTTCTCCCAAGTGGAAGGAGAGGATGAAGAGGAAGGTCCACCAATGGACACCCTCTTAAGGGGGAGTGTTTGTGACAGAGGATACCCACCATGCATGGTTCAGCGGGAGCTAATCATGATCTGTGGGCTATGCCCCTTCATACTTGCTGGGAATGCTCCAACTGGAACCAGGAAACCAGGATATAAAAGGGAGCAGCTCAGTTCTGTCTAGGCTGACAGCTGAAGGGAGCAGAGGTGCTTTGCAGGCTTTTGTGGAGGGACTGACAGTGCCCTAGGATGCAGAAACCAGCCAGCCTGTGGTTCCAGTTGACCCCGCCCCCCCCACAACCATCCAATGCCACAGATGGAGGAGAGACCACGGAGTTACTGAGATGACCTGCTGCAGAAGAATGGTGGGAAGTAATCTATGTGAACTAAGCATTATTGAGTTGAGGTATTAGCCTTTGACTCTGCATGTTTTGGAAGAAACCCCATTGAGCTGCAAGACAAGGCCCTAGGCTGGGACCCTGTGGAGTAGGTAGAGCCTGGTGGAGAAGGGCTGGCCACTAGGCAACACTGGTTTGCCCCAAAGAGTAGTTGAGCACTAGGTTGAACGGTCGTACCTAGAAGGGCTTGGGTCGTTGAGCTGAAGAGCCTCATCAAAGGGCTGCTGCACTGACCCTGACTATTAGGCAATGCTGCTCTAAGAACCAGGCCTGCTATGGTGGTTGGGGAGACTAGGCCACTTGGGCTGCCTTAGTTCTTGAACTCCTCCACAACCTGATACCATCCAAACAGGGTGGACCTACCCTGTGACAGGTGACTTACTTACAGTCTATAATATCTGCATGGGGAAATATATGTAATGACCTAGCAGAGAAAGGCATGACATGATCCAGTGGCTACAAACTGAAACAGGATACATTCAGATGGGAAATAAGGTCTACCTTTTCAGTGGTGGGATATTAGCCATTCAAACCATTTTCCAAGAGTCAAGGTGATCATTTTAAAATCAAGATTGGATTTTTTTCTGAAAGTTCTGCTTTAGGAATTATTTTGGCAATTTCTAAGGCCTGTGTCATACAGAAGGCCTGACTAGTTGATGACAATCACCCCTTTTGGCCTTGGAATCTATGAATTCCATGAACCTGCTTCAGTCATTGCATATTGCTCCTTTGTATGCCCACCTTCTAACTTTCACCCTCTGTTGTAGAGTCTGAGGCAGCTCTTGGAAGTCTCTGGTGAATATAAGATCCTTCTACCTAAAGGGAAATTTCAAGCCATCTGCAGTGCTCTGCACAACCGGGTGAGGGGAACTTCTTCTTGTATCACTTGAGCTTAAGCACAGCAGATCTGAAGCATATTAAGAATAAACATCTTTTGAATGCTAGTGAAGAGCTCGGAGACCTTCTTATGCCTTATTGGTTTCTGCTGGCTTAAGAATAAGCAGATAGTGGTCTCATTATTAGCTAAAATCCAGCTCAGTTTGTAAAGCAATTTTAGCATAAGCCAGTTATTAGAGGGAGTTAGAGTTATATAGTAAAAACTGATCCCATCCAAATGGGGAGGACCTATCCTGTGACAGGGTGACTTAATTGCAGTCTATAATATCTATGTGGGGAAACATATGTAATAATCTAGCAGAGAAAGGCATAACGTGAGCCAATAACTAGAAAATGAAGCTGGACAAATTCAGACTGGAAATAAGGCCTACATTTTTATGGTGGAATAATTAACCATTTGAACCAGTTACCAAGGATCAAGTCTTGATTCAATTAGCTCTGCTGCTAAAAACACTTTGAAAGCAGGAACGTCTGTTATCCAATGTATCGGTCATTGTTTCTGATTCTTGTTGTGCAGTCAGTACCATTTATTTTGGGTTCAGAGCCCTATTTGGAAAGGTAGGAAGTGAGTGCTTAGAAATTAATTGAGCATCTTCTTTTCAGTTGCTTGTTCTGATTAGTTTTCCTTTGATCACTTCTCTTCTTCCCACAGATCTGTTCTCCAACTCAGCAGCTCATCATGGAAAATCAAATGGAGCTGTGCTATTGTATCCTACTGCTAGGTAGGGGAAGAGACTCCAAATTACACAGTAGTTTCCTTGTAACTTCCTTCTTTTGTAGATGTGGTAAGAATGAGCTTTCAGTTGTTAGTGAGGATGTGATTTCTTCCTTTGCAGCCCGTTCTTCTCCTGATGACCTCATAGCTTTTCTGCACTCGCAGCTGAAGATTAAGAATGAGACTGTTCGTGTGGCATCCCTGAATCTGCTCACAGCTATTATTGGTGCTGACTGTAAGTAACACAGGAGTAACTGCGACTGCTGCGATCATCGCCATCGTGCTGGGGGTTGAGTTGGGGACATCCAGAGCTAAAAGCATGAGCTGCTATAGGTTGATCTAAAGAACCAAGGCTTTGCAGGCATGGTAGGGCTATAACATACTCATGATCTCTGCAAATGGGGCACAGAGGATCTGTAACACAGGGGCGGATATAGGGCAGGGCGAGCGGGGTGGCCGCTCCGGGTCCCGCGCTTCAAAAAGCCCCGCGCACGCGCCGTGGTGCCACCGCGCATGCACATGACGTCACTGTGCATGCGCCGTGGCAAGGGGGGGGCCCCGCGGCATTATGCTGCCCGGAGCCCCGCAAAATGGTCATCTGCTCCTGCTGTAACACATAGAGTCATATAGTCATAGATTATTAGAACTGGAAGGGACCTTGAGAGGTCATCAAGTCCAGTCCCCTGCCCTCATGGCAGGACCAAGCACTGTCTAGATCATCCCTGATAGGTGTCTATCCAATCTGCTCTTAAATACTCCAGTGGTGGAGATTCCACAACATCCCTGGGCAATTTTTCACAGTGTTTAACCAACCTAACAGTTGGGACGTTTTTCCTAATGTCCAACCTAAACCTCCCTTGCTGCAATTTAAGCCCATTGTTTCTTGTCCTATCATCAGAGGCCAAAGAGAACAATTTTTCTCCCTTCTCCTTGCGACACCCTTTTAGCTGCATGCTCACCAGAGGGTTGGAAATTCACTAAAGGGACCCAGTGCTGCTCTAAGTTACTCCCATGTGGTCACACAGAAATCAACAGGGTTAATTAAGTGCTGAATGTAGCCTAAGATATTTTCAAGGTTCAAATACAAATGTAATCTTGTGGCGGATGCATGTTAATAATAATGAGATAAAAACAAAATAGTACTCCTGACTGAATAAGTATTAGACACTCTAGAATAGATTCCGAATTCTGCTATACTGGTGGTAAACACAGACTAACTTCACTGACCTCCATTTGTCTAACTCTCTTACAATATTTCCATCAGGATAGGATGATGGTGCTATTTACAGAAGTGGAAATACTTCAGACTTAGACTGGTGTAACTGAGATCAGAGCCTGGCCCTATATTTTCCCCGCTGATTCTGTATATGAATGAAGCTTGGTAGTACTCTTAAATAGGGCCCAGGACACATTCTAATGTGGAGCATGAGTGTTTGGAACAAAGATATACTATACTGCACACTTCTCCTTATCTTTCAGTGCCTGAGACAAGAGTTAGAAAGTTTCTGATTGTGAAGGCAGTGCAATCTGCTCTCAGTGATCAGAGTGCTAAGGTAAGATTGTGTGTGGAATAGTGGTATTGCTGTTAATATCTGGGAAGTATTTCACTCAGTGGAGAGTCTGGCAACGAGACACATTTTTAGGCTGAGATTATTAATAGGGTTTCAATTAATCACAGTTAACTAAAAATTAATGGGATTAAAAATTGAAATTTATTACATATTTTTGTGGTTTTTTACATTTTCAAATATATTGATTTCAATTACAACACAATGACAAGTGTGTACTATGCACTTTATATTATTTTTATAACAAACATTTGCATTGTAAAATTGACAAAAGAAATACTATTTTTCAATTCATCTCATACAAGTGATGTAGAGCAATCTCTTTAGCGTGAAAATGCAACTTACAAATGTAGATATTTTTTGTTAACTGTAACAAAACAATGTAAAACTTTAGAGTCTACAAGTCCATTCAGACCTACTTCTTGTTCAGCCAGACACTAAGACAAACAAGTTTGTTTACATTTATAGGAGAAAATGCTGCCTTTTTCCTAATTACAGTGTCACCTGAAAGTGAAAACTGGCATTTGCATGGTACTTCTGTAGCCAGTGTTGCAAGGAATTTACATAACGGATGTGTTAATCATTTGTACTTCAGCCACCATTCCAAAGAGATAAAAGCAAAAGCAAAAGGACTCTCATATCCTGTCTCATATTGCATGCAGAAGGGATAATAATAACTCATGCATAATCTCTACCCTTGCAGGTGAAGATGGCAGCTCTCCATTTTGTCCTGAAGCTGCTCAGTTCAGGAAGTGTGGAGAATTGTGCAGCAGGGGATATGGTTGCATACGTTTTCAGAGAGTTCGATGTGTCCACCAGAAATCTGGTAAGGAGAGTTCTTAACACTTAGGACTCAGTTCTGCCATTCTGGCATGCTGATTGTTCCCCTTGACTTCAGTGGGAGCTTTGGATGCTCAAGGATGCAGCTGGACTGAAGGATTAGAGCTAGAATCTGATCAGTGATATTCGTGTAAAGCCAGGGTAATGCCCCTGACTTCAGTGGCATTATTTTGGATTTACACAAGTGTAACAGAGACCAGAATCTGATTCTGGATATTTATATCTGACAGTGCGACCTACATTCCTTAGACCTCGGGCAAGTCAGTGAAAATTCTGACAACACAATCTTTCAGTGAAATGCTCTTGTATAAGGAAGCACATCTTTTTTATAAATAGACTCTCCAAAGAACACACTGGTGCCCAATCCTGTGGCTGCTGAAGCATACATAAACTATTAGCAAAACACTGAAGTTATGCAGCCTACATCAAGATGTCTAGAACCTGGAAAAGTTTGCTGCACACTTCATACTCTGTTCTATGTGTACTAGTTCAAAATCTTTTCAATGGGTATTTCCAGCTATGGGCAGAGTCATGGACTCCAGACACAGAGTTCCATGATGGGATCCATGATATACATTAACTTTACAGTAAGTTGTTGAGGATCTTAGCTCTGCCTGGCCCTTTAGCTACGAAGTGGGAGCTTATGGCAGTACTCACCAACTGCCTCTTTTTCATGCTACCCATCTCAAAGAAAGTAGGAGGCAACTCTTTCTCATCAGGCCACATTTGCTCTTATTTAAACTGAAATCAGTAGAGCTGATCAATATTTAGTTTGGTGTAAGGAAGAACAGAATTTAGCCTATAGATAGACTCACATTCACTATGCACAGAATGATCAAGCTGCTTGGGGCATCAGAACAAACAGAATGGCTCCCTCTAGGTTCTGCATATTTATGTCCACTGGGCAGAGTCTGAGTGGCTCTCCTCAGAGATAAAAAGAAGAAATGTTCTTTTTTGAAAATTTTTCAAAAAATGAATACTGTTCAGGGAACTCTTTTATAGAATCATAGAACGATAGGGCTTGAAGAGAATTCAGGAAGTCATCGAGTCCAACCCCCTGCTAAAAGCAGAACCAATTCCAACTAAATCATCTCAGCCAGGGCTTTGTCAAGCTGGGACTGAAAAACCTCTAGGGATGGAGATCTCACCACCTCCCTCAGTAACCCATTCCGGTGCTTTACCACCCTCCTCGTGAAATCGTTTTTCCTAAGATCCACCCCCCCACACACAACTTGAGACCACTGCTTCTTGTTCTGTCATCTGTCACTACTGAGAACAGCCTCTCTCCATCTTCTTTGTGTCCCCTTGTGCTGGGGTTTTCCTAAGCCTGGGTTCTGACCCACCAGTTAGGTGTTTCTGTTATTCTCTTCCCTTAAGAATCTCCATCATTCGAGGTTTTTAATGCCAGGCTTGGCAAAGCCATGGCTGGAATAATTTAGTTGGGGCTGGCCCTGCTTTGAGCAGGGGGTTGGACTATATGACCTGCTGAGGTCCCTTCCATCCTTAATCCATGATTTTATGATTTGTGCACTCCTAATGCAATGGAAAAGCTCTCATAGGTCAATATTCAGAAAGGCTTTGTAAGAAATAGACACCGCTTCTACAGCCAGTGTTTTCCCACTAGCTAGTAAATTCTATGTATCTATCTCATAGCAGGGGACAAAACTTCCCTCCCAGGATGTTCAGGAAGAAAGCACTATCCAAACTATGTGCATTCACATCCTGCAAGGCCTGGACATATCAGTCACTGGAATGACCCAAGTAAGTGACATGTTGCTACTGCTTCGTGAAATAAAGACATTCTTCCGTACATTCTTCCGTACCTCTCCATAAGGAAGCTTCTTGCCAGTCAGGATAATGGAGGTACAGCATGTCAAGTTCATGTCAGAGATGATGGGACCTCTGTATCATGGAGGAAGCGATTCACAGTACAGACAAAATAAAAAGGAACTTCACTGGAAGGAACCATAATGCAGTGGTCTTCTGTTAATTACCACCATTGCCTGAGTGCAACGTCTCCTTAGATTCCCCATGAATCCCTTGGAAATGTAGACTTGGTGATCCTGTATTTAAACAGTTATTGGGGCCGTGATTGTGCCTTCTGTATGTCTGAAAAGTGCAGGATGAATTTATGGTGCTGTCTAAGTAGCTTTATAATGCAGGGAAAGATGATTCATCTCCGGATGAGAACCAGATTGCTAATGCTCTCCAAACAAGGCAGTGTACTTAAAATGTAGAGAGAGGGATCACTGGGACAGGTAGAGTGAGATGATGGCGGAGGGGAGGAGAAAGTGAGATCGAGATAAGGTAACGAGATAGGGAAGGGTCAGTGATGACTAAAAGGAGAAGGTGCATGACAGAAGGATTCAGCCAGTAGGAGGTGGGGGAATGAAAATAGCCAAGTGTTGAACTGTCTTGCTCTTCTGTGCAGGTGTTATGGCCAAGGCTTCTAACGTATGTGGTGCCAACTCAGTACACTGGCACTTTGAAGCCTCTCTGCAGATGCCTCCAGGAAATGGCTGAGAAAAAGATGCAAGAAGGAGGAGAAGCTGCTTGCCTGGACTACAGTGGACAAGGTTTATAACAGAAACTCTTTCATTTATTCTCACCAGCCACTATGAAATGACCAGATTCAGCCTGTTCCAATTCTCTCATCTTCAGTCAAGAGACTAAAAGGAATGCAGGATGGTCTTGGGATTAAAACATGGCAATGGGAGGGAGCTAGAAATTGGGGGTTCTGGTTCCAGATCACCACCAAAATTCTGATATAACATTGGGGAAATCACTTGCTCTCTCTCAGCTTTCCCACTTGTGAAATTGAGGACTAGTTAATGCCAGTTTCTTAGAGGTGCTATGAGGAGGAATTAACTCATGTTTGTAAAACACTTTTGAGATGCTCTGCCTGAAAACACTATGGAAATGCAAATATTATCAGCTGCATGCAACATTGGTGGGCATATTGGAAATAGCTAGGTGAACAACATCAGCGGGATTCTCCAAAGTCTGGCATAATTAATGATCTTCTATTTCTTTTCCCAGGGAAACTCCCTACACCTCAGGGATTGCTGGCACGACTCCTGGTAAGTAGACCACAGAGAACAGGTTTTCTGAGAAATGTGAAGTGGAACAGTTAAGTATAAAAATCAGTTTTCCAGCTAAATGCTTTAGGCTGAAGAATGTGTATGATTGGGTCTCTCTCCACCCTCCCCGATCAGACAGAGACACACTGTTCTACACCCTCATGCTAGTTAGAATATTTTCTTCTTTAGGAAGTCACTGCAGTAGAAGCAGCAGCTCTACAGTGTGTAGTCTCCACAGTGAGAGAATCTGAAATATTTCCTCCTTCAAGAACAAGCTGGTATCTTGCTGCAGAACTTAGCCTGTGCTTTCTCCCTCGTTGACAGGTTGTAGCCTCATCTCCTTATGAAAGAGAAGGACACGGATATTCTGTCTTGCAGCTGCTAAAAGCCTTGCACCAAAATATCCATGCAGCAGTGGGTGAGATGTGGGGAGTAAAGATTCCAGCTCTGCTGCAGCACCTTGAAGGTAAAGTGCTAGTTGGGAGTGACGTGGTCCATGGAGGATAGAAGAGAAAGCAGAAAATGCAGATTCCTATTGACATGTGTGGTGCCATGCATGTTGCAGTCCGTGGGAATAGTGTGGAATTGAAACTGGGGTTCTAGACACCTCACAAAATTTTTCTACAATTGTGAACCAGTGAGCTAACTCCAGTGTCAAACCGGGGGCCAACCACTTAGGATGGAATCAGGCCAGGAAGGTTTCAGTTGAATGACCATTTTACAGCAGTATCTTCCTGATCTTAGCTAGGTGATAATCTTACATGAGATCATCAGTGTTCTTGCGGAAATTCAAGCGGCCAGTGTAGACAGCTGGCAAGTTTTTCCTCAAGAGCAGATGATTTTGCAGAAAAACTTGCCAGTCTAGACTCAGCCTATGTTTCTTGTCAAGATTAGTTCAATTTAAAAATCCACAGTTTTTCTTTCTGTTAGGAAACTTAATCCATATATTAGCGATAGAATCCATGCCTGTCACAACAAAGCTACGTTGACCAAGTGGGTGCCCTACATATAATGTGTAATCTACGTATTGTAGGCCTGATGTCTTTCACCAATTTTACAGTCGTATGAAACTATTGACATCAGTGGGAAAAAATTTAGCGTTGGTTGTGTCTATACTACGGGGTAATGTCAATATGGTTATAGTGACAAAGCTAGGACAATATAGTCTCTGTACTATGTAACTGTGAGCCAGCAAGCTAAGTTGCACAACTTCAGTTATGTGAATAATGTATCTGAAATCGATACACTTAGATCTACTTACCAGATGCTTTCCTGTCAACTCTACCTACTGTCCTCATTCTGGTGGAATTCTGGAGTTGACAGGAGAGTACTTGGTGGTCAATATATCGCATATATACTAGAGGCAATAAATTGACCCTTTCTGGATCAATCGCTGCCTGTTGATCCAGTGGTTAGTGTAGGTATATCCTAAGTGACGCACAATCCCAATGTGTTTCTGATATATATTGGACCCTACAATTTTCAAGTGGGCTTGCTATTAAAAAAAAAAGAGCTGTATCTTCCCTGGCTGCTGTTTCTGTACAGAGTCCACAGCACTATGTTCTGCAGACATTAAAGAAGGGTAAGTTAGAGCCGGCTGTTCAGAAACAGGGCCAGATTCTTAGTCAATGTAAATCAGTATAATTCCACTGACTTCAGTAAAGCTACACAAGTTTAGGATCAAGTCAGAATCTTGTATTATGCAGGAAAAATGTGCATGCATATTTAAGTCCAGTTTTCTGATGTTCTAAATAGGAATGTAAGTAACTAGTTGACTATCTGATAAGCAAAAGCTTATCGGATACATGACTAGTTCCTTGACCAGTTGCTTCCCCCCCTCTTGCTGCATCTAGCAGCGACAGCAAGTGGGGGGAGCAGGAGCCAGTGCTGGGGAGAGCCGGCTTAAAAGCTGGTTTCCCCCAAGCACCATCTCCGCAGGAGACAGGGTAGTAGCGGGTACTGGATGCGAGCCGGAAATCAGCTTATTCCTGACTTGTGCTCCATCCCAGATGCTGCGACTCTGCTTTTTAAATGTATTAAGAACCTGCCATCTCTTAATACATTAAAAAATCAGAAGCTCAGCAGGGGAGAGCTAGCGTGAGCCAGCAGTCAGGTATCCCGGCTCGCGCTTCAGCCTTTTATATGTATTAAGAGCCTGTCAGCTCTTAATACACTTTAAAGGTAGAGCCGCAGCAGGGTTAGCTGCCGGGACTGAGAGCTAACCCTGCTGCGGCTCCCCCGCTTATTGACTAATCAACTAGTCGATGGAAAATTCATCAACTAGTCAATTAGTCGATTAAACTATATTTAATGTCCCTTGTGCTAAATAGTTTGATGAGACGTCCAGTGCCCCCAGCTCCCATTGAAGTCAAAAGTAATTAGGAGCAGGGCTGTCAGGGGTTGTAGGGCTTGGGGCACTCCCCAGGGGCGAGGCTTAGGGCAGCCCACCAGCCCCAGGCCCTACCTTGCCTCTGCTTCACCTTTTCTCCAAACTCTGCCCCTGTTTTGCCCTACCCTATCCCTTCCTGCCCCTGCTCTGCCCTGCTGCTGAAGCCCCCTCTTCTGAGCTGAGGGATTACTGGGGGGTCCTGGTGCAGGATGGCAGTAGGATGGGCTCCTGCCTTCAAAATCACCAAAGCAACAGGAGTGACAATGGCTCGGCAGCCCGCTTCTTTGCCCCACAGCCCTCTCCCAGCATCGCCGTGGCCATGGGAAGCGCATTGCCTTGGAGCCGGGGCACCTTGCTTCCTACTGCCACAGATACAATGCACACAGCAGGCTGGGAGAGGGCAGTGTGGCAGGGTGGGGCAGGGCAGAGCAGGCTGCTGGGTCTCTCTTGGACCCATCCATAGGACAACTGAGGTGGCCACCATGGGCTCTCCCAAAGTAGGAGCTGGGGTGGCAACCCCAAAGTATCCTATGGAGTGTCCAGCATCTCGCTCCTCGTGGGTTGACTGACTCTGAATAAAAATGATACTTGTTCTTAGCCCAGTAGAGAACTTTGGCATCGGTCCTTTTTATCATTGAAATCCCAGGTATGTTACATTGGCATCGGTCCCTTTTAGCATTGAAATCCCAGGTATGTTACATTGGCATCGGTCCCTTTTAGCATTGAAATCCCAGGTATGTTACATTGGCATCGGTCCCTTTTAGCATTGAAATCCCAGGTATGTTACATTGGCATCGGTCCCTTTTAGCATTGAAATCCCAGGTATGTTACATTGGCATCGGTCCCTTTTAGCATTGAAATCCCAGGTATGTTACATTGGCATCGGTCCCTTTTAGCATTGAAAGCTCAGGTAGTTTTAAGAAGATTGACTGCAGAGGGTATATTGGGGACAGCTATTCTTGCTGTTGTAAATTACACTGTTGTTTTGCCTCCTGCTTTATAGGAAACACAGAGAATTCTCTGAACCACGAACAGTGGGAACACATGCTGCTTCAGGTACAGGATGACTTTCAGATGTATTAGCATACATCCCCGCACCCAAATGTATCAGCTGGGAAAGAATTAATTATAAATTATTCATTATTAGCCGAGTGGGACAAATCATTTTATTTGCAATGTTTCTTTGATGAAATATGGGGGTTTTTTCAAAAACATTTTCATGGAAACTTTTTATTTTGTATTATCTTTCGACCAAAAACAAAACAACCCCAACCCAAACAGAAAATATTTAGGTTTTTTTTAAACGGATGGGGGGGGGGGAGGGTTTCAGTAGTTTTCCTGTTTATTTCTTTTTTTATCCTCTTTTCAATCAGAAAATGGAAGAGGGAAAAAAGGGATGGTGATGAGGGGTAAGAAAAGGAGAAAACAAAGAACTGAAAAATGGTTTTAGTTTTTCACTTTTTGTTTGTGGCATTGAAAATCAAGAAAACAAACAAACAAAAAATTCCACCTGTTTTGCGAAACAGACTTACCATTTTTCAGACTGCTCTAATTATAAATAGCTTCATAGTACCACTGGGAATGACACAGAACTTAACCTGAAAACCAGCATGCTAATGATGGTAGTGCATCACTGGGGTACTCGTAAAGGAGTCTTTCTTACTTTTTACATTCAAAAGAAAATCTATGATGTGAAAACCTAAAAAGCAGCAAAGACAAGACAAGGTTTGGTGACTTTCTCATGTATCTTTTTCTAGTTAGAGCTCTTTACAGTCTCGTGTAAATCGAGACAAGGAACATTTTTGTGGCAAGTGCTGAAAACGAAATGAAAGAACTTAGTGACAGATAAGCCTGAGAAGGTCTGGGGAAATTCTGGATTACTCACCAGAATTTTCCATTCTTCTTCAAGTGCTTGCTCCTGTCCATTCCAATACGTGTGTGCATGTTCCATGCACACAATCACTAGGGCTGTGTCTAGACTGGCAGGTTTTTCCGCAAAATCATCTGCTTTTGGGGAAAAACTTGCCAGCTGTCTACACTGGCCGCTTGAATTGCCGCAAAAGCACTGACGATCTCATGTAAGATTGTCAGGTCTTTTGCCGAAATACTGTGCTGCTCCCGTTCGGGCAAATGTCTTTTTCCGAAAACCTTTTGCTCAAAAGGGCCAGTGTAGACAGCAGAGATTTGTTTTCCGCAAAAAAGCCCCGATCGCGAAAATGGCGATTGGGGCTTTTTTGCGGAAAAGCACGTCTAGATTTGCCACAGACACTTTTCCACAAAAAGTGCTTTTGCGGAAAAGCGTCCGTGCCAATCTAGAAGCTCTTTTCCGAAAATGCTTTTAACGGAAAACTTTTCTGTTAAAAGCATTTCCGGAAAATCATGCCAATATAGACGTAGCTTTTTTACTAGCAGTACTGTTGGATCAGATTTGGAAACTTCTGGAGTGGCGCTTTCAGGGTGAGCAATGTATGTTGATCCCTCCTGAGCTGATCAGCCGTCCAGGTCCTTCCTACCGCCAGTGATGGTCTTTGGAGAATTTGATTTCATGTTTTGCAAGGCATCTCTTGCTGTAGTTATTGTACGTTGTTCTGACTTAATTGTCATTTCAGTGTAATAATTAGCATTTTTAGTAGTCAATAGTAAATTTCCTTGGGGGGGGGGGGTTCCTCTTTTTGTTTTCCATTCTCCCCATTCATGGGGCATGTAGCAACCCTAGGGATTTAAGCACTGTGACTCCTGAGGCTAGACTAGGTCCAGAGAGGACTTGCATGCTGCTTGCTTCACGTGCTTAGGTGGAGGCCATCTGCTAAATAAGTGCATCATTTGCAAAGGCTTTATGCCCAGAACAAAGGAAGAAAGAGACTGGCACTTGAAACTCCTGCTTATAGAGTCTGCACTTCTACCTCCAGTTCTGGAGCTGGCACCGGATCAGATCACCACAGATTTCTGGATGCTGAGCACAGTAGAAGTGGGATATTCTGTCTAGTTCGTTACCCGCCTACCCTCCCACCCACCTGTCACATCCCTCTTCAGGGACTCTTTAACAAGTAACTCTTTGTCGAGGAGGTGCAATGGCTCCTTACACTGGCGGCGATAGAGGGGGTTCCTCAGGAGTTCAGGGACAGGAGTTTCTACTCCTGATATTTCCTTATCCCCAAGGGCAACAGTGGGCTCAGGTCCATTCTGGACCTTCGAAACATCAACACATTCATAAGAAGGTTCAAGTTTCATATGGCCTCTCTGGCCACCATTATCCCCTACCTAGACCCGGGGGACTGGAATGCCACCCTCGATTTGAAGGATACGTACTTCCATATTTCAATCATCTCCGCACACAGCAAATTCCTGAGATTTGTACTCAACAGCCCTGCATTACCAATTCATTCTGCTCCCATTCAGTCTCTCCATGACCCCACCTCTATTCACAAAGTGCATAGGAGTGCAGTGGCAGCCTTCCTGAACAAAAATTGGGTACAGATCTTCCTGTACTTGGATGACTGACTCATCAATGGCCAAGTTTAGAAACAGGCTCTCGATCCTGGGGTGTTGATGTAAGCCACTTCTAGTGACCTAGGTCTCATTCTGAATGTACCTAAGTCCACACTGGTCCCTCCCGACACAAGAGACAGAGTTCTAGACTCCACGTGGGCAAGAGTCTTCCTGCCCAAATCCCAGTTTCACACCATCATAGACCTCATTGGCAGCCTCCAGTGGTTCACCACCACTGCAGAAAGGAGCTACATGAGGCTTCTTGGGCACATGGAGGCCTGCAAATTTGTCCTATAGCATGCCACGCTGTGGCTTTGCCTTTTAAAGGCCTGGTTCGTGTACAAGCCCAACAAGGATTTGTTGCATAATTTGGTCACCCTTCTCACCTTAGTTCTAATCTAGAATATCTCAACTGGTGGCTTCAACCTCAGGGGTCTGTGAGGGAGTGCCCTTTGCCAATCCCAACTCTCTTTCTCTGGTCCTGGACGCATTGGATACAGGCTGCGGGGACATACCTGGGCAGCTCAGAACTAAGGGCCTGTGGTCACAATCAGAACTACTGCTGCACATTGGTGTCAGAGGGCTCAGGGCAGTTCACCTCGCCTTCCTTCCCCAACTGCAGGGCAGGTGTGTCTCATTACTGACAGACAACACCACAGTGATGCCCTGCATAAACCAACAAGGCGGTGCTTGCTTCTCTCTTCTATGCCTGGAACCCCTTCACCTGTGGGACTTCGGTGTAGATCACCACATCTACCTGTTCGCCACTTACCGTCAGGGATGCAAAAAAACCTACAAGACCATTTCAGCTGCTCAGTCAACACCCGTGAATGGTTCCTCAGGACAGATATTGTCCTTTCTGTCTTCCAAAGTTGGTGTTATCCCTAAATGGGCCTGGTTGCCAAAAGGAGCAACAATAAGTGCATCCAGTTCTGTTCCTTCCAGACCCACAGTTGTGGATCGGTAGCAGATGCAATCAAGATATCGTGGTCCAGTCACCTGGTGTACATGTCTCTGCTCTTTCCTCTAGTACACAAGGTTCTCCTCAAGATCTGGCAGGACAAGGCGGAACTCATCCTCATAGCAGCAGTGTAGCTGCAGCAGCATAGGCTCAGCAGCCTGGTGAACCAATTTGTAGACAGACCGATAATCCTTCTGCTCCATAGCCTGATTTCATCACCGAGGACCATCACCAGTTACAGCACCCTCACCTGGGGCACCTCCATTTCATGGTGCAGAAACTCCATGGTTAAACCAGCTCGAGCTACAGTGCTCAGACTCCATTAGAAAGGTTCTGTTGGGCAGGAGGCAACCCTCCCCTTGGGCAACATACCTAACAATCTGGAAGTGATTTTCAGTTTGGTCCCTCCAAAAGTACATCCCCCTACAAGAAACCTCCATCTCCCTTGTGCTTGACTACTTTTTATACCTTAACCAGTGCCAGGGACTGACACTGTCATCCATTAACGGCCACGTAGTGGTTATTTGCCTTCCATCCTGGGGCTGGGGAAAGATCTCTGTTCAGCAATGCTATGCTGGGATGTTTCCTTAAGGGTTTGGAGAGGCTGTATCCCCAGGTCAGACATCCCCATTTCACAGTGGGACCTTAACCTGGTCCTCTCTAGACTTATGGGACTGCTGTCTGAGCTCCTAGCAATCTGCCCTCTAGCTTGCCTCTCTTGGAAGGTGGTCTTTGTGGTGGCTATAACCTTGGCTAGTTAGGTCTCAGAGCTCCGGGCCTTTACCTATGAGTTTCCATACACTGTCATTTGTAAGGACAAAGTGCAGCTCTGTCCGCATCTGGTGTTCCTACCCAAGGTTGTCTCCCTCTTCCATCTAAACCAGGACATTTTCCTCTTGGTTTTCTTCCCAAAACATCATGCCAACCATGTGTCAGACAGACCCTACCCTAGCCTTCTACGCTGAATGCACAAAGCCATTTTGTAAATCACCACAGCTCTTTATTGTCATGGCTGAAGGAATGAAGGGACTTCTCATCTCATCCCAGTATATCTCATTGTGGATATTTCCTGTTATTACTTTGCCAAAATTCCAGCGCCATCAGCTCACTCCACCAGAGCACAGGCATCTTTGGCAGCGTTTCTCCTACAGATTCCCATTGAGGATATTTGCAGGGCAGCAACGTGTTCCTCTGTTTGCACCGTCATGTCACACCACAGCATCACCCAACAGGTAAGGGGTGATGTGATGTTTCAATTAATTCTGGCTCCCTCCTCCATGGGAACTGCTTGGGTGTCATCTATCGGAATAGACATGAGCAAGCCCTCGAAAAAGAAACAAACCAGTTACCTACCTTTTTGTAACTGCTGTTCGAGATGTGTGGTCATGTCCTTTCCAAATCCCACCCCTCCCCACTGTCAGAGTAGGCTGGCCTGAAGGAACTGGATGGACGGTAGGTCAGCAGGGACCTATACATGTCTCCATGAAGGCTCTCTTGTGAGGTTTCCAGTATAACCTGGCTGCTGTTCAAAATTTGGATCTCCTGCTGACTTCAATGGGAGTTGAGGGTATGACTTTGGAAACTGACAGAGGTTGCGGGGTGCATAGAATTGCCAGGATCCTCTAGAGCTGATCTCTACATTTCAGTTCATCAAAGAGTATCATGTAAAGCCTCTGCTGGCCACACTGATCATCATAATCATTGCAAAATGTCTGGATGGATAATATATAAGGCCTTCTGGACAGGCCTTACAAGCTGCGTGTCTGCATGGCCACGCACAACAAATTTTAAGCCCACACACCTCGCCTGCAGAGCCACGCAGCAGCACTCTCCTCTCACTGTCCTGCTGGATCGGAAGGTGAGTGGTGACAGAGGCAGTTTAGCAGGGCCGCATGATGGCAAGCAGGCTGCCCTGCCCCTGTTTGCTCCGGCTGGAGCCAGGGCATGGTGAGGCTTTCGCTGCTCCAGTTCCAGCTGGAGTGGACAGGCCACCACGGCCCCGTTGGTGGGGCCAGGTGGCCAGGGGTAGCTGCTTGGGCGGCCGGGGCTCGAGCCGCGTGGCCAGTGGTGGCTGCCAGCAGCAGCTGTTTGGGTGGCTTTGGCCGCCCTCCTAACTTTCCAGTAATAAGCTGAGGCAGGACCAATCACCTTCATCACAAACAAGTAACATCACAAATACCTCAGTCCTCTGCTATCCCTTCAGTGGAGTTTGGATACTGCAGTGGGATCTGGCAAGCATCTTGGGTTTAATTTCCTCATGTTGCGACGTATGGGCTCTGCTGAGCTACTCAAGCTTGGCTCCTGAATTGGCTTGTACTGGATACTTTGGGCACAGAAACCCAGTTTCGTCAGTTCTGTTGGGCCCTGAGGGATTGGCTTCTCTTGGTAGGGATCAAGAGTCCCTCAGGCTCTGTTCCTTCTTTCTGGTTTGATGGCTTTACAGGTCAAATTGAAGACATAAATTACGGTAACCAGCTGCCACTCACTCCTAAGACCAAAGTGAAGTGCCTTTCAGAATAGACTATGACTGATGTCCTCACTATATTACATGCTTTGTATGAGCAACACAATAACCAATGAATACATTTAAATATCATCACTGGGCATCCAACTTAATTCATGATTGACCCAAATAAGGCAATTCATGTGTAGCAGAGCTATTTTTTATGATTTTCTGAAAATACGTGCAGCTATCACCATGTCTCTTAGTTGCACTTGCTTCACATTTTAAAGAGTCTTCACAACTACAGCTCTCTGAAAAAACCTGAATTTTTAAAATGTCAACTGCTTTGGGGGTTTTAAGAGGTTTTTTTTAAATTGTACAAATATGCTTTTTCAAGTAGGTTAGAATGCACACTATTTTAAGTATCACCATAATGTTTTGCAAACTTTAAAAAGAACAGACATTTCTTTTCTGCACACTTTTTAAAAAGTTATGATTTGAGAGAATATGATGGTAGTCTGAAGAAAGAAAAAGACTGCATATATATATATACAGTATATATATGTATGTTAATAACTGGTAGGTGCCACAGCAGCGCACAAGACAAATCTCATTCCGTTCATGGATCGGAAATCTCAGGGTGTGTCTAGACTACAGGGTTTTTTCGAAAAAAGTGGCCTTTTTTTTGAAAAACTTCCTCTGCATATAGACTGCCACTGCATTCTTTTGAAATTAAATTGAAAGAATGCAGCCATTTTTTCGACCGCGGTAAACCTCATTTTAAAAGGAATAAAGCCTTTTTTTGAAAAGAGGTGTTACTGAATGCAAATGGGGCTTTTTCGAAAAAAGGCTTTATTGAATGCAAATGGAGCTTTTTCGAAAGAGAGCATCCAGATTGCCTGGGTGCTCTCTTTCAAAAAAACGGCTCGCTTTTTTGAAATAAGTGGTTGCAGTCTAGATGTTCTCTTTCGAAAGAGGCTTGCAGTCTAGACGTAGCCTTAGAGGGAATACTACTTCTGGATGTATACTGAAAATTTATGCTTTTGAGGTCTATGAGTTGAGGCTGGTCACCAGAAGGTGAAAAGCAACTTTGTCTGGCTGTATGTAGACTGAGTAATTATTCACAATGGATGTTAATTGACTGAGAAAATTCTAATTAAGTGATTGCAAAGTCTCCAGAGGCGACTCTATCCAAGAAAACCAAACAATAGGGGATACCTGTTTACTAGTGAGATGCTTGAAACTATTTTGGGAGGTCCAGAGGTATCCTGTACCAGTTATCCTTCATCTAGGGAATAAGCTGCCAACTTGCTTGACTTAGGAGGATCACATTTGGTCTGGGTGCTTCAAGCTGGGAGAGCTATCCTTTGTGAGACAGAGGAATGTTTGGTTATCTAAGTTTAACCTTTAGGAAGTGTGTGGTGATTTTACTTTTACGTAATCTTTGTTTACATTAATTCTGCTTGCTGCTTCTCAAATTTCCATTCTTTGTGAATGAAACTCTACTTATTTTCACTGTATATGCACCTAAGAGCGGTGTGTTAAATGGATCAGTGATGCTGAGGTGAAAATAGTAAGGTGGTAAGTAGTAAACCTGTGAATTCTGGGAGTGTCCAGTGGAACAGGGGCTGGACCTTCTGGGAATATGTAGAGGGTGTGATGATTGAAGCATGCCTATTGCTTATCTGCAGGACAGCAAAGCTGGGTCCGGGTGAGAAGGGTGTGCTTGCATTTCCTGTGTCTGGCAGAGTCAGGAGCTGACACCTGGCAGGCATAGAGAATGCTTCCTCATGCCAAGGGCAGGTGGTAGTGAGATACCTCACAACCCTGCATACCCGCAGAAAGTGTTATGAAGAGTCTGTAGCACTTCAGAGAAGGTGCTTGGCTCTTTGTTAATGATGGCCCATTGATCAAAGTTCACTAGACCTATCCTCTGTCTGCTATAAAATCAATGGTCAGATCTCATTCTCCAATTTGCTGTGCATCTGAGTTTGGGGACTGAGCAGAATCATAAGGCAAAGGTTAAAGAACAACCGGCAGAGGAAGTCTGGGTTGTCAATGCTCATAGTTCTCAATAGGGAAATAATCTTTCTATGACACCTGAATATTGGAATGGTTACAACAGAGAACAAGGAAGGGAAAAAACTCTCAAGCCCCAACCAAAAATTCTTTCAATAAACCAGCTCTTGTTTTACACACAGTTCCTCAGAACATCTCTGGAGCAGATAAATGACAATGCCTGGAGCAGCCAGCTAAGCTCTGAGTTGAGCCAGCAGATGGCCGGCTATGCCAGCCCCTCCAAAGAGAAGGTTTGTTCTCTGTTAAGGTTTAGTTTCTAGTTAATTGCTCTTGGAATTCTTGTTGGAGGGCTGCATGAGACTTCTCTCTGCTTCATTGGTTTTTTTGTGTATAAAATTTGTGTTTGCTTGTTCCCTGCTCTTCCCCTGCTGGCATTTGCTTGGAGCAGCTATTGGTACTGAATTGTTCCCTAACTGGGTGGCGGAAGATGATGGGATGTGTCTGCAGCAGGGGTGCTTGGTCTTGGCTCGGTTGTTTTTTCCTGTGTCAGTGTGTGTTGCTGGGTTGGTTCTATACTGACAAGCATGTGGTGTTCTTGATATCTCAATGCTGGCCTCTTTCTTTCAGTGTTTCCTCTATAAGGCACTAGGAATTTGCTTGGCAGTTTGTCAGGACCCGGTCCATATTAAATCACAGATTCAGAAGTTTCTGAAGACAACAGATTACATGGAAGCCCCTGATAGACTGGTAAGGACCCTGTCCCTCTCCCTACCTTATCATGTACCCTCTGAATGTCCCCTGGGCAACTCAGCTCTCAGTTGTCCTGGGACAGATGCCATTTTGCTTCATGTCCTCTTTGTTGCTATTTCACTCACCCTTTGCTCCCCCCTCCCATAGGTCTCAGGCCTAATTGGCACTTTACACTACTTTGGGTGAAAGGAATTGACTTGTGGGGGTCTATTGGGCACCTGGTCAGATTCACTAACCAATATTTTTCTTGAGTAACAGGGAGTCATTTCCATCCTTTCATTCTCTGCCGAGAGCCACTTGGACCTCATCTTGAACACACTTCAGGAGTTTGGGGCAGCAATGGATAAACTTACGATTTCTGGGTTTATTGGTCACCTGAAGGTAAAGGAGCCAGGGGGTTCTCTCAAACTTCCTCTCCCTCTAAACTAGAGACAGTATCTCCTGCCCCGGTAGAGTCTCATTGGTCAGCTAACACTGTCCCCCAATGGATGTGCTCTGTGTGATGCATAAAAATACAAAAAAGTGTCACAACACACTATTACTGAAAAAATGCTTAATTTCCCATTTTCATATGCCATACCAATTAAAATAAATTAATTTAAATATAAATATGTTCCTTACATTTCAATGTGCAGTATATAGAGCAGTGTAAATAGGTCATTGTGTGTATGAAATTTTAGTTTGTAACTTTGCTAATGCTTTTTAGGTAGCCTGCTCTAAAACAAGGCAAATATCGAAATGATCTGATCTGTCCTCCTCGAAAACTTCTGCGTACCTTTGGTTGAGAACCATTTATCCAGAGGATAAAACAGCATATTAGGTCTCTTGGCCACCATTGCCAGATTTGCTGTTTACTCACTGTGCAGATTTAGGCATATCATTTAGCACCTAATTCTGTGCCTATCAGTGTCAATGACAAATCTCCCATTTATGTCACTGGGGTAGGGTCAAAACTTTGGGCTCTCTGTGTCAGAATTATCCAATCAGTATGTTTGAGACACCAATACCTCTGTGCCTCACGCAGTTATGGTTTGGCTTAAATACATTTTTCAAGTACAAGCTATTATCGCTGCCAAAAGCAATTCCTCAGTCAGCAACAGATCAGAATTTCAAGGCAAAATGAATCAGAAGTAATTGTCTCTTGTGACATTTCCAATTGTCCAGGACTACCATCACGGGAAAAGAGCCAAGACCCGCAGCACGCTGATGCTGACATACAGCAAAGTGGCTATGCATGCTCCAAAAGAGCAACTTCTGTCTCGGGTGGAGGCAGACATCACAGAGAACATCCTACACCATTATAGAACCGGTTGCCAAGTAAGAGTTTTTGCATAAGTGTTGGGGATATTACTCTGAAGTTAGATCAGTGCCTCCACTGGACCTGAGTTTTCTAAGAGAGGGCTTATTTTTCTAAAAATCTCCTTTGAACAACCGTTTGTCATGTGCATCAAATCTAAAACCTTCATGGATGGAGTGTGAGCTGTAACAAATATCTTATTTGTTGCTGTTGTTTGTATTTTCTCTAGTTTTTCTGTGTTCTTCTGAAATTCTCTAGGTCACAGTTACATAGTATTTCGGATGCAGTCACACTCAGGCTGTGCAGTATAACACTCTAAGGCTATGTTTACACTGTGAACCTATTTCAGGGTATCAGAAGTATCCCGAAATAGCTATTCCGCATCTTTTGAGTGCGCCCGTTATTTTGAAATCTAACGGGCTCACTATCCCAACATCCCTGTAAACCTTGTTCCATGAGGGTTAAGGGACTTTTTGGAATAGTGCTTCATTTCAAAATTTGTTGCTGTCTAGACAATGCCAAATTTCAAAATAAGCTATTTCGAGGTAAGGGTGACCTGTCGATGCACCTTAATTTCCTTAATATGTATGAGTATCTAGCTCTACCTCTTGCTACTCAAGGGAGAATAGTGCTGGCTTGTATTTAGTTTATTTGCTATCACTGTTTCTTGGACTATCTACTTCCCTTTCCCCATATCTGTCTTCCTATTTGTCTGCCTGCTCATTATTTCTGCTCCTTAGATATATGGCTGTCCACTTGCCAGCCCTGATTCTGGTCTCAGTGCATAGTTCTAATCTCTCCACATCACTTTGCCATTCCATTCTACTCTGTCTAAGGCTATGTCTAGGCTGCAGTACTTTTCCGGGATCCCAGAGGGATCCCAGAAAAGCAATACCGCATCCACTTTTTGGAAAAGTGGATGCGTTCTTTCACCATCCCTGTAAACCTTGATTTATGAGGAAGGAAGGGATGGCTTGAAAGAGCAGGTTTTTCCAAATTTCGAAAAAGCCTTTTTTGAAAGAAAAGCAGAGACAGATTCATACTTTGCGTATCTTTTTCAGACTTTGCAGTCTAGACTTAGCCTAACTGAGACTCTCATTGTCAAAAAAAGTTGATCACAAATGAACCAAGTTGACATTTTCCAGTAGTTCACAAATACAAATATTAAGAACTATGGCCCCTGATATTGTCCACTGCAACACACCCAGACTGGGCACATTTCCTGCTTTTTTGGAAGAGTCAGTAATAGTGATATCTCTCTACTTCATATTCATTAACCAGGATATTTGTAGAATGTGCATAATGTGGCACAATAGAAATTGCTAGTAGCGGTTTTACATTTTGTTTTTCAGGTGTTGGGGATCAATGTTGCGAACAAGTTAAATTCTAAATAATCTGCCCTCGTATCTTGTGCATTTACTAGGCACAAGTTTCTTGTTTAAATTGCATAAAATTTGTTTTCCCTCCCACATCAAGCAGGAGTCATGACTACTCTGTGTAAATGGACCTGGGTTTACTTGATCAACCTGGGCCTTTTCTTTTTCTGAGATGGGTGTAGAGCTGGGGTTCTCTGTCTTCTGGGGTCTGCAGACACTTCTCCTGAGACTAGATCTAATTTCTACTCTTCTGGAATCTGATTCTCTCAGTTTCTCACCCACATCCTCTTGTTTTTCCTGGAAATGTAGGACATGGACCTGAAATCAACCCTCATCCAGAATGCAACAGAGATTAGCTGTGCAGTTTTGAAGACTGGAGACTCCCAGGCATTTGAATTCTCTTACAAACTGGAGCTCCTTGATTACATGATGGTGAGTGATTAGGAACTTTGAAGCCTGAGCTACAAGGGATTTTGTTATTATGTAATGAGACTGATTGTCCGGGTAGATGTTATTCTTTCCATTGGCTGTAGCTATACTACTGCAGTGTCATGATTTACCTGCCTGGCACCCAGAATGCTGGGTCCACTGTGCTTGGCCGGGATGCTGGCATATTGTGGGCTGTAACTGGAAGGAATGGATAGTGTCTGATGAGTTACCAGGATACAGCTTGCTGACCTGTGTATAGCAGATGTCTCTACGGTCCATTTCTGAGGCAGAGAGCCACTGAAACAGCGTCTGTTTCTTACAGGTCTGGCATAAAGCCCTGTTTCAGAAGGTGAGGGGGAGGCTTCTCTGCCTTTCAAACCCACTTCCTATTTTTATGTCTCTGTTCATGCATTTCAGGACTTCATTAAAAAGGAACCATTGGATTCCCTGGTGTCTCCAGTTCGTTACGAGGCAATGTTTGCGATTGGACAGCTGTGGTAGGATATTCTATGCCATATTTCTTGGCACTGTGATGTCTTCTCATTTGTTAATTCATGAGTGTCAGGTTGGGAGCAGGCTGATGCTCACATGGTGTTTTTGTTTTGAGGGTTTGAATGCGTCATGTCTGTTTGGAGATTTGTGCTTGAAAGGCACAAGAGTGGAGGTTGTGGGGCATGCCATACTACGGAGAAGAGTTCGGGTGGGGATGGAGGTGTCTGGCTAGCTGGCAGGGGGAAGGAAGCTGGTGGATTCCTCTAAAAAGGGAATTGAAGTTTTAGCTTTACTTCTAGATGAGCAAATAATTAACAGAGGTACAAAGAGGTGCACAGCTGCAAAGTGAAGGGCTGTTTGCATTTGGGGTTCTAGATTGGGATAATCTTTATTCATTTAACCCATTTTTTACTTGGCTATGGTATTGAATCTAACACGTGACTTCTCTTTCTGTCTTCGGACAGCAAACTCAAACCATCTCTGACCCTGGAGGAAAACCGTGAGATCCTTGATCTGTGTTTTAAAAGTGTATTTCCCCTTCCTCCCTTGGAGAAGATGAAAGAGGAAGGCAAGAAACTAGAGGATACTCTGCACATAGAGGTATATGACACCAATTCCCCTCTGGCAGACTCCACTGAGATCTCTGCCCAGCAAGCACTGGGTGATAGCAGCCATACATGGCCTCCCTGCAAAGTCATGGCTAACTTCACCTCCACCTCCTGCAGAAATTATCTGGTGTTGAGCCTCACTCCTTCTCTTCTGGTTTCAGTTGATGTATGAGTGCTCCTTAGAAGCCCTTAGTGAGCTAATGAAGATCCTGCTTGAGGAAGAACCAACCCCAGACTGGTTCCAGGAAATGTTTCATGTGAGTAGCCCATAGGACCAGGGTGATAATTGTTTCTTGTGTTATAGCAGGGATGATGCTCAAGCTTCTGTTGTGGAGGAATTTTCCGCAGCGGGTGAATTTTAGGGAGAAAGCATCAATTTTTTCCTGAAGTAAGTGGGAATGTGTCCCATTGAAATCCATGGGAGCTGTTCCATTTTATGCCAGTGGTGGACTGAGATCTAGTTTTTCCAGTATAGTTAACACTACATGGACAGGAAAGAAAATCATCAGTGCAGTAACCAAATTCAAGAGGACCAGTGAGAACTGATCACCTCTTGTAAAAGGAATGAATTAGTATTGAGTTAAGCTCTGTGTATGGAAACTCATTCACCAAAGACTTCCTGCTCTTCAGACATAAACAGAATAGTTTGAAGAGCGGAGGGGAGGGGAGTTAGGTGCAACGTTGGTATGAAAATAAAGTTATAAAAGGAGCTGGGCTGGGGAGACTTCTCTGCTCCTCTCTGTCATTTGCCACTCAGCATGGGAGAAGCTGTCCAGGAAAGAGAACACAGCACCGGACCCCAAACTGCATGCAATGTGCTAGACAGCTGCCATCAGACAGTCTACAGAAGCCCTCACATACACAGAGCCAGACTCATCTCTCATGTAACTCCTTTGGCTTTGATGGAGTTACGTACACCAGAGGTGAATCTGGTCCCTGGGACTTGTATATACAAGGGTCTCTTTTTGGAGACATATAAATCTTTTGCTATATGGAAGTTAAATGCTTTGGAGAGGGATTTTAGTGACAATCAAACCTATTTAAAAGAAATGTTTGGGAGGGATTTTCTGGTACTAACTTTGTCCATTCTCCTGCTTTGCCAACAGCTACTAGAGACCTGGCTCAGTTCAGAGAAGGAGTGGGAGAGAGGAAGGGCCTTGCAGGCCAGTGTCTGGCTGCTAACTGCCTATCAGGAGATAGTTAATAGCACAGTGAGTATAGTTCTACTCTTCCTTGAGCTGACTTCCCCACTTAAATCAAATCTGACATTCAACGTGAATGCATGAGAAATTCTACTAGGCCTGCAGCTGGGGCCTCAAAGTGACTAAGATCCCTCAGCTTCCATAAGAGAAAGGTTTCCATAAGAGTGCTGTGACAGCACTCAGGCCAGACTGTAAGAAACAGGGCAGACAGTTCCCCAGACGAGTGATTTTATAATTAGATTCACCAAACCAGTAAGAAAAGAGCTTCTACTCTGGTTAACAAAATACCAAACAATAGTACCCTTTAGGCATTCCAGACCTTGGTTCCCATCTAGACAACTAAGTCTAATATAATCACCAATCACAAAGGACTAGACACTTATCCTTAGGTTAATATGAATCACAGGTCTTCCCTAAATATCAGCCAATCCTTAATAACCGAATATCAGATTTGTTGTTAAAAGGAAAAAGAAGAGAGTTACAAATGGTTAAGTGATAGATATTTGTTAAAATGACTTTCACTTTTCATAGTTCAGGATCACAACCATGGTGGAATAAACGGCTGGCTTGTAAAAGTCTCTCTGGAATCATGCTAACCGGTCAACATCCAGAGTCAGTTTAGATGCAAAGGCTGTTAGTTTTTCCATGCATTTCCCAGACTATTCCAAATAATTATTTGGAAGATCTATGTCCTATGGCTTACACGTCCCCTGTTCAAAGTTTAAGCAGACTGGAGAGAGAAGATCAGTCCCATAACTTGTCTTTTATAGCTATTCTAGCCGGTTGGCAAGCCTCCTCACAGAAATTGTCGAAGCAGGATCTCTCCCTGAGAAAGAATAGGTCATGCAGATCTCCTGTCGTGCTTTGTTTTGAAGTTAATTTTCTATTTCCTATGCATACACTGGTAAATGGGTGATAGTCATTCACATAAGGTAATTAGCCGATCGTGGTCTTCCATTACAACACAGATAGTTAAGCTGAAGGCAATGTAAAAAATATTTTCTTGTACTGTCTTATATCTTTGATCTTAAGGTTAACTGAAGACAGTTGCATATCATTAAGGCAATTAAGACATGAAAAGGAATTGGAATCTACAAGCTAATTTGGTTATGTTAAACTTCTAGCAAGATATAAATACAGACAATAATACATAACATCTACCTTTCATATCTATTACCAAAATGCATGATGTTGGTGATCGCTAGTCTAGGACTTTTCTTTGGGTTCGTCTAGACTACAGGGTTTTGTCGACAGAAGTTTTGTCGACAGTATCTGTCGACAAAACTTCTGTCGACAAAGAGGGTCTGGACACATTCAGTTCTGTTGACAAAGCAAGCTGCTTTGTCAACAAAACCCTGTAGTCTAGACACAACCCTACATGCAATAACACCTTCTGTCGACAGAAATCTGTCGACAGAAGGTGTTATGCCTCGTAAAATGAGGTTTACCAGCGTCGACAAAACTGCTGAGTTCTGTCGACGTTATGTCGACAGAACTCAGCGGTAGTGTAGATGCAGGTATAGTTGTGTCGACAAAAGTCCACTTTTGTCGACAAAACTCAGTAGTCTAGACACACCCTTTGAAATAACATATAAGTGACTTGTCTTGATACAATTGCAGTGCCGCTTGTTAAGTTATTGTGGGTCACACATAGGTTGGCTGTGTCAGTGTCATAGATGCATTCTTATACTCTCAGGCTGTTAAAGTTGAATTTCTATTTCTATTTAATCAGATAAGAACATAAAACATGAATGGCCATTCTGGATCCCCCAGACAAATGGTTCATGTATCCTGTCTTCTGACAGTGGTGGGTGTTATATGCATCAGAGGGAACAAACAGAACAAGGCAATTGTTGAGTGATCTCTCCCCTGTTGTCCAGTCCCAGCCCCAGGCAGTCAGAGATATAGGGACACCCATATCATGCATCTCTGATCATCTTATATGGCTCTATCATACCCCCCTGTAAGCATCTCTTTTCTAAGATGAATGGTCCCAGTCCTTTTAACTTCTCCTTGTATGAGTTGTCCCATATCCCATATCATTTTTGTTGCTTTTCTCTGAACTTTTTCCAATTATAACCTAACTTTATTTAAGTTGGAGGACTACAATTGCTTGCAGTATTCAAGGTGTGGGTGTACCATGGATTTGAAACAGTGGCATGATAAGAACATAAGAACGGCCGTACTGGGTCAGACCAAAGGTCCATCTAACCCAGTATCCTGTCTACCGACAGTGGCCAGCACCAGGTGCCCCAGAGAGGCTGGACCGAAGACAATGATCAAGCGATTTGTCTCCTGCCATCCCTCTCCAGCCTCTGACAAACAGAGGCCAAGGACACCATTTTATCCCCTGGCTAATAGCCTTTCATGCACCTAGCCTCCGTGAAATTATCTAGCTTCTCTTTAAACTCTATTATAGTCCTAGCCTTCACAGCCTGATCTGGCAAGGAGTTCCACAGGTTGACTACACGCTGTGTGAAGAAGAACTTTCTTTTATTAGTTTTAAACCTGCTACCCATTAATTTCATTTGGTGTCCTCTAGTTCTTCTATTTAGGGAACTAATAAATAACTTTTCTTTATCAGCCCTCTCCACACCACTCATGATTTTATAGACCTCTATCATATCCCCCCCCCAGTCTCCTCTTTTCTAAACTGAAAAGTCCCAGTCGCTTTAACCTCTCCTCATATGGGACCCATTCCAAACCCCTAATCAGTTTAGTTGCCCTTTTCTGAACCCTTTCAAAGGCCAAAATATCTTTTTTGAGGTGAAGAGACCACATCTGTACACAGTATTCAAGATGTGGGCGTACCATAGTTTTATACAGGGGTAGTAAGATATTCTGGGTCCTATTTTCTATCCCTTTCTTAATAATTCCCAGCATCCTATTTGCCTTTTTGACCGCCGCTGCACACTGCGTGGAAGTTTTCAGAGAACTGTCCACGATAACTCCAAGATCCCTTTCCTGATTTGTCGTAGCCAAATTAGCCCCCATCATACTGTACGTATAGTTGGGGTTATTTTTCCCGATGTGCATTACTTTACATTTATCCACATTAAATTTCATTTGCCATTTTGTTGCCCAATCACTCAGTTTGGTGAGATCTTTTTGGAGTCCCTCACAGTCTGCTTCTGTCTTGACTATCCTAAACAGTTTTGTATCATCTGCAAACTTTACTACCTCACTGCTTACCCCTTTCTCCAGATAATTTATGAATAAGTTGAAAAGGATTGGTCCCAGGACTGACCCTTGGGGTACACCACTAGTTACCCCTCTCCAATCTGAAAATTTACCATTTATTCCTACCCTTTGTTTCCTGTCGTTTAACCAGTTCTCAATCCAAGAAAGGACCTTCCCTCTTATCCCATGGCCATGTAATTTACACAAGAGCCTTTGGTGAGGGACCTTGTCAAAGGCTTTCTGAAAATCCAAGTATACTATAACTACTGGATCCCCCTTGTCTGCATGTTTGTTAACCCCTTCAAAGAACTCTAACAGATTAGTAAGACAGGATTTCCTTTTACAGAAACCATGTTGACTTTTGTCCAATAAATTATGCTCTTCTACATGCTTCACAATTTTATTCTTTACTATTGTTTCAACTAATTTGCCCGGTACTGAAGTTAGACTAACCGGTCTGTAATTGTCAGGATCGCCTCTAGAGCCCTTTTTAAATATTGGTGTCACGTTAGCTACCTTCCAGTCATTAGGTACGGAAGCCGATTTAAAGGATAGGTTACAAACTACAGATAATAGCTCACCAATTTCCCATTTGAGTTCTTTTAGAACCCTTGGATGAATGCCATCCGGTCCCGGAGATTTGTTAACATTAAGTTTTTCTATTTGTTCCAAAACCTCCTCCAATGACACTTCAATCCGGGACAGTTCCTCAGATTCATCACCCACAAAGGACGGTGCAGATTCAGGAATCTCCCCAACGTCCTCAGCCGTGAAGACTGAAGCAAAGAAATCATTTAGTTTCTCCGCAATGGCTTTATAGTCCTTGATTGCTCCTTTTATAGCTCAATCATCTAAGGGACCCTCAGGTTTTTTAGCAGGCTTCCTGCTTCTAATGTACTTAAAAAAACATTTTGTTATTTCTTTTTGAGTTTTTGGCTAGCTGTTCCTCAAAATCTTTTTTTGCTTTTCTTATTACATTTTTACACTTGATTTGACAGTGTTTATGTTCCTTTCTATTTATCTCACTAGGATTGGACTTCCACTTCTGAAAAGATACCTTTTTGTCCCTCACTGCTTCTTTTACATGGTGGTTAAGCCACGGTGACTCTTTTTTAGGTCTCTTGCTATGTTTTTTAATTTGGGGTATACATTTAAGTTGGGCCCCTGTTATGGTGTCTTTAAAAAGTTTCCATGCAGCTT
The DNA here is from genome assembly GCF_049634645.1 of Pelodiscus sinensis. NCBI lineage: Eukaryota > Metazoa > Chordata > Testudines > Trionychidae > Pelodiscus > Pelodiscus sinensis. The sequence goes on from NC_134735.1 coordinate 18,697,970, forward strand.
TCAGGGACTTTGCTCTAGTCACTGTGCCTTTTAATTTCTGTTTAACTAACCTCCTCATTTTTGGTGTAATTCCCCTTTTTGAAATTAAATGCCAGGGTGCTGGACTGCTGAGGTGTTCTTCCCACCACAGGAATGTTGAATGTTATTATATTATGGTCACTATTCCCAAGCGGTCCGGTAACGATTATATCCTGGCCCTGATCCTGCACTCCACTCAGGACTAAATCAAGAATTGCCTCTCCCCTTGTGGGTTCCTGCACCAGCTGCTCCAAGAAGCAGTCATTTAAGCCATTGAGAAATTTTATCTCCGCTTCTCTTCCTGAGGTGACATGTATCCAGTCAATATGGGGGTAATTAAAGTCCCCCATTATTATAGAGTTCTTTATTTTGGTAGCCTCTCTAATCTCCCTCAGCATTTCAATGTCAGTATCGCTGTCCTGGTCAGGTGGTCGGTAATATATCCCTATTGCTAATTTATTATTATTTATCATATTATTATTCATCCGTTTTCCTAGTGGTTCCTAACATACCATTAGCATTTTTAACTGCAGCTGCGTGTTGAACAGATGTTTTTAGAGGACTATCCACAATGACTCTGAGATTTTTCTTGAGTGCTACAGCTAATTTAGACCCCATCAATTTGCATGTACAACAAGGATTATGTTTTCCAATGTGCCGTACCCAGGTACAGTAATGGAGTTCACAATAAGGAAGGCAAATAATGTCCAGTATAGCCGGAGAACTTTCATTCTTCATTCTTTTTTAATTAGCCTCAGGAAACTTTTGATCACTTTGGATATCTGATTGGGCTATTAGCACCATATACCTGTGCTTCAATTACCTCATCGCGTCAGTGGGTGGTTGACTGTATCAACTGTATTCTCAATATACAAGGTGAGGAGACCATGAGCAGGTGTAAGTAACTCTTCACTTTCTTTCATTGTTGTAATGACCATTTTTTCCATCTGTAATTCTTTCTGTCTTGTTAGCGACACTTATATAACAGAATGATTGGGGCCTTGTAAGTACATTGCTGGAAGAGAACTGCACAAATAATAAATAATCTGCAAATATTAGAGGGTGGGCAAAATATAGCACACAGGCCAGATCTGCCCTTCTCCCCAGAATTTCTGTCTGGAGCGCTCAGCTGATTAGCAAGCATGCCAGCAGCATGTGTTCAGCTGCCCCTCTCCGACCTTGCTCCATCCTATCTGCTGCTAGTGGTGTGTGGAGGGGAGGTGAGCAGGAAGGCGTGCAGAAGTCAGGGTGACCCCTTTGCCCCTGTCATCATCTCTGCAGAGCAGAGTTTGGGGAGAGGGACACATACAATAGTGCTGCTCCAGTCTGAAGTATGGTGAGTAACGGAGTGCCTATCTAAAGAGGCAGTGCGCTGTTTCTAAGATTTCTCTGGCAGCCAGCATGTCCCTCTCTCTCTCTCTCTCTCTCTCTCTCACACACACACACACATTGTCTCACACACACTCTCTCCCCCGCCATATGCCCATATGTCCCCCCCTCTGCAGAGTGGGGTGGGGAGAGGGAGATGACAGAGCAGGACAACTTTCCCTTAAAGAGACAGTTCATGATTTAGAAGTGAGCGAAGAGCCTGGGTTTCCTACCTAAGCTTTTGGTCAGCCCCATCTCTTTTACAATGAGAGTTCAGTAGAGGGATTCTCCTCCAAATCAGAACCTCAGAACAATCTACATGAGTTGTGCTTGACTAAGAGATTAGATTTAAATACTGAGAGCAGAGTGGCTACTGAAACCAGATATACAGAGAAAGATGCTCCACACAGAATACAGTGCCTGTTTAATCCTGTATGAATCGCAATGAATCACATGCCATTACTGTTAACTTTCAGACATAGGGGCTACGTCTAGACTACATCCCTTTTTCGGAGGGATAAGGGATCTTTCGGGAAAGGCTTAATTTTCCACAAGATCAGCATCTAGACTGGCGCTTTTCTCCAGCAAAGCTCCGTGCCGAAAAAAGCTGCAGCCATTTTTATGCTAATGAAGTGGGGGAGATTTAAATCCCCACTTCATTAGCAATTGCGATACGTCTAATTTACATCCCTTTTCCGAAAAAGGGATATAGTCCACACATAGCCTGATGGTAAAATTCTAACTCCATTAAAGTCAACAAGAATTTCGTCATTGGCTTTAGTGGGGCCAAAATTTCACACACAGCTGGTAATAACATACCCCCATAGATCCGCCTGTATGATTATCTATGGATCAGAGGTTCAGTTTTATTACATGTTGCCATACTTTTTCTCCTTTTCTCTATCCTAGGTCAGTGCAGAAACCTGGGGTCAGCAGAGGAGGAGCTGAGATGTCTCCGTGAGGCACTAACAACTCCAGACCCTGAGGCTCTGTTTCAAGCATCTTGCAAAATGGCTAAGGTAACAGACACTAGGGGTGTGTCTAGACTACAGGGTTTTGTCGACAAAAGTGGACTTTTGTCGACAAAACTATACCTGCGTCCACACTGCCGCTGAGTTCTGTCAACATAACGTCGGCAGAACTCAGCAGTTTTGTTGACGCTGGTAAACCTCATTTTACGAGGCATAACACCTTCTGTCGACAGAGTTCTGTCGACAGATGGTCTTATTGCCTGTAGGGTTGCGTCTAGACTACACTGCCATGTCGACAAAGCAGCTTGCTTTGTTGACAGAACTCAATGTAGTCTAGACGCTCTTTGTCGACAGAAGCCTGTAGTCTAGACGTACCCTAAGTGACTGTTCTAGTGGCTGTGCACCATTCATTTTCCCTTGTCCAGAGGACTGGAAAAGGGCAAATATAGTGCCCATCTATAAAAAGGGAAATAAGAACAACCCAGGAAACTACAGACCAGTTAGTTTAACTTCTGTGCCTGGGAAGATAATGGAGCAAGTAATTAAGGAAATCGTCTGTAAACACTTGGAAAGTGGCAAGGTGCTAGGGAACAGCCAGCCTGGATTTGTAAAGAACAAATCATGTCAAACCAATCTGATAGTTTTCTTTGATAGGATAACGAGTCTTGTGGATAAGGGAGAAGTGGTGGATATAGTATACCTAGACTTTAGTAAGGCATTTGATACAGTCTCGCATGATATTCTTATCAATAAACTAGGTATTTACAACTTAGATGGGGCTACTAAAAGGTGGGTGCATAACTGGCTGGATAACCATACTCAGAGAGTAGTTATTAATGGGTCACAATCCTGCTGGAAAGGCAAACAAGTGGGGTTCCACAGGGGTCTGTTTTGGGACCGGCTTTGTTCAATATCTTCATCAACAATTTAGATATTGGTATAGAAAGTACGCTTATTAAGTTTGCAGATGATACCAAGCTGGGAGGGGTTGCGACTAATCTGCAGGATAGGGTCATAATTCAAAATGACTTGGAGAAATGGTCTGAGGTAAATATGATGAAGTTTAAGACAAATGCCAAGTTCTCCACTTAGGAAGGAACAATCAGATTCATACATACAGAATGGGAAGCGACTGTCTGGGAAGGAGTACGGCAGAAAGGGATCTAGGGGTTATAGTGGACCACAAGTTGAATATGAGTCAGCAGTGTGATGCCGTTGCAAAGAAAACAAACATGATTCTGGGATGCATTAACAGGGGTGTTGTGAGCAAGACATGAGAAGTCATTCTTCTGCTCTACTCTGCGCTGGTTAGGCCTCAATTGGAGTATTGTGTTCAGTTCTGAGCACCGCATTTCAAGAAAGATGTGGAGAAATTGTAGAGGGTCCAGAGAAGAGCAACGAGAATGATGAAAGGTCTAGAGAACATGACCTATGAGGGAAGGCTGAAGGAATTAGGTTTGTTTAGTTTAGAAAAGAGAAGATCGAGGGGGAACATGATAGCAGTTTTCAGATATCTAAAAGGGTGCCATAAGGAGGAGGGAGAAAACTTGTTCATCTTGGCCTATGGGGATAGAACAAGAAGCAATGGGCTTAAACTGCAGCAAGGGAGATTTAGATTGGACATTAGGAAAAAGTTCCTAATTGTCAGGGTAGTCAAACACTGGAATAAATTGCCCAGGGAGGTTGTGGAATCTCCGTCTCTGGAGATATTTAAGAGTAGGTTAAATAAATGTCTATCAGGGATGGTCTAGACAGTATTTGGTCCTGCCATGAGGGCAGGGGATTGGACTCGATGACCTCTCAAGGTCCCTTCCAGTCCTAGTATTCTATGTTTCCATGATTGTTTTATGCTTTCGTGATGTCTTTCCACACTTGGAGCGAGCTATGGGAGTGAGGCATTCATGTGTAATCAGTAACATGCTTTTCATAGGTATATGCTATGAATGCCATGTAAAAAACAGATTCCAGACAGTTGCATGAACATGCCCATGCATGTGCGTGTGCACATCCATCCATCCATCCATCCATCCATCCAGGGGGAAAATATGTGAGCGGGACATCAAGCTGAGAAACCAGTCTTGTCACCTTGTGTGTTTACCTGAACCTATATTTGTGTGCATGCATCTCTTTGCATATTTTTATATTTTGTGAAAAGATGTCATGTACATCATAGAATATAAACTGGAAATTTACATCCTGTTTGTCCCATACAATGTTGTGCTAACTGTACAACCTAAGATCTAACCTGATATTATTAGTGTAGAATAGAGATGTGGTAGCTAGAAAGATTACAGAGAAAATTTTAATTGCAACTGCCTTGCCAGATATGAGCCCAATTAGCAATTTGCTGATGAATACATTATTTTCCTATACAGCTCTTAGGCCTCCTTTCTTAAAAGTACTGGAGCCGACTATCATTGCAATCTTTCCTGTTTTTGATCTGTCCACAGGTGGTTAGTAAGTACTTTCCCTCTGACCAAGCCACAGATTTTATTGAGGCCATACTGGATGGTATGCTGTCTGCTAGTCCCTCCTGTGCCACAGCAGCCGGTCTGTGGATGAAGATTATCCTGAAGGAGTGTGGAGGTGCCATGCTGGATGAGGTAAAATAGAAGCTGGAGAGGTTTTTCTGGCTAACCTGCAGGCTTTCAGGTCTTTGCCATCATTTGCAGTGAACACAAGTCTTGCTGTTTCTCCCCCTGGGATTGGAAGTTAATTCCATCTGTGTTCCTATCCTGAGTCAGGCAATGGGGGAATCAACAGCAGAAGACAGAGATAATCTAACGGTACATCTGCACTAGCTCGTTAGTTCGAGCTAGGTAGGGTAATGAGGGCAAGCGGAGTTGCAAATGAAGCCCGAGATTTAAATATCCCGGGCTTCATTTGCATGTTCCCTGGCGCCACCATTTTTAAATCCCCCTTAGTCCGAACTCTGTGCCCGCGGCTACATGCGGCATGGACTAGGTAGTTCAAATTAAAGATCCTAATTCGAACTACCGTTACTCCTCATGGAATTAGGATCTTTAATTAGAACTACCTACTCCGTGCCGCATGTAGCCGCGGGCACGGTGTTCGGATTAAGGGGGATTTTAAAATGGCAGCACCCAGGAACATGCAAATGAAGCCCAGGATATTTAAATCCTGGGCTTCATTTGCAACTCTGCTTGCCCTCATTACACTACCTAGCTCGAACTAACGAGCTAGTGTAACCGTACCCCAAGTGAAAAGGAAGATGCTTGATTATTTGTCTATCTTGTTGTCACAGTTTCCAGCCATGAAAGGCTTGGAAAAATTAGACTCCGAGTAAAATGCAAAAAGAGAATATCCGGCCCCAAGAGACAAGCTAAGTGAACTACATCTTAGGGCCTCAGATAATGAGGGGTCTCTAAAAATACCCCAAAATTGCTAGTTTTTACTTGCCTCTTTGCCTATGTATAGATAGATAGATAGATAGATAGATAGATAGATAGATAGATAGATAGATAGATAGATAACTTTATTATTTCTATTTTCATTTTCCTTTCTGTTAGAATAATACATGGGTTTTTTTTGGAAATGCAATGAGGCCTCTTTAACTTGTCATAGCTTCGGGCCTCAGCATGTCTTAACCCGGTGTTGCAGCAAGGTATGGGCAGAGATATGTATAATTTTTGTGGGTTAAATCTATGCAGCCATGTCTAAATACCTGTTTTTTGAAGGGAGGATTTTCTACAAGAACAGCAAATTGCTAAACGACTAAATAAACGTTTTGGTTCTGCAGAATGAATGGAGAGAATGGAAAAGGGACATTTTTTCTGGTTTTATTCTGTCCAGGTGCCAGATATCCTGAGTAGAATATATCTTCATATGCCTACCATCCAGCAGGGTAGCTTGAGGCAGTTCCTGGTGGAGTCAGTGTCCATTCTAGCTCACCATCACCTAGAGGCAGTGATCTTCAGCCTCCTCATCAAACGTCTGCCGATGGACAGGTATATACTGCTCCTTACAGTGTTCATTTTGGTAACCATGGATCCCACGGCTTCACTGGAAGATGTAAGGCTTCATTTAAGCCACAGACAGTTTGAGATAATTCCTAAAGGTTAATAGCTTGGGTCTTTCTGCAGAAAGGTCCAAGACCATGTCAAGGTGGGTGCAGGGAGAAATTAAGTTTCATTCTGTTTCCATTAATTAATAGTTGCTTTGGCATCCTAAAGACTTCCCTTTACTGGCATCACTGGAGTGGATTTTTGCCTCTCCAGACCCCTGAACTAACATCACCCTGGAAATTGCCAGTGACTGTTCGTTTTCTGGTAGCATGAAAGCTTCAAATCCAAATTCCTGGCTGATTAGCCAGGATAGGGTACCAGGCTTTTGGTATCAGCAAGGGTATGGCTGCTGGAATGGAGTTGTCATTCTTGGTACTTAAAGACAGGGCGGTAAGCATATCTATCATTTCATTCAAACATCCCTAGCTGAATTATCAGTCATCAGTGCTGGAATCTAAGAACATAAGAACGGCTGTAGTGGGTCAGACCAAATGTCCATCTAGCCCAGGATCCTGTCTTCAGACAGTGGCCAATGCCAGGTGCCCCATAGGGAGTGAACAGAACATGCCCATTCTGGCAAATAGAGGCCAGGGAATGCCATTTGTGAAGAGGTCATGGGCTAGCCACAAATATTTGTTCTCGTAGTTGTACATCCAGTTAGTAGGAAGATCATTTTTCTTTCTTCAACTTGTCTCCCAGGCCCTAGATCTTTGGGCATCATATGCTCATGATTCCATATCTACTGAGAAGTAGGAAAACAGGAACTGTGATTAGAGCTCTGTGTCCTTTCCTTCTGAAGTCTAGCATTAATGGTTATGGTGCAGTAAGACTAGGGTTGTGTCTATACAGCACCCTAAACTTGAAATAAGATGCACAATTTGCACTCCGCAAATTGCGTATCATATTTTGCATAGCCTATTTTGAAATGTGGCGCTTCTACACAGCACCAAATGTCGAAATAATGCGCTATTTCAAGCCATCCCTTATCCCTCATGCAACAAAGTTTCTTGGGATGGCAAAATAGTGTGCCCATTATTTTGAAAAATATTTCAAAATAACGGGCTGCTTGTATAAATGTGGGGTAGCTATTTCGGGATACCTCCAGGATCCCAAAATAGTCATGCACTGTAGAAATGTAACCTGAAATGTAACTTAACTTAGTTCTGTAACTAGAAACTCAATATGTAAAACATGAGGACCATATAAGGAGGACAGCACTCTGAACTTGCTCGTCATAGGCAGGGCTTGACAAATAATACAATCTACTCACCCATGGCGTGTAGATTGTAACCTGGAAGAGCCGGGTTCGGGCGACCTGTGCATGCGCAGAACGATCTGTGCATGCACAGTTCGCCGGACAGCGCGGTTGGTGAGCCCTGATCATAGTCAAGGAGAAAATGTGTTCTTTACTTGAATATGATGCATATAGTCAGAGCCACAAAAGTCTCCAGGGGTCACATATAACTTATGTTAAATTGCAGTGACACCACTGAGCTGTGGAGATCTCTGGGGACAGATCCCTTGCTCGCCCCTCAAGTCCTGAAGGTCCTAATAGAAAAAATAAAGACTCCAACAAGCCAAGAAGGAAGGATGACCTCAGAGACAAAAACTGACCTGCATTTAGCAGCTGCTGAACCTCTCACAGTAAGTTAGACGACAGACATGTATTTCTCTGCCTTGTGACAAACATGCTGATGGAAAGCTAGATGAGTGGTATAATATTGTCATATGGGCACTTCTTTTCTGAAGTACTGTTTCCTGGATTCCAGCTGTGCTTTCTGTGGAACAACAGATGGCAGATTTAGAGTATGTGGCTGATTCACTTAATACTATCTGGCAATTAGAAAGTCTTTGAATCAGATTTCTTACAGTGCTTTGCAGATGTTTTGTACAACTCACAACATGCCTTGATAGGTCGTACACATTTTTACAGATATGGGACGCTAAGGCACACATGGAGTGAATTGCTCTCGGTCATTCATCAAGTTAGTGACAGGAGTGAGAATTTAGTCCAGCAGGTATCAGAAGGGGAGAGAGTGTGATAGTGTTAGGAAGAGACCTCTTCTTTTACCATGCTCTCCTTTCAGGCAACATGTGCCATCTTTGAAGTGGTGTCAGCATTGCAGCTGAGCAAAACTGTGCAGGAGCTGTTCCCGGAGTTGTTTACTGTTCTCCTGCAGCAGATCAGCCAAACCCTAAGACAAAAGATGCCTTTGCCCAGGATGAGCAGCCGAAGGAGGTTATTCAGAAAAGGACAACAACTATGTGAGGGCAACCCTTGCAGGTAATTAGAAGAAAGGGAGCAAAACAAAGAGAATCCCAGTCCATTTGGGTGACACTCCCCAGGAGTTCTCAGGGTTATGAGGCACCTTACCATCACCTGCTTTTAATATGAGAAAGTCTTGTTTGTGCTTGCTATAGGTCAGTTCCCTGAAACCACCAAGCTCTGGCAACACAAACACTACTATCTAGGCCTCCTCAGGCCTCAGTCTCTTTGTCCTCTCTTTCTGACTACAGCTTAGAGAATCTCTATCAACGGATTCTCCTCTAAGAGAAGTCTCCCTGCGATGTACGTGCATCTCCGCACCAATCAGCGTTCCCCCATCTCTTAGTTTAAAAACTGCTCTACGGCCTTTTAATGTTTAGTGCCAGTAGTCTGGTTCCACCCTGGTTTAGGTGGAGCCCATCCTTCCTGTATAGGCTCCCCCTCTCCCAAAAGTGTCCCCAGTTCCTGATAAATCCAAACCCCTCTTCCCTACACCATCGTCTCATCCATGCATTGAGACTCTGAAGCTTTGCCTGCCTACCTGGTCCTGCGCGTGGAACTGGAAGCATTTCCAAGAATGCCACCATAGAGGTCCTGGATTTCAGTCTCTTTCCTAGCAACCTAAATTTGGCCTCCAGGACATCTCTCCTACCCTTCCCTATGTCATTGATACCTACATGTACCACGACCACCGGCTCCTCCCCAGCACTAGACATAAGTCTATCTAGATACCTCGAGAGATCTGCAACCTTTGCACCAGGCAGTCAAGTGACCATACAGTTCTCCTGGTCATCACAAACCCAACTATCTATGTTTCTAACGATCGAATCACCCACTACTAACACCTGCCTCTTCCTAACATCTGGCATTCCCTCCCCCTCAGAGGTATCGTTGGTGCGAGAGGATACCGCAACATCCTCGGGAAGGAGGGTCCCAACTACGGGATGGTTTCCCTCTGCTCCCATTGAATTCTCTGTTCCCTTGAGACTTTCATCCTCCTTAAGAGCACTGGGACTCTCAGACTGGAGGTGGGACAGTACTACAGTGTCCTGGAAAGTCTCATCAACATAGCTCTCTACCTCTGTTAGCTCCTCCAGTTCAGCCACCCTGGCCTCCAAAGCCCGAACTCGGTCTCTGAGGGCCAGGAGCTCCTTGCAACAGGTGCACACATACGCCACTCGCCCACAGGGCAGGTAATCATACATGTTACACTCGACGTAATAAACAGGATAGCCCCCACTCCGCTGCTGGGCTTCTGTCTCCATTTTTTTATGAATAAATTTAAGTAAAAACTGGGCTTATTAAATCTCTGGAATATAGATTATTATAAAAGTTAGGTTTAAAGAAGATCAGAAGTCACTAGTGCCCTCTAAACTCCCACTCCAAAGTCCCTCTCCAAGCTCCCTGTTCACGGACTCACAGGCTTATATAGCTCTGGTAGCCCCTCCCTCGACTGAGGCTCAGCCAATTAACATAGGCTTCTAGATTTCAAACCTTTTAGAAGCTCCTTCAAACAAACAAACAAACAAACACCAAACTAAACCAAACAGAGAAACACAAGCTCAGCACACAACAAATAACCCCCCCCCCCCACACACAAACACACTCCCTTTTCATCCATCTCACACACAACAGTCTTGAGCCCCCACTCAGTAGCTTGGGAAATTCACACACCTCTGGACGCCTCTGAGAGGCAATGCTTCCCCACTTGCAAGCACAGAGTCTGAGTGTAGAAAAGAAACTTTTAATGAAAGAGAGAGAGAGAGAGGTCACATGGCATTAGCTTGGGAAAATACCACAGCCAGAGTTCATAACCAACCCACGAGTAACCATCCCAGCTCAAATGGATTGAGCAATGTCCTTTGCCCCTCAGGCTCACTAGTCCAACAATGTAAGGGTCCCATTCACCTACCCAAACTTTCTCCATACCCCACTTCAAACGCCCCACTTACAGCTCTGTCAGTACAGTCCCAGACACATCACCCTGATGACTCCACCCATTGAGCCTGAGGCCATGCCACCTTCGTGCTGCTCTTGTGGTCTGCTGCTCCACCAGCCGCTCTGCTGGCTGCCTGCCACTGCTCCTCTCCAGCTGCCCTGCTGGCCACCCTCTGGTCTCTCCCACCAGCCCCTCTGCTGGCCGCAATGGGTCTGGCTCCATGCCAAACCAGTGACTTCAGCTCTTAGTGATTTCAACTCTTTAGCTACCACCTAGGCTGGCAAAAAGATTCCAGCTTCCACTGGAATAACAAAAAGACTCCTAATGGAGTCTGCTTTAGGTCTACCCTTAGAAGGCGGGGGGGGGGGGGGGGGGGGAGGAGAGAGACAGGTTGAACCAGCCTTACAGCTGACACCTGGCAGGCATGAAGCAGGCTGGCTCAAGCCCTTTGTCCCCAACTCAGTTCACTCAGCTCTGGAAGGGGGAGGCTTGTTTATCTGAGACCCCTTACAATGATGGTGTCTCTCCTGCAAGCACTGGTGTCATATTTTACAGTTCCTACATTTAGGGGTAGCATGGTTTGTGACCCCACAACAGCCAAATTAGTTACAATACATCACATTCCATTCTGACAACCAGTCCTCCATGAGCCCTGGCTGAATTGGATTTATATAACCACACCCCAGATTCCTTCCCCATCCCAGCATGAAGCAGTTAATTATCAGACAGGCCTGTATTTACATATCAACAGTTAATTATCTTACAGGGCTAAACAATTTGAGTGAGCATGCCCACCCCCAAAATGTGGTGTAGTCTCTCCTTTTCGCTGGCTGATTGCAAGCAGTAGTTCAGCCCCTGCTTACACTTATACTTTAGAACTCAGCTCTGGAAAACATACAACACTTAGATGTATTTATAGGGAAAACAAGAACTGGTATATTATCAAAGAACAGAGATGTCAGTGATAATGAGTTAGAATACAGGCAAAAAATGGTTAGAGCCCTGCGCGAATACAAACATCTACCCCTGGACACGGAGATCTGCAGATAGACATTGGGTTCTACACATCCACAGGGCTCTGCTCCCAAGAGCCATTGTGACCAACAGAGAGGCGCATGGCCCTGTCATGCCTGGGAACCAGTGTCCTGCACCAGCAGCTCCTCCCATCCGCACTGCTGTGTGGTGTCAGTTGAAGGGCACACATTGCTCTGTGTCTCACAGGTCCACCTGCTGCTCTTTTAAGGGTAGCCAAAACTACATCAGGGTTATTTTCAGGCCCCACTTTGCAGAACGCTACCTTCTGTGGCTGGTTTCCATTTCCTGTCATAAAACTCTCCAAACTTCGGAGGAGTCGTTGCCCGTGTTGAGACTTTCTTGTCTGTACATACCGATGTGTAGACTATGTGCAGTGTTTTAATCCACCTGTCCATGCATAGCACCGTTACATTATATCTCAGCTTTCTAGTCCCTCCTCCAGATGGAGGGAAAGTGTTTCCATTCAGAGAACTCCCTTTGAAAGGCTCTCCTAGCATTTTGCTCTCTGTTTCCCTCAAACACTCCTCTGTGTGTCCCTTTAGGCAGATTCCTTATTAATGGGATAATAGGTTTGTTGATTCTATAGCCCCACTCTAGCCAGGCAATCAGGTACATTTCTATCCAATTAGGCTTTCTCTGGGGAAGCTAATTAGTACTAGTAGTTACCAGAGTGCTGACCCCAAGTACAAGCTCTCAGCACCCTGTCACATCTCGCTGGAGATAGGGCCCCAAAATATCCATTAGTGATCACTAATCTCTCTGTGTCCCAGCTTTTGTGGTCTGATTGTGAATTTTTTCCATATTACTGTACTGTGCTAGTGCCCATACGCCTTGCAGATAGGAGAAAGTGATTGCAAAATGTTGACCATAGCAACACTAGTAATATGAGATGTATGAGACTGAAATACCTCCTGGAATTAAGTCCTTCCAAAAACAGTGGTCCCCAGGATACTGTCAATGGATGAACTGTCAATGAACAACAGCCCTGACAAGTAACTGGGGTTTCCTGACTGCTTAGGCTGTGCCTTTCTATTGGTTACTACAGTTCTGTGCCTCTTTTCCCCCAGGCTTTCTATTGAAGCATTAGAGGCTGTGCTTCTCAAGGCTGTGAATGAGAAGCTGATAAGAACACTCTGGAAGCAGAGAACTTGGATGCTTCTTGAAAATCCGCAGACTCACCACGAGGGGGTGTGTTTGCTGGTGAGGTAAGAGATCTAGGAGACAGCATTTCATCCTCAGGGATCGGCAACAAATAGAGTGACTGACAGGGAACTTTCAGGTATAGCTTTGTGCGGGGTGTCCTGGGTGAGAAACACAGAGCTTCCATGCGTAGGTTTTAGAGTTGTATGGTCATAGCAGCTAAGCTTTTGAAGTGCACAGTCTGCCCCATAAGTGGTTCCTTTTGTCTTCCAGTGTTCTGCAAAGATCTGGACTAATAACAGTGGAGATCATACAGAGCCTCCTCCCCTGGGTAAATTCCCCATCAGAAAATCAGCGAGTCACCAGCACAGCTTTCTTTGCTCAGGTATGAGCAGTTCCACCATTAGGCTGTTATCTGTTGTTTACCTTTCTCTGAGGAGTTGTACAGTTCACTTCATAGGAATTCATTTTAGATAGTAGAATGTGTCCTTTGTAAGGAAATCTCACAAGGAACTTCATTACACCTTTCTTAATCATTTTCTCTTTGTTATTTTTGGGGTCTATACTAGCCTGGCCTAGCTGCCTATTCTAGTTGCTGGTTAAGAGAGAGTGAGAAAGATATAGATAGGCTACGTCTACATTGGCAAGATTTTGCGCAAATAAGGTATGTCTAACCTACAGCACTAATTCAATTTAACTTAATTCGAATTAGTTAATTCGAAATAAGCTAATTCAAATGAGTGCATCTAGACCTAAAAACTAATTCGAATTAGCATTTTGCTAATTCGAAATAGCATGTCCACATTGAGTGGACCCTGAACCGAAGTTAAGGCTGGCCAGAACCAGTGCCGTCAGGGCATCAGGTTAGGACTTAAGGTGTGGAGCTGCTTCCTCAGGCTAGCCGAGGGCTGTGCTTAAAAGGACCCGACCCCCACCCCGGACAGACAGTTCTCAGGATTCCCCGCTTGCTTGTCTAACTCGATGGGGACAGCAAAGCAGTCCTGTCTTGGAGTGCCCTGAATGCCCACACTCGGCACATTACAGCACTCGACCATCAGCCCGGCTGCACTTGCCGCAGGCTGCCATCTGGGGGAGGTCAATCAGGGGGCTGTCAGGATCCAGGAGGCCCTACAGGAAAGCTTCCACCCCGAGGAGCCCGCAGAGCCACCCCAGTCCTCCCCATCGGGGGCTCGTGCCCCATTCCTCCCTCACCTCCTTCCACTTACCCTTCCCGAGCCCCCTCTTCCTGATGTAAAAAATAAAGGACACGTGTTCAAAAATAGAAACTCTCTTTATTTAACAAAACTGGGAGCGGGGGGGGGGGGTGAGTTAACCTCTGGGGGACTGGGAAAAGGAGGTGGGAGAGGGGAAGAAAGAGGGTGGGAGAGGGGAGGTGGAAACCTGGGAGGAGGGAGCTGGAAGGGGGAAGCCAGGGGAAGAAGGAGGAGGGGAAGTATAAAACTATGGTACGCCATATCTTCAGAACTGTGTACAGATGTGGTCTTCTCACCTCAAAAAAGATATGGCCTTGGAAAGGGTTCAGAAAAGGGCAAGTACAATGATTAGGGGTTTGGAACAGGTCCCATATGAAGAGAGGCTAAAGAGACTGGGACTTTTCAGCTTAGAAAAGAGGAGACTGAGGGGGGATATGATAGAGGTCTATAAAATCATGAGTGGTGTGGAGAGGGTGCATAAAGAAAAGTTCTTCATTAGTTCCCATAATATAAGGACTAGAGGACACCAAATGAAATGAATGGACATCAGGTTTAAAACTAATAAAAGAAAGTTCTTCTTCACACAAAGTTCTTCTTATAGTCAACCTGTGGAACTCCTTGCCACAGGAGGCTGTGAAGCCTAGAACTATAACAGAGTTTAAAGAGAAGTTAGATAAATTCATGGAGGTTGGGTCCATGGAGTGCTATTAGCCAGGGGGTAGGAATGGTGTCCCTGGCCTCTGTTTGTGGAAGGCTGAAGATGGATGGCACGAGACAAATCGCTTGGTCATTGTCTTCGGTCCATCCCCTCTGGGGTACCTGGTGTTGGCCGCTGTCGGCAGACAGGCTACTTGACTAGATGGACCTTTGGTCTGACTCAGTACGGCCATTCTTATGTTCTTATGTTCTAAGCGCAGGGCTCAGGGTCGGGGGTCTCACTGGAACAACTTGATTTTCATGCAAACCTGCTCCTGGATTTGGATGTGGCCTTTGGTGGCCAGGCTGGCAGATATCCTGCCCTAGACGGCTGCATTCCTGTGCCTAGTGTGGAGGTCGTGGACGCTGGAGGCCTCCCCCCCAAACCTCGATAATGTCCACGATCTCCGCACTAGACCACGCGGGCGCCTGCCTCTTGTGGCCCTGGGCAGGCTCCTAGGAGCCGCCAACCTGGTCCTGGGAAGAGGCGGAGGGCTGGGTGGCAGCGGGTGGCTGGCTCATGCCATGCCAGGTGCAGGGTCTGCTGGCTGGGTGCTGGCAGGCTTGCAACTGGCACAGGCACTGTAGCCAAACCGTGCCCCTTTAAGGGCTCTGGGGCTGGGAGAGGGGCAGAAAAGTTTCCCTGGTTTGGCCCAGAGTGGCCATCAGGGCAACCTGATTAGGGTTAGCCTCCAACTAGTTCGAATTAAGTGGCTACACAGCCCTTAATTTGAACTACTTAATTCGAACGAGGCGTTACTCCTCGTAGAATGAGGTTTACCTAGTTCGAATTAAGCGCTCCGCTAGTTCGATTTAAATTCGAACTAGCAGTTTGTATGTATAGCCGCTATTAAAGTTAATTCGAACTAACGGCTGTTAGTTCGAATTAACTTTGTAGTGTAGACATACCCATACTTTTAACGCGAGAGTTTTTGCGTTAGAATATTTGCGCAAGAGAGCGTCTACACTGGCATGTGCTGTTGCGCTAAGAGGCGCTTTTGTGCAAAATCATCCGTGCCAGTGTAGACGCTCTCTTGCGCAAGAAAGCTCCGATGGCCATTTTAGCCATTGGGCTTTCTTGCACAAGAAATTAATGTGGCCTGTCTACACTGGCCTCTTGCGCAAGAACAGTTGCACAGGAGGGCTTTTTCCTGAGCGGGAGCATCATAGTTTTTGCGCAAGAAGCACTGATTTTAGACATTAGAATGTCAGTGTTCTTGCGCAAGAACTCCCCGCCAGTGTAGACAGGCAGCTGCTTTTGCGCAAAATCATGCCAATGTAGATGTAGCCATAGAATTTGAGTTACTAGACCTTTTCTGACAATTCCTAGGGCTAATACTAACCAACAGCTCCTGATTTTGGTCTAGCTCAGCAAATCTTCTAAATGAATCTAGTGTCCTAATACTATAAAATAAGCAACATACAAATACATTAACATCTATCTTAGATTCTCATGAATGTAGAATAATAGATTCATAGAACATTCGAACTGGAAGGGATCTTGAGAGGTCTTCGAGTCCCATCCCCAGCCATCACGGCAGGACCAAGCACAGTCTAGATCATCCCTGACAGGTGTTTGTCTAACCTGCTCTTAAATATTTCTAGTGATGCAGATTCCACAACCTCCTGAGGCAATTTATTGCAGGGTTTAACCACCCTGACAGGCAGGACGTTTTTCCTGCTGTCCAACCTAAACCTCCCTTGATGTAATTTAAGCTCATTGCTTCTTATCCTATCCTTAGAGGCCAAGGAGAACAATTTTTCTCCATCTTCCTTAAAACATCCTTTTAGAAACTTGTATTATCTGAGTACTTCAAAATGATAATGTAGTATCTGAGTGCCTCAAAACTCTTTAAAAGTATGTATCCCTACAATACCCCTGTGAGGCAGGGAAACACTATTAGTCCCATTTTGCAAAGAGGAAACTGATGCACAGAAGGCCTAAGTGACTTGCCCAACATCATCTAGGAAGTCTTTGAGGGTGCAGGAAATTGAACTGGAACCTCCTAAGTCCTAGGCTGCTAACTACTGGAGCATCCTCCCTCTCCACAGCCTTGCTATAACGTCTGTGTCATATTTCACATTTACGCTAAGTCGCTATTTTAGAGGCTCATCTGGTGGTTCTAGGAATCTGTTTGTGCCCCAAAATCTTTCTACACCCCACCTAGGAAAGGAGTCACAAACGTGGGTTTTCAAGGTCTGCCTAGAGAGGCCTCATGAAAGCTGCCAATCAGAGCCCAGCTGGCTCAGATATATGGAGCTACAGGGCTTTATTAGGTCAGTTTCTTTCAGGAAGTGGAGGGCCAAGAAAGGATGCTATTCTCTGGCCAAACCAATTCACAGGGGTTTATTTCAGGCAGCATTTTCTGAAGCTGAATTTGCAGAGAGAGAGTCCTTACGAGCCTTAAACATATAATTTGAGGGAGAAACTGAAAGTGGCCCCATAGGAAGAACCCAAGGAAAAAGTAGCAATGAACTGAAATGAAGCAATGACTCGCTGCTATTTCTAGGTTGGAACCAAGAGTAGTGGGCAGGCCCAGGTTCCCCAGTGGCATAAACCCGATGAAGGGGACAGGGCTTATGGAGAGGTTGAACAAAGAACAGAATATAAAGGGTCCAGAGTTGGGGCTGAAGACCCTAGTGAGGGCAACAGGACCTAAAAGGCATTTGTTTGGACTTTGGGACTTGGCCAGAGGGCTGAGCCATGGAAGACTCACTAAGATCGACTGGCAGGATGCACCTGGGCGAGAAAAGGACTGTGGTATCAAATGCAGTCACTGAGAGGCTCTCAAGGGATGAGCAATCACCCATTATAGTGCCTAAAAGGAAAAATCCATGTTTTTAACACAGTACTCATTCGTATAGAATAATAAATTACAGTGTATTACGTGTCTCCTCAAATTATATTCACTATCTTAATGAACATATTAGAGCTAATGGACATGTTGATTTTCTTTCAGCTAATGACTGATCCCATACTCAGGGAGAAGAGGTTGCTTAAGTCTGTCTTACACATCTTAGAAAAAAGGTTAGAGGACAATAACTGGATTGTCCGTCGAATGGCTGTAAGAGGCCTGGGAAATGTAGTCTATGGGGCACCTGAGAAGGTAAGATAGAATACTGAATACAATGCAGCATAACTAGAGAAACTAAAGGAAACAATTGCTCAGGATTTACAGAGGCCATGCACAATGCACTAGGCCAACTTCTGCTCTCTCATACCCCTGGAACCTCTTTGCAGTCAATACACAGCAGGTTGGTTCCCTTGGTAAGCTGGGCATAAGGAAACAATATGTACTTAATATGATCATATGTAAATGTATACTCCTAGGAATGAAGAGTGTAGGCCATACTTCCAAGATGAGAGAGATTCTATTCCAGGAAACAGAGACACTAAAAAACTCAAATCATGATAGATAATCAGCTGAACGTAAGCGCCCAGTACAAAGCTGTGACCAAAAGAGCTGAGGTGATCCTCCGAGGCATAGACAGAGGGATTCTGAATAAGAATAAAGAAGTTATTTTACCTCTGCTTATGGCACTGGTGTGAGAACTGTTAGAATACTATGTCAGGATCATGCCTGCAATTCAAGAAGGATGCTGATAAATTGGAGAAGAGTCACAAGAATTTTCAAAGGGCTAGAAAATGTGCCTTTAGATTCAATGGGGGGGGGGAGGAGGAATGAAGCTAAACTAATTCAGACTGATAGTAAGACATACATTTTAATGGTAATTTTAATCATTGGAACCATTTACCAAGGGTTGTGGTGGGTTCTCTATCAGTAGCAACTTTAAAAACAAGATGGGCTGTTTTTCTAAAAGAGGTGCTCTAGTCAAACAGACATTATTTTGGGGAGGTTCTGTGTTGTGAAGGAGGTCACAATGGTCCCTTTTGGCCTTCAAATCTAAGTAATTAGAAATCTAATAGGATTACATAGGTGTAATATGGCACAGAGTTTGGCTTATTGTAGCTAGTACCTGATGTAAAATATAGCTATAGGTCACTAGGGGGCAGATGAAATTCCCACTGCTTCATAATTGCTAAAAAAACATATTAGAAATGTGGTTAGTGGAAAGTGTTTTTTAATGTCATATGTCTGAACAGGTGAAAAAGTACAAGAAGTTTCTTCTGGAGACACTGATCAGGACTTTAGAAGAGACTTTCAGTTTTGAAATCATTGTCGAATGCATGAAGGCACTGGCCAAAGTCCTGAAGGAGCTGAAAGGGAAGGACATAGGTTCTTCCTTCAGAGACCTCACCATAGAGATCCGGAAGTACTTCGATAATGTACGTGAACAGAAGCCTTCAACCCCAGTTCAGCTGACATTGATGAGGCTCCATTTACAATGCATGATGTGTCCTCACTGGGCATTGTTCATGTCTGAATGAAGTGATTTTAGGCCTTAGGGAAGAGATGTGTTTTATGGCGGAGCAGAGAATTAAGAAAATGAGGATGCCATCCCTGCTCCTTCAGTCTCACCCTTCTGTTCATCTTTATTTCCAATGAGAATGGCAAAGGAAGTATGAATACTAGATTAGGTAGCTGCATAACAAGGAAAATGGGCATACAGGGTGTAATAGACTGTTTTGGGCCTGCTCCATACGATTTTTATGTCACCTGGTTGAAATTATTCCATTTTGCAGAGAAGTTTGAGATTTCAAATTTTGGTTTTGTTCCTATTTGGGGGACACACCCCCCAGCCCAAATTTCAAATCTCTTTGTGAAACAGTAATACTATTCTCAACCCAGCTCTACTGGGAGCCTTGTCTGAGGGCAGTCTACTGGCAGACTATGCTGGAGACAGGGAACCTGGAAACACTGGGAATTAGAGGTGCCAGGGTACACATTTCCTGGCTCCTTGTCAGCCTGCCAGACAGGCTGTTCTGAAGGTGAGGGCCAGGAAGCCCAAGATCTCAGTTAGCCTGCTAGATGGGTCACCAAGAAGCTGACCAAGTACCCCTACTTGGCTTCTGGAAGAATTTTGTCAAAATTGAACTGTCTTCAAAGTATTTTGAAGAATCAACACATTTGGCCCAAACTTGATTAATTCCAGTTCTTCTAAACTTCTGTAGTTGGAATCACTCTACTCTAATGTAGAAGAGACAGCTGTGCTAGATACATGATGTGGTTATCTCTTCGTTACCAACCTGTGTGGCTTTCTTGGCTATAGAAGGACAACACTCTTCGTGCATTGGCCTTTGTCCTGTTTGGTATCCTGGCCGGCTCTGCAAAGAGAAAATGGAAGGACTATTTTGCCAAGCAGGTTAGACAGAGCTGGGTCACGCTTCTGCTGCACCTGCAAGATCCAAGCCCTGAAGTTTCAATGGTAAGAATGACAGTGACTTAAATACTAAGCAAAAAGAATCTTCCTCCTGTTGCCAGGGGAGCTCTGCTATTCCTTCCTGCAGTGGAGACCTAAATTCTTCCCTCAGTTCATTGCCCTCCTTTTGAGTCAATCCCAGACAGGCTGGTCCTTAGCAGCCAGGGTTGTCTCACTGGAGTTCAGGATAGGTCATGGGTCTGATCCCAAGAGTTCATTCCTGCCTATCTCTGCACCCCACGTTCCTGCCTCCCCACAACAGAGGAAAGATCACAGCTATGCCTAGTGAAGCAGCTTTCATAGCTACATCTGTTCTGAAAAAACATTGCTGCTATCTCCAGTTTTCAGTATTATAAAATCATAGAACCATAGGTTTGGAGGAGACCTCAGGAGGTCACTGAGTCCAACCTCCTGCCCAAAACAGCACCAGCCTCAACTAAACAATCCCAGCCAGGGCTTTGTCAAGCTAGGACTTGAAAACTCTAGATTTAGAGGTTCCGTTGCCTCCCTAGGTAACCCATTCCAGTGCTTCACCACCTTCCTAGTAAAATAGTTTTTCCGAATATCCAACCTAGACCTCCCCCACTGTAACTTGAGACCATTGCTCCTCATTCAGTCATCTAGTACCACTGAGAACAGCCTCTCTCCATCCTCTTTGAAATCCCCCTTCAGGTAGTTAAAGCCTTCTATCAAAGCTCCCCTCACTCTTCTCTTCTGAAGACTAAATAATCCCAAATCCCTCAGCCTCTCCTTGTAAATCATGTGTTCCAGCCTCCTAATCATTTTTGTTGCCCTCCATTGGACTTTCTCCAATGTATCAACATTTTTTAAGTAATGGGGTGCCCAGAATTGGATGCAATACTCCAGAAGTAGAATCCCTTTCCCCCTATTAAAGTCATGCTGGCATATTTTCTGTCTATTACTTCAGGGGAATCCCTTTTATTCTTGGGGTAGATGAGCAGTCAAGGACATGAGTTCCATTTGAATGAGCACAATACGTGTTATGGAACAATTCAATGGTGCAACCCTCTTTTTCAGGAGTGCAGAGCTACATTTCATCTCTGTGCCCCATTTTTGGGACTGAAGAGGCTCCAAACTATACTTAATGAGCATCTTAGTTGCAGAACCGAGCTGAACCCTGAGGAGCTCCAGATGGATATCTGCAGACACCTTGTGAGTGACCTATAGAATTATATGAGATTATTGACAGCATAGGCTTGTGGTGTAGAAGCAGGGGGAATGTGTGATGGGCAATGTAAGTATCTATGGGTATGTCTACGCTACAAAGTTAGTTTGAACTAACGGACGTTAGTTCGAACTAACTTTCATAGGCGCTACACTAGCGCTCCGTTAGTTTGAATTTAATTCGAACTAGCGGAGCGCTTAGTTCGAACTAGGTAATCCTCATTCCACGAGGATTAAGCCTAGTTCAAACTTACTAGTTCGAATTAAGGGCTGTGTAGCCCCCTAATGCGAACTAGTGGGAGGCTAGCCCTCCCCAGGTTTCCCTGGTGGCCACTCCGGCCAACACCAGGGAAACTCTATGCCCCCCTCCCGGCCTCGGACCCCTTAAAGGGGCACGGGATGGCTACGGTGCCCGTGCCAGGTGCAAGCCTGCCAGCACCCAGCCAGCAGACCCTGCACCTGGTGCGGATCGAGCCACCCACCCGATGTCCCCCAGCCCTCCCCCTCTTCCCGGGACCAGGCTGGCGGGTCCTGGGAGCTTGCCCGGGACCGCAAAAGCCGGGCTCCCTCCTGGGCTAGTGCGGACATCGTGGACCTCGTCCACGATCTCCGCACTAGGCACAGGAAGGTGGCCGGCTAGGGCAGGAGAGCTGCCAGCCTGGCCACCCAGGAGCAGGAGTGCATGAAAATCAAGGTGGTCCACTGAGACCCCACGACCCTGAGCCCTGAGCATACAATGGCCATCCTGGGTCAGACCAAAGTTCATCTATCCCGTAGCCTGTCTGCCGACAGCGGCCAACCCTAGGGACCCTGGAGGGGATGGACCGAAGACAGTGACCAAGCCATTTGTCTCGTGCCATCCCTCTCCAGCCTTCCACAAACTTTGGGCAGGGACACCTCTCCTACCCCCTGGCTAATACCACTCCATGGACCCAACCTCCATGGCTTGATCTCACTTCCCTTTAAACTCTGTTCTAGTTGTAGCCTTCACAGCCTCCTGCAGCAAGGAGTTCCACAGGTTGACTCTGTGCTTTGTGAAGAACAACTTTCTGTTACTAGTTTGAAGCCTGTTACCCATTCCTTTCCTTTGGTGTCCTCTAGTCCTTCTTTATGGGAACTAATGAAGAACTTTTCTGTATGCACCCTCTCCACCCAACTCCTGCTTTTAGAGACCTCTATCCTGTCCCCCCTCCGTCTCCTCTTTTCTAAGCTGAACAGTCCCAGTCTCTTTAGCCTCTCTTCATATGAGACCTGTTCCCAACCCCTGATCATTTTAGTTGCCCTCCCCTCTCCCACCCCCTTTTCCCAGTCTCCCCCAGTTTTGTTCAATAAAGACAGATTCCATTTTTGAACACAATTGTCCTTTATTTTGTACATCAAGAAGAGGGGCTAGGGAAGGGTAAGGGGAAGGAGTTGAGGGAGGAATGGGGTACGCGCCCCCGATGGGGAGGACTGGGCTGGCTCTGCGGGCTTTTGGGGTGGAAGCTCTCCTGAAGTCCCCCAATTGCCCCATCTCCCCAGATGGCAGGCTGCGGCAAGTGCAGCCGGTCTGATGGCCAAGTGCTGTGATGTGCCCAGTGTGGGTACTCCGGGCACTCCAAGCCAAGACTGCTTTGCAAGCGGGGCACCCCTGAGAACTGTCTGTCCGGGGTGGGGGTTGGGACCCTTTAAGCACAGCCCTCGGCTAGCCTGAGACAGCACCTCCACGCTCTAAGTCCCCCTCTGATGCCCTGCCGGCACTGCTTCCGGCCATCCTTAAGCCCGGTTCAGGATCCACTTAATGTGGACGTGCTAGTTCGAATTAGTAAAATGCTAATTCGAACTAGTTTTTTAGTGTAGATCCGTTAGTTTTAATTAGCTTAGTTCGAATTAAGTAATTCGAACTAAGTTAGTTCGAATTAACGTTGTAGTGTAGACGTACCCTATTAGAGTGGGATACAGGACTGAGGGTGAGAGGAATGTAAATCTGCCATAGATTCCCACTTTCCCCACTTCTACACAGCCTCCTGTCCTTTCTTCTATTTACTTGTTTAAATTAAAAAAAAAAGTCTGAGTGAATCCAATAACTGACAGCAGTGGCAAGAGGAACACAGACTGTTTACTTGTGGTTTGTAAAGGCATGTGTTGGCAGTCAAAGGGCATTTCTAGCCAGAGAGAGCTCATGTGTCCCTGATTTTCTCTAGGCCAAAGAGAAGGCTGAGCTACTGGAGAACTTTTACAAAACCACCATCAGATACTTCCGCAGCAGCTGGGAAGAGATCCGGGCAGCTGCAGCCAAGTTAGCTGGTGAGAGAAAGTGTGCCGTGTCCCTTTTGGTATTCCCTTTGAGGTAGACAGAAAAAGTCCCTGTGTGCAGCACTGAGCTACTATTAATCTCTCCGTGCTGTGACTTCTCATGCATAAATGGAGATGTTAATGTTCTCCTACTTCTCCAGTGTGGTGTTAGGAGGAATTTGTAATTTGCAATTGAATGCTTTGAGATGGCGCAGTCATTTAGTAGCAGAGGCTGGCACACTGTCACGTAGGGTATGTTTATTCTCCGATCAAACTAGTGTGCTAAAAATAGAGTAGCTGTGGCAGGAGTAGCAGGAGGGGTTAACTATTCCAAGGATGATCCCATCCAAACCCAAAAGTCTGTTCTCAAGGTGGCTAGCTCCTCCGACTGCTTCTGTCATCTGACCTGCACTCTATTTTTAGTAGTCCGAGTTAGTGTGGACTCAAACTATAGACCTAAGCTCAGTGTTGTTCACTGTTCCTTACTGGTGCTTCATCACTGGGGGTACGTCTACACTACAGCGCTAGTTCGAACTAACTTAGTTCGAATTAGTTAATTCGAACTAAGCTAGTTCGAACTAACGCATCTAGAACTAAAAACTAGTTCGAATTAGCGTTTTGCTAGTTCGAACTAGCAAGTCCACATTGAGTGGACTCTGAACAGGGCTTAAGGATGGCCGGAAGCAGTGCCGGCAGGGCATCAGAGGAGGACTTAGAGTGTGGAGATGCTGTCTCAGGCTAGCCGAGGGCTGCGCTTAAAGGGTCCCGACCCCCACCCCGGACACACAGTTCTAAGGGGTGCCCCGCTTGCAAAGAAGTTCTGGCTTGGAGTGCCCGGAGTACCCACACTGGGCACATCACACCACTCGGCCATCAGCCCGGCTGCACTTGCCGCAGGCTGCCATCTGGGGAGAGGGAGTAATTGGGGGGCTGCAGGAGAGCTTCCACCCCCAGAAGCCCGCAGAGCCAGCCCAGTCCTCCCCATCGGGGGCTCGTGCCCCATTCCTCCCTCACCTCCTTCCACTTACCCTTCCCTAGCCCCCCTTCTTATTGATGTACAAAATAAAGATAACGTTTCTTCCAACATTGACTCTGTCTTTATTGAAAAAAAACTGGGGGAGACTGGGAAAAGGAGGTGGGAGAGGGGAAGAGAAAGGCTGGGAGAGGGGAGGGCAACTAACATGATCAGGGGTTGGGAACAGGTCCCAGATGAAGAAAGGCTACAGAGACTGGGACTGTTCAACTTAGAAAAGAGGAGACGGAGGGGGACAGGATAGAGGTCTCTAAAAGCAGGGGTTGGGTGGAGAGGGTGCATTCAGAAAAGTTCTTCCTGAGTTCCCATAAAGAAGGACTAGAGGACACCAAAGGAAAGGAATGGGTAGCAGGCTTCAAACTAGTAAGAGAAAGTTGTTCTTCTTGCCAAAGCAAATAGTTAACCTGTGGAACTCCTTGCTGCAGGAGGCTGTGAAGGCTAGAACTAGAACAGAGTTTAAAGGGAAGTGAGATAAAGTGATGGAGGTTGGGTCCATGGAGTGCTATTAGCCAGAGGGTAGGAGTGGTGTCCCTGCCCAAAGTTTGTGGAAGGCTGGAGAGGGATGGCACGAGACAAATGGCTTGGTCATTGTCTTCGGTCCATCCCCTCCAGGGTCCCTAGGGTTGGCCGCTGTTGGCAGACAGGCTACTGGGCTAGATGGACCTTTGGTCTGACCCAGGACGGCCATTGTAAGCTCAGGGCTCAGTGTCGGGGGTCTCAGTGGACCCCCCTGATTTTCATGCACACCTGGTCCTGGGTGGCCAGGCTGGCAGCTCTCCTGCCCTAGACGGCCACTTTCCTGTGCCTAGTGCGGAGATCGTGGACGAGGTCCACGATGTCCGCACTAGCCCAGGAAGGTGCCCACCTCTTGCGGTCCAGGGCAAACTCCCGGGAGCCGCCAGCCTGGTCCCGGCAAGAGGGGGTGGGCTGGGGGGCATCGGGTGGGTGGCTCTGTGCCGTGCCAGGTGCAGGGTCTGCTGGCTGGGTGCTGGCAGGCTTGCACCTGGCACGGGCACCGTAGCCAGCCCGTGCCCCTTTAAGGGGTCCGGGGCCGGGAGGGGGGCATAGAGTTTCCCTGGTGTTGGCCAGAGTGGCCACCAGGGAAACCTGGGGAGGGCTAGCCTCCCACTAGTTCGAACTAAAGGGCTACACAGCCCTTAGTTCGAACTAGCTAGTTCGAACTAGGCGTTAGTCCTCGTAAAATGAGGTTTTCCTAGTTCGAACTAAGCGCTCCGCTAGTTCGATTCAAATTCGAACTAGCGGAGCGCTAGTGTAGCACCTATTAAAGTTAGTTCGAACTAACGTCCGTTAGTTCGAACTAACTTTGTAGTGTAGACATACCCTGGGAGGTAGGCAGGCCACCGCCACACAGTGCCTGCTGTGGCAGGTTCCTGATTGCCTTGCCCAGGAAGCACTAGATTCCTCCCCTTTGGCCCTGTGCCATCCTTTCCTTAGCACACCCATGCAAGCCAGGCAAGCATTGTGGCCTAATTAATTTATCCATGTGAGATCCTTGCTTAGTACGCACTTATTCCTGGCCCCAGCCCTTTGTTCACACCACTAGATTAATACACTATCCTAGTATATCTCCAATAACTGACAGCAGCGGCAAGAGGAACATAGATTGTTTAAAGCAAATGAGGTTTTATGTAAACATTCTTAATTTTTTTCTCTTATTCTCTTCAGTGTGGACGCTAAACTTTTCTAGTATTTTCTTGCCTACAACTCACCGTAGACCCACAATAGAAGCCAAAGGGCCAATGTTATCACCTTGCACTTAACAAGAGAAGGTTTTTTATTGATGTTTATTTTACACTGCTTATTTAGGCATCATCCTGGAACATACGGACACCAAGAATATGAAATGGCTGGACATGGAACATCTGTTGACCTGTAAGTAACAAATACAGGTGAAATCCCATTCATTAGTGAGTTATAAAGAAATTTAGCTGACAAGCAAGCAGTAACTGATACCACAGGTGTGAAGTGCATCAGCCACACATCAAAGGACAGATTCAGCTTTAGTCTGCTCTGAAAGAGGTACGTCTACACTACAGCGTTAATTCAAGTTAACTTAATTCGAAATAGTTAATTTGAAATAAGCTAATTCGAATTATGCATCTATACACAAAACCTATTTCAAAATAGCATTTTGTTATTTTGAAATAGCGCGTCCACACTGAGTGGACCCTGAACCGAAGTTCAGGCTGGCCGGAACCAGTGCTGGCAGGGCATCAGGTTAGGACATAGTGTGTGGGGCTGCTGCCTCAGGCTAACTGAGCTCCGTGCTTCACGGGACCCTACCCCCACCCCGAACAGACAGTTCTCAGGGTTCCCCGCTCGCTTGTCTACCCCGATGAGGGACAGCAAAGCAGTCATGTCTTGGAGTGCCCTGAGTGCCTGCACTCGGGACACCACAGCACTCGGCCACATGGAGCCAGAGCTGCCCCTGGGCACACCGGTGCGTCTCGTAGGGTTGTTGCCATCAGCCCAGCTGCACTTGCTGCAGGCTACCGTCCGGGGAGTCCATCGGGGGGCTGTCAGGATCCAGGAGGCCCTGCAGGAGAGTGTCCACCCCGAGGAGCCCTCAGAGCCACCCCGGTCCTCCCCACCGGGGGCTCGTGCCCCATTCCTCCCTCACGTCCATCTACTTACTCCTCCCTAGCCTCCCTTCCTGATGTCAAATAAAAGACATGTATGTTCAAAAATAGAAACTGGGTTTATTGAACAACAGGGTGAACCTCTGGGGAGACTGGGAAAAGGAGGTGGAAGAGAGGAATAGAGTGGGTGGGAGAGGGGAGGGTGAAACCTGGGAGGAGGAAGTTGGAAGGGAGAAGCAAAGGGAAGAAGGGGGAAGGGAAGATCAGGGCCCAAGGTTGGGGGTCTCACCGCACCAACTTGATTGTCTGCAAACCTGCTCCTGGGTTCGCATGTGGCCTTTGGTGGCCAGGCTGGCAGCTATCCTGCCATTGACGGCCGTGTTCCTCTGTCTAGTGCGGAGATCATGGATGCTGGGGCATCCCTCCCAAACCTGAATAAGGTCCATGATCTCCACCCTGGACCAGGAAGGCACCCGCCTTCTCCAGCCCCTGTCAGGCTCCTGGGTGCTGGCAGACTGCTCCTGGGGAGCAGTGGAGGGTTGGCTGCCAGTGCCTTGCTGGCTCACGTTTTGTGGCTACTGGCTCAGGGGCCCCGGTGGCCACTGCTGGCTCTTGGCTGGTAGGCTTGGATCTGGCACGGGCCAGGGTCTATCCCTTTAATGGCTCTGGGGCCAGGGGGAGAGGAGAGTAAGTTTTCCTGGTTGTGCCCAGAGTGGCCACCAGGGCTCCCTGGGAAGGGCTGGAGGCCCCCTATTTTGAATTAATTGTCTACACAGCACTTAATTTGAAATAGCTATTTCAAATTTGGTGTTACTCCTCGTAGAATGAGGTTTACCAAATTTGAATTAAGCGCTCTGCTATTTCGAATTAATTTCGAAATAGCGGTTTGCATGTATAGATGCTATTAAAGTTAATTCAAAATAACAGCTGTTATTTTGAATTAACTTTGCGGTGTAGACGTACCTGGAGGAAACTGCAGCCAGTGTGATATAAGTCAGTGCATCTCCTGGCTATCCTGGCAATGCCTCTTCCCAACCTGTGTGATCCACTCTTTGGGCTCCATCGGCTCCCTGGGAGCCACTTTTTGCTACCCCAAACTCCACACCATCAGATTTATTTCTGTCAGGAGATGTAAACTAACTTAAAAGCAGAAGCTATTGAGTCAATGGAGCACCTTCCAATTGGATGAGTTTCTGGTAGGGTCAGGGTCTCCCCTCTCCCCCCTCCTCCATCTCAGTTTGGAGCTTGGAAGGATCCCAATGGAGGAACCTAAAGCTTTGTTTGTACAGAGAGCTTCTGGAGCTTGGTACTCACTGGTACTAAATCTCCAGCTACTGCAGGCATAGGTGACTATATGAAAAGTGAGTCATATTCTCTGTAATTCCAGCTCTCCAGGTCCTACAGAATGACCCAAGTCCCATTGTCCAGCTGGTGGCAACTCAGGTCCTAAGAGACATCTGACCTGGATGAGTGCTCGGGGAATGAAGCACAGACAAATAGAACAAAGAGCTCCTGCTACCTTGTCACATCCATTGCTTCACTGGGGATTGCTGGAGGACAATGTGCTCTGTCTGTGCCAGCTTCTGTTTCCAGCTTGCACCTCATATACTTGGGTGGGAAGCGAGACATGGGTGGTATGCGGCCAGCTACAGTGACTGAACGCTATATCTGCTAGCTCTCCATGGGGTAAGGGAGTAGTATAAGGGCCCTACCATCAATCAAACATTAGCCCCGCCCCCTGAATCCGGAAGTCCCCACCCCCCCGACTCCCCGGAAGTCCCTTCTCCCTTGTCACCGGCAGTCCCGCCCCTGGAGGGTAGTACATCCGGGTCGAGAGGGACAGGTGACCGGAAGTTAAAAAGGATGTCATGTGACCCCCATTAGGCCCGTCCCCTGTCACCGGAAGTCCCGCCCTTGGGGGTAATACATCCGGGGTCAAGAGGGGCAGGTGACCGGAAGTAAGGGGTGTCATGTGA
This sequence comes from Pelodiscus sinensis, assembly GCF_049634645.1. NCBI lineage: Eukaryota > Metazoa > Chordata > Testudines > Trionychidae > Pelodiscus > Pelodiscus sinensis. Next base: position 18,727,032 of record NC_134735.1, read on the forward strand.
CCCCTCTAAGGACTTGCCCCGCCTCCCTCTACCAATCAGGAAGGGCTTTCCCCGTAGGATCGCCCCGCGAACCGCTTTGACCAATGGAGGGGCAATTCCGGGACCGGATGACCCGCCCAGAAGTGGGTCATGTGACCCCTCTAAGAACTCGCCCCACGTCCCTCCACCAATCAGGAGGGGTTTTTTCCCTGTAGGCCCGCCTCGTGAACTGCTTTGACCAATCGGGGGGCAGTTCCGGGACCGGATGACCCGCCCAGCAGTGGGTTGTGTGACCCCTCTAAGAACTCACCCTGCCTCCCTCTACCAATCAGGAGGGTTTTTTTCCCTGTAGGACCACCCCACAAATCGCTTTCACCATTCGGGGGGTGCTGTTCTGGGACCCGTTGACCAGACCGGAAGCTGGTCGTGTGACCCCTCTAAGAGCTTCCCGTGACACCCTCTGTCAATCAGAGCATAGCACTTCCCCATAAGTTCTAGCGCCACACTAAAGAGGCCATCTTGTTCCAAGAGCGCGTGTTTCAGAGAGCGTGCAAACGCTGAGCGGAAACATGGACTCCTTCACCACCCCCACCAGGAGTTTGGAGTTTGTTTTGGTAACGAGGGCCTTCCACCACATGAGAAGAAAGCGCCACATCAGCAACAGTTCCGAGGACAAGGGAGAGGCGAAAAGGGGCCCTTTGCCCCCTCTGCTATTGGATACACCAGAATCATCCTTGGCGTTCTCGTCAATGCTTTGTATCAGTGTTGAGCAAAAACAAGGTGGGCCCGGTTCGTCTTCCTCGTCCGATGCAATGCTGTCCCGGGTCTGACGGTCAGCTAGAAAGGCATCATCAAGCTGTCAAAAGATTGCCAGAAAGAAATAATGTAAGACGCTCTGGTCATTTTTTTTTTAAAGTTTTCAAAATCCCGGTTTCCTAACCCCATGATGCCCCAACTTCGATCTTTCATTTACCTATTTGGCTTCTTTTCCATGCGTCTTGTCCGACTCCTGGGAGCCATGGGCACCTTCTTCCTCCAGGCCATCTAGCTTGTCTGGCTGCATCGTGAGCGGTTGGGTTTCGGCGTCAGATATTGGTGTATCCATCAGCGGCTGGGCCAAAGGGCTCCCTTCAACTTCTCCTTCCTCCTCGGAACTGTCGCTGATGTAGCGCTTTCTTCTCGGCACCAAAACAAAGTTGGTGAAAGAAGCCATGTTTCCGCTCAGCGTTTGCACGCTCTCTGAAACACGCGCTCTTGGAACAAGATGGCCTTTTTTGTGTGGTGCTAGAACTTACGGGGAAGTTCTATGCTCTGATTGGCAAAGGGTGTCACGGGAAGCTCTTAGAGGGGTCACACGACCCGCCTCCGGTCTGGTCAACGGGTCCCGGAACTGCACTCTCCGGATTGGTCAAAGCAATTCGTGGGGCGGTCCTACAGAGAAAAAACCCTCCTGATTGGTAGAGGGAGGCGGGGCGAGTTCTTAGAGGGGTCACACAACCCACTGCTGGGCGGGTCATCCGGTCCCAAAACTGCCCCCCAATTGGTCAAAGGAGTTCGCGGGGCGGTCCTACAGGGAAAAACCCCCTCCTGATTGGTAGAGGGAGGCGGGGCAAGTTCTTAGAGGGGTCACACGACCCACTGCTGGGCGAGTCATCGGATCCCAGAACTGCCCCCCCGATTGGTCAAAGCGGTTCGCGGGGCGGTCCTACAGGGGAAAAACCCTTCCTGATTGGTTGAGGGAGGCGGGGCGAGTCCTTAGAGGGGTCACATGACACTCCTTACTTCCGCTCACCTGCCCCTCTTGACCCCGGATGTATTACCCCCAAGGGCGGGACTTCCGGTGACAGGGGACGGGCCTAACGGGGGTCACATGACACCCGGTCAGCTGTCCCTCTTGACCCAGATGTACTACCATCCAGTGGCCGGACTTCCGGTGACAGGGGAGAAGGGAATTCTGGCGGTCAGGGGGCGGGACTTCCGGGGTCAGAGGGCAGGGCTAACGTTTGATTGATGGTAGGGCCCTTATACTACTTAGGGGATTACACATGCCGGGGGAATTCACTAAGGGTGGCTTTAATTGGCATTTTGCATCTAACTGTGGATTTTGGTGATTTCCTTTAGATATCCAGGGCCTTTAACTGTGCTTGTATTGTCCAGTCCCATAAGTTGCTGAGTGTCCTCAAACTCCCTCTGATGTTATTGGGAGTTCAGAACACTCTGCCCTTCAAAGAAGGTACTCAGCAGATATCATTCGTCCTCCAAATTTAGAGGCTATGATCCTCCACCTCATAGCAAAAGTTTCCTGAATAGTTAGGTTTCTAGTCTCTCTCAGCACTTTACTCTTGCCCTCCTGGGTTCTGGGCCTATGAGGAGTCACCAGACAACAGTTAGCAAAGGAGGGTAAAAGGCTGAGGGGGTCTGGGATATCATTGTCTGTGGTTCTCAATGGGGAGAGAATCTTCCTGTGATGGCTGAATATGGGAAGGAGATCAGTGGAGATCCCCTGTTGAATTGACACTTTCTGATAATTCCCTATATTAGGTAATAGGAGTTCCCCTAATCTTGTGGTGTTTCCTGTTTTGGACATTGTTTTCCATTCCATATCCAGCAGCTTAATCCCAACCCATGTTATTATATTTATTAAGGGGCATTGTACAAATGCTGATGACTCTTTAAGTTTATTTCTCAGGTGCTGGCCATGCTGTGTCTCACAAACAGTCACCTGTAAATAACCCTCCCCTGTAAATAATATAGTGTTTGTATTTACTGTGCACATGTTTCCAATTAAACTCTTTGAAGTATCTGTTTCAATTACTCAGGGGCCTGATTTCTTCTTTCAGAGTATGTCTACACTACAGCATTATTTCAAAATATCTTATTTCGAAATAGCGCGTCTACACACAAAACGCATTTTGAAATAGCGTTTTGCTATTTCGAAATAGCGCGTCCACACTGAGTGGACGGTGAATCGCATTTAAGGCCGGACAGAACCAGGTCCGGCAGGGCATCAGGTCAGGAGTCACTTTGTGTGGCTGCTGCCTGAGGCCTGTGCTTAAAGGCACCCCCCTGGACAGCCAGTTCTCAGGTTTCCCTGCTTGCTTGCCTACCTCCATGAGGGACAGGAAACCATTTTGTCTCTGTGTGCTCTGGTTGCCTTCACTCGGGACATCACAGCACTCTGCAACATGAAGCCAGAGCTGCCCCTGGGCACTCTGGTGCTTTTCGTGGACGCGTTGCTGCGGACCTGTCTGAACCTTCTGCAGGCTGCCATCTGAGAGGTCCATCAGGGGGCTGTCAGTATCCAGGAGGCCCTGCGGGAGAGCTTCCATCCTGAGGAGCCCTCAGAGCCTCTCTGGTCTGCCCCACTGGGGGCTTGTGCCTCATTCCTCCCTTACGTCCTTCCACTTACCTCTCCCTCAGCCCCCTTCCTGATGTCAAATAAAATACACGTATTTTCATGAACACAAACTATCTTCATTTAACAAAACCCCGGGGGAGAGGGGGGAGAATGAAACTCTGGTGAGACTGGGGAAAGGAGGCGGGAGAGGGGAGAAGAGAGGGGGGAGAGGGAAGGGGGAAAACTTGGGGGGAGGAAGCAAGGGGAAGAAAGGGGAGGGGAAGGTCAAGGCTCAGGGTTGGGGGGCTCTCCAGACCAACTTGATTTTCATGCAAACTTGCTCCTGGGTTCACATGTGGCCTTTAGTGCCACGCTGGCAGCTATCCTGCCATTGATGGCCGCATTCCTCTCTCTAGTGCAGAGATCATGGACATTGGGGGCAATCCCCCCAAACCTGAATAAGGTCCATGATCTCCACCCTGGACCAGGAAGGCGCCCGCCTTCTCCAGCCCCTGTCAGGCTCCTGGGAGCTGGCAGACTGCTCCTGGCGAGTGGTGGAGGGCTGGCTGCCAGTCTTTGCTGGCTCATGTTTGGGGGCCACTGGGTCAGGGGTAGTGACTGCTGGCTCTGGCCTGGCAGGCTTGGAACTGGCACAGACACTGTGGCCAGAGTCAACCCCTAAAGGCTCCGGGGAGGGAGGAAGGAGAGGAGTGATCTTGGTTGAGGCTGGAGTGGCCACCAGGGCACCCTGGGAAGTGTCAAAGTCAGACAGGACTCACAGATTTGGCAGACTGCTCTGTTTATTTCAGCAAAGCTTTGCTAAAATGCATTCAGAAAATGTGAGTACCATACAAGGTTCAAACCCCTTGATTTTATACAGTCAAAAGGCCAAGTTAACAAGATCAAAGGGTGTGGCAAAACTTCACATTATTAGTGTGGTTAAGTATCTTCATTTCAATATCAAGCACACAGCAATCTCCTGGCTATATCTCCCTGATTATCTAGAATTGCTTTCTGTCTAACACCTAATGTTTCTCTTCCTGTTAAACTCAGGCCCAAATTGGCTAGCACCTTGATCTGCATACCTACAATCAACATTAACATACTTTTTTTCTTCCTCTTAAAAGACAAACAGAATTCCTTCAACTTATTCAATTATTACAGTACAATTCATCTTTCTCCTACAGTATAATTCTTTCTACTTTCACAATCCCTCCTTTTGGTCAAGCCTCGCCTATGACCAACAATTACTGGGTTCCTTGCATTAACCGTTCTTTGTCTTTTTGTTCATTAGTGATATTTAAAATCATCAGATTAGCCCTCTGATGAGGGGACATGTCTGTGACATGTCTTGCACAGTTTTGGATACAACAGGAGATTAACTGAAAACATACAAAAATTATTAAGATTCCAAATAGGATAGTCAGGGCTTCCTGAAACAACCAGTTTCCTATGCCAGAGAAATTGGACAAGTTACTTAGCCATTTTCACAGGGAACTTGGCTCTTCGTTGGAAAGGTATGCAATCTTTTTTAAGTAGCTAGCGCGAACTATTATATCATTGGTGTTGTCTGGTATATATACACAACATTCTTTGCCAATGAGAGCACAGGTCCCTCCTTTTGCTGCCAGCACTATATCCAATGCCTGACGGTTTTGGAGGACCACTTGTCTGATCGCTCCTGTTTCTTTGGCCAGGGCCCTTAAACTTTTTCCAGTTTCATTTTCCATGATTTTAACTACTGTTTGTAACCTCAGAAGCCTTTTTGCATGATGTATTACTCCCCCAAGTGGGTCAAAGGAACCACCAATAGCCTCTTCCCAAGTTAAAGGGCTTATGTGATTCACCATTGGGCATCCGACAAGTCCCTTCTTTTTCGCCTAAAATTACGGAGGCGTTCTCATGGGAAGGACTCTAACACTCGGAATTGTGGGAAGAGTTGGGCGGGATAACAGATACCTGACCAGTTAACTGGTAATGTGGTATAGGCCTTTGTTCCACAGACCCAATGATGCCCTATCAAAGCCGGGAAGGGTCGGTTGCACCCCTTTGCCATATAGGTGTCTACAAAGGAGGAGTAATATCCCCCGAAGGGCACACGGTGATTCTCCTTACGGGGAGTGGTGTTATGTGCATGGCATTAAAGATTGTACTGATGTTACAATATGCTGGAGACAACTGCTCCTCCCCAGATTCAGCCCCGTCCCATTACACACCAAACACCAGTGACCTTTTTTCTCCTCCACACTTATCCGTTTAGATACATTTATTCCCACAATTATTCCCACTGCTTCCCAAGTGTCATTACTGTTCCATGTCTTGTTAAACGGGTGAGGCCTGGGGAATTAAGTGGGATTGCCAAGACAGGAACCAGCTTGTGAGTGGGATGGAATGTGGCTGCAGACCCAGCAATTAGAGATATTAAGGGTCTGAGCGATCCATACTTGCTGGTGGATAAAAGAATTGTCATTGTCATTGTGGATTCCCCAGATCTTAAGACACCAGTGGCCGAGGAACAGGCCCCACCAGAGGCACATGTTGGAGGCAAGACCCTTTTGGTTCTGACAACCTCCACTGAGGGAACCGCAGTCACGGTTTTATGTCCACCAGGCAGCAGGCGCTAGGCTCACTACTGCTTCTTCTTGGGCCTTGCTTTTGGTCCTCATCTGCTTCAGGCAATCCTTACGCGAACGTAGGTTGTAAGGTATTGCAGGCTGTTCCTCTACGTCTTCTTCTGGAGTCAAAATTGACTCTGCATGGTCCTGAGGTGATGATTGGTCCGCTGGGGATGGTGCCTTCTTACACTGCGAAGCCTGTATCCATGCTGCGATGCCGGATAACTTAACAGCCGTCTGGGCAGTGAGCAGCACCTGATGCAGGCCCTTCCACCGGGGTTCCATGGCGTGTTTTCGTTGGTGGTGTCGTACATAGACCCAATCACCTGTCTCGAGAGTGTGGCAGGCATCCGAGGTGGGTTCCGTCGGCCAGGCGGCTCGAACCTGTGAATGGAAGTGACTTACAGCTTGCATTAGTCCCTTGCAGTACTGAAGGAGTGTACTGTGAGTCAAGTTCAAGTCTGAGACTGGAGTAATGGGAGCCATTGTTCACATAAACAATTTCAAAAGGACTTAATTTATGTCTTTGGGATGGTAGGGACAGTGCAGCAGGTGTGTGGCATGTAACACACGATCCAGGTGCTGAACAAGTTGTTCAGTAAAACGTGTACCCCGGTCACTGGACAGAGTGGCAGGAGTTTCTTTGGCAGGCATAATATGATTTAACAAACATTTGGCAACAGACAGCGAATCAGCTTTGCGACAAGGAAAGACTTCGATCCAACCCGAAAATAAGCATACCATAACCAAACTAAATTCATATAGTTGACACACAGGCATTTGTACAAAATCAAGCTGCCAATGCAAGAACAGTGCTTGGGGCAGGCCCCAGAACCCTTGAGCTACCTTTACAGGTTTGCCAACATTGTAGCTTTGGCAAGTGGTACAGGCGGCACAGTGGTGAGCTGCAAAAGAGCTGAAATGGGGGGCCCACCATTCTGCCTTAGTTACAGCAGAGATCATCCCCTCCTTTCCGACATGCGAAACGCCGTGTAGCAGGGCGGCCAGAGCTGGGTAGAGCGAAAAGGGGGCCACAAAGGCACCAATAAGGGGGCGCCAAAGGGAATCAGGGTGTAGAGAGCAACCCTGGGCGACCCAGGAGTCTTTTTCTGTTTCTGAGGCAGAGTCTTGGAGCAGGGTGACTTTCGAAAGGGACTGCGGTGGTACAGAAACAGAAAGGGAACCGAGAAACGCACCTGGGGAAGGTTCTATGGCAGCATTACCCTTAGCAACATCAGTATCTGCTGTGGAGTGACCAGGGCACTTAACAATAGCTAATGCAGATGGGAGTGCATACAGGAGAGCAGCAATGTAGGGGCCATTCTTGATAGGGGTACCAGCAGAGGTAAGGAAACCCCGAGCTTGCCAGAGGGTGCCAAAGTCATGTACAACCCCAAAAGCGTATCGAGAATCAGTATAAATGGTGGCGGAGCGTCCCTCAGCCAGAAAGCAAGCGCGGGTTAGGGCAACTAGTTCAGCGACTTGTGCTGAGGTGACAGAAGGTAAAGGCGCAGCTTCTAGGGTTTCAGAGAGTGATACCACAGCGTATCCTGCGAGGAGACGACCTTGGCTATCTCTAAAGCAGGAACCGTCAGTGAATAACACAAGGTCGGAGTTAGAGAGAGGGACATCAGAAAGGTCGGGGCATGAGACGGTGACAGCAGAGACACTTGCAAGGCAGTCGTGGGGTTCACCGTCATTAGACAGAGGAAGGAGAGTGGCAGGGTTCAACTGAGAACAGCACTTTATGGTGATATGCGAAGCCGAAAGCAGTAAAAGTGAGGCGGGCGGAGGAAAGGTGAGCTGTATTACGTTGTAGCAGGAGAGTTTCTACAGAGTGAGGGACCATGAGAGAAACAGGAGAGCGGAGGACAAGGGACTCAGACATTTCAATTAGGCGTGCCGCGGCAGCCACAGCACGCAGACAGGGGGGTAGACCTTGGGCAACAGGATCCAAGGTGGCAGAGAAATAAGCTACTGGACGATTTTTGCCACCATGCTCCTGAGTAAGAACCCCAAGTGCACAACCAGATTGCTCGTGGCAGAAAAGGGTAAAGGCTTACAGTAGTCAGGTAACCCTAAGGTGGGGGGGGGGCAGTGAGAAGCACTAAAGAGTCAGTTTCTGAGGCAGATAATGAAGGGGAACAGAGGAGTAGATCATTTACACATTGGACCAATGTGGACCCAGAGGGGAAGACCAGGTCAACAAGGTCTTTGGCTAATGCTTGGGAAAAGTAAGACGGGCTTTCTGTGTACCCCTTGGGAAGCATACTGCTGCTCCTTGTAAGAAAAGGCAAAAAGATACTGGGACTTAGGGTGAACCGGGACAGAAAAGAAAGCAGAACACAGATCAACATCAGTAAAATGAGTTGCATCTGGCAGGATAGAAGCCAGATTAGTTGCTGGGTTAGGGATTACAGGAAAGGTGGGTACAACAATGCAGTTAATAGCTTAAAGATCCTGAACAAACCGCCATGATTTACCATCAGCTTTTCGAACTGGGAGGAGGATAGGGGTGTTACAGGGGCTGGAACAGGGGACAATAATGCCTTGTTCCCACAGGGTGGATATGACCGGAGCTGAAACCTTTAAATCCCAAAAACCCGGTGCCACGACCCCTTCTCTGACCTTATCCCCATTCTTGGTACCCTCCCCATTCCCAGTACTGTCTGCCCTGCCCTGAATAATGCTGTATTTGCAGAGCTATCAACTTTTGTGAGGACTGCTTCTCTTTCTTTTTAGAGTGCAGTGGCAATGCTCTGCCACTGCTTGCAATTTGTCCATGGTCTTGGCCTCCCATCCAACACTTATTTGCTTTAACATACTGCTAATAGCAGATAAGAGGCTATTAACAAACGCATGCGCCAGGGCGCCCTGTCCATTTTTACCTGGTTGCTGTATCCCAAAAAACCCCAAAAAAACCAACCAACCAAACAAAAAAAACCATCAGTCAGTCTGTGTGATAGTTGCCCGGGTTTTTTTCTTTGTTGCTGTTTACGGGGTTATGAGTAGTTTACACAGTTGCAGGAGGTCTGCTTCAGAGGGTTCATAGGCATTGCACACTAGCAAAATTCCTCTGCAAATTTGGTAGGGTTTTCCTGGGGCTTTGGAAAACCTTTTAAAATCGAGTGGAGCTCCGTGTGGGTCCAGGGTTTATAGCTTCAAGTGGGACCGGTCTGAGTCTTCTTGGAGGACGGGGTAAAGGGAAGCACTCGGTCTGGTGGTGGGAGAGGAGGTTTCCAATAAAGCTTTTTCTTATAATTAGAATTTTTAAGGGAGGCGAGCTTCGATTCAGTTCATTTAAGATTTACCTCGTCCCACCACTGCATGAAGCAATCTACCTCTCCTCTAGCCAATTTAGTTTTGGGAAGGCCAAGTTTGTCTTTTAAGACGTCCACTTGGTCTTTGTTCCAAGATCCTAACAGTGGCCACTGAGTTTTGGGATCCCCCCAGAGTTAATCTAGATCATTTTTCCAGAAATTTACAGGAGTCCGGACCCTTTCTAAAATATATAAACTGAGCCAGGGTCCCTTTAGGGAACTATCCCTGCTTAGACGTCTAGTTACCCATACAGGAGGACTTCATACACCAATCACACAAGGAGGAAATTCGGGTTCGTCAGAGCGGTGCCCAGTGCAACACACAAAAGAAGCCCACAGGCTACTGCCTCAATCGCCCTTGCGTTCACTCCAAGGATTTTATCCAAGGTGCGGTGCGGCTGCGATTGTGCAGATTCCAGTCACACAGACCGTGGGGACAGGAGCCCCTTGGTCGGCCAGTCCCCGGGCAGGGATGGCTCCCAGACTCACTCACACCACAGGGAAGACGGATAGACACAGAGACAAGACAGTCCTCAGTCCGGACAAAATAATTACCTGACCAGAGTCCTGATGTTAGATCCCGGGATCCCTACCAGAACAGAGCAGGAACCAACAGGTTCGATGGCGTAGACTTCGCTGTGGTTGTGCACCTTTCCGTTCTGGCGGAGGACCGCTCGGGCCAAATGCCCAGGTGCCAGCTACCACGGTCATCCTGCAAAACAGTCAGGGATCACACAGCCTCAGCGAAGACGGTTGCCATCTCGGGTAGAACCTCCAAATTGTCAAAGTCAGACAGGACTCACAGATTTGGCAGACTGCTCTGTTTATTTCAGCAAAGCTTTGCTAAAATGCATTCAGAAAATGTGAGTACCATACAAGGTTCAAACCCCTTGATTTTATACAGTCAAAAGGCCAAGTTAACAAGATCAAAGGGTGTGGCAAAACTTCACATTATTAGTGTGGTTAAGTATCTTCATTTCAATATCAAGCACACAGCAATCTCCTGGCTATATCTCCCTGATTATCTAGAATTGCTTTCTGTCTAACACCTAATGTTTCTCTTCCTGTTAAACTCAGGCCCAAATTGGCTAGCACCTTGATCTGCATACCTACAATCAACATTAACATACGTTTTTTTCTTCCTCTTAAAAGACAAACAGAATTCCTTCAACTTATTCAATTATTACAGCACAATTCATCTTTCTCTTACAGTATAATTCTTTCTACTTTCACAGGGGGTTCAACAAAAAATGGGTAAAATGGTGAAATATTTTTGAAATCTAATATCACTAGATAAAAATAACTTTTCATCTAAAACATGGGGGGAAATGACCAAAATGAACATTTCCAGCAACCATTTTCATATTGATCAGTCATTTATATATAGATTGCTTTTTAAAAAGTTGTAGCAGCATCATTTTGACCAGCTCTGGCATTAACACAAGTTCCCTGGCATTGCAAGCAGAGTTCATATTAATATATTCAGTCTCTTTCCTCAGATTCCACAACCATTGGATTTGACAGGGCCAGCACTCAGGTAAGTGAAAGCGTGAAAGTTATTAGTTTATTGACCATACCATAGTGCCAGGACGAAAGAAACTGAACTGTGCAGTTAAGCCAGCATTTTGTAGCTAACAGATTTACCAGAAAATGTGAAGGCTGTCCTTCTTATTGCTATGTTTCCACTGTCTTCAAGAAGTATGATTTACAGAAGTGACTGAGCAAGTTAGTAATAATTCTCCTACCTCTCATAGATGTTTTTAAAATCTCAGTCTCAATTTTAATAACTAATTTCCTCCCAGAGATACTACTTTCTCATTTGTTGTTACTGCCGCTCTGCCATATCTATTGGTCAAACTGGTCAGTCTCTATGACAAAGAATAAATGAACACAAATCAAACATCAGAAATGGTAACACATATAAACCTATAGGGAAACTTTTTAACCTGCTTGGGTGCTCATTCTTGGATGTAAAAGTAATCATTCTTCTACAAAGGAATTTCACCAGCCAATTACAGAGAGAGTGTGCGGAACTGATCTTCATTTGTAAATTTGACACTGTTTCCCTGGGTTTGACATTGACATTAACTGGATGTGGCATTATAAAGCCAGTCTCCACTGCCTTTAACCCTGCATTTTTACATCAAAAGCTAAGTATATGACACTTCCAGCCCATTTGTTTAGCCTCGTTAGCACTGGTCCTACAATTGACAGGTACCTTTCTTTCCTTTCTTTTTCTGTTATCATTTCTGGGTTTTTGTTATTCCTTTACAGCTCATCTGATGAAGTGGGTTTTGCCCACGAAAGTTCATGCTACTGTGTATATATTTTTGTTAGTCTCTAAGGTGCCTCAGGACTACTTGTTGTTTTACAAGTTCTTTAGTGACTCAGCCATTTTGATTAAACATTAATTTTGTCCCTCTTGTTTATAAATTGCCTCGGCGGGTTGTGGAATCTCCATCACTGGACATGTTTATGAGCAGGCTAGACAGACACCTGTCAGGGATGATCTAGACAGTCCTTGGTCCTGCCGTGAGGGCAAGGGACTTGACCTGATGATCTCTTGATGTGCTAGTGTTCTATGATTCTATTATTCTATTTATTAAAGGATCTATTGCATTTTCCTCCCAATAAACTTATAAAAGCTCTTATTTCCCCTAACTTCTTTGCCTGTATCACCCACACCTGGTCATTACTGCCCTCTGTCTCCCTCTAGAGGTCATTAGACCACCTGTGACGATGCTCAGGTTACTCAGAGTTCTAAGGCATCTCGTTAATGCCTGCTATTACCATGAGGAATCTTCTCTCTGCCTGCTAGGGGTCAGCTGGCTGATCCTATCAGCCACAGGCAACCCATGTGGGCTCCAGTGTTTCTCAGAGAGGCAAGTGCCAGGCAAACTCCAAACCTGAGTACTCTGAGTGGGGCCCCTGTGACATTCAGCATCTTAACCACTTACAGAATTACCAGATCCCAAAGGCCCAGTACCCAGCAGCTTATAGTTACACCTGAGAACACAGCTCAGCATTGTACACAGCACTTAGTTCACGGGAAAAGCACCTGTGAGCTTATTTATCAAAGGAGAGAGATTCAATGGCAGCCGACAGAAATGCTGGAAAAAAGGGTTACATGTCCATCAAAACCAGCCAAAGTCCTTCTCACTGCATTTTAACCAAGATAGAAACTACACCCACTGGCACTTTGTCCCCTTCCCCTGGTAAAGGACCTTAGAGCATCTTTCTGCATTCCTAGATATCTCAGTCGAGTACTTCATTCTTCACCTGTAAAGCAGCCACCCCACCCCCGCTTTTAACATCATTCTCATAATTATCCCCCTGCCTTCTCTCCATGCACAGGTGACTCACTATGCGAATAGAGTACTACTGTAAGACACACGATGGTCAGCAAGGGAAAGAAGCATCTCCCACCTCCTTGCCTTGAGCTACAAGGTCTAAAGAACACAACTTCCAATAGACACATACCTCCTTCCGTATTCTCTGCACAGACATTTAGAGAAGATTATGAGGACCGGTGTGACACACACTTTCATGTGACACTGTTTGGTGAACTAGAAGGTAAACACCAGTCCCATGGGACCCCCGTAACTTTTATACCCCCGTGCCCTCTGCAGACGGCTGCAAGAGCCCATGGGTTACACCACCCTCCTGGTTAATAAATCTACTTTCCACTAGCTGAGGCTACACAAACTCCCAGTTTTAGATCCAGAAGTTCTATAGACAATCCCGACTGCAGGCAATTTCCTGAGGGATTGCACCCACGTTTTAGCCTTTGCCCATATAGCTCTTCTGCAGCCTTCACAGACTCATTTACACACTAACGTATGTGCCCTTTTTCCACAGGGCTCACAGCCCAGCGGAGACACAGCGGTGACCTGCACAACAGTAGGTCCTTGCACAGACCAGACAGCAGGTCTTTCGCCAGCTGGGGAAACAGATGACTTGCATCCTTATGGCACTGGTGAGCTCACCTGGCAAGTACGAACCCCTTTGAGGAGGGACCTAGGTCACACAGCTTAGGTTGGAGTTAAAGCTTCCCCAAAGTGCAGAGGCATTTGCATTTGACATTCTGGTTTGGACCCATCCTAGAGATGCTGTTTTAATCTATGTAGGTTCTTATCCCACCCACCCCATGACAGTACCCGTGGATTTTCCAGTAGCGCATTAAGCAAGACGACTAATGTCTGTCCCGTGGGGTTCATTCTCTCATCTGGCTGGGGAAATGGATTTTCTGCCCCCAAAAACATTCAGAGCTTATCCAAGAATTTCACCCAGAAATCAGGACACGCGACCTACAATTTTGAATATTTTCCATGAGACAAAATGAAGAAAAGAATGTGGGGGGTGAAATGAAAACTTTTATTTTGATTAAACAAGAGGGCTTTGCACCCTGCTCGCTACACTAACCAAGCTCCATCACTGTGGGTAGGCAGCCCCAGCTCTCCCGCTGGGCCACTGGAGGCTTATGTCAAGGCTGACCCGGCTCTTTTCCTCCATCCACCAGGGCGTTGGCCTGGGCCAAGGCTACCTGGCTCTCTCCCTCTGGCTGCGAGGGATGAGGGTGTATGACTTCCAGATCACCCCACGTGATGTGGGAGGGAATGTGGCTCTGCCCCTCCTTCCCCCAGGAGGGTGCACAGGTCCCAGGCCCCTCCCCTGTGAAGGGGGAGGGCATGTGGATCCTGGCCCACCCCCACAAGGGGAAGGCCTCTGGTTCCCTTCTGGGAGGATACATGGCTCCTGGAGGCTCCAGGAATGGGGAGGGGAAAGGTTACATGGCTCCGGCCCACCAGAGCACTAGGGAGGGCAGGAGGAGGTAGGGCAGCTGAGGGCAGAGGAGGGGCTGTGGGATACAGTGTCATCACATCACTCTGTCATCCCATAGGAAATTTTTTTTATATAGAGAGAGAGATTAAACTGTTTCCTTTTGATTTAGACCTTTTTTGGAGGGGAGGGGGGGGGGGGAGATTTTAATATAAAAGGAAGGACCTTTCCAAACAAAAATGTATTTGGAAGTGAAAAAAATTAAAACTTTTCTTTCCCAAAATATTGAAATAGAATTTTTCCCACGTTTTCTCATATTTTTTCTAATTTTTAAACAAAACTTCATCAACATTAAAACACGTGGAGTTAATCAGGAATACTGTTCTGGAAGGACTCCCCATGTGAAGAAGCTATAAGAGCAGAAGCTGGTCAAATGTTTTTGCAATAATACACATACTGAGAATAAAACCATTCCCCCCGTAACGTGTTTTATTCACATGAATATTCTCAATGCATTCAGTAGGGCTGCTTGTGAGAGCATGATCAGAATACCACCTGCAACCAGGTAGATGTAGAGATGACTGAGGAAGTGATTTTTGGATTCAGTGGCCAAATCAAAAAATCTGGGGAAAAATATGAGTTTAGCTCATGACCAAAACGGATTTTGTTGTTTTTTCTTGTGAAATATTTGGGTTGAATACATAGCTCATGTATTTGTGACTTCACGCATGAATGTCAGTTCAAATGAAAAGGCCAACATGAAATATTTTGATACTTCCCTCAAAAGAATCTGTGGGATGTATTTTGAAATATATGTAGGCACTTCCATTCAGGTTATCTCTGGTTCTAACATGTGATCTAGTCTGATGTTCTGCATGGCACAGGCCAGAGAACGGCCACAGAATAATTCCTACAACAGTGCTTAAAAAAACATTCAGTTTTGGCCTACCCCTCTGATGTTGCCATGACT
The DNA here is from genome assembly GCF_049634645.1 of Pelodiscus sinensis. Taxonomy (NCBI): domain Eukaryota; kingdom Metazoa; phylum Chordata; order Testudines; family Trionychidae; genus Pelodiscus; species Pelodiscus sinensis. Next base: position 18,742,032 of record NC_134735.1, read on the forward strand.
ATGAAATGAGCTAGGGTTTTTGTTAACAACCCTATATTCCCTCTGGATTTCAGGTAGTTCTCTTGAGTTGCTGTGAATGTTAATTTCTATGATGTTTCTCTCTCACACCTTTTTCAGATTTTGGCCTCTAACATGGATTCTCTGAGAACACTAGCCCAGGGCTCCACTGTTGCAAACTCTTTGGATTTGTTTTCCTTTTTGTGTATCTGATTTTTTTTTCTTTTGGGAACATATTCCAGCCCTGAGTGACAGATCTGCTTCAGAAGAGTAAGCAATCTGTTCCCAAGCCTCCACTAATTCAGATCATTCAACCACTAGCTATGCCTTTTTTGGAGCAAATGGTACATGAAGAACACAGATTTCAAGTAGATCAGAATTTCCATCTTTCCTGTTTAACATTCTATCAAACTGTTAATGCGGTGGGGGCTGGAGAGTGTCTACACTGGCATGTGCTTTTGCACAAGAGATGTGCTTTTGCACAAGAGCATCCATGCCAGTGTAAATGTTCTCTCTGAGCAAGAAAGCTCTGATGGCCATTTTAGCCTTTGGGCTTTCTTGCGCAAGAAATTCATGTTGCCTGATTCCACTGGCCTCTTGCGCAAGAACAGTTGCACAAAAGGGCTTATTCCTGAGCGGGAGCATCATAGCTCTTGCGCAAGAAGCCCCGATTTCTCACATTAGAACGTCAGTGTTCTTGCGCAAGAACTCCCCGGCAGTGTAGACAGGCAGCATGTTTTTGCGCAATGCCAATGTAGACACAGCTCTTGAGCTCAGCTCAGGCTGTAGAGCTCCCTTCTTCTTATCGCATGCTGTACGTGGTCCAAGTGCCAGGACATGGGACAGTGACCACACCCATTAGCTGTGTGGGTTACACTTGCAGATCTAAGGAGGAGAAGCTCTAGATAAAAGCCATCAGACCGGCTGACCTGGCAGTAACAGAGGCCCTGGGGTCTGGCAATTTAAAGGGGCAGGGCTTCCAGTCACCACTGCTTTTGCGGCAGTAGCCATGGCTAGAGCCCCAGCCCCTTTAATTCCCTGACAGAGCCCCGCACGGCGCCGTAGAGCCCTGGGCAATGTGCCTCAGATGGTGCCCGAGGCGCCGCAATCTGGGAGATGCTGAAGGCCGTTTTCCTCATCTCTGCCATCTATTGCTATGACTGATGGCCAGACGCTGCAGCCCTTCCTGCTAAGGGTGGCTTGCAACCCTCACTACTAACGCAGTCCCCTTGGAATCAGTGGGGCTTCTTGGAAGAAGATGCTGTGAAATGGGTGCATTCACCTCCTGCTGTGCGAGGCCTGTCCGTCACTAAACAGGGAGTATGAGGCACATAAGCAGTGAAGGCCCACAGCGCGTGAAGGGACACATCTTGTGAAGGCCCACAGCGTGTGAAGGGACACATCTTGTGAAGGCCCACAGCGTGTGCAAGCATACACTGTGTGAAGGCAGACAGCCTGTGAAAGTACACAGCGTGGGAAGGCAGACAGCCTGTGAAAGTACACAGCGTGGGAAGGCAGACAGCCTGTGAAAGTACACAGCGTGGGAAGGCAGACAGCATGTGAAAGTACACAGCGTGGGAAGGCAGACAGCCTGTGAAAGTACACAGCGTGGGAAGGCAGACAGCCTGTGAAAGTACACAGCGTGGGAAGGCAGACAGCATGTGAAAGTACACAGCGTGGGAAGGCAGACAGCCTGTGAAGGTACACAGCGTGGGAAGGCAGACAGCCTGTGAAAGTACACAGCGTGGGAAGGCAGACAGCCTGTGAAAGCACACAGCGTGGGAAGGCAGACAGCCTGTGAAGGTACACAGCGTGGGAAGGCAGACAGCCTGTGAAAGCACACAGCGTGGGAAGGCAGACAGCCTGTGAAAGTACACAGCGTGGGAAGGCAGACAGCCTGTGAAAGTACACAGCGTGGGAAGGCAGACAGCCTGTGAAAGCACACAGCGTGGGAAGGCAGACAGCCTGTGAAAGCACACAGCGTGTGAAGGCAGACAGCCTGTGAAAGCACACAGCGTGTGAAGGCAGACAGCCTGTGAAAGTACACAGCGTGGGAAGGCAGACAGCCTGTGAAAGCACACAGCGTGGGAAGGCAGACAGCCTGTGAAAGCACACAGCGTGTGAAGGCAGACAGCCTGTGAAAGTACACAGCGTGGGAAGGCAGACAGCCTGTGAAAGTACACAGCGTGGGAAGGCAGACAGCCTGTGAAAGTACACAGCGTGGGAAGGCAGACAGCATGTGAAAGTACACAGCGTGGGAAGGCAGACAGCCTGTGAAGGTACACAGCGTGGGAAGGCAGACAGCCTGTGAAAGTACACAGCGTGGGAAGGCAGACAGCCTGTGAAAGCACACAGCGTGGGAAGGCAGACAGCCTGTGAAAGTACACAGCGTGGGAAGGCAGACAGCCTGTGAAAGTACACAGCGTGGGAAGGCAGACAGCCTGTGAAAGTACACAGCGTGGGAAGGCAGACAGCCTGTGAAAGTACACAGCGTGGGAAGGCAGACAGCCTGTGAAAGCACACAGCATGTGAAGGCAGACAGCCTGTGAAAGTACACAGCGTGGGAAGGCAGACAGCCTGTGAAGGTACACAGCGTGGGAAGGCAGACAGCCTGTGAAAGTACACAGCGTGGGAAGGCAGACAGCCTGTGAAAGTACACAGCGTGGGAAGGCAGACAGCCTGTGAAAGTACACAGCGTGGGAAGGCAGACAGCCTGTGAAAGTACACAGCGTGGGAAGGCAGACAGCCTGTGAAAGCACACAGCGTGGGAAGGCAGACAGCCTGTGAAAGCACACAGCGTGGGAAGGCAGACAGCCTGTGAAAGCACACAGCGTGGGAAGGCAGACAGCCTGTGAAAGCACACAGCGTGGGAAGGCAGACAGCCTGTGAAAGTACACAGCGTGGGAAGGCAGACAGCCTGTGAAAGTACACAGCGTGGGAAGGCAGACAGCCTGTGAAAGTACACAGCGTGGGAAGGCAGACAGCCTGTGAAAGCACACAGCGTGTGAAGGCAGACAGCCTGTGAAAGTACACAGCGTGGGAAGGCAGACAGCCTGTGAAAGTACACAGCGTGGGAAGGCAGACAGCCTGTGAAGGTACACAGCGTGGGAAGGCAGACAGCCTGTGAAAGTACACAGCGTGGGAAGGCAGACAGCCTGTGAAAGTACACAGCGTGGGAAGGCAGACAGCCTGTGAAGGTACACAGCGTGGGAAGGCAGACAGCCTGTGAAAGTACACAGCGTGGGAAGGCAGACAGCCTGTGAAAGCACACAGCGTGGGAAGGCAGACAGCCTGTGAAAGTACACAGCGTGGGAAGGCAGACAGCCTGTGAAAGCACACAGCGTGGGAAGGCAGACAGCCTGTGAAAGCACACAGCGTGGGAAGGCAGACAGCCTGTGAAAGCACACAGCGTGGGAAGGCAGACAGCCTGTGAAAGCACACAGCGTGGGAAGGCAGACAGCCTGTGAAAGTACCCAGCGTGGGAAGGCAGACAGCCTGTGAAAGTACACAGCGTGGGAAGGCAGACAGCCTGTGAAAGTACCCAGCGTGGGAAGGCAGACAGCCTGTGAAAGCACACAGCGTGGGAAGGCAGACAGCCTGTGAAAGTACACAGCGTGGGAAGGCAGACAGCCTGTGAAAGTACACAGCGTGGGAAGGCAGACAGCCTGTGAAAGCACACAGCGTGGGAAGGCAGACAGCCTGTGAAAGCACACAGCGTGGGAAGGCAGACAGCCTGTGAAAGTACACAGCGTGGGAAGGCAGACAGCCTGTGAAAGTACACAGCGTGGGAAGGCAGACAGCCTGTGAAAGCACACAGCGTGGGAAGGCAGACAGCCTGTGAAGGTACACAGCGTGGGAAGGCAGACAGCCTGTGAAAGTACACAGCGTGGGAAGGCAGACAGCCTGTGAAAGCACACAGCGTGGGAAGGCAGACAGCCTGTGAAAGTACACAGCGTGGGAAGGCAGACATTTCATCTCTTCCCCCAGTACACAGTAGCTTGCCAGCCTGCACTTTCATTTCCCTTTGTGTCTATTGCAGAGTGGATGATTTGGCCACTTGACTCCTCTGAAGGAGGGGCTATCCTCAGGCCAATACCCGCGTGAGGCACCACGTTGCAAGCTGCCACGTGCTGTTTGATGCTGCAGAAATGTCTCAACGAGTTGCAATGCAGCCATTTTGACTCTTCTTTTGCCCTTTGCATAATCATAGCCAGGGCCCGTTCATGGATGAGGCAGTTCTGCTGCGTAGGGTGCATGTGAACCACCCCAAATGGTCACGAGAGACGAGGGTAGTAAAAAGCTCATTTAATGTATAACCCATTTCAAGGGGTTCTTTGGATTAGGGATGTGAAAGGTTAACCAGTTAACCAGTAAGCAACCAGTTAACCAGGGGCCATGGGCAGGGGAGCTACTGCAGTCCCATGGGACCTGCCACAGACAGGGGCTTCTCCAGCCATCTCCTGCCACAGACAGGGGATCAGTGTCCTGCGATCCCAGGGACACTGACCAGCCCCAGTCCCTGTGTCCCATCCTCACTCCAGGGAATTGGCTCAGCCCATGGTGTATAGACACCCTGTCTAACTAGCCACAGATTCCGGCTTTCTCACGCCCTCCCTGCCCCTGAGTGTCTTTGTTCCACAGATGCCCTCGTGGGCCAAGGGAAACTGCAAGATGTCTTTGTAAGTGCCCCCCAAAACTCCCCAGCTCTGTGCCTTGCCTCACCCCACACCAATGCACCATGCACCCCCTCACTGCATAGGAATACCCCCTGCTGTCTGGGATCAGGACTGTCTGGTGTGTGGCTCTGTGTGTTTGTGTGCTGGTTTTGACTCACACACATAGTGACTCTCTTCCCTCCCTACCCCAGGAGCCCAACCCCCGCGCTGAGGGACTCACCTATGCCGAACTGGACCCCCCAGCGCTGCAGACTAAGCGGGGGGCCCTGTCCCCAAACCCATCCTGTATGCCGCAGTCAGCACCTGTCCTCTGCCCCCATAGAGGAAGTCACTAGATCAATGGGGCGGGGAGGATGGTCCCCAGAGAGTGATGCAGTGACACCCCCCAGAGAACAGGCTCAGCTTATGGTCTCTCCTGAATCCCTTCCCCCGCCCGCATCTGGTACTGCCCCACCCAGTCATGCCTCACCCTCAGTCCCATGGGTACATGCGCTGGTCTCAGATTCCCTCCCCTCTCCCTGTGGGCCCCCCCCGGTCTCAGACCCACCCCCATGGGCCCACCCCCTGGTCTCAGACCCACCCCCATGGGCCCACCCCCTGGTCTCAGACCTACCCCAATGGGCCCACCCCCTGGTCTCAGACCCATCCCCATGGGCCCACCCCCTGGTCTCAGACCCACCCCCATGGGCCCACCCCCTGGTCTCAGACCCACCCCCATGGGCCCACCCCCTGGTCTCAGACCCACCCCCATGGGCCCACCCCCTGGTCTCAGACCCATCCCCTTGGGCCCACCCCCTGGTCTCAGACCCATCCCCTTGGGCCCACCCCCTGGTCTCAGACCCACCCTCATGGGCCCACCCCCTGGACTCAGACCCACCCCCATGGGCCCACCCTCTGGTCTCAGACCTACCCCAATGGGCCCACCCCCTGGTCTCAGACCCACCCCCATGGGCCCACCCCCTGGTCTCAGACCCACCCCCATGGGCCCACCCCCTGGTCTCAGACCCACCCCCATGGGCCCACCCCCTGGTCTCAGACCCACCCCCATGGGCCCACCCCCTGGTCTCAGACCCACCCCCATGGGCGCACCCCCTGGTCTCAGACCCACCCCCATGGGCCCACCCCCTGGTCTCAGACCCACCCCAATGGGCCCACCCCCTGGTCTCAGACCCACCCCCATGGGCCCACCCCCTGGTCTCAGACCTACCCCAATGGGCCCACCCCCTGGTCTCAGACCCACCCCAATGGGCGCACCCCCTGGTCTCAGACCCACCCCAATGAGCCCACCCCCTGGTCTCAGACCCACCCTCATGGGCCCACCCCCTGGTCTCAGACCCACCCCCATGGGCCCACCCCCTGGTCTCAGACCCATCCCCATGGGCCCACCCCCTGGTCTCAGACCCACCCCCATGAGCCCATCCCCTGGTCTCAGACCCATCCCCATGGGCCCACCCCCTGGTCTCAGATCCGCCCCATTGAAACATGCCCTGGTCTCAGATCCCCCCTGTCCACTCCTGTCTATCTGCAATACTCACTGAGGAAGGCGATGGTGAGAGCAGATGCCATAATGGGCCAGTGAGGGGCACCAGCCACACCCCTTTTCCCAGCTCCACCCAGCCTCAAATAAGGAGTTCCACTGCATCCACCACCCCTTGTTTCTCATCTGCAGGCAAAATCTCATGTGGTCACAGTTACCAGAGGTCTCTGCAAAACCGAGGAAACCCTGAAATCATCAGCCTGGCCAAATGTCCAGCAGCCCCAGCTTGTCCATGTCTCTGTGGGGAGGGAGGAGGGAGGTCGTCTTCTTTGGGGAGGGTACACTAGGCTGGGAGCCGGGTTGTCATAATCAGCAGTGCTGACCAGTGTCTGGTGACTAAGGGGTTAACCCTGTAGCTAGCCAAGTATCAGGTGGTAAGTCAATAACAATGCGGGTAGAAAATTCAAACTGAAAAACAGGGGTTTTCTCTCTCTCTTCTGTGTTTGAGAGGTAGAGTAGTCTCCTCCAAGACTGAGGGAAATGGGAGAACGGGAAGCGACTGTCTAGGAAGGAGTACGGCAGAAAGGGATCTAGGGGTTATAGTGGACCACAAGCTGAATATGAGTCAGCAGTGTGATGCTGTTGCAAAGAAAGCAAACATGATTCTGAGATGCATTAACAGGTGTGTTGTGAGCAAGACATGAGAAGTCATTCTTCTGCTCTACTCTGCGCTGGTTAGGCCTCAGTTGGAGTATTGTGTCCTGTTCTGGGCACCGCATTTCAAGAAAGATGTGAAGAAATTGGAGAGGGTCCAGAGAAGAGCAACAAGACTCATTAAAGGTCTAGAGAACAGGACCTATGAAGGAAGGCTGAAAGAATTGGGTTTGTTTAGTTTAGAAAAGAGAAGATTGAGAGGAGACATGATAGTCGTTTTCAGGTATCTGAAAGTGTGTCATAAGGGGGAGGGAGAAAACTTGTTCATCTTGGCCTCTGGGGATAGAACAAGAAGCAATGGGCTTAAACTGCAGCAAGGGAGGTTTAGGTTGGACATTAGGAAAAAGTTCCTAACTGTCAGGGTAGTCAAACACTGGAATAAATTGCCCAGGGAGGTTATGGAATCCCCATCTCTGGAGATATTTAAGAGTAGGTTAGATAAATGTCTATCAGGGATGGTCTAGACAGTATTTGGTCCTGCCAAGGGGGCAGGGGACAGGACTCGATGACCTCTCGGGGTCCCTTCCAGCCCTAGTATTCTATGATTCTATGATTCTCTCTCCAAGAACGGATTTCTTAGAATGTGTAAGTAGGGAAAAGTTTAGCTAGTCCGTCAGGATTTGTTGTTTTCCTTGTTTGGGGATTTGGAAATAATGTCTAAGCTGTTAATTGTGTTTTTCTTTTTTCTTTGTAACCAAGTTTTAGCCCATGAGGTTTCCCTGAGTATGTTTATCAATTAGGTGGCTCTTTCCATCTAACCACTTTACTGTGCTTGCTACTGTAGTTTTATTTTGATAATAAAGAATTGTTGTATCTTGTAATTAACCGGGATTGGTTGATTGTTGTGTCCTTAGGACTCAGTGCCTACTTACAAGGGCAGAGTTCATTGTTGTCTGTGAATCTCCTGTTTTCCCAACTCCAAGTAAAACAGAGCTTGGGGCATGGGGAGAGTTTTACCTTAGGTAGGAGGTTTCCCAAGTGATCTCTTCCCTGGTTTTCTTGGATTTACTTGGGTGATGGCAGCGGATTCCCCAAAATCTGGGTATTAGGATTTTTTTAGGGGGAGGTGTTGTACCAGAGCCTGCAGAGGCAAGATTCTGGAGTGCTTTTGAGGGACCCACTTCTGCATTCATCATGCCAGAGTTGGGGACAGCCTTGACACAGATGTGTACAGGATCTGAAATTCAGTCTTTGACTGACCATTTAAAGGAAGGTGTCATAAGGCATGTGCATGAGGGGGCAGAGTTAAGGGTGTTTGGGAAACAGTAAGTGGCATTTCTTGGTTCCGGAGAGTTTGACTTTTCAAAGCCTACTGCTTAGCCTGCAATCCTGCCCATGTGCAACATGAGCCCTGGCACCATGAGAAGAACAGGTGTGATGGGGAGAAAAGCAGGTGTGATGGGTTTGCTGCTCTTTCCTGCATAGCTGAGTGGGGATGGCAACTTTGCAGCTTTACACTCTTGCGCAATGCCGTTATTCCTGAAAATAATCGGCGTAACAGCATCGCGCAAGAGGGTTTTTCTTGCACAAAAAGGGGCCGTGCAGACAGCTCCTTCTGGCGCAAGAGCCTCTTCTGCAAAAATGGTGGCTCATTAGGTGATATTCCACGCTTAGCCTCATTTGCATATTTCTCAGGCAAGAAGCGGCGAGTGCAGACATAGCCTGACTCAGCCAGCCGCGAGTGCAACAGGGCCTCATTTATCCCATCAAATGCAGAGGGGCCAGATCAGAGCAGCACAAATCCAGATTCTCTGGGGAATGGGGCAGTGCAAGGCTGCAGCGCCACCTAGCGGCCACAGGAGGAATTGCCGGCCCTTGTCCCTGTGTGTGCTGGTTGGGAGGTTCCCATGGAAAGCAGCACAGTAGAAGGTTGGAAATAAAGGGCTCTAGTGCCCCCCAGGAGTGTGTGGCCCCAAGGACCATACGAGAAGGGGCTGTCGCCCTGAAGCGGGTTCCCCCAGGGCCAACGGGCCAAGTGTGGATGTGACCTGTGGGCCCATGAGAAGGGGAATGATGTTGGTCTCCAAGGGAGGGGAACACCTGGCCTGGGGCAAGTCCCTTCAGCTGAGCCTGCCCAGAGATGCTCTCAGCATCCGTATCGTTCTGCAGATGGTGGGGGGGGGGGGGAGAGGGGGAGGGAAGGGGCTGTCTGTGTGTTGCTGGGGGAGGCTTATGAGCCTGGCTCCCCACAGCAGGTCTAAGGGCTGCCCAGGCCCAACCAGGATCTGCAAACAGAAAGGGCTTGGTTCTTAGCTGTTACATGGGAGTCCTAGTTCCCAACCTCCTCCTCTAACCCTTAGTCCCCACTCCCCTCCCAGAGCTGGGACCAGGGCCAAATGTGCCTGACTACTAGCTTACTCCTGCCAGGTAGCCAGCAGCTGCACAAACACAGCTTATGTCCCTCTCTAGGGGCCTAGCCACACACCCACTGGCAGCTCAGTGGGCAAGGTTTATGTGGCACATGCGAAAGTCCCTGAGTCTCTCCTGGTTGGTGACCCATTGGGTTGAATGGAATTTCTCTTGCTCCCATTTTCTTTTGAACCTGGCTGATTTAATTCACAGGCTGACTAAAGACCCTTAGAACCAAGCACTACAGTGTAAAGCCGCCAACACCGCTCAGCTATGGTGCAAGGGGCAGTGAACCCAGGTGTTCCCCTTCATGCCCATTCCTCGCATGGTGCCAGGGCCTGTGTTGCACGTGGGCAGGTTTGCAAGCTGAGCAGGAGGCTTTAAAGAATCAAAGCCTCCAAAGCCAGGAAATGCCACTTACTGTTCCCTAAACACCCTTAACTCTGTCCCTTCACTAACAGGCCTCACAACAGCTTCCTTTAATTGCATGATCACTTCCTGATTTTATTTACATGAGTCACCAACCACTTGGATCTAGAAACAAAGAAAGGGGGAGGGGAATCGTCATGGAAATAATGGTCAGTCAATGATTGAATTTCAGAACCTGTGGTCTCCTGGCTCCCCACAGACAGAGGAGACTTCCCTTTCTCCCCACAGGGATACGGACAAGCTGGAGCTGCAGGACACTGAGCCAGGCTGATCATTTCCTCGGTTTTGCAAAGACCTCTAATTAACTGTGATTGCACGAGATGTAGCCTGCCGATAAGAGGCAAGGGATACCAGAAGAGATGAAATATTATTGACTTCCTGTAGCTGCAACCACCAGCTGAGTACCTTATTTGAGGAGGGGTGGAGCTGCGCATTAGGGGATCGGTGGTACCCTTCACTGTCCCATTATGGGATCTGCTCTCACCATCCTTTTCCTCGGTGAGTATTGCAGAGAGCCAGGGGCATGCGCCTGTGGGGAGATCTGAGACCAGGGCATGTGCCCATTGGAGGGAAACTGAGGCATGTGTCCAATGGGGAGGGTATGGGTCTGAGCGGCTGGATGCGGCAGAACCAGCTGCAGGAGGGTTATGGGGAGACCATAAGCCGAGCCTATTCTCCCATGACAACATGCTTTACTTAAGAACCTTGGGTGAGGGACCTTGTCAGAGGCTTTCTGGAAATCTAAATGCACTATCTCCACTGGATCCCCCTTGACCACATGATAGTTGACTCCCTCAAAGAACTCTCGCTATTAGTAAGGCATGATTTCCCTTTACAGACACCATGTTGACTTTCCCCAACAAATTATGTTCATCCATATGTCTGACAATTTTATAATTGTCACAGACTGGCCTGACCGCATCCAAGCACACCGAGGTGGGGCAGAGTCCCTGGTCCCATGGTGCAGTGGGGGGAAACTGAGGCACGGAACAAGGCAGGGTCACCCAAAAGGTGCAGAGTGAGCCAAGGGTGAACCCCACATTAACATGCCCATCCCAGGACCCCACTCCTCTACCCTCTCCTCTGCTCCCAGTGGACATGCCTAACGTACACATTGCGGCTGCAGTGCGGGCATTTTGCCCAAGAACAACTGTTCTTGTGCAAAAACTTGTGGCGCGTTTACACTGCACGTGAATTCTTGTGCAAGTAAATTTGCAGTAAAGCATCAGAAAAGAGGGCTTCTTGCACAGGAGTTATTCCTCTCCCCACGAGGAATAAGCCCCTTTTGTGCAAGAGCTGTTGTGCAAGAAGGCAGCGTGGACGGGCACCAGGGGCTTCTTGAGCAAGACACTTTTATGGCTAAAATGGTCATCAGAGCTTTCTTGCACGAGAAAGCGTTCACAGTGCCATGGACACTCTTGTGCAAAAGCACATGGCAGGGTGGAGGTGCTCTTGCACGAGACCTTTTGCGCAAGAACTCCGGTGTGAAACAGTTCTTGTGCAAGAAGCCTGCAGCGTAGGGCAGGGAGCAGCCTATGGGGCTACTGGAGCTGCTGGCTGCAGGATGCCCAGTCAGGGAGTGGGGGGGACCCCTAGGAATGGCTCCAACTTCCCAGAGGGGTGGCCAGAGGCAGGACATTTGCCTGGCAGGGTGAGGTGGGGGGGCAGTGACCTCACAGGGGCTTTGGGCAGCCCTCAGCAGATCAGGCAAAGGGCAGGTGGGGAGGTGGTGACCTCACAGAGGAGCCCACATCTCAGGCTGAGAAAAGGGGGGGGCGGGCCCAGGGGACTTTGGAGACCCCCGGTTGCTTTAGCTCTGGTGCGTCTCCTGCTCACAGTTGCTTTGTCCTCTGTGAGTTCCACATCCGGACAGCGTTTTGCAGAAGGTAAGAGCCCCCAGGGGTTTGGATCCCGCCCGGGGCCGGCTGGGTTCCAGGCAGGCCCAGCCCTCGGTCAAGGGCCAGAAGGTGATTCCTCACCTGGGCTGTGTCCTTAGCGCCACTGGGGCTTTCTCCTGGTTGGTTTCCCTTTTCCTCCATCCCGCCCACATTTCTGCTCTGTTCTTGCCTCTTCTGTGACCTTCCCCTGCTGCCCCCCCAGCTTGTGACCCAACAGACTAGCTGAAGGAGGGGGGGTGGTTTGCAGGAGCCGTGGGGCAGGGGATGCAGCCCCCATTGTGGGGACTGGGGAGGTGGGGCTGGACCAGGTCTATGCCGGTGTCTTTGGGGAGAAGGCTCCACCCCCCCCCCCCACACACCTTAGACTCTCCCCTGATTGGCCGAGCAGGGGCTGTTGATGGGCAGGAGACTCAGGTCCTTGCAGTGCCTGTGCAAGACCGAGCCGATAAGCAAGGGGCCATTTGGGGGCTGGGGGCAGTCGCTCTGGGGAGCTGGAACCCCTGGATTTCGCTCTGCAGGCTGCGCCCCAAGCTCCCCTTTGCTCCCCTCATTTGCAGCATGGCCAAACACATCAGGCTGTGGTTCCGGAAAGCCCTGAAGATGGCCCCAGGGCCGGTGGGAAGCAGCTCCTCCGTCCCCGCGGGCGGGGAAGCTGAATCCCACCAGCTCGGGGCGACTCGCCCACCGGCCAGGCCCCTCCGGACCTGGCTCCAGAGGCGGCTGGGAAGGCGGGACCCAGCCCAGCGGGGCAGCCGGGTAGGGTGGCTCTGGGGCCTCCTCTGTGGAGAGAAACACCTGCCCCAGGAGCCCAGCCCCCATTACCACCAGGGGGCATCGCCCTGCCCGGCCCCCGGGGACCTGCCAGTCTCCGGGAGCCCCCAGCCTCTCCGCACCAGCCCCTGCAGCTGTGGGTCCAGCTCAGTGAGCAGCAGCGCCTGGGCCTCCAGCTGCAGCCGGGCCACCTCCTGCAGCCGCTCAGACCCAGGTGAGGGGCCGTGAACATGCTGGGCCCAGGGGCTCACCCAGTACACGGGGGGGCAGCCCCAGTGTCTGCCCCGCAGCCAGGGCAATGGATGGGGGCGGGAGCTGCTGCTTGGCTCTCTTGTTCCTGGCGGGGGCTCTGCTGAGGGCGTTGGCAGATGTGAGGGTGGAAGGGGGATGGGTCCCTGCGAGGGGCGTGTGGGGCCCAACCTGCCCTGGGTCCCTGACATGGGGGCGCGTGACCCCTGCTGGCCGCTGGAGTCACCCTGGTCCCTTCCCTCCCGCACAGAGCCCCCCTGCGCCTCGGCGGAGCTCTGCCAGGAGCGGATGGACTCCCGGGTGGAGGAAGGGGCCATCTATGATATTGAAGAGCAGCTCCACACCCGGGACACGGTAGGAACCTTCTCCACACGGGGGGGACCCGAGATTGTCCGGCCCCTTCCCAGCACGTCCCCCCCTCCGGGAGGGGCTTGTCCCTGGGGATCCCCCTGGGGCCCCTTCTCCTGCATGACCTGGGCCCCCCAAGCTGAGGTCTCTTGTCATGCACCAGCTGGGCCCCCACAAGCCTGAGGAAGCAGTTGGGGGGGGAGTGTGGGTGCTTGGACAACCGGCAGCTCCCACCTCCACTCCTGGGAGGCCTGAGCCCTGCAGCTGTCCGTGGGGGGCAGGCAGGCCCCAGGCTCACAGACTCTCTCTGGGGTGCAGAGCCCAGCCGCCCTGCAGCGGTTCCTCCTGGCCGTCCCCCCCGCCTGCCTCGCCGCCCTCCAAAGGGGCGAGGACACCCTGGCGCCGCGCTGCTGCAAGGACACCATGATGGCCAGGATCGTGGTGAGCGAGTCGCGGCGGCCGGGAGGAGGGGAGGGGATACGTGGGGTGGACAGGGATCTGCCTGGGCCATGGCGGCGCGTGGGGGTGCTGGAAATGAGATGGGTGGGGCCAGGAGTGCTGGAGGGGGAGGGGGAGGTGGACATGGGGAGGGTGGGCGGGGATGCTGGAGGAGGGAGGGACACAGAAATGGGGCAGGTCTGGGGTGCTGGACAGGGAGGGGGATTCGGAACAGGGAGGGGTCTCCCCGGGCCATGGGGGGGGGAGCTGGAAGGTTAGCAGAGCGGGCTGCTGAGGATGCGCCTGGGGAGCAGGGATGAGGAGGTTCAGAGGCTGGTCACCAGGGCAGTGAGGGGCAGGAGACGGCCTGGGGACAAGGATTGAGCTGGTCCCGGTTTGGGAGGGGGGTGCTGGGAGGGGCCCTGTGCCGGGCAGGGGGGCTACAGGCCAGCGGGAGGCAGTGGGGTTGGATCCTGCTGGGTGGGGGCGCTGGCCGTGTGAGCGTCTCTTGGGGGCCCCAGCCTCACACGCCCCTTTGTCTCCTTGGGTCTCACAGGAGATCATGGAGGACTCCCCCACCCCACTGGTCTTGGCCGACTGCCTCAACGCCGCCTGCAGCCTCAGGTACCGACCCCCCCCCGCCGACTCCCCCCCAGAGCAGATCCCCTGACCAGGGAGTGGGAAAGTCTCTGTCTCCTGGGCTATGTCTAGACTGCAAGCCTCTTTCGAAAGAGAGCACCCAGTGAGTCTGGATGCTCTCTTTCGAAGAAGCCCTAGTTCCATTCAAGAACGCCTTCGTTCGAAAGAAGCACTTTGCAAAGAAGGCGTTCTTCCTCGTGAAATGAGGTTTACCGCCGTGGAAAGAAAAGCCGCGTTCTTTCGATTTAATTTCGAAAGAACGCGACTGCAGTCTAGACGCAGGTGATGTTTTTTCGGAAAAAGGCTACTTTTCCCGAAAAACCCCCTGAGTCTGGACACAGCCCTGCTGCTGAATGAACAGTCTCTGCCCCTCTCTCCTGCCAGCACCTTGCAGCCTCCCCTACAGGCCCAGCTCCTGAGCCCCCTGCTGAGGGCGGCCGTGGGACAGACTGTGTCTGGGGACTGGCAGCAGGAGCCCATCCACACACAGGTACGTCCCTCCGGGCCCTGCTCCCGGGCTGGGCTGGAGCTCCAGAGAGGAGTGGGGGCAGGGGGGCAAGCCTCCTCGCCGAGTCCCCAGACACCGCCAGGCTGCAGCTGATCATGGAGGTGAGCCCCGTGGGGGGGACGGGGCCATTGTCCCTGCTTCCTCGGGGGGCCGAGAGAGGAGCTGTGTCAGTGGCTGGGGGGGGGGGGGGGGCACAGTCTGAGAGGAGCCCCAGGCTCTGCCCAGAACCGGCGCCTCCCTACGGGTCCTGACCTGCCTCTTTCCCCCCCAGCACCTGAGCCCGTGGCTGGAGTCCCGCCTGCCCCAGGAGCGAGCCAGGGCCCTTGGCAGCACCACGGCCCTGCTGGGAGTCGCCACCACCCTCCCGGGGTTTGAGGTAAGTGACCTCGGAGCCGGGGGGTCTGGGGCTGCAGGGCGTGGGGCTGGGAGCGTCCCCGGGAGGCAGAGCTGGGAATGGGCCGGGAATGGGCCGCGTTCTCCTTTCCCCGGGGAGGGGCGACCCTGGGCCTTTCCGGGGGGCACCTGGGCCCCAGACTGGGGAGTGGCCGTCAGTGGATCCCCTTGTTCCACCCCCGGAGTGACCCTTCAGTCGGGGCCATTGCTCAGGGTTGTCTCCTCGCAAGGCCGGCCCCGCCCCGCCCCGCCCCGCCCCGCCCCGCCCCGGGAGGTGTCTCTGTCCGTCCCCGAGCTCAGAACCGCCTCGGCGGCCGTTAGCATGGGACGTGCAGCCCCAGGATGCTGAGGGACCCCCCCTCTTCTCTCCCCTCAGAACTCCGCCGACTGGCCGAGGATGGGTCACCACGTGGGTCCCCCTCCCCCCAACCCTCCCAATTGTATAGAATGTATTTAAATTCGGATTAAATAACGTTTCAAAAACCATTTGGATCAGGCTTTGTCAATAATTTTTAATGGGGGGGGGCATTTTGGCAAGTGGTCAAGGGCCACATTTCTACCGAGGAGTTTGGGGTCTGGGACGGGGCGGTTGGGTGCAGAAGAGAGCTGAGGGGAGGAGCCTGGGTGCGCACCGTCCATTGCATCATCACGCGGCGCCATTGTGCTAGTGCTGGAGCTTGGGTGACTGGTTTAATTTGAATGTTTACACAGATTAGGTGTTTTAACTTTAGGAAACTTCATTTTCAATAAGGTCAAATGTTAATTTCTGTCTACCACAAAGGGTTTCAAAGTTTTCTTTCTTAAAGGCAGGGATGAGGAACCTTTTTTGTCTCCAGGGCCACTGACCCCCAGAAAAACCAGTTGGGGACCACACACGAGAAAAGCAAAATACAAAAACCCTTCTTCCAAAACCCACAAGCCTCACTGAGGTGAGGGGAAGGGACAGGGAGGACTGAGGTTCGGGGATCCCTCATTTTTGGCCCCCCCTCAGATTGAGAGGGACCCGCAAATGCCACTCTCCCTGGAACCCAGGAGAGTTAATCTGTGCTGGGGCTGGAGTGCCAGGGGAGTGAGATGTCTCAGTCGGGGCCACATTCGTGAGGCTTGGGGGGGTTGGAGGCGCCAGGGACGCATTCAGATAGAGCAGGGGAGCCGGCAGGGACCCTGAGAGGAGAAGTGGGAGTGAGAGCCCAGCCGGGGAGACACAAGGAAACCAGAGTCAGTCTAGTATCTCTCAGGCAGCTGGGGTAGACACCCCCCACCCCAAACCCTAGCCTCCTGTTGGATCCTCCTCCCACAGTTAACTGCCTCTGAGTCTGCACCCAAACTCCCATCGCTGCCCTGAACCTGTCCCAGAGCCTGCAACCCGCAGCCTCTGCCGCGCCCCACTCCCCAGCCATCCTGCACCGTAACCCCAGCCTCAGGCCAGCGAACCTGAGTGAGGGTGGGGGAGCCCAAGCAGCAGAGGGAGGGGGGAGTGGAATGAGTGGGGGCGTGGCCTCAGAACAGGGGCAGGGGTAGGTGCGGTGAAGGCAGCGGGGCAATGGTAGTGGCCTCTAATGCCCACACCCCTCCCTTCGGCATCGCTTATGTCCCATGTCCGCCCCCTCCTGAGCCCAAAGCCGGTGCCAAGGCCTCCTGCCCAGGGCGGGGTCGCCCCTGTGAGCTGCCAGCCATACTGGGGAGAGGCGAGAGGGTCTGGGCTGCTGTGTCCGTTGCTGGCTCCTGTCAGGCCTTTGCACCAAGTCCTGGTGCAGCCTGAGCAAACCTGGGTCCTTCCCTGCTCCTCCAACACCACCTGGGCAAAGGGAGTCAGTCTAGTATCTCTCAGGCAGCTGGGGTAGACACCCCCCACCCCAAACCCCAGCCTCCTGTTGGATCCTCCTCCCACAGTTAACTGCCTCTGAGTCTGCACCCAAACTCCCATCGCTGCCCTGAACCTGTCCCAGAGCCTGCAACCCGCAGCCTCTCCCGTGCCCCACTCCCCAGCCATCCTGCACCGTAACCCCAGCCTCAGGCCAGCGAACCTGAGTGAGGGTGGGGGAGCCCAAGCAGCAGAGGGAGGGGGGAGTGGAATGAGTGGGGGCGTGGCCTCAGAACAGGGGCAGGGGTAGGTGCGGGGAAGGGAGCGGGGCAATGGTAGTGGCCTCTAATGCCCACACCCCTCCCTTCGGCATCGCTTATGTCCCATGTCCGCCCCCTCCTGAGCCCACAGCCGGTGCCAAGGCCTTGTGCCCAGGGCGGGGTCGCCCCTGTGAGCTGCCAGCCATACTGGGGAGAGGCGAGAGGGTCTGGGCTGCTGTGTCCGTTGCTGGCTCCTGTCAGGCCTTTGCACCAAGTCCTGGTGCAGCCTGAGCAAACCTGGGTCCTTCCCTGCTCCTCCAACACCACCTGGGCAAAGGGAGGAGAGTCCCCAACAGCCTCTGTCACTTCGGCCTCCTGTCGGGGGAACATGCCCCCTGCAGCATGATCCCCTGTAGATCTAGCCCTCTGGGCACTCACCCAAGGTCTCTACACGGCAGCTGCTCTGTGCCTAGTGCTGGCACTGCAGAGCCATTTGCCACTTTGCACCCGACTGTCACCAGGTCCTTTCCATTTGCAGGGCCGGCCACATCTCCTGCCCGCTAGGCCATTGGCTGCACCCTCGTCTCGCTCCTCCTGGTGTCTGTATCCGTCATCACCTTGGTGCTGGAGAGATGGGGCCTGCCCCAGCCTGCCGGGCTGCAAGGGACTCCTGTTGGGAGCAGCTGCATGGGAACCAGAGGCCCAAGAATGGGAGAACCCTATTGACCTGCTGTGAGCAGGAGACGGGGGTGGGGAGGGGGCTGGGGAGGTACCTGTACTCAGCTCTGAATGGGGGCTGGGGAGACACAGACACTGCTGATGATTGCTGCACTGTGGGCCCCTGGGTTACAGTCTATGCCCAGGCAGCTCCTCCAGTCACTGCCTGTCACATTACTGGATCTTGAGGGGAGCAGCCAGATCACTGCTGCACCCATAGGTGGGGGTGTTGGCCCCAGAAAATGGTAGAAAAGGGGGCCATGTGGGGTGCTGAATAGAAGCTTATTATCTGATAGTCCTATGTAAGCTATTTATGTGGTTGTATAACGTCTGTGTGTGTAGTTAGGAATCTGTAGTCTGTGTGGATCCTGAATATTTCTCTGCATGTGGTTGAGCATTGGGCAGAGCCCGGCCTGTGGACATGCTAATTAGCGAGGCCCTGTGGGACAATGGCACTGAATGGGCCAAGGACACACCTAAAGCATGAGGGCGGACACCTAAGAGCGGCCAGCAGAGAGAGGCTGAGGACCAGGTGATCTCCTGCAGCCAAGAAGAGGCCAGGAAGGAGGGATAAATAGGCCATGTGGTCGATGCCATCTTGGTTCTCAGCTCAGCACTTCATCCCAGAGGCAGCATTGCAGGGATCGAAGAGCCTGGAAGACCTGTGAACCCATCCTGACCCTAGGATGTGCAACAAGAACTCTTAAACCAGCAGCTGTAACATCTCTGCTAGAGGCTGCATCGAGAACTGGGAGATTCGGTGCATGTAACATACTATTCCTTTAACAACCTTACTCTCATGCTTTTCTTTATTGTAATAATAAACCTTTAGGTGTTAGATGCTAAAGGATTGGCTCAGCATGATTTGTGGGTAAGATCCAGAGGGTAAATTGACCAGGGATCTGTGGCTGGTTTCTTGGGACCAGACAGAACTTGTTCGGGGTAGGTGGGATTGGGTGCTAGGACCCCCACCGGTGTATGAGGCCCGGGGCCATCGGGGGCATGGATATTGCTGGGGTGCCGGAGGGGTTTTGCTCGTGAGGCTTCAGGCAGGCTGCTGAAGCGCTCTGTGGGACTGGTTTGTGGCCTGTGTGGAGAGGTCACCAGTCTGGGGGCTGTAAGGAGCCCCGGATTTGAGCAATTCGCCCTGAGCAGACGCCCTCAGCTGTGCCCAGACACGGCCCGGTCCGTCACACTGCCCCTCAGCCTGCAGGCCTCTCCTCGCTCTCAGCCAGGCCAAGGGCTGAGCCGTGCTGTGGCCTGCCCCAGCCAGCCAGCCAGCCCAGCTCCTCCTCCTGCACAAACAGTCCCGCCTGCTCCTTTAGCAAAGCAGAGCGGGCTGGTTGTGGAACTTCTGGGAGACTGAGGTTCAAGTCCCAGGTCTGCTGCAGAGCCCTTGGCCCTGCCACTCCCCTGAGTGGGCCTCAGCCCCCGTGTGTGAAACGGGGACACTGATTCTAACTCGTCTAAGGGGAGCATTTTCAAAGCCCTAAGGGAGTTGGGAGCACAAGTGTGTGACTGTGCTTTGTGCCCACTCCTTGGTGCTCCTAAATCCCCCAGGTGCTTAGCTTGGGAGCTTTTCCGGGCAGGGGCTGCGGCTAGGGTTGCCAGGTGTCCCGTTTGAACCGGACAGTCCAGTATTTGAGCTTTCTGTCCAGGAGATAAATTGAGAAAATATCTCAATTTTCTAAATAAGATGTACTCTAGGTTGTGATGCAATGGCAAGTATGTCTGGTATTTTTATTGACCATCTGGCAACCCTGGCTGCGGCCGCCTCTCACTACTCTGGTGTGGACAAAGCACTGCAGTCATCCCGGGACAACGCCCCCAGAGACGCTCTCCCTCTGGGGCAGGGTCCTTTAATGCTTTTCACACTGACATAGGCTACGGGACAGCCCCTTGGACACGGGCATGAGTGTCCCCGCGGGGCGGTATCCCCCGGACGCTGCGCAATGCAGAGAAGAGGGGTGAGTCCTGGGGGATTGGTGGGACAAGAGACGTTCCGTTATTTTAACCCCACCCGCTATAAAGCAGCAAAACCCTGGGTCCAGGTACTCAAAAGTGCAGGGCTCTGCTTCTGCGGGATTAGCCGCCCCTTCTCGGCTGGGAACACGCAGGCGAAGCATCAAAGGGCTCCCACCCCACTGAGATGGTGACTGCATGTCTCGGGAAGGGAAGAATCCAGCCATGGGGGGGGGGAAGGGATCCCCTCTGGCACTGACAGAGAGGCCCAGAGACATGCAGAAGGAAAGTTCGGGAGGGAGGGGGCAGAGATACCAGGTAGGGAGTAGGACGGAGGTGCAGCTAACTCTGGTACTCGTGACACCCAGACCCCATCTCTCCCCACCTCCTTGGACCCAGGCAGCACCTGCTCCTTTTTGTCTCCTCTCCCATTGAATGCCGCCCTCCTCACCACCAGGTCTCCCAAAGGTTCCTCTCCCCAAATGTTTCCCACTCCCCTCCCACTGTTCCTCGCTCCCAAATCCCTGGGGTCCTGTCAAACAAACGTCTCTTCCTCCCTCCTGTGGCTGGCACCTCCATGTCCTGTAGACTGGCCCCCCTCCCTTTACTCCATCCTTCACCAACCCTTCCAGCTCCTTGAGTTCCATTTCTTCCAGCCTCCACCCCAACTCCCTCCATCTGCATCTCCACCCCAGCCCTGCCTCCCAGCCCCGCCTCTTAGCCCCCGGCCCCAAACCTTCCCTTCCCTGGTTCTTCCCTCCCCAAACTGCCTGTTCTGGTTATTTCTAGGCCAGGGGTGAAGCAGTAGCCATTCTGCTGGGCACTCTGCAAACACAGAACAAGGACAGTCCCAGCCCCACGCGTCTGGCCCTTGAAGAACAAACCCAGAGGCAGAGGGACCTGGACAGACGGGATGGTGAGGGGCAATTTCCCTCAGCAGCTTGGGCCGTCCTGGCAGAATGGTGTCTCAGTCTCCCAGGAGATCACGGTAGTGGGAACCAACTGTCCATGTTGTGCTAGACAAGGGCGATAGGAAGCCGCTCTGGGGTGCCCCACTAAGCCTGGCGGGCTGGGGGCGGGGCTTTGGGTGCTGTCAGCACGCTGGGCTGCGCAGCCACAGTGTACTCCAGGGATCTGGTGGCCAAGTAGTGTAGTGGCTGCACTCCCAGTCCCCTGCCCTGAGCCTCCAAACACCCCCCCCCCCCACCTACCCCTGACTCCTGCACCACAATCCCTGCACTACGCCCCCCCTCACTCCTGGACTCCCTGCCCTGAGCTCCCCACACCCATACACTCCCCAGCCCCCTGTCCTGAGCTCCACCATACCCCTTCCCTGAGCTCCCCATCCTCCCACACTCCCCACCCCCTGCCCTGAGCTCCCCCACATCCTCACACTCCTCATCCCCCGCCCTGAGCTCCCCATACTCCCACATTCCCCATCCCACTGTTCACCAGGTCCTGATGAAATGCATCCCAGGATACTCAAGGAGCTGATAGAGGAGCTATCTGAGCCTTTAGCTATGATTTTTGAAAAATCATGGCAGACAGGGGAGATTCCAGAAGACTGGAAAAGGGCAAATATTGTGCCCATCTATAAAAAGGGGAATAAGAACAACCCAGGAAACTACAGACCGGTCAGTTTAACGTCTGTCCCAGGGAAGATAATGGAGCAGGTAATTAAGGAAATCATATGCAAACACTTGGAAGGTAATAGTGATAGGGAATAGCCAGCATGGGTTTGTGAAGAACAAGTCATGCCAAACTAATCTGATAGCTTTCTTTGATAGGATAACGAGCCTTGTGGATAAGGGAGAAGCGGTGGATGTCATATACCTAGACTTTAGTAAGGCATTTGATACGGTCTCGCATGATATTCTTATTGATAAACTAGGCAAATATAACTTAGATAGGGCCACGATAAGGTGGGTGCATAATTGGCTGGATAACCGTAGTCAGAGAGTTGTTGTTAACGGTTCTAAATCCTGCTGGAAAGGGATAACAAGTGGAGTTCCTCAAGGGTCTGTTTTGGGACCCGTACTGTTCAATATCTTCATCAATGATGTAGATATTGGGATAGAGAGTACGCTTATTAAGTTTGCAGATGATACCAAACTGGGTGGGGTTGCAACTTCTTTGGAGGAGAGGGACATAATTCAAAATGACCTTAGCAAGTTAGTGAAATGGTCAGAGGAAAACAGGATGAGGTTTAATAAAGAGAAATGCAAAGTGCTCCACTTAGGAAGGAACAATCAGTTCCATACATACAAGATGGGATGCGACTGTCTAGGAAGGAGCATGGTGGAAAGAGATCTAGGGGTCACAGTGGACCACAAGTTGAATATGAGTCAACAGTGTGATGCTGTTGCAAAAAAAGCAAATATGATTCTAGGTTGTATCAACAGGTGTGTTGTAAGCAAAACTCGTGAAGTTGTGGTACCGCCCCAGGGTCAGGAGCATGTCAGGTCTCTTCAGACATGCATGTGCCTATTGGGCCACGGCCCCTGGGTGTCACGCAGCTGGAGCGTGGCATGGCATGTGCTTGCACGTGCACAGGTGTCTGTGTGATCCGTGGGAGGCATGGCCCACGTGCGCGGTCCCTGGTCTCCCTCCCGCCTCCTCCCCCGAACTACTTAATTGGAACTACTTCCCCGGTACGGTCTCCCTGGATGACCCTGCCGACTCCAGTGCTGGAACTCCTTGTGGTGGCCCCTCCGGTGTGCCCAGGTCAGGGCCCTCCAGTCCCGGCTCGCTGCCTCCCGGGCTGGCACGGACCGCCCCGCCCCCCAAGAGTCGGTCGAGGGCAGGGAAGTAGGGGCAGGTGGCACCCCTGCTGCGGCGCCGCCCCTGGTGGCCATGGCGTACGCCTGCCGCAGCTGTTTTACTTTCAGGTGCTCCCACGGCAGAAGATGCAAAAGGCCCTGGAAGGAAAGCCCTCCTGCTTTTTTACCTCGGGAGGATGTGGGCTACCAACCGAAGCTCTGAGCCAAGGACTGAAGGACCCGTCCAAGCCGTGGCCGTACTCCCGAGACTTGACCGAAGCCAGCTCTCTCTTCCATGACTGCTGCAAGCCTCAACCGAGACCGTGGCGAGTGCTCCCACAATTCCCTCTCCCCCTTTCCATTGAGGATTCTGAAGGACCGTCAGCTGGTGATTTTTGGCTCTGACTGTAAGGGATGAATTGAGCCGGGAACGTAGCTGGTCCTCTTGGGCTGGGCAGAAGCTTTTGATGGGATGAGATGGGTTTTGGTCAGCCGGCGTGTGCCTAAAGAGCGTGGGTGGTGGCGATGCGGGAGAAGCGGCGCGTCGGAGGGAATTGCTCGCGTGTCCTGTTGTTGAGCAGTATGGCGAAGGCAGAAGTTCTCTTTGTGAGGGGTTTGGCGTGCCTGGGAGTAGTAGAGCAAGGCCAGTGTTGATGCTGTGGCAGCTCTTTGTCTAGGCCTGAATGAAGGCTCTGGGTAGCGTGGTCCAGAAGTGCTTTGTTCCACGAGCGTCTGGAGAGCCTCCCTGGCGCGCTCCCTGAGCGGGTCCCGGCGGCCCTTGTGGGTGGGAAAAGGGCAGGAGGAAGCCCTGTTGCCTGAGGACAGAAGAGGAGGCCTCCGTGCCTCCCACACAGGAAGCGGGGGGCTGCCGAGAGCTTCCCCGCAGGCGGCATCCTGGCCTGGCCTTTAGCTACTTGCAGCCTGGAGTGAAGGCGCGGAGTCAAAAGAGGCCGGCCCACACGTAGCAGAGGATGGTTTCGATCCATCGACCTCTGGGTTATGGGCCCAGCACACTTCCGCTGCGCCACTCTGCTCCCTTTGGACTAGATTGCCCGCAATCCACTCTAGCACCTGGGCTGCACTGGCACGGCCAGGCAGAGGAGCAGGCTGCTAGGCAGCGTTTCGGAAAGCCCTTCGAGGTCTCTGTGGCGCAATGGGTCAGCGCGTTCGGCTGTTAACCGAAAGGATGGTGGTTCGAGCCCACCCGGGGACGTGGCTACGCTCGGCCTCCTGGCGCTTGCTAGCGGGCTCCCTTTTGCCACCTCCAAGCCATCCCTCTCGGCCTCGGTGAGGTCACCTTGTGGCCGGCAAGGTTCAGGGGCCGTGCCGTGCCACAGGAGCCCGTCTCCCAGCAACCGGGCCGGGGCCTCGGCCTCGGCCTCAGGGCTTAAGCCCCGAGCCCAAGCGCGAAAGCTCCAGCCGGGCAGGTGTCGTTCCCCTCCCGCCTCTACGCCAGCTGAGAGGGAGAAACGCACGAGCCGCGCGGGTTCTTAGCCGCCTCCCTCCTGCGGGCCTGTTTGCTGCGCAGACCTCTGGGCCTGTCTCATGCCTCCCCTGGGAAGCGTGGCCGCGCGAACTGAGCCCCAGTCGCAGCTCCTGAGGTTTCCTGTGCAGCCTTGGACTTGCATGGCTGCCATGGTTTCTCTTTGGAAGGGACTCGGTCCCGCTTGGACAGGCGACTCGCCCGTGTGACTCCAAACGCCATCTTGTGGCTGTCTTTTTCCCCCACAGCCAGAACACCAGGATTCGCCTCCCACGGCAGAAGATGCAAAAGGCCCTGGAAGGAAAGCCCTCCTGCTTTTTTACCTCGGGAGGATGTGGGCTACCAACCGAAGCTCTGAGCCAAGGACTGAAGGACCCGTCCAAGCCGTGGCCGTACTCCCGAGACTTGACCGAAGCCAGCTCTCTCTTCCATGACTGCTGCAAGCCTCAACCGAGAACGTGGCGAGTGCTGCCCGTGCTCCCACAATTCCCTCTCCCCCTTTCCATTGAGGATTCTGAAGGACCGTCAGCTGGTGATTTTTGGCTCTGACTGTAAGGGATGAATTGAGCCGGGAACGTAGCTGGTCCTCTTGGGCTGGGCAGAAGCTTTTGATGGGATGAGATGGGTTTTGGTCAGCCGGCGTGTGCCTAAAGAGCGTGGGTGGTGGCGATGCGGGAGAAGCGGCGCGTCGGAGGGAATTGCTCGCGTGTCCTGTTGTTGAGCAGTATGGCGAAGGCAGAAGTTCTCTTTGTGAGGGGTTTGGCGTGCCTGGGAGTAGTAGAGCAAGGCCAGTGTTGATGCTGTGGCAGCTCTTTGTCTAGGCGTTTTGTCTAGGCCTGAATGAAGGCTCTGGGTAGCGTGGTCCAGAAGTGCTTTGTTCCACGAGCGTCTGGAGAGCCTCCCTGGCGTGCTCCCTGAGCGGGTCCCGGCGGCCCTTGTGGGTGGGAAAAGGGCAGGAGGAAGCCCTGTTGCCTGAGGACAGAAGAGGAGGCCTCCGTGCCTCCCACACAGGAAGCGGGGGGCTGCCAAGAGCTTCCCCGCAGGCGGCATCCTGGCCTGGCCTTTAGCTACTTGCAGCCTGGAGTGAAGGCGCGGAGTCAAAAGAGGCCGGCCCACACGTAGCAGAGGATGGTTTCGATCCATCGACCTCTGGGTTATGGGCCCAGCACGCTTCCGCTGCGCCACTCTGCTCCCTTTGGACTAGATTGCCCGCAATCCACTCTAGCACCTGGGCTGCACTGGCACGGCCAGGCAGAGGAGCAGGCTGCTAGGCAGCGTTTCGGAAAGCCCTTCGAGGTCTCTGTGGCGCAATGGGTCAGCGCGTTCGGCTGCTAACCGAAAGGATGGTGGTTCGAGCCCACCCAGGGACGTGGCTACGCTCGGCCTCCTGGCGCTTGCTAGCGGGC
Organism: Pelodiscus sinensis; assembly: GCF_049634645.1. Taxonomy (NCBI): domain Eukaryota; kingdom Metazoa; phylum Chordata; order Testudines; family Trionychidae; genus Pelodiscus; species Pelodiscus sinensis. Next base: position 18,767,309 of record NC_134735.1, read on the forward strand.
TCCCTTTTGCCACCTCCAAGCCATCCCTCTCGGCCTCGGTGAGGTCACCTTGTGGCCGGCAAGGTTCAGGGGCCGTGCCGTGCCACAGGAGCCCGTCTCCCAGCAACCGCGCCGGGGCCTCGACCTCGGGGCTTAAGCCCCGAGCCCAAGCGCAAAAGCTCCAGCCGGGCAGGTGTCGTTCCCCTCCCGCCTCTACGCCAGCTGAGAGGGAGAAACGCACGAGCCGCGTGGGTTCTTAGCCGCCTCCCTCCTGCGGGCCTGTTTGCTGCGCAGACCTCTGGGCCTGTCTCATGCCTCCCCTGGGAAGCGTGGCCGCGCGAACTGAGCCCCAGTCGCAGCTCCTGAGGTTTCCTGTGCAGCCTTGGACTTGCATGGCTGCCATGGTTTCTCTTTGGAAGGGACTCGGTCCCGCTTGGACAGGCGACTCGCCCGTGTGACTCCAAACGCCATCTTGTGGCTGTCTTTTTCCCCCACAGCCAGAACACCAGGATTCGCCTCCCACGGCAGAAGATGCAAAAGGCCCTGGAAGGAAAGCCCTCCTGCTTTTTTACCTCGGGAGGATGTGGGCTACCAACCGAAGCTCTGAGCCAAGGACTGAAGGACCCGTCCAAGCCGTGGCCGTACTCCCGAGACTTGACCGAAGCCAGCTCTCTCTTCCATGACTGCTGCAAGCCTCAACCGAGAACGTGGCGAGTGCTCCCACAATTCCCTCTCCCCCTTTCCATTGAGGATTCTGAAGGACCGTCAGCTGGTGATTTTTGGCTCTGACTGTAAGGGATGAATTGAGCCGGGAACGTAGCTGGTCCTCTTGGGCTGGGCAGAAGCTTTTGATGGGATGAGATGGGTTTTGGTCAGCCGGCGTGTGCCTAAAGAGCGTGGGTGGTGGCGATGCGGGAGAAGCGGCGCGTCGGAGGGAATTGCTCGCGTGTCCTGTTGTTGAGCAGTATGGCGAAGGCAGAAGTTCTCTTTGTGAGGGGTTTGGCGTGCCTGGGAGTAGTAGAGCAAGGCCAGTGTTGATGCTGTGGCAGCTCTTTGTCTAGGCGTTTTGTCTAGGCCTGAATGAAGGCTCTGGGTAGCGTGGTCCAGAAGTGCTTTGTTCCACGAGCGTCTGGAGAGCCTCCCTGGCGCGCTCCCTGAGCGGGTCCCGGCGGCCCTTGTGGGTGGGAAAAGGGCAGGAGGAAGCCCTGTTGCCTGAGGACAGAAGAGGAGGCCTCCGTGCCTCCCACACAGGAAGCGGGGGGCTGCCGAGGGATTCCCCGCAGGCGGAATCCTGGCCTGGCCTTTAGCTACTTGCAGCCTGGAGTGAAGGCGCGGAGTCAAAAGAGGCCGGCCCACACGTAGCAGAGGATGGTTTCGATCCATCGACCTCTGGGTTATGGGCCCAGAACGCTTCCGCTGCGCCACTCTGCTCCCTTTAGGCTAGACTGCCCGCAATCCACTCTAGCACCTGGGCTGCACTGGCACGGCCAGGCAGAGGAGCAGGCTGCTAGGCAGCGTTTTGGAAACCCCTTTGAGGGCTCTGTGGCGCAATGGGTCAGCGCGTTCGGCTGTTAACCGAAAGGATGGTGGTTCGAGCCCACCCAGGGACGTGGCAACGCTCGGCCTCCTGGCGCTTGCTAGCGGGCTCCCTTTTGCCACCTCCAAGCCATCCCTCTCGGCCTCGGTGAGGTCACCTTGTGGCCTGCAAGGTTCAGGGGCCGTGCCGTGCCACAGGAGCCCGTCTCCCAGCAACCGCGCCGGGGCCTCGGCCTCGGGGCTTAAGCCCCGAGCCCAAGCGCGAAAGCTCCAGCCGGGCAGGTGTCGTTCCCCTCCCGCCTCTACGCCAGCTGAGAGGGAGAAACGCACGAGCCGTGCGGGTTCTTAGCCGCCTCCCTCCTGCGGGCCTGTTTGCTGCGCAGACCTCTGGGCCTGTCTCATGCCTCCCCTGGGAAGCGTGGCCGCGCGAACTGAGCCCCAGTCGCAGCTCCTGAGGTTTCCTGTGCAGCCTTGGACTTGCATGGCTGCCATGGTTTCTCTTTGGAAGGGACTCGGTCCCGCTTGGACAGGCGACTCGCCCGTGTGACTCCAAACGCCATCTTGTGGCTGTCTTTTTCCCCCACAGCCAGAACACCAGGATTCGCCTCCCACGGCAGAAGATGCAAAAGGCCCTGGAAGGAAAGCCCTCCTGCTTTTTTACCTCGGGAGGATGTGGGCTACTAACCGAAGCTCTGAGCCAAGGACTGAAGGACCCGTCCAAGCCGTGGCCGTACTCCCCAGACTTGACCGAAGCCAGCTCTCTCTTCCATGACTGCTGCAAGCCTCAACCGAGACCGTGGCGAGTGCTCCCACAATTCCCTCTCCCCCTTTCCATTGAGGATTCTGAAGGACCGTCAGCTGGTGATTTTTGGCTCTGACTGTAAGGGATGAATTGAGCCGGGAACGTAGCTGGTCCTCTTGGGCTGGGCAGAAGCTTTTGATGGGATGAGATGGGTTTTGGTCAGCCGGCGTGTGCCTAAAGAGCGTGGGTGGTGGCGATGCGGGAGAAGCGGCGCGTCGGAGGGAATTGCTCGCGTGTCCTGTTGTTGAGCAGTATGGCGAAGGCAGAAGTTCTCTTTGTGAGGGGTTTGGCGTGCCTGGGAGTAGTAGAGCAAGGCCAGTGTTGATGCTGTGGCAGCTCTTTGTCTAGGCCTGAATGAAGGCTCTGGGTAGCGTGGTCCAGAAGTGCTTTGTTCCACGAGCGTCTGGAGAGCCTCCCTGGCGCGCTCCCTGAGCGGGTCCCGGCGGCCCTTGTGGGTGGGAAAAGGGCAGGAGGAAGCCCTGTTGCCTGAGGACAGAAGAGGAGGCCTCCGTGCCTCCCACACAGGAAGCGGGGGGCTGCCGAGAGCTTCCCCGCAGGCGGCATCCTGGCCTGGCCTTTAGCTACTTGCAGCCTGGAGTGAAGGCGCGGAGTCAAAAGAGGCCGGCCCACACGTAGCAGAGGATGGTTTCGATCCATCGACCTCTGGGTTATGGGCCCAGCACGCTTCCGCTGCGCCACTCTGCTCCCTTTGGGCTAGACTGCCCGCAATCCACTCTAGCACCTGGGCTGCACTGGCACGGCCAGGCAGAGGAGCAGGCTGCTAGGCAGCGTTTCGGAAAGCCCTTCGAGGTCTCTGTGGCGCAATGGGTCAGCGCGTTCGGCTGTTAACCGAAAGGATGGTGGTTCGAGCCCACCCGGGGACGCGGCTACGCTCGGCCTCCTGGCGCTTGCTAGCGGGCTCCCTTTTGCCACCTCCAAGCCATCCCTCTCGGCCTCGGTGAGGTCACCTTGTGGCCGGCAAGGTTCAGGGGCCGTGCCGTGCCACAGGAGCCCGTCTCCCAGCAACCGCGCCGGGGCCTCGACCTCGGGGCTTAAGCCCCGAGCCCAAGCGCGAAAGCTCCAGCCGGGCAGGTGTCGTTCCCCTCCCGCCTCTACGCCAGCTGAGAGGGAGAAACGCACGAGCCGCGCGGGTTCTTAGCCGCCTCCCTCCTGCGGGCCTGTTTGCTGCGCAGACCTCTGGGCCTGTCTCATGCCTCCCCTGGGAAGCGTGGCCGCGCGAACTGAGCCCCAGTCGCAGCTCCTGAGGTTTCCTGTGCAGCCTTGGACTTGCATGGCTGCCATGGTTTCTCTTTGGAAGGGACTCGGTCCCGCTTGGACAGGCGACTCGCCCGTGTGACTCCAAACGCCATCTTGTGGCTGTCTTTTTCCCCCACAGCCAGAACACCAGGATTCGCCTCCCACGGCAGAAGATGCAAAAGGCCCTGGAAGGAAAGCCCTCCTGCTTTTTTACCTCGGGAGGATGTGGGCTACCAACCGAAGCTCTGAGCCAAGGACTGAAGGACCCGTCCAAGCCGTGGCCGTACTCCCGAGACTTGACCGAAGCCAGCTCTCTCTTCCATGACTGCTGCAAGCCTCAACCGAGACCGTGGCGAGTGCTCCCACAATTCCCTCTCCCCCTTTCCATTGAGGATTCTGAAGGACCGTCAGCTGGTGATTTTTGGCTCTGACTGTAAGGGATGAATTGAGCCGGGAACGTAGCTGGTCCTCTTGGGCTGGGCAGAAGCTTTTGATGGGATGAGATGGGTTTTGGTCAGCCGGCGTGTGCCTAAAGAGCGTGGGTGGTGGCGATGCGGGAGAAGCGGCGCGTCGGAGGGAATTGCTCGCGTGTCCTGTTGTTGAGCAGTATGGCGAAGGCAGAAGTTCTCTTTGTGAGGGGTTTGGCGTGCCTGGGAGTAGTAGAGCAAGGCCAGTGTTGATGCTGTGGCAGCTCTTTGTCTAGGCGTTTTGTCTAGGCCTGAATGAAGGCTCTGGGTAGCGTGGTCCAGAAGTGCTTTGTTCCACGAGCGTCTGGAGAGCCTCCCTGGCGCGCTCCCTGAGCGGGTCCCGGCGGCCCTTGTGGGTGGGAAAAGGGCAGGAGGAAGCCCTGTTGCCTGAGGACAGAAGAGGAGGCCTCCGTGCCTCCCACACAGGAAGCGGGGGGCTGCCGAGAGCTTCCCTGCAGGCGGCATCCTGGCCTGGCCTTTAGCTACTTGCAGCCTGGAGTGAAGGCGCGGAGTCAAAAGAGGCCGGCCCACACGTAGCAGAGGATGGTTTCGATCCATCGACCTCTGGGTTATGGGCCCAGCACACTTCCGCTGCGCCACTCTGCTCCCTTTGGACTAGATTGCCCGCAATCCACTCTAGCACCTGGGCTGCACTGGCACGGCCAGGCAGAGGAGCAGGCTGCTAGGCAGCGTTTCGGAAAGCCCTTCGAGGTCTCTGTGGCGCAATGGGTCAGCGCGTTCGGCTGTTAACCGAAAGGATGGTGGTTCAAGCCCACCCGGGGACGCAGCTACGCTCGGCCTCCTGGCGCTTGCTAGCGGGCTCCCTTTTGCCACCTCCAAGCCATCCCTCTCGGCCTCGGTGAGGTCACCTTGTGGCCGGCAAGGTTCAGGGGCCGTGCCGTGCCACAGGAGCCCGTCTCCCAGCAACCGCGCCGGGGCCTCGGCCTCAGGGCTTAAGCCCCGAGCCCAAGCGCGAAAGCTCCAGCCGGGCAGGTGTCGTTCCCCTCCCGCCTCTACGCCAGCTGAGAGGGAGAAACGCACGAGCCGCGCGGGTTCTTAGCCGCCTCCCTCCTGCGGGCCTGTTTGCTGCGCAGACCTCTGGGCCTGTCTCATGCCTCCCCTGGGAAGCGTGGCCGCGCGAACTGAGCCCCAGTCGCAGCTCCTGAGGTTTCCTGTGCAGCCTTGGACTTGCATGGCTGCCATGGTTTCTCTTTGGAAGGGACTCGGTCCCGCTTGGACAGGCGACTCGCCCGTGTGACTCCAAACACCATCTTGTGGCTGTCTTTTTCCCCCACAGCCAGAACACCAGGATTCGCCTCCCACGGCAGAAGATGCAAAAGGCCCTGGAAGGAAAGCCCTCCTGCTTTTTTACCTCGGGAGGATGTGGGTTACCAACCGAAGCTCTGAGCCAAGGACTGAAGGACCCGTCCAAGCCGTGGCCGTACTCCCGAGACTTGACCGAAGCCAGCTCTCTCTTCCATGACTGCTGCAAGCCTCAACCGAGAACGTGGCGAGTGCTCTCACAATTCCCTCTCCCCCTTTCCATTGAGGATTCTGAAGGACCGTCAGCTGGTGATTTTTGGCTCTGACTGTAAGGGATGAATTGAGCCGGGAACGTAGCTGGTCCTCTTGGGCTGGGCAGAAGCTTTTGATGGGATGAGATGGGTTTTGGTCAGCCGGCGTGTGCCTAAAGAGCGTGGGTGGTGGCGATGCGGGAGAAGCGGCGCGTCGGAGGGAATTGCTCGCGTGTCCTGTTGTTGAGCAGTATGGCGAAGGCAGAAGTTCTCTTTGTGAGGGGTTTGGCGTGCCTGGGAGTAGTAGAGCAAGGCCAGTGTTGATGCTGTGGCAGCTCTTTGTCTAGGCGTTTTGTCTAGGCCTGAATGAAGGCTCTGGGTAGCGTGGTCCAGAAGTGCTTTGTTCCACGAGCGTCTGGAGAGCCTCCCTGGCGCGCTCCCTGAGCGGGTCCCGGCGGCCCTTGTGGGTGGGAAAAGGGCAGGAGGAAGCCCTGTTGCCTGAGGACAGAAGAGGAGGCCTCCGTGCCTCCCACACAGGAAGCGGGGGGCTGCCGAGAGCTTCCCCGCAGGCGGCATCCTGGCCTGGCCTTTAGCTACTTGCAGCCTGGAGTGAAGGCGCGGAGTCAAAAGAGGCCGGCCCACACGTAGCAGAGGATGGTTTCGATCCATCGGTCTCTGGGTTATGGGCCCAGCACGCTTCCGCTGCGCCACTCTGCTCCCTTTGGGCTAGACTGCCCGCAATCCACTCTAGCACCTGGGCTGCACTGGCACGGCCAGGCAGAGGAGCAGGCTGCTAGGCAGCGTTTCGGAAAGCCCTTCGAGGTCTCTGTGGCGCAATGGGTCAGCGCGTTCGGCTGTTAACCGAAAGGATGGTGGTTCGAGCCCACCCGGGGACGCGGCTACGCTCGGCCTCCTGGCGCTTGCTAGCGGGCTCCCTTTTGCCACCTCCAAGCCATCCCTCTCGGCCTCGGTGAGGTCACCTTGTGGCCGGCAAGGTTCAGGGGCCGTGCCGTGCCACAGGAGCCCGTCTCCCAGCAACCGCGCCGGGGCCTCGACCTCGGGGCTTAAGCCCCGAGCCCAAGCGCGAAAGCTCCAGCCGGGCAGGTGTCGTTCCCCTCCCGCCTCTACGCCAGCTGAGAGGGAGAAACGCACGAGCCGCGCGGGTTCTTAGCCGCCTCCCTCCTGCGGGCCTGTTTGCTGCGCAGACCTCTGGGCCTGTCTCATGCCTCCCCTGGGAAGCGTGGCCGCGCGAACTGAGCCCCAGTCGCAGCTCCTGAGGTTTCCTGTGCAGCCTTGGACTTGCATGGCTGCCATGGTTTCTCTTTGGAAGGGACTCGGTCCCGCTTGGACAGGCGACTCGCCCGTGTGACTCCAAACGCCATCTTGTGGCTGTCTTTTTCCCCCACAGCCAGAACACCAGGATTCGCCTCCCACGGCAGAAGATGCAAAAGGCCCTGGAAGGAAAGCCCTCCTGCTTTTTTACCTCGGGAGGATGTGGGCTACCAACCGAAGCTCTGAGCCAAGGACTGAAGGACCCGTCCAAGCCGTGGCCGTACTCCCGAGACTTGACCGAAGCCAGCTCTCTCTTCCATGACTGCTGCAAGCCTCAACCGAGAACGTGGCGAGTGCTCCCACAATTCCCTCTCCCCCTTTCCATTGAGGATTCTGAAGGACCGTCAGCTGGTGATTTTTGGCTCTGACTGTAAGGGATGAATTGAGCCGGGAACGTAGCTGGTCCTCTTGGGCTGGGCAGAAGCTTTTGATGGGATGAGATGGGTTTTGGTCAGCCGGCGTGTGCCTAAAGAGCGTGGGTGGTGGCGATGCGGGAGAAGCGGCGCGTCGGAGGGAATTGCTCGCGTGTCCTGTTGTTGAGCAGTATGGCGAAGGCAGAAGTTCTCTTTGTGAGGGGTTTGGCGTGCCTGGGAGTAGTAGAGCAAGGCCAGTGTTGATGCTGTGGCAGCTCTTTGTCTAGGCGTTTTGTCTAGGCCTGAATGAAGGCTCTGGGTAGCGTGGTCCAGAAGTGCTTTGTTCCACGAGCGTCTGGAGAGCCTCCCTGGCGCGCTCCCTGAGCGGGTCCCGGCGGCCCTTGTGGGTGGGAAAAGGGCAGGAGGAAGCCCTGTTGCCTGAGGACAGAAGAGGAGGCCTCCGTGCCTCCCACACAGGAAGCGGGGGGCTGCCGAGAGCTTCCCCGCAGGCGGCATCCTGGCCTGGCCTTTAGCTACTTGCAGCCTGGAGTGAAGGCGCGGAGTCAAAAGAGGCCGGCCCACACGTAGCAGAGGATGGTTTCGATCCATCGACCTCTGGGTTATGGGCCCAGCACGCTTCCGCTGCGCCACTCTGCTCCCTTTGGACTAGACTGCCCGCAATCCACTCTAGCACCTGGGCTGCACTGGCACGGCCAGGCAGAGGAGCAGGCTGCTAGGCAGCGTTTCGGAAAGCCCTTCGAGGTCTCTGTGGCGCAATGGGTCAGCGCGTTCGGCTGTTAACCGAAAGGATGGTGGTTCGAGCCCACCCGGGGACGCGGCTACGCTCGGCCTCCTGGCGCTTGCTAGCGGGCTCCCTTTTGCCACCTCCAAGCCATCCCTCTCGGCCTCGGTGAGGTCACCTTGTGGCCGGCAAGGTTCAGGGGCCGTGCCGTGCCACAGGAGCCCGTCTCCCAGCAACCGGGCCGGGGCCTCGGCCTCAGGGCTTAAGCCCCGAGCCCAAGCGCGAAAGCTCCAGCCGGGCAGGTGTCGTTCCCCTCCCGCCTCTACGCCAGCTGAGAGGGAGAAACGCACGAGCCGCGCGGGTTCTTAGCCGCCTCCCTCCTGCGGGCCTGTTTGCTGCGCAGACCTCTGGGCCTGTCTCATGCCTCCCCTGGGAAGCGTGGCCGCGCGAACTGAGCCCCAGTCGCAGCTCCTGAGGTTTCCTGTGCAGCCTTGGACTTGCATGGCTGCCATGGTTTCTCTTTGGAAGGGACTCGGTCCCGCTTGGACAGGCGACTCGCCCGTGTGACTCCAAACGCCATCTTGTGGCTGTCTTTTTCCCCCACAGCCAGAACACCAGGATTCGCCTCCCACGGCAGAAGATGCAAAAGGCCCTGGAAGGAAAGCCCTCCTGCTTTTTTACCTCGGGAGGATGTGGGCTACCAACCGAAGCTCTGAGCCAAGGACTGAAGGACCCGTCCAAGCCGTGGCCGTACTCCCGAGACTTGACCGAAGCCAGCTCTCTCTTCCATGACTGCTGCAAGCCTCAACCGAGAACGTGGCGAGTGCTGCCCGTGCTCCCACAATTCCCTCTCCCCCTTTCCATTGAGGATTCTGAAGGACCGTCAGCTGGTGATTTTTGGCTCTGACTGTAAGGGATGAATTGAGCCGGGAACGTAGCTGGTCCTCTTGGGCTGGGCAGAAGCTTTTGATGGGATGAGATGGGTTTTGGTCAGCCGGCGTGTGCCTAAAGAGCGTGGGTGGTGGCGATGCGGGAGAAGCGGCGCGTCGGAGGGAATTGCTCGCGTGTCCTGTTGTTGAGCAGTATGGCGAAGGCAGAAGTTCTCTTTGTGAGGGGTTTGGCGTGCCTGGGAGTAGTAGAGCAAGGCCAGTGTTGATGCTGTGGCAGCTCTTTGTCTAGGCCTGAATGAAGGCTCTGGGTAGCGTGGTCCAGAAGTGCTTTGTTCCACGAGCGTCTGGAGAGCCTCCCTGGCGCGCTCCCTGAGCGGGTCCCGGCGGCCCTTGTGGGTGGGAAAAGGGCAGGAGGAAGCCCTGTTGCCTGAGGACAGAAGAGGAGGCCTCCGTGCCTCCCACACAGGAAGCGGGGGGCTGCCGAGAGCTTCCCCGCAGGCGGCATCCTGGCCTGGCCTTTAGCTACTTGCAGCCTGGAGTGAAGGCGCGGAGTCAAAAGAGGCCGGCCCACATGTAGCAGAGGATGGTTTCGATCCATCGACCTCTGGGTTATGGGCCCAGCACGCTTCCGCTGCGCCACTCTGCTCCCTTTGGGCTAGACTGCCCGCAATCCACTCTAGCACCTGGGCTGCACTGGCACGGCCAGGCAGAGGAGCAGGCTGCTAGGCAGCGTTTCGGAAAGCCCTTCGAGGTCTCTGTGGTGCAATGGGTCAGCGCGTTCGGCTGTTAACCGAAAGGATGGTGGTTCGAGCCCACCCGGGGACGCGGCTACGCTTGGCCTCCTGGCGCTTGCTAGCGGGCTCCCTTTTGCCACCTCCAAGCCATCCCTCTCGGCCTCGGTGAGGTCACCTTGTGGCCGGCAAGGTTCAGGGGCCGTGCCGTGCCACAGGAGCCCGTCTCCCAGCAACCGCGCCGGGGCCTCGGCCTCGGGGCTTAAGCCCCGAGCCCAAGCGCGAAAGCTCCAGCCGGGCAGGTGTCGTTCCCCTCCCGCCTCTACGCCAGCTGAGAGGGAGAAACGCACGAGCCGCGCGGGTTCTTAGCCGCCTCCCTCCTGCGGGCCTGTTTGCTGCGCAGACCTCTGGGCCTGTCTCATGCCTCCCCTGGGAAGCGTGGCCGCGCGAACTGAGCCCCAGTCGCAGCTCCTGAGGTTTCCTGTGCAGCCTTGGACTTGCATGGCTGCCATGGTTTCTCTTTGGAAGGGACTCGGTCCCGCTTGGACAGGCGACTCGCCCGTGTGACTCCAAACGCCATCTTGTGGCTGTCTTTTTCCCCCACAGCCAGAACACCAGGATTCGCCTCCCACGGCAGAAGATGCAAAAGGCCCTGGAAGGAAAGCCCTCCTGCTTTTTTACCTCGGGAGGATGTGGGCTACCAACCGAAGCTCTGAGCCAAGGACTGAAGGACCCGTCCAAGCCGTGGCCGTACTCCCGAGACTTGACCGAAGCCAGCTCTCTCTTCCATGACTGCTGCAAGCCTCAACCGAGACCGTGGCGAGTGCTCCCACAATTCCCTCTCCCCCTTTCCATTGAGGATTCTGAAGGACCGTCAGCTGGTGATTTTTGGCTCTGACTGTAAGGGATGAATTGAGCCGGGAACGTAGCTGGTCCTCTTGGGCTGGGCAAAGCTTTTGATGGGATGAGATGGGTTTTGGTCAGCCGGCGTGTGCCTAAAGAGCGTGGGTGGTGGCGATGCGGGAGAAGCGGCGCGTCGGAGGGAATTGCTCGCGTGTCCTGTTGTTGAGCAGTATGGCGAAGGCAGAAGTTCTCTTTGTGAGGGGTTTGGCGTGCCTGGGAGTAGTAGAGCAAGGCCAGTGTTGATGCTGTGGCAGCTCTTTGTCTAGGCCTGAATGAAGGCTCTGGGTAGCGTGGTCCAGAAGTGCTTTGTTCCACGAGCGTCTGGAGAGCCTCCCTGGCGCGCTCCCTGAGCGGGTCCCGGCGGCCCTTGTGGGTGGGAAAAGGGCAGGAGGAAGCCCTGTTGCCTGAGGACAGAAGAGGAGGCCTCCGTGCCTCCCACACAGGAAGCGGGGGGCTGCCGAGAGCTTCCCCGCAGGCGGCATCCTGGCCTGGCCTTTAGCTACTTGCAGCCTGGAGTGAAGGCGCGGAGTCAAAAGAGGCCGGCCCACACGTAGCAGAGGATGGTTTCGATCCATTGACCTCTGGGTTATGAGCCCAGCACGCTTCCGCTGCGCCACTCTGCTCCCTTTGGACTAGATTGCCCGCAATCCACTCTAGCACCTGGGCTGCACTGGCACGGCCAGGCAGAGGAGCAGGCTGCTAGGCAGCGTTTCGGAAAGCCCTTCGAGGTCTCTGTGGCGCAATGGGTCAGCGCGTTCGGCTGTTAACCGAAAGGATGGTGGTTCGAGCCCACCCGGGGACGCGGCTACGCTCGGCCTCCTGGCGCTTGCTAGCGGGCTCCCTTTTGCCACCTCCAAGCCATCCCTCTCGGCCTCGGTGAGGTCACCTTGTGGCCGGCAAGGTTCAGGGGCCGTGCCGTGCCACAGGAGCCCGTCTCCCAGCAACCGGGCCGGGGCCTCGGCCTCAGGGCTTAAGCCCCGAGCCCAAGCGCGAAAGCTCCAGCCGGGCAGGTGTCGTTCCCCTCCCGCCTCTACGCCAGCTGAGAGGGAGAAACGCACGAGCCGCGCGGGTTCTTAGCCGCCTCCCTCCTGCGGGCCTGTTTGCTGCGCAGACCTCTGGGCCTGTCTCATGCCTCCCCTGGGAAGCGTGGCCGCGCGAACTGAGCCCCAGTCGCAGCTCCTGAGGTTTCCTGTGCAGCCTTGGACTTGCATGGCTGCCATGGTTTCTCTTTGGAAGGGACTCGGTCCCGCTTGGACAGGCGACTCGCCCGTGTGACTCCAAACGCCATCTTGTGGCTGTCTTTTTCCCCCACAGCCAGAACACCAGGATTCGCCTCCCACGGCAGAAGATGCAAAAGGCCCTGGAAGGAAAGCCCTCCTGCTTTTTTACCTCGGGAGGATGTGGGCTACCAACCGAAGCTCTGAGCCAAGGACTGAAGGACCCGTCCAAGCCGTGGCCGTACTCCCGAGACTTGACCGAAGCCAGCTCTCTCTTCCATGACTGCTGCAAGCCTCAACCGAGACCGTGGCGAGTGCTCCCACAATTCCCTCTCCCCCTTTCCATTGAGGATTCTGAAGGACCGTCAGCTGGTGATTTTTGGCTCTGACTGTAAGGGATGAATTGAGCCGGGAACGTAGCTGGTCCTCTTGGGCTGGGCAGAAGCTTTTGATGGGATGAGATGGGTTTTGGTCAGCCGGCGTGTGCCTAAAGAGCGTGGGTGGTGGCGATGCGGGAGAAGCGGCGCGTCGGAGGGAATTGCTCGCGTGTCCTGTTGTTGAGCAGTATGGCGAAGGCAGAAGTTCTCTTTGTGAGGGGCTTGGCGTGCCTGGGAGTAGTAGAGCAAGGCCAGTGTTGATGCTGTGGCAGCTCTTTGTCTAGGCGTTTTGTCTAGGCCTGAATGAAGGCTCTGGGTAGCGTGGTCCAGAAGTGCTTTGTTCCACGAGCGTCTGGAGAGCCTCCCTGGCGCGCTCCCTGAGCGGGTCCCGGCGGCCCTTGTGGGTGGGAAAAGGGCAGGAGGAAGCCCTGTTGCCTGAGGACAGAAGAGGAGGCCTCCGTGCCTCCCACACAGGAAGCGGGGGGCTGTCGAGAGCTTCCCCGCAGGCGGCATCCTGGCCTGGCCTTTAGCTACTTGCAGCCTGGAGTGAAGGCGCGGAGTCAAAAGAGGCCGGCCCACACGTAGCAGAGGATGGTTTCGATCCATCGACCTCTGGGTTATGGGCCCAGCACGCTTCCGCTGCGCCACTCTGCTCCCTTTGGGCTAGACTGCCCGCAATCCACTCTAGCACCTGGGCTGCACTGGCACGGCCAGGCAGAGGAGCAGGCTGCTAGGCAGCGTTTCGGAAAGCCCTTCGAGGTCTCTGTGGCGCAATGGGTCAGCGCGTTCGGCTGTTAACCGAAAGGATGGTGGTTCGAGCCCACCCGGGGACGCGGCTACGCTCGGCCTCCTGGCGCTTGCTAGCGGGCTCCCTTTTGCCACCTCCAAGCCATCCCTCTCGGCCTCGGTGAGGTCACCTTGTGGCCGGCAAGGTTCAGGGGCCGTGCCGTGCCACAGGAGCCCGTCTCCCAGCAACCGCGCCGGGGCCTCGGCCTCGGGGCTTAAGCCCCGAGCCCAAGCGCGAAAGCTCCAGCCGGGCAGGTGTCGTTCCCCTCCCGCCTCTACGCCAGCTGAGAGGGAGAAACGCACGAGCCGCGCGGGTTCTTAGCCGCCTCCCTCCTGCGGGCCTGTTTGCTGCGCAGACCTCTGGGCCTGTCTCATGCCTCCCCTGGGAAGCGTGGCCGCGCGAACTGAGCCCCAGTCGCAGCTCCTGAGGTTTCCTGTGCAGCCTTGGACTTGCATGGCTGCCATGGTTTCTCTTTGGAAGGGACTCGGTCCCGCTTGGACAGGCGACTCGCCCGTGTGACTCCAAACGCCATCTTGTGGCTGTCTTTTTCCCCCACAGCCAGAACACCAGGATTCGCCTCCCACGGCAGAAGGTGCAAAAGGCCCTGGAAGGAAAGCCCTCCTGCTTTTTTACCTCGGGAGGATGTGGGCTACCAACCGAAGCTCTGAGCCAAGGACTGAAGGACCCGTCCAAGCCGTGGCCGTACTCCCGAGACTTGACCGAAGCCAGCTCTCTCTTCCATGACTGCTGCAAGCCTCAACCGAGACCGTGGCGAGTGCTCCCACAATTCCCTCTCCCCCTTTCCATTGAGGATTCTGAAGGACCGTCAGCTGGTGATTTTTGGCTCTGACTGTAAGGGATGAATTGAGCCGGGAACGTAGCTGGTCCTCTTGGGCTGGGCAGAAGCTTTTGATGGGATGAGATGGGTTTTGGTCAGCCGGCGTGTGCCTAAAGAGCGTGGGTGGTGGCGATGCGGGAGAAGCGGCGCGTCGGAGGGAATTGCTCGCGTGTCCTGTTGTTGAGCAGTATGGCGAAGGCAGAAGTTCTCTTTGTGAGGGGCTTGGCGTGCCTGGGAGTAGTAGAGCAAGGCCAGTGTTGATGCTGTGGCAGCTCTTTGTCTAGGCGTTTTGTCTAGGCCTGAATGAAGGCTCTGGGTAGCGTGGTCCAGAAGTGCTTTGTTCCACGAGCGTCTGGAGAGCCTCCCTGGCGCGCTCCCTGAGCGGGTCCCGGCGGCCCTTGTGGGTGGGAAAAGGGCAGGAGGAAGCCCTGTCGCCTGAGGACAGAAGAGGAGGCCTCCGTGCCTCCCACACAGGAAGCGGGGGGCTGCCGAGAGCTTCCCCGCAGGCGGCATCCTGGCCTGGCCTTTAGCTACTTGCAGCCTGGAGTGAAGGCGCGGAGTCAAGAGAGGCCGGCCCACACGTAGCAGAGGATGGTTTCGATCCATCGACCTCTGGGTTATGGGCCCAGCACGCTTCCGCTGCGCCACTCTGCTCCCTTTGGGCTAGACTGCCCGCAATCCACTCTAGCACCTGGGCTGCACTGGCACGGCCAGGCAGAGGAGCAGGCTGCTAGGCAGCGTTTCGGAAAGCCCTTCGAGGACTCTGTGGCGCAATGGGTCAGCGCGTTCAGCTGTTAACCGAGAGGATGGTGGTTCGAGCCCACCCGGGGACGTGGCTACGCTCGGCCTCCTGGCGCTTGCTAGCGGGCTCCCTTTTGCCACCTCCAAGCCATCCCTCTCGGCCTCGGTGAGGTCACCTTGTGGCCGGCAAGGTTCAGGGGCCGTGCCGTGCCACAGGAGCCCGTCTCCCCGCCACCGCGCCGGGGCCTCGGCCTCGGGGCTTAAGCCCCGAGCCCAAGCGCGAAAGCTCCAGCCGGGCAGGTGTCGTTCCCCTCCCGCCTCTACGCCAGCTGAGAGGGAGAAACGCACGAGCCGCGCGGGTTCTTAGCCGCCTCCCTCCTGCGGGCCTGTTTGCTGCGCAGACCTCTGGGCCTGTCTCATGCCTCCCCTGGGAAGCGTGGCCGCGCGAACTGAGCCCCAGTCGCAGCTCCTGAGGTTTCCTGTGCAGCCTTGGACTTGCATGGCTGCCATGGTTTCTCTTTGGAAGGGACTCGGTCCCGCTTGGACAGGCGACTCGCCCGTGTGACTCCAAACGCCATCTTGTGGCTGTCTTTTTCCCCCACAGCCAGAACACCAGGATTCGCCTCCCACGGCAGAAGATGCAAAAGGCCCTGGAAGGAAAGCCCTCCTGCTTTTTTACCTCGGGAGGATGTGGGCTACTAACCGAAGCTCTGAGCCAAGGACTGAAGGACCCGTCCAAGCCGTGGCCGTACTCCCGAGACTTGACCGAAGCCAGCTCTCTCTTCCATGACTGCTGCAAGCCTCAACCGAGAACGTGGCGAGTGCTCCCACAATTCCCTCTCCCCCTTTCCATTGAGGATTCTGAAGGACCGTCAGCTGGTGATTTTTGGCTCTGACTGTGTGACTGACCGGGCCGTATCTGGGCACAGCTTAGGGCGTCCGCTCAGGGCGAATTGCTCAAATCCGGGGTTCCTTACAGCCCCCGACTGGCGACCTCTCCACACAGGCCGCAAACCAGTCTCACAGAGCGCTTCAGCAGCCTGCCTGAAGCCTCCCGAGCAAAACCCCTCCGACACCCCAGCAATATCCGTGCCCCAGATGGCCCCGGGCCTCATACACGGGTGGGGGGTCCTAGCACCCAATCCCACCTACCCCGAACAAGTTCTGTCCGGTTCCAAGAAACCAGCCACAGATCCCTGGTCAATTTACCCTCTGGACCTTACCCACAAATCACGCTGGGCCAATCCTTTAGAATCTATATCTAAAGGTTTATTATTACAAGAAAGAAAAGCCTGAGAGTAAGGTTATTAAAGTACAGTACGTTACATGCACCGAATCTCCCAGTCCTCGATGCAGGCTCTAGCAGAGATGTTGCAGCTGCTGGTTAAAAGTCCTTATTGCACATCCTACGATCAGGATGGGTTCACAGGTCTTCCGGGCTCTTCAATCCCTGCAGTGCTGCCTCTGGGATGAAGTGCTGAGCTGAGAACAAAATGGCCTCGACCACATGGCCTCTTTATACTCCTTCCTGGCCTCTTCTTGTATGCAGCAGGTCACCTGGTCAGAGGCCAATCTCTATGTTTCCTGCTGGCTGCCCTCAGGTGACAAATCCCATTCTTTGGGTGTGTCCATAGCCTATTGAGAGTCATTGTTCCACAGGGCTTTGCTACTCAGCCTGTCCATAGCCATGCTTAACACATTCACAGAAATATTCAGCTTCCACACAGATCACAGATTCCTACCTACACACATAGACATTATATACTCACATAAATAGTGTACATAAGATTAACAAACAATAAGCTCCCATTCAATACCCCACATGGCCCCCCCATACCAATTTCTGGGGCCAACACCCCCACCTAGGGGTGTAGCAGCGATCTGGCTGCTTCCCTCCAATTCAGCAACGTGACACCCCCAACGCAAAATTGATGCAGGAAGTGATGCCAGTAACATCACTGAGGGCATCACAGGCCTCCCCCGTCAAAATGGTGGTGTGCCTCAGTTTCCTTCTTACACAGGACCTTCTGGCTGGAACCCTTTTTGTCCTGTAAGAAGTTCCAAAACCAGTTACAAGTGTTAACCATGAAAGAGCAACATTACAATGTCCCCTTACATACCGTCTGTCGTTTGGTACATCTCCAGACAGATTACATGGTATTTTCATAAGCTCATGCACACTGTATACCGTTACAATTCTCTGCAACAATAATACATTGGTTACAAGAATTAACATCAGTAACAAAAACAATCCTATATCAGGTGTATACTGACATTCCCCATCATGCCCCTTCTCTGGCCCCACACCATTGCAGTTTTTTCCCTTCAGGTTCAACCTGCAAATCTTCTTTGTCAAAGCAAGTCCTGCCCCTCCCCCTTGTCCTCTGGGCTCCAGGCCTGAAACCTCTGGCCAGACCAAGACAATGGGCTGGCTGGGCGTGACTCCCTGGCTCACAATGGCCCTGGAATTCTCCCCCTTCCCCCACTCAGTGGGGTAACAGCAGTAAGCTGTAGACTCCCAAGTCTCTCCTCTGTCCCTCTCCAACCTCTGTTTCCACATGGAACCAGATATCAACCTCCCTGATTGAGTATGAGTGTCCACAGTGTCCAGAGATGGGAGCATAACTGCCATCTCCTGCATCCTAGAGAGAGTGACCACACAGCTGTTCTGCTCTGCATACTTGGCTACACAGTCCTTCTCCTGAATCTGAGACACTAAGTTCCCACTCTCCTCATTCACCTGGGAACAATCCTGTCCCACACACACTGACTTCCCAGCAAGCTGGTCACCCACAGTCACTGGGTTAGCAGCCTGCTCCAGTTCTCTGGATGTTCCTGCCTCATCTGGAACAACCCTCAGTCCCTCTGAGAATTCTCCAACACCATCCACACTGGGTTTCCCTAAACCCAAGTCATTGGAGTCACTGTTAACAGACAAATTCTGTCTGTCCGGCACCAAAACAAGTGCCTCACACAAGAAGCTGCTGCCGTTTACAGGCAGAGCTTTCTCCTGAATGCCTTCTCCCAGCAAGGCCCTGTCACCTCTACAAGCACTGCCAGGACTCTCCTCCCTATGAGATTCCTTAAGCAGCCGTTCACCCTTCCCTGGCTCTGCAGTAGCATTGCCCTGCTGAGCCCCAACCAATTCCTCCTGCACTTCCCTTACTCCCTGAGTTATCTCTGGCCCCTCAGGTGGATTCACAGATAATCCCCTCTCAGGCACATAGACAGACCCACAAGAGACAGGGTCAGAGGCATCTTCACTCCCTGTGCAGCTCTCTAGATGGCTGTAAACGTCCACACCATCATTAGGCACCAGAGTTAACACGCCCTCATTCTCTCCTTGTGCCCGGGCTAAGGGGTCTCCCTGCTCCCACCGAGTAGCTCCCCCCTCTGCCAGCAACACAGCAGCATCAGGCACAATATCAGGGTCACCACTGTCTGGTCTCTGGGGTTCTGGTAAAACACTGACTGTCTCTACCTGAGTCACCTCATCCCTCTCCCCAGCAGACACAAACCTTGGGTCACCCCCTTCCTGGGCCTTAGCCATATCCAGACCCAACTCTGGGACAACCACACTGCTCTCAGCCTTCACAGGCTGTGGGGCACCTTCCGCAGACATAGGAAGAAACTCTTCCCCACACACAGCCAGACAACCAGAGACAGCTTCTCCCTTGTCCCAACACCCCTGGCTAATCTCAGGCATATAGCTAGCCACTGGGACAGCTTCCTTTACTGCCCCACTGCTACTTCCACCAGCCAAATTGCCAGCTTGCACACACTGTGCTTCTTCACACAAATCACTTTCAGCTTGTGCAGGTTCAATTCCACAAACCTCACCAGCCACCAACTCCTCAACTAAAACTTCACTCTGGCCAGCCACTCCAGGCTGCCCCAGAGAAACATTTCCCTGACTTCTGGGCTCTTCCTGCCCTGGTTCTGATTCCAGCCTCACCTCTGAGGCATCAGACGGGCCCTCACCCACAGGCTCACTGCCCCCCTGCACAGACACACAGGCATCTGCCACAGGCACACATGTAGAGACACTTTCCCCTTGGTTACAGGGAGACTGACCAGCTCCAGGAAACTTTTCATACCCACATGCACCCCCTTCCCAAACCTCCCTGCTAGCTACAGGTAACACAAAAGGTTTGCATTTACACATGCTTTGGGGTTGGGTTTTCACATCGGCTGGGTAAAATACGTCTGCCATATCATAAGCACACCGCATACCCACAGAGTTACACATCGAACCCTCTTGTTCTTTTAGTCTCTTAAGCTGGAGGTCAAGTCTAGCATTTTCCTCCCTGGCTAGGGCCATCTTCTTTGCATGCTCTGCCATTCTCTCTGCATGTTCTGCTTTTCTCATCTCAAGTTCCAGATCCATCTCCTGCTTTCTCTTAGCAATTTCTTCATCTGCCTTCCGCCTTCTTTCAGCAGCCTCCTTGGCTTGCTTCTGCTCCTTTTCATCCACATCTCTGGTTAATAACAGCACTACCAGATCTAGTTTAGAGGCCCTTTTCCTAAAGGCAATGCCTCTCCCCAAGCACAAATCCTTCAGAGTACTTTTGCTCAGACTCTCATATAATTCCGGGTTCATTGCAGCGGCTCTTTAATCAACCAAACTCTCAACACCAAAAATCAAATTTCGACAGCGTGGGGTCCAGATCCCAAAGCTCAATTGACCAAGATCTGTGGATCCTGCCGACTACGCCACTGTGACGGACCGGGCCGTATCTGGGCACAGCTTAGGGCGTCCGCTCAGGGCGAATTGCTCAAATCCGGGGTTCCTTACAGCCCCCGACTGGCGACCTCTCCACACAGGCCACAAACCAGTCTCACAGAGCGCTTCAGCAGCCTGCCTGAAGCCTCCCGAGCAAAACCCCTCCGACACCCCAGCAATATCCATGCCCCAGATGGCCCCGGGCCTCATACACGGGTGGGGGGTCCTAGCACCCAATCCCACCTACCACGAACAAGTTCCGTCCGGTTCCAAGAAACCAGCCACAGATCCCTGGTCAATTTACCCTCTGGACCTTACCCACAAATCACGCTGGGCCAATCCTTTAGAATCTATATCTAAAGGTTTATTATTACAAGAAAGAAAAGCCTGAGAGTAAGGTTATTAAAGTACAGTACGTTACATGCACCGAATCTCCCAGTCCTCGATGCAGGCTCTAGCAGAGATGTTGCAGCTGCTGGTTAAAAGTCCTTATTGCACATCCTACGATCAGGATGGGTTCACAGGTCTTCCGGGCTCTTCAATCCCTGCAGTGCTGCCTCTGGGATGAAGTGCTGAGCTGAGAACAAAATGGCCTCGACCACATGGCCTCTTTATACTCCTTCCTGGCCTCTTCTTGTATGCAGCAAGTCACCTGGTCAGAGGCCAATCTCTATGTTTCCTGCTGGCTGCCCTCAGGTGACAAATCCCATTCTTTGGGTGTGTCCATAGCCTATTGAGAGCCATTGTTCCACAGGGCTTTGCTACCCAGCCTGTCCATAGCCATGCTTAACACATTCACAGAAATATTCAGCTTCCACACAGATCACAGATTCCTACCTACACACATAGACATTATATACTCACATAAATAGTGTACATAAGATTAACAAACAATAAGCTCCCATTCAATACCCCACATGGCCCCCCCATACCAATTTCTGGGGCCAACACCCCCACCTAGGGGTGTAGCAGCGATCTGGCTGCTTCCCTCCAATTCAGCAACGTGACAGACTGTAAGGGATGAATTGAGCCGGGAACGTAGCTGGTCCTCTTGGGCTGGGCAGAAGCTTTTGATGGGATGAGATGGGTTTTGGTCAGCCGGCGTGTGCCTAAAGAGCGTGGGTGGTGGCGATGCGGGAGAAGCGGCGCGTCGGAGGGAATTGCTCGCGTGTCCTGTTGTTGAGCAGTATGGCGAAGGCAGAAGTTCTCTTTGTGAGGGGTTTGGCGTGCCTGGGAGTAGTAGAGCAAGGCCAGTGTTGATGCTGTGGCAGCTCTTTGTCTAGGCGTTTTGTCTAGGCCTGAATGAAGGCTCTGGGTAGCGTGGTCCAGAAGTGCTTTGTTCCACGAGCGTCTGGAGAGCCTCCCTGGCGCGCTCCCTGAGCGGGTCCCGGCGGCCCTTGTGGGTGGGAAAAGGGCAGGAGGAAGCCCTGTTGCCTGAGGACAGAAGAGGAGGCCTCCGTGCCTCCCACACAGGAAGCGGGGGGCTGCCGAGAGCTTCCCCGCAGGCGGCATCCTGGCCTGGCCTTTAGCTACTTGCAGCCTGGAGTGAAGGCGCGGAGTCAAAAGAGGCCGGCCCACACGTAGCAGAGGATGGTTTCAATCCATCGACCTCTGGGTTATGGGCCCAGCACGCTTCCGCTGCGCCACTCTGCTCCCTTTGGGCTAGACTGCCCGCAATCCACTCTAGCACCTGGGCTGCACTGGCACGGCCAGGCAGAGGAGCAGGCTGCTAGGCAGCGTTTCGGAAAGGCCTTCGAGGTCTCTGTGGCGCAATGGGTCAGCGCGTTTGGCTGTTAACCGAAAGGATGGTGGTTTGAGCCCACCCGGGGACGTGGCTACGCTCGGCCTCCTGGCGCTTGCTAGCGGGCTCCCTTTTGCCACCTCCAAGCCATCCCTCTCGGCCTCGGTGAGGTCACCTTGTGGCCGGCAAGGTTCAGGGGCCGTGCCGTGCCACAGGAGCCCGTCTCCCAGCAACCGCGCCGGGGCCTCGACCTCGGGGCTTAAGCCCCGAGCCCAAGCGCGAAAGCTCCAGCCGGGCAGGTGTCGTTCCCCTCCCGCCTCTACGCCAGCTGAGAGGGAGAAACGCACGAGCCGCGCGGGTTCTTAGCCGCCTCCCTCCTGCGGGCCTGTTTGCTGCGCAGACCTCTGGGCCTGTCTCATGCCTCCCCTGGGAAGCGTGGCCGCGCGAACTGAGCCCCAGTCGCAGCTCCTGAGGTTTCCTGTGCAGCCTTGGACTTGCATGGCTGCCATGGTTTCTCTTTGGAAGGGACTCGGTCCCGCTTGGACAGGCGACTCGCCCGTGTGACTCCAAACGCCATCTTGTGGCTGTCTTTTTCCCCCACAGCCAGAACACCAGGGTTCGCCTCCCACGGCAGAAGATGCAAAAGGCCCTGGAAGGAAAGCCCTCCTGCTTTTTTACCTCGGGAGGATGTGGGCTACCAACCGAAGCTCTGAGCCAAGGACTGAAGGACCCGTCCAAGCCGTGGCCGTACTCCCGAGACTTGACCGAAGCCAGCTCTCTCTTCCATGACTGCTGCAAGCCTCAACCGAGAACGTGGCGAGTGCTCCCACAATTCCCTCTCCCCCTTTCCATTGAGGATTCTGAAGGACCGTCAGCTGGTGATTTTTGGCTCTGACTGTAAGGGATGAATTGAGCCGGGAACGTAGCTGGTCCTCTTGGGCTGGGCAGAAGCTTTTGATGGGATGAGATGGGTTTTGGTCAGCCGGCGTGTGCCTAAAGAGCGTGGGTGGTGGCGATGCGGGAGAAGCGGCGCGTCGGAGGGAATTGCTCGCGTGTCCTGTTGTTGAGCAGTATGGTGAAGGCAGAAGTTCTCTTTGTGAGGGGTTTGGCGTGCCTGGGAGTAGTAGAGCAAGGCCAGTGTTGATGCTGTGGCAGCTCTTTGTCTAGGCGTTTTGTCTAGGCCTGAATGAAGGCTCTGGGTAGCGTGGTCCAGAAGTGCTTTGTTCCACGAGCGTCTGGAGAGCCTCCCTGGCGCGCTCCCTGAGCGGGTCCCGGCGGCCCTTGTGGGTGGGAAAAGGGCAGGAGGAAGCCCTGTTGCCTGAGGACAGAAGAGGAGGCCTCCGTGCCTCCCACACAGGAAGCGGGGGGCTGCCGAGAGCTTCCCCGCAGGCGGCATCCTGGCCTGGCCTTTAGCTACTTGCAGCCTGGAGTGAAGGCGCGGAGTCAAAAGAGGCCGGCCCACACGTAGCAGAGGATGGTTTCGATCCATCGACCTCTGGGTTATGGGCCCAGCACGCTTCCGCTGCGCCACTCTGCTCCCTTTGGGCTAGATTGCCCGCAATCCACTCTAGCACCTGGGCTGCACTGGCACGGCCAGGCAGAGGAGCAGGCTGCTAGGCAGCGTTTCGGAAAGCCCTTTGAGGTCTCTGTGGCGCAATGGGTCAGCGCGTTCGGCTGTTAACCGAAAGGATGGTGGTTCGAGCCCACCCGGGGACGCGGCTACGCTCGGCCTCCTGGCGCTTGCTAGCGGGCTCCCTTTTGCCACCTCCAAGCCATCCCTCTCGGCCTCGGTGAGGTCACCTTGTGGCCGGCAAGGTTCAGGGGCCGTGCCGTGCCACAGGAGCCCGTCTCCCAGCAACCGCGCCGGGGCCTCGGCCTCAGGGCTTAAGCCCCGAGCCCAAGCGCGAAAGCTCCAGCCGGGCAGGTGTCGTTCCCCTCCCTCCTCTACGCCAGCTGAGAGGGAGAAACGCACAAGCCGCGCGGGTTCTTAGCCGCCTCCCTCCTGCGGGCCTGTTTGCTGCGCAGACCTCTGGGCCTGTCTCATGCCTCCCCTGGGAAGCGTGGCCGCGCGAACTGAGCCCCAGTCGCAGCTCCTGAGGTTTCCTGTGCAGCCTTGGACTTGCATGGCTGCCATGGTTTCTCTTTGGAAGGGACTCGGTCCCGCTTGGACAGGCGACTCGCCCGTGTGACTCCAAACGCCATCTTGTGGCTGTCTTTTTCCCCCACAGCCAGAACACCAGGATTCGCCTCCCACGGCAGAAGATGCAAAAGGCCCTGGAAGGAAAGCCCTCCTGCTTTTTTACCTCGGGAGGATGTGGGCTACCAACCGAAGCTCTGAGCCAAGGACTGAAGGACCCGTCCAAGCCGTGGCCGTACTCCCGAGACTTGACCGAAGCCAGCTCTCTCTTCCATGACTGCTGCAAGCCTCAACCGAGACCGTGGCGAGTGCTCCCACAATTCCCTCTCCCCCTTTCCATTGAGGATTCTGAAGGACCGTCAGCTGGTGATTTTTGGCTCTGACTGTAAGGGATGAATTGAGCCGGGAACGTAGCTGGTCCTCTTGGGCTGGGCAGAAGCTTTTGATGGGATGAGATGGGTTTTGGTCAGCCGGCGTGTGCCTAAAGAGCGTGGGTGGTGGCGATGCGGGAGAAGCGGCGCGTCGGAGGGAATTGCTCGCGTGTCCTGTTGTTGAGCAGTATGGCGAAGGCAGAAGTTCTCTTTGTGAGGGGTTTGGCGTGCCTGGGAGTAGTAGAGCAAGGCCAGTGTTGATGCTGTGGCAGCTCTTTGTCTAGGCGTTTTGTCTAGGCCTGAATGAAGGCTCTGGGTAGCGTGGTCCAGAAGTGCTTTGTTCCACGAGCGTCTGGAGAGCCTCCCTGGCGCGCTCCCTGAGCGGGTCCCGGCGGCCCTTGTGGGTGGGAAAAGGGCAGGAGGAAGCCCTGTTGCCTGAGGACAGAAGAGGAGGCCTCCGTGCCTCCCACACAGGAAGCGGGGGGCTGCCGAGAGCTTCCCCGCAGGCGGCATCCTGGCCTGGCCTTTAGCTACTTGCAGCCTGGAGTGAAGGCGCGGAGTCAAAAGAGGCCGGCCCACACGTAGCAGAGGATGGTTTCGATCCATCGACCTCTGGGTTATGGGCCCAGCACGCTTCCGCTGCGCCACTCTGCTCCCTTTGGACTAGACTGCCCGCAATCCACTCTAGCACCTGGGCTGCACTGGCACGGCCAGGCAGAGGAGCAGGCTGCTAGGCAGCGTTTCGGAAAGCCCTTCGAGGTCTCTGTGGCGCAATGGGTCAGCGCGTTCGGCTGTTAACCGAAAGGATGGTGGTTCGAGCCCACCCGGGGACGCGGCTACGCTCGGCCTCCTGGCGCTTGCTAGCGGGCTCCCTTTTGCCACCTCCAAGCCATCCCTCTCGGCCTCGGTGAGGTCACCTTGTGGCCGGCAAGGTTCAGGGGCCGTGCCGTGCCACAGGAGCCCGTCTCCCAGCAACCGGGCCGGGGCCTCGGCCTCAGGGCTTAAGCCCCGAGCCCAAGCGCGAAAGCTCCAGCCGGGCAGGTGTCGTTCCCCTCCCGCCTCTACGCCAGCTGAGAGGGAGAAACGCACGAGCCGCGCGGGTTCTTAGCCGCCTCCCTCCTGCGGGCCTGTTTGCTGCGCAGACCTCTGGGCCTGTCTCATGCCTCCCCTGGGAAGCGTGGCCGCGCGAACTGAGCCCCAGTCGCAGCTCCTGAGGTTTCCTGTGCAGCCTTGGACTTGCATGGCTGCCATGGTTTCTCTTTGGAAGGGACTCGGTCCCGCTTGGACAGGCGACTCGCCCGTGTGACTCCAAACGCCATCTTGTGGCTGTCTTTTTCCCCCACAGCCAGAACACCAGGATTCGCCTCCCACGGCAGAAGATGCAAAAGGCCCTGGAAGGAAAGCCCTCCTGCTTTTTTACCTCGGGAGGATGTGGGCTACCAACCGAAGCTCTGAGCCAAGGACTGAAGGACCCGTCCAAGCCGTGGCCGTACTCCCGAGACTTGACCGAAGCCAGCTCTCTCTTCCATGACTGCTGCAAGCCTCAACCGAGAACGTGGCGAGTGCTGCCCGTGCTCCCACAATTCCCTCTCCCCCTTTCCATTGAGGATTCTGAAGGACCGTCAGCTGGTGATTTTTGGCTCTGACTGTAAGGGATGAATTGAGCCGGGAACGTAGCTGGTCCTCTTGGGCTGGG
Source organism: Pelodiscus sinensis (assembly GCF_049634645.1). Taxonomy (NCBI): domain Eukaryota; kingdom Metazoa; phylum Chordata; order Testudines; family Trionychidae; genus Pelodiscus; species Pelodiscus sinensis. The sequence goes on from NC_134735.1 coordinate 18,792,443, forward strand.
CAGAAGCTTTTGATGGGATGAGATGGGTTTTGGTCAGCCGGCGTGTGCCTAAAGAGCGTGGGTGGTGGCGATGCGGGAGAAGCGGCGCGTCGGAGGGAATTGCTCGCGTGTCCTGTTGTTGAGCAGTATGGCGAAGGCAGAAGTTCTCTTTGTGAGGGGTTTGGCGTGCCTGGGAGTAGTAGAGCAAGGCCAGTGTTGATGCTGTGGCAGCTCTTTGTCTAGGCCTGAATGAAGGCTCTGGGTAGCGTGGTCCAGAAGTGCTTTGTTCCACGAGCGTCTGGAGAGCCTCCCTGGCGCGCTCCCTGAGCGGGTCCCGGCGGCCCTTGTGGGTGGGAAAAGGGCAGGAGGAAGCCCTGTTGCCTGAGGACAGAAGAGGAGGCCTCCGTGCCTCCCACACAGGAAGCGGGGGGCTGCCGAGAGCTTCCCCGCAGGCGGCATCCTGGCCTGGCCTTTAGCTACTTGCAGCCTGGAGTGAAGGCGCGGAGTCAAAAGAGGCCGGCCCACATGTAGCAGAGGATGGTTTCGATCCATCGACCTCTGGGTTATGGGCCCAGCACGCTTCCGCTGCGCCACTCTGCTCCCTTTGGGCTAGACTGCCCGCAATCCACTCTAGCACCTGGGCTGCACTGGCACGGCCAGGCAGAGGAGCAGGCTGCTAGGCAGCGTTTCGGAAAGCCCTTCGAGGTCTCTGTGGTGCAATGGGTCAGCGCGTTCGGCTGTTAACCGAAAGGATGGTGGTTCGAGCCCACCCGGGGACGCGGCTACGCTTGGCCTCCTGGCGCTTGCTAGCGGGCTCCCTTTTGCCACCTCCAAGCCATCCCTCTCGGCCTCGGTGAGGTCACCTTGTGGCCGGCAAGGTTCAGGGGCCGTGCCGTGCCACAGGAGCCCGTCTCCCAGCAACCGCGCCGGGGCCTCGGCCTCGGGGCTTAAGCCCCGAGCCCAAGCGCGAAAGCTCCAGCCGGGCAGGTGTCGTTCCCCTCCCGCCTCTACGCCAGCTGAGAGGGAGAAACGCACGAGCCGCGCGGGTTCTTAGCCGCCTCCCTCCTGCGGGCCTGTTTGCTGCGCAGACCTCTGGGCCTGTCTCATGCCTCCCCTGGGAAGCGTGGCCGCGCGAACTGAGCCCCAGTCGCAGCTCCTGAGGTTTCCTGTGCAGCCTTGGACTTGCATGGCTGCCATGGTTTCTCTTTGGAAGGGACTCGGTCCCGCTTGGACAGGCGACTCGCCCGTGTGACTCCAAACGCCATCTTGTGGCTGTCTTTTTCCCCCACAGCCAGAACACCAGGATTCGCCTCCCACGGCAGAAGATGCAAAAGGCCCTGGAAGGAAAGCCCTCCTGCTTTTTTACCTCGGGAGGATGTGGGCTACCAACCGAAGCTCTGAGCCAAGGACTGAAGGACCCGTCCAAGCCGTGGCCGTACTCCCGAGACTTGACCGAAGCCAGCTCTCTCTTCCATGACTGCTGCAAGCCTCAACCGAGACCGTGGCGAGTGCTCCCACAATTCCCTCTCCCCCTTTCCATTGAGGATTCTGAAGGACCGTCAGCTGGTGATTTTTGGCTCTGACTGTAAGGGATGAATTGAGCCGGGAACGTAGCTGGTCCTCTTGGGCTGGGCAGAAGCTTTTGATGGGATGAGATGGGTTTTGGTCAGCCGGCGTGTGCCTAAAGAGCGTGGGTGGTGGCGATGCGGGAGAAGCGGCGCGTCGGAGGGAATTGCTCGCGTGTCCTGTTGTTGAGCAGTATGGCGAAGGCAGAAGTTCTCTTTGTGAGGGGCTTGGCGTGCCTGGGAGTAGTAGAGCAAGGCCAGTGTTGATGCTGTGGCAGCTCTTTGTCTAGGCGTTTTGTCTAGGCCTGAATGAAGGCTCTGGGTAGCGTGGTCCAGAAGTGCTTTGTTCCACGAGCGTCTGGAGAGCCTCCCTGGCGCGCTCCCTGAGCGGGTCCCGGCGGCCCTTGTGGGTGGGAAAAGGGCAGGAGGAAGCCCTGTTGCCTGAGGACAGAAGAGGAGGCCTCCGTGCCTCCCACACAGGAAGCGGGGGGCTGTCGAGAGCTTCCCCGCAGGCGGCATCCTGGCCTGGCCTTTAGCTACTTGCAGCCTGGAGTGAAGGCGCGGAGTCAAAAGAGGCCGGCCCACACGTAGCAGAGGATGGTTTCGATCCATCGACCTCTGGGTTATGGGCCCAGCACGCTTCCGCTGCGCCACTCTGCTCCCTTTGGGCTAGACTGCCCGCAATCCACTCTAGCACCTGGGCTGCACTGGCACGGCCAGGCAGAGGAGCAGGCTGCTAGGCAGCGTTTCGGAAAGCCCTTCGAGGTCTCTGTGGCGCAATGGGTCAGCGCGTTCGGCTGTTAACCGAAAGGATGGTGGTTCGAGCCCACCCGGGGACGCGGCTACGCTCGGCCTCCTGGCGCTTGCTAGCGGGCTCCCTTTTGCCACCTCCAAGCCATCCCTCTCGGCCTCGGTGAGGTCACCTTGTGGCCGGCAAGGTTCAGGGGCCGTGCCGTGCCACAGGAGCCCGTCTCCCAGCAACCGCGCCGGGGCCTCGGCCTCGGGGCTTAAGCCCCGAGCCCAAGCGCGAAAGCTCCAGCCGGGCAGGTGTCGTTCCCCTCCCGCCTCTACGCCAGCTGAGAGGGAGAAACGCACGAGCCGCGCGGGTTCTTAGCCGCCTCCCTCCTGCGGGCCTGTTTGCTGCGCAGACCTCTGGGCCTGTCTCATGCCTCCCCTGGGAAGCGTGGCCGCGCGAACTGAGCCCCAGTCGCAGCTCCTGAGGTTTCCTGTGCAGCCTTGGACTTGCATGGCTGCCATGGTTTCTCTTTGGAAGGGACTCGGTCCCGCTTGGACAGGCGACTCGCCCGTGTGACTCCAAACGCCATCTTGTGGCTGTCTTTTTCCCCCACAGCCAGAACACCAGGATTCGCCTCCCACGGCAGAAGGTGCAAAAGGCCCTGGAAGGAAAGCCCTCCTGCTTTTTTACCTCGGGAGGATGTGGGCTACCAACCGAAGCTCTGAGCCAAGGACTGAAGGACCCGTCCAAGCCGTGGCCGTACTCCCGAGACTTGACCGAAGCCAGCTCTCTCTTCCATGACTGCTGCAAGCCTCAACCGAGACCGTGGCGAGTGCTCCCACAATTCCCTCTCCCCCTTTCCATTGAGGATTCTGAAGGACCGTCAGCTGGTGATTTTTGGCTCTGACTGTAAGGGATGAATTGAGCCGGGAACGTAGCTGGTCCTCTTGGGCTGGGCAGAAGCTTTTGATGGGATGAGATGGGTTTTGGTCAGCCGGCGTGTGCCTAAAGAGCGTGGGTGGTGGCGATGCGGGAGAAGCGGCGCGTCGGAGGGAATTGCTCGCGTGTCCTGTTGTTGAGCAGTATGGCGAAGGCAGAAGTTCTCTTTGTGAGGGGCTTGGCGTGCCTGGGAGTAGTAGAGCAAGGCCAGTGTTGATGCTGTGGCAGCTCTTTGTCTAGGCGTTTTGTCTAGGCCTGAATGAAGGCTCTGGGTAGCGTGGTCCAGAAGTGCTTTGTTCCACGAGCGTCTGGAGAGCCTCCCTGGCGCGCTCCCTGAGCGGGTCCCGGCGGCCCTTGTGGGTGGGAAAAGGGCAGGAGGAAGCCCTGTCGCCTGAGGACAGAAGAGGAGGCCTCCGTGCCTCCCACACAGGAAGCGGGGGGCTGTCGAGAGCTTCCCCGCAGGCGGCATCCTGGCCTGGCCTTTAGCTACTTGCAGCCTGGAGTGAAGGCGCGGAGTCAAGAGAGGCCGGCCCACACGTAGCAGAGGATGGTTTCGATCCATCGACCTCTGGGTTATGGGCCCAGCACGCTTCCGCTGCGCCACTCTGCTCCCTTTGGGCTAGACTGCCCGCAATCCACTCTAGCACCTGGGCTGCACTGGCACGGCCAGGCAGAGGAGCAGGCTGCTAGGCAGCGTTTCGGAAAGCCCTTCGAGGACTCTGTGGCGCAATGGGTCAGCGCGTTCAGCTGTTAACCGAGAGGATGGTGGTTCGAGCCCACCCGGGGACGTGGCTACGCTCGGCCTCCTGGCGCTTGCTAGCGGGCTCCCTTTTGCCACCTCCAAGCCATCCCTCTCGGCCTCGGTGAGGTCACCTTGTGGCCGGCAAGGTTCAGGGGCCGTGCCGTGCCACAGGAGCCCGTCTCCCCGCCACCGCGCCGGGGCCTCGGCCTCGGGGCTTAAGCCCCGAGCCCAAGCGCGAAAGCTCCAGCCGGGCAGGTGTCGTTCCCCTCCCGCCTCTACGCCAGCTGAGAGGGAGAAACGCACGAGCCGCGCGGGTTCTTAGCCGCCTCCCTCCTGCGGGCCTGTTTGCTGCGCAGACCTCTGGGCCTGTCTCATGCCTCCCCTGGGAAGCGTGGCCGCGCGAACTGAGCCCCAGTCGCAGCTCCTGAGGTTTCCTGTGCAGCCTTGGACTTGCATGGCTGCCATGGTTTCTCTTTGGAAGGGACTCGGTCCCGCTTGGACAGGCGACTCGCCCGTGTGACTCCAAACGCCATCTTGTGGCTGTCTTTTTCCCCCACAGCCAGAACACCAGGATTCGCCTCCCACGGCAGAAGATGCAAAAGGCCCTGGAAGGAAAGCCCTCCTGCTTTTTTACCTCGGGAGGATGTGGGCTACTAACCGAAGCTCTGAGCCAAGGACTGAAGGACCCGTCCAAGCCGTGGCCGTACTCCCGAGACTTGACCGAAGCCAGCTCTCTCTTCCATGACTGCTGCAAGCCTCAACCGAGAACGTGGCGAGTGCTCCCACAATTCCCTCTCCCCCTTTCCATTGAGGATTCTGAAGGACCGTCAGCTGGTGATTTTTGGCTCTGACTGTGTGACTGACCGGGCCGTATCTGGGCACAGCTTAGGGCGTCCGCTCAGGGCGAATTGCTCAAATCCGGGGTTCCTTACAGCCCCCGACTGGCGACCTCTCCACACAGGCCGCAAACCAGTCTCACAGAGCGCTTCAGCAGCCTGCCTGAAGCCTCCCGAGCAAAACCCCTCCGACACCCCAGCAATATCCGTGCCCCAGATGGCCCCGGGCCTCATACACGGGTGGGGGGTCCTAGCACCCAATCCCACCTACCCCGAACAAGTTCTGTCCGGTTCCAAGAAACCAGCCACAGATCCCTGGTCAATTTACCCTCTGGACCTTACCCACAAATCACGCTGGGCCAATCCTTTAGAATCTATATCTAAAGGTTTATTATTACAAGAAAGAAAAGCCTGAGAGTAAGGTTATTAAAGTACAGTACGTTACATGCACCGAATCTCCCAGTCCTCGATGCAGGCTCTAGCAGAGATGTTGCAGCTGCTGGTTAAAAGTCCTTATTGCACATCCTACGATCAGGATGGGTTCACAGGTCTTCCGGGCTCTTCAATCCCTGCAGTGCTGCCTCTGGGATGAAGTGCTGAGCTGAGAACAAAATGGCCTCGACCACATGGCCTCTTTATACTCCTTCCTGGCCTCTTCTTGTATGCAGCAGGTCACCTGGTCAGAGGCCAATCTCTATGTTTCCTGCTGGCTGCCCTCAGGTGACAAATCCCATTCTTTGGGTGTGTCCATAGCCTATTGAGAGTCATTGTTCCACAGGGCTTTGCTACTCAGCCTGTCCATAGCCATGCTTAACACATTCACAGAAATATTCAGCTTCCACACAGATCACAGATTCCTACCTACACACATAGACATTATATACTCACATAAATAGTGTACATAAGATTAACAAACAATAAGCTCCCATTCAATACCCCACATGGCCCCCCCATACCAATTTCTGGGGCCAACACCCCCACCTAGGGGTGTAGCAGCGATCTGGCTGCTTCCCTCCAATTCAGCAACGTGACACCCCCAACGCAAAATTGATGCAGGAAGTGATGCCAGTAACATCACTGAGGGCATCACAGGCCTCCCCCGTCAAAATGGTGGTGTGCCTCAGTTTCCTTCTTACACAGGACCTTCTGGCTGGAACCCTTTTTGTCCTGTAAGAAGTTCCAAAACCAGTTACAAGTGTTAACCATGAAAGAGCAACATTACAATGTCCCCTTACATACCGTCTGTCGTTTGGTACATCTCCAGACAGATTACATGGTATTTTCATAAGCTCATGCACACTGTATACCGTTACAATTCTCTGCAACAATAATACATTGGTTACAAGAATTAACATCAGTAACAAAAACAATCCTATATCAGGTGTATACTGACATTCCCCATCATGCCCCTTCTCTGGCCCCACACCATTGCAGTTTTTTCCCTTCAGGTTCAACCTGCAAATCTTCTTTGTCAAAGCAAGTCCTGCCCCTCCCCCTTGTCCTCTGGGCTCCAGGCCTGAAACCTCTGGCCAGACCAAGACAATGGGCTGGCTGGGCGTGACTCCCTGGCTCACAATGGCCCTGGAATTCTCCCCCTTCCCCCACTCAGTGGGGTAACAGCAGTAAGCTGTAGACTCCCAAGTCTCTCCTCTGTCCCTCTCCAACCTCTGTTTCCACATGGAACCAGATATCAACCTCCCTGATTGAGTATGAGTGTCCACAGTGTCCAGAGATGGGAGCATAACTGCCATCTCCTGCATCCTAGAGAGAGTGACCACACAGCTGTTCTGCTCTGCATACTTGGCTACACAGTCCTTCTCCTGAATCTGAGACACTAAGTTCCCACTCTCCTCATTCACCTGGGAACAATCCTGTCCCACACACACTGACTTCCCAGCAAGCTGGTCACCCACAGTCACTGGGTTAGCAGCCTGCTCCAGTTCTCTGGATGTTCCTGCCTCATCTGGAACAACCCTCAGTCCCTCTGAGAATTCTCCAACACCATCCACACTGGGTTTCCCTAAACCCAAGTCATTGGAGTCACTGTTAACAGACAAATTCTGTCTGTCCGGCACCAAAACAAGTGCCTCACACAAGAAGCTGCTGCCGTTTACAGGCAGAGCTTTCTCCTGAATGCCTTCTCCCAGCAAGGCCCTGTCACCTCTACAAGCACTGCCAGGACTCTCCTCCCTATGAGATTCCTTAAGCAGCCGTTCACCCTTCCCTGGCTCTGCAGTAGCATTGCCCTGCTGAGCCCCAACCAATTCCTCCTGCACTTCCCTTACTCCCTGAGTTATCTCTGGCCCCTCAGGTGGATTCACAGATAATCCCCTCTCAGGCACATAGACAGACCCACAAGAGACAGGGTCAGAGGCATCTTCACTCCCTGTGCAGCTCTCTAGATGGCTGTAAACGTCCACACCATCATTAGGCACCAGAGTTAACACGCCCTCATTCTCTCCTTGTGCCCGGGCTAAGGGGTCTCCCTGCTCCCACCGAGTAGCTCCCCCCTCTGCCAGCAACACAGCAGCATCAGGCACAATATCAGGGTCACCACTGTCTGGTCTCTGGGGTTCTGGTAAAACACTGACTGTCTCTACCTGAGTCACCTCATCCCTCTCCCCAGCAGACACAAACCTTGGGTCACCCCCTTCCTGGGCCTTAGCCATATCCAGACCCAACTCTGGGACAACCACACTGCTCTCAGCCTTCACAGGCTGTGGGGCACCTTCCGCAGACATAGGAAGAAACTCTTCCCCACACACAGCCAGACAACCAGAGACAGCTTCTCCCTTGTCCCAACACCCCTGGCTAATCTCAGGCATATAGCTAGCCACTGGGACAGCTTCCTTTACTGCCCCACTGCTACTTCCACCAGCCAAATTGCCAGCTTGCACACACTGTGCTTCTTCACACAAATCACTTTCAGCTTGTGCAGGTTCAATTCCACAAACCTCACCAGCCACCAACTCCTCAACTAAAACTTCACTCTGGCCAGCCACTCCAGGCTGCCCCAGAGAAACATTTCCCTGACTTCTGGGCTCTTCCTGCCCTGGTTCTGATTCCAGCCTCACCTCTGAGGCATCAGACGGGCCCTCACCCACAGGCTCACTGCCCCCCTGCACAGACACACAGGCATCTGCCACAGGCACACATGTAGAGACACTTTCCCCTTGGTTACAGGGAGACTGACCAGCTCCAGGAAACTTTTCATACCCACATGCACCCCCTTCCCAAACCTCCCTGCTAGCTACAGGTAACACAAAAGGTTTGCATTTACACATGCTTTGGGGTTGGGTTTTCACATCGGCTGGGTAAAATACGTCTGCCATATCATAAGCACACCGCATACCCACAGAGTTACACATCGAACCCTCTTGTTCTTTTAGTCTCTTAAGCTGGAGGTCAAGTCTAGCATTTTCCTCCCTGGCTAGGGCCATCTTCTTTGCATGCTCTGCCATTCTCTCTGCATGTTCTGCTTTTCTCATCTCAAGTTCCAGATCCATCTCCTGCTTTCTCTTAGCAATTTCTTCATCTGCCTTCCGCCTTCTTTCAGCAGCCTCCTTGGCTTGCTTCTGCTCCTTTTCATCCACATCTCTGGTTAATAACAGCACTACCAGATCTAGTTTAGAGGCCCTTTTCCTAAAGGCAATGCCTCTCCCCAAGCACAAATCCTTCAGAGTACTTTTGCTCAGACTCTCATATAATTCCGGGTTCATTGCAGCGGCTCTTTAATCAACCAAACTCTCAACACCAAAAATCAAATTTCGACAGCGTGGGGTCCAGATCCCAAAGCTCAATTGACCAAGATCTGTGGATCCTGCCGACTACGCCACTGTGACGGACCGGGCCGTATCTGGGCACAGCTTAGGGCGTCCGCTCAGGGCGAATTGCTCAAATCCGGGGTTCCTTACAGCCCCCGACTGGCGACCTCTCCACACAGGCCACAAACCAGTCTCACAGAGCGCTTCAGCAGCCTGCCTGAAGCCTCCCGAGCAAAACCCCTCCGACACCCCAGCAATATCCATGCCCCAGATGGCCCCGGGCCTCATACACGGGTGGGGGGTCCTAGCACCCAATCCCACCTACCACGAACAAGTTCCGTCCGGTTCCAAGAAACCAGCCACAGATCCCTGGTCAATTTACCCTCTGGACCTTACCCACAAATCACGCTGGGCCAATCCTTTAGAATCTATATCTAAAGGTTTATTATTACAAGAAAGAAAAGCCTGAGAGTAAGGTTATTAAAGTACAGTACGTTACATGCACCGAATCTCCCAGTCCTCGATGCAGGCTCTAGCAGAGATGTTGCAGCTGCTGGTTAAAAGTCCTTATTGCACATCCTACGATCAGGATGGGTTCACAGGTCTTCCGGGCTCTTCAATCCCTGCAGTGCTGCCTCTGGGATGAAGTGCTGAGCTGAGAACAAAATGGCCTCGACCACATGGCCTCTTTATACTCCTTCCTGGCCTCTTCTTGTATGCAGCAAGTCACCTGGTCAGAGGCCAATCTCTATGTTTCCTGCTGGCTGCCCTCAGGTGACAAATCCCATTCTTTGGGTGTGTCCATAGCCTATTGAGAGCCATTGTTCCACAGGGCTTTGCTACCCAGCCTGTCCATAGCCATGCTTAACACATTCACAGAAATATTCAGCTTCCACACAGATCACAGATTCCTACCTACACACATAGACATTATATACTCACATAAATAGTGTACATAAGATTAACAAACAATAAGCTCCCATTCAATACCCCACATGGCCCCCCCATACCAATTTCTGGGGCCAACACCCCCACCTAGGGGTGTAGCAGCGATCTGGCTGCTTCCCTCCAATTCAGCAACGTGACAGACTGTAAGGGATGAATTGAGCCGGGAACGTAGCTGGTCCTCTTGGGCTGGGCAGAAGCTTTTGATGGGATGAGATGGGTTTTGGTCAGCCGGCGTGTGCCTAAAGAGCGTGGGTGGTGGCGATGCGGGAGAAGCGGCGCGTCGGAGGGAATTGCTCGCGTGTCCTGTTGTTGAGCAGTATGGCGAAGGCAGAAGTTCTCTTTGTGAGGGGTTTGGCGTGCCTGGGAGTAGTAGAGCAAGGCCAGTGTTGATGCTGTGGCAGCTCTTTGTCTAGGCGTTTTGTCTAGGCCTGAATGAAGGCTCTGGGTAGCGTGGTCCAGAAGTGCTTTGTTCCACGAGCGTCTGGAGAGCCTCCCTGGCGCGCTCCCTGAGCGGGTCCCGGCGGCCCTTGTGGGTGGGAAAAGGGCAGGAGGAAGCCCTGTTGCCTGAGGACAGAAGAGGAGGCCTCCGTGCCTCCCACACAGGAAGCGGGGGGCTGCCGAGAGCTTCCCCGCAGGCGGCATCCTGGCCTGGCCTTTAGCTACTTGCAGCCTGGAGTGAAGGCGCGGAGTCAAAAGAGGCCGGCCCACACGTAGCAGAGGATGGTTTCAATCCATCGACCTCTGGGTTATGGGCCCAGCACGCTTCCGCTGCGCCACTCTGCTCCCTTTGGGCTAGACTGCCCGCAATCCACTCTAGCACCTGGGCTGCACTGGCACGGCCAGGCAGAGGAGCAGGCTGCTAGGCAGCGTTTCGGAAAGCCCTTCGAGGTCTCTGTGGCGCAATGGGTCAGCGCGTTTGGCTGTTAACCGAAAGGATGGTGGTTTGAGCCCACCCGGGGACGCGGCTACGCTCGGCCTCCTGGCGCTTGCTAGCGGGCTCCCTTTTGCCACCTCCAAGCCATCCCTCTCGGCCTCGGTGAGGTCACCTTGTGGCCGGCAAGGTTCAGGGGCCGTGCCGTGCCACAGGAGCCCGTCTCCCAGCAACCGCGCCGGGGCCTCGGCCTCGGCCTCAGGGCTTAAGCCCCGAGCCCAAGCGCGAAAGCTCCAGCCGGGCAGGTGTCGTTCCCCTCCCGCCTCTACGCCAGCTGAGAGGGAGAAACGCACGAGCCGCGCGGGTTCTTAGCCGCCTCCCTCCTGCGGGCCTGTTTCCTGCGCAGACCTCCGGGCCTGTCTCATGCCTCCCCTGGGAAGCGTGGCCGCGCGAACTGAGCCCCAGTCGCAGCTCCTGAGGTTTCCTGTGCAGCCTTGGACTTGCATGGCTGCCATGGTTTCTCTTTGGAAGGGACTCGGTCCCGCTTGGACAGGCGACTCGCCCGTGTGATTCCAAACGCCATCTTGTGGCTGTCTTTTTCCCCCACAGCCAGAACACCAGGATTCGCCTCCCACGGCAGAAGATGCAAAAGGCCCTGGAAGGAAAGCCCTCCTGCTTTTTTACCTCGGGAGGATGTGGGCTACCAACCGAAGCTCTGAGCCAAGGACTGAAGGACCCGTCCAAGCCATGGCCGTACTCCCGAGACTTGACCGAAGCCAGCTCTCTCTTCCATGACTGCTGCAAGCCTCAACCGAGAACGTGGCGAGTGCTGCCCGTGCTCCCACAATTCCCTCTCCCCCTTTCCATTGAGGATTCTGAAGGACCGTCAGCTGGTGATTTTTGGCTCTGACTGTAAGGGATGAATTGAGCCGGGAACATAGCTGGTCCTCTTGGGCTGGGCAGAAGCTTTTGATGGGATGAGATGGGTTTTGGTCAGCCGGCGTGTGCCTAAAGAGCGTGGGTGGTGGCGATGCGGGAGAAGCGGCGCGTCGGAGGGAATTGCTCGCGTGTCCTGTTGTTGAGCAGTATGGCGAAGGCAGAAGTTCTCTTTGTGAGGGGTTTGGCGTGCCTCGGAGTAGTAGAGCAAGGCCAGTGTTGATGCTGTGGCAGCTCTTTGTCTAGGCGTTTTGTCTAGGCCTGAATGAAGGCTCTGGGTAGCGTGGTACGAAGTGCTTTGTTCCACGAGCGTCTGGAGAGCCTCCCTGGCGCGCTCCCTGAGGGGGTCCCGGCGGCCCTTGTGGGTGGGAAAAGGGCAGGAGGAAGCCCTGTTGCCTGAGGACAGAAGAGGAGGCCTCCGTGCCTCCCACACAGGAAGCGGGGGGCTGCCGAGAGCTTCCCCGCAGGCGGCATCCTGGCCTGGCCTTTAGCTACTTGCAGCCTGGAGTGAAGGCGCGGAGTCAAAAGAGGCCGGCCCACACGTAGCAGAGGATGGTTTCGATCCATCGACCTCTGGGTTATGGGCCCAGCACGCTTCCGCTGCGCCACTCTGCTCCCTTTGGGCTAGACTGCCCGCAATCCACTCTAGCACCTGGGCTGCACTGGCACGGCCAGGCAGAGGAGCAGGCTGCTAGGCAGCGTTTCGGAAAGGCCTTCGAGGTCTCTGTGGCGCAATGGGTCAGCGCGTTCGGCAGTTAACCGAAAGGATGGTGGTTCGACCCCACCCAGGGACGTGGCGACGCTCGGCCTCCTGGCGCTTGCTAGCGGGCTCCCTTTTGCCACCTCCAAGCCATCCCTCTCGGCCTCGGTGAGGTCACCTTGTGGCCGGCAAGGTTCAGGGGCCGTGCCGTGCCACGGGAGCCCGTCTCCCAGCAACCGCGCCGGGGCCTCGGCCTCGGGGCTTAAGCCCCGAGCCCAAGCGCGAAAGCTCCAGCCGGGCAGGTGTCGTTCCCCTCCCTCCTCTACGCCAGCTGAGAGGGAGAAACGCACGAGCCGCGCGGGTTCTTAGCCGCCTCCCTCCTGCGGGCCTGTTTGCTGCGCAGACCTCTGGGCCTGTCTCATGCCTCCCCTGGGAAGCGTGGCCGCGCGAACTGAGCCCCAGTCGCAGCTCCTGAGGTTTCCTGTGCAGCCTTGGACTTGCATGGCTGCCATGGTTTCTCTTTGGAAGGGACTCGGTCCCGCTTGGACAGGCGACTCGCCCGTGTGACTCCAAACGCCATCTTGTGGCTGTCTTTTTCCACAGCCAGAACACCAGGATTCGCCTGCTCCTGGGTGGCCTGTGTCCCTTTCGGGCCATGGCGGCCGCTATGCGCCCGTAGACGGCCACGTTCCTCCTCCTAGTACAGAGATCATGGACGCTGGGGCCCTGCCCCCAAACCTCAATGAGGTCCATGACCTCCACACTAGACCAGGAGGGTGCGCGCCATCTACGGCCCCTGGCTGGCCCCTGGGTGCTGGGGGACTGGGCGGGGGGACGGCTCGCTGGCACTGGCTGCCTGGCTCATCCTGCAGCCGCTGGCTCGGGGCAGAGACTGCTGGCAGGGCTGGCTCTGGCAAGTGCCGTCTGGCCAGAGTCTACCCCTTTAAGGGCCCCAGGGCTGGGGAGAGGAGAGGAGTTTTCCTGGTTTGGCCCAGAGCAGCCACCAGGGGAACCTGGGGAGGGCTGGCCTCCAGCTACTTCGAATTAAGTGGCTACACAGCCCTTAATTCCAACTACTGAATTCGAATTTGGCGTTACTCCTGGTAGAATGAGGTTTACCTAGTTCGAATTAAGTCCAAACTAGCGGTTTGTATGTGTAGCACCTATGAAAGTTACTTCCAACTAACGGCTGTTAGTTCGAATTAACTTTGTAGTGTAGACATACCCATAGTTCCTATACAACTAGCAGCTAATGGGTAGTCTCCAGTAGTTTAAATCTTGGGGCATTTGGAAAAGGAGGGGGAGCTACATGTGTGCGGGGTGTATTGTTGCCCTCTGCTGGATGGACTGTAAATGCTTTATGTATGTATCATATGCCCTATAGTGCTAACAGTTAATGGAGATTCTCCTCTAGCTCCCACCTGGCATTTTCTAAAGTAATATATGTGTGTGTATGTGCGAGAAAGAGCAAGAGCCTGGGGGCTCCCTCATGTCTCCTCCCCATCCTGATCTGCTTGGCTTAAGTGCAGGAAAGAAGAAGTAGTGAGCTTTGTGTATTTGACATCAGGTGGAAGCAGGGGAATGGAGGACTGGTGGGAACAAGAGCACTTGGCTTCTTTTCCTGCAGACCGAGAGGGGTGGGGACTGGCTTGAGCTATATAAATCAGATGCCGCTCCATGCCTCAGTTTCCCCCTTCATACAATGCCGATGACACAGAGAATGTTTGTAAAGTGCCTTGTTGTTAGCCCATGGGGCAGAGGGGGAAACTCGGTCTCAGAAGCAGACTGGGGGGAGGTAAAAGCCTACCTAGGCAGCGCTGGTTCCACTACGTCACGCTGCCAGACCGGTCTGAGTGGGTCCCTCTCTTGGCTGCTCCTCCCCCCAGGAGGAGTGGGTTCCTCTCCATCGGCTGCAGGAACCAGCATTTCAAGGTCTTTGCCAATGGGCAGCCGTTCTGCAATTCAGCTCTGCCGCGGCTTCCAGCAGATCGATACACTGGAGATCGATGGTGCCGTGGTCGGGTCCTGTGCCCAGTTGTGAGCCCGACCGGTGCCGCTGCCCAGACGGAGATGAGTGGCACACACACGACACCCCCCTACGGCCGCCCTCGCAGACCCAATAAACCTCTCCCTTTCGCAGAACGACTCTGCTCCTGCGTGGTTCTGGGGCTACTTGTGTGTGTGTCCTAGACCCCCTTTCTGCTCAGCGCAGATAGAGACTCCTCTCCAGGTAGAGCTGAGTGCGACGCCTGCACTGGGATGGCGTATTGGGATAATGTACTGACAGCTCCTCTGAGCCACCCCTCCTCTTCCTGCTGCTGCAACATCAAATTAACCTTCCTGGTCTGCCCCCGTCCTCCCTCCGGTACCAGGAGACCCCACGCATGATGGGAGGGGCTGCAAACTGGGGAGCAGGCTACTGCAGGGCTGAGGGCAGCAAACCAGCCCCCAGAGCCCTGCAGGGCCTGGCCACGGGGAAGGGGAACTGATGTGAGCAGCATTTAGAGCTGGGGGGGGCTGTGGGGAGGAGGACAACGGAGCCACGAGCAGGACAGGGGGTGAGCCAGCACCAGTGAGTCTCAGGGGGTATGTCTACACTACCCCGCTGGTTCGAACTAGGGGGGTAATGTATGCATACCGAACTTGCTAATGAAGCCCGGGATTTGAATTTCCCGGGCTTCATTAGCATAAAGCCGGCGCCGCCATTTTTAAAAGCCGGCTAGTGCGAACCCCGAGCCGTGGAACGAGGAGTACAGATAGTTCGGAATGGCTACGTAGTTCGAACTATCTAGCCCATGCCGCGTGTAGCCGCGCGGCACGGGGTTCGCTCTAGCCGGCTTTTAAAAATGGCGGCGCCGGCTTTATGCTAATGAAGCCCGGGAAATTCAAATCCCGGGCTTCATTAGCAAGTTCGGTATGCATACATTACCCCCCTAGTTCGAACTAGCGGGGTAGTGTAGAAATACATACCCAGGGGGACTAGAGCCTCCAGGCCTGGCCCCCGTTGAGAGAGAAGCTCAGAGATTGGAGCTGGGGCAGCCAGGAGCCCCCCACTGCTTTGTGGGGTGCAGAACAATGACTGCTCCCGAGGGGGGAAAGGAAGGTGCCTGCACTGCAGGGCCTCCCTGGAGAGACAGTATCGGTCCCTGGCAGACAAAGATGGAACCAGTTCCAGGGCCTGGCCAGGAAAGAGCCCAAGTCCTGGGAGAAATCAGGCTCCATGCTCAGCTGTGAGTCCGAGTCCCATAGACAAAAGCGCCCCAGGGCAGTGGTGGATTCTCCACATGTCAATGGGTCTAGTGCAGGCCAGAGGCCTTGCTGGGATGCGCTAGGGCAAAGCCCAGGGCTGGGGCCGGACGGGAGCCCGTGAGAGGCAGCGGGGCGAGTGGGAGGCTCTAACTCTTGCTCCTGGCCAGGAAGTCCAGTGCTGGGTGACACCAAGGCCACGTCTGCACTGCAGGCATTTTGCTCAAGAACAACTGTTCTTGTGCAAAAACTTGTGGCGCGTCTACACTGCACGTGAATTCTTGTGCAAGTAAATTTGCAGTAAAGCATCAGAAAAGAGGGCTTCTTGCACAGGAGTTATTCCTCTCCCCACGAGGAATAAGCCCCTTTTGTGCAAGAGCTGTTGTGCAAGAAGGCAGCGTGGACGGGCACCAGGGGCTTCTTGAGCAAGACACTTTTATGGCTAAAATGGTCATCAGAGCTTTCTTGCACGAGAAAGCGTTCACAATGCCATGGACACTCTTGTGCAAAAGCACATGGCAGGGTGGAGGTGCTCTTGCACGAGACCTTTTGCGCAAGAACTCCGGTGTGAAACAGTTCTTGTGCAAGAAGCCTGCAGTGTAGGGCAGGGAGCAGCCTATGGGGCTACTGGAGCTGCTGGCTGCAGGATGCCCAGTCAGGGAGTGGGGGGGACCCCTAGGAATGGCTCCAACTTCCCAGAGGGGTGGCCAGAGGCAGGACATTTGCCTGGCAGGGTGAGGTGGGGGGGCAGTGACCTCACAGGGGCTTTGGGCAGCCCTCAGCAGATCAGGCAAAGGGCAGGTGGGGAGGTGGTGACCTCACAGAGGAACCCACATCTCAGGCTGAGAAAAGGGGGGGGCGGGCCCAGGGGACTTTGGAGACCCCCGGTTGCTTTAGCTCTGGTGCGTCTCCTGCTCACAGTTGCTTTGTCCTCTGTGAGTTCCACATCCGGACAGCGTTTTGCAGAAGGTAAGAGCCCCCAGGGGTTTGGATCCCGCCCGGGGCCGGCTGGGTTCCAGGCAGGCCCAGCCCTCGGTCAAGGGCCAGAAGTGCCTGTGCAAGACCGAGCCGATAAGCAAGGGGCCATTTGGGGGCTGGGGGCAGTCGCTCTGGGGAGCTGGAACCCCTGGATTTCGCTCTGCAGGCTGCGCCCCAAGCTCCCCTTTGCTCCCCTCATTTGCAGCATGGCCAAACACATCAGGCTGTGGTTCCGGAAAGCCCTGAAGATGGCCCCAGGGCCGGTGGGAAGCAGCTCCTCCGTCCCCGCGGGCGGGGAAGCTGAATCCCACCAGCTCGGGGCGACTCGCCCACCGGCCAGGCCCCTCCGGACCTGGCTCCAGAGGCGGCTGGGAAGGCGGGACCCAGCCCAGCGGGGCAGCCGGGTAGGGTGGCTCTGGGGCCTCCTCTGTGGAGAGAAACACCTGCCCCAGGAGCCCAGCCCCCATTACCACCAGGGGGCATCGCCCTGCCCGGCCCCCGGGGACCTGCCAGTCTCCGGGAGCCCCCAGCCTCTCCGCACCAGCCCCTGCAGCTGTGGGTCCAGCTCAGTGAGCAGCAGCGCCTGGGCCTCCAGCTGCAGCCGGGCCACCTCCTGCAGCCGCTCAGACCCAGGTGAGGGGCCGTGAACATGCTGGGCCCAGGGGCTCACCCAGTACACGGGGGGGCAGCCCCAGTGTCTGCCCCGCAGCCAGGGCAATGGATGGGGGCGGGAGCTGCTGCTTGGCTCTCTTGTTCCTGGCGGGGGCTCTGCTGAGGGCGTTGGCAGATGTGAGGGTGGAAGGGGGATGGGTCCCTGCGAGGGGCGTGTGGGGCCAAACCTGCCCTGTGTCCCTGACATGGGGGCGCGTGACCCCTGCTGGCCGCTGGAGTCACCCTGGTCCCTTCCCTCCCGCACAGAGCCCCCCTGCGCCTCGGCGGAGCTCTGCCAGGAGCGGATGGACTCCCGGGTGGAGGAAGGGGCCATCTATGATATTGAAGAGCAGCTCCACACCCGGGACACGGTAGGAACCTTCTCCACACGGGGGGGACCCGAGATTGTCCGGCCCCTTCCCAGCACGTCCCCCCCTCCGGGAGGGGCTTGTCCCTGGGGATCCCCCTGGGGCCCCTTCTCCTGCATGACCTGGGCCCCCCAAGCTGAGGTCTCTTGTCATGCACCAGCTGGGCCCCCACAAGCCTGAGGAAGCAGTTGGGGGGGGAGTGTGGGTGCTTGGACAACCGGCAGCTCCCACCTCCACTCCTGGGAGGCCTGAGCCCTGCAGCTGTCCGTGGGGGGCAGGCAGGCCCCAGGCTCACAGACTCTCTCTGGGGTGCAGAGCCCAGCCGCCCTGCAGCGGTTCCTCCTGGCCGTCCCCCCCGCCTGCCTCGCCGCCCTCCAAAGGGGCGAGGACACCCTGGCGCCGCGCTGCTGCAAGGACACCATGATGGCCAGGATCGTGGTGAGCGAGTCGCGGCGGCCGGGAGGAGGGGAGGGGATACGTGGGGTGGACAGGGGTCTGCCTGGGCCATGGCGGCGGGTGGAGGTGCTGGAAATGGGATGGGTGGGGCCAGGAGTGCTGGAGGGGGAGGGGGAAGTGGACATGGGGAGGGTGGGTGGGGATGCTGGAGGAGGGAGGGACACAGAAATGGGGCAGGTCTGGGGTGCTGGACAGGGAGGGGGATTCGGAACAGGGAGGGGTCTCCCCGGGCCATGGGGGGGGGAGCTGGAAGGTTAGCAGAGCGGGCTGCTGAGGATGCGCCTGGGGAGCAGGGATGAGGAGGTTCAGAGGCTGGTCACCAGGGCAGTGAGGGGCAGGAGACGGCCTGGGGACAAGGATTGAGCTGGTCCCGGTTTGGGAGGGGGGTGCTGGGAGGGGCCCTGTGCCGGGCAGGGGGGCTACAGGCCAGCGGGAGGCAGTGGGGTTGGATCCTGCTGGGTGGGGGCGCTGGCCGTGTGAGCGTCTCTTGGGGGCCCCAGCCTCACACGCCCCTTTGTCTCCTTGGGTCTCACAGGAGATCATGGAGGACTCCCCCCCCCCACTGGTCTTGGCCGACTGCCTCAACGCCGCCTGCAGCCTCAGGTACCGACCCCCCCCCCCCCCCGCCGACTCCCCCCCAGAGCAGATCCCCTGACCAGGGAGTGGGAAAGTCTCTGTCTCCTGGGCTATGTCTAGACTGCAAGCCTCTTTCGAAAGAGAGCACCCAGTGAGTCTGGATGCTCTCTTTCGAAGAAGCCCTAGTTCCATTCAAGAACGCCTTCGTTCGAAAGAAGCACTTTCCAAAGAAGGCGTTCTTCCTCGTGAAATGAGGTTTACCGCCGTGGAAAGAAAAGCCGCGTTCTTTCGATTTAATTTCGAGAGAACGCGACTGCAGTCTAGACGCAGGTGATGTTTTTTCGGAAAAAGGCTACTTTTCCCGAAAAACCCCCTGAGTGTGGACACAGCCCTGCTGCTGAATGAACAGTCTCTGCCCCTCTCTCCTGCCAGCACCTTGCAGCCTCCCCTACAGGCCCAGCTCCTGAGCCCCCTGCTGAGGGCGGCCGTGGGACAGACTGTGTCTGGGGACTGGCAGCAGGAGCCCATCCACACACAGGTACGTCCCTCCGGGCCCTGCTCCCGGGCTGGGCTGGAGCTCCAGAGAGGAGTGGGGGTGGGGGCAGAGGGAGAGAAGAAGCTGCAGGTTTGGATCCTTCCCTCCAGGTTTCCCGTTGCTCTCCCTGGGGGCCCGTCCCTTCCATGCCCAGCCTGGGCTCCTCCCTGCTCTGCGAGGCGGCTCAGACCCTGCTCAAGGCTGCACCCCGGGGCCAGCGGGTGGCCTGGATTCCCCAACCCCCCTCTGACCCAGGGCTCCCCCTTGTCTTGCAGCAGTTCATCCGGGCCCTTCCCGTCGACCTCCAGGCCCTACTGGCAAGCCTCCTCGCCGAGTCCCCAGACACCGCCAGGCTGCAGCTGATCATGGAGGTGAGCCCCGTGGGGGGGACGGGGCCATTGGCCCTGCTTCCTCGGGGGGCCGAGAGAGGAGCTGTGTCAGTGGCTGGGGGTGGGGGGGGGGCACAGTCTGAGAGGAGCCCCAGGCTCTGCCCAGAACCGGCGCCTCCCTACGGGTCCTGACCTGCCTCTTTCCCCCCCAGCACCTGAGCCCGTGGCTGGAGTCCCGCCTGCCCCAGGAGCGAGCCAGGGCCCTTGGCAGCACCACGGCCCTGCTGGGAGTCGCCACCACCCTCCCGGGGTTTGAGGTAAGTGACCTCGGAGCCGGGGGGTCTGGGGCTGCAGGGCGCGGGGCTGGGAGCGTCCCCGGGAGGCAGAGCTGGGAATGGGCCGGGAATGGGCCGCGTTCTCCTTTCCCCGGGGAGGGGCGACCCTGGGCCTTTCCGGGGGGCACCTGGGCCCCAGACTGGGGAGTGGCCGTCAGTGGATCCCCTTGTTCCACCCCCGGAGTGACCCTTCAGTCGGGGCCATTGCTCAGGGTTGTCTCCTCGCAAGGCCGGCCCCGCCCCGCCCCGCCCCGCCCCGGGAGGTGTCTCTGTCCGTCCCCGAGCTCAGAACCGCCTCGGCGGCCGTTAGCATGGGACGTGCAGCCCCAGGATGCTGAGGGACCCCCCCTCTTCTCTCCCCTCAGAACTCCGCCGACTGGCCGAGGATGGGTCACCACGTGGCCCAGCTGGGCCTTTTTATTTCGGACCCATCCGAAGACGTCAGCCGGCTGGCCCGGAAGGGGGTGCACAGCCTGTACCGACTCCTCCTGCACCACAGGGGTAAGGAACCCAGCCGGGACCTGGGCCCCAGGGACACCCTGAGGGTGCCGGCGGCGGGGGGAGGGGACCCAGCCCTTTTCCCCCAGACTGGCCCAAGGGGGGATGCGTCCCTCTGTGTTCCCCTTCTGCCCCCTGTGCCCCTCCATTTGCCCAGGGATGCCTGCAGGGACCCGTGGGAGGGGAAGGGCTCAGACCTGCCAGCAGAATCACCCTGGTTTGTCTCTTGCAGGCCTCAACATCCACCAGGCAGAGGACCTGTGGTGCAGGCACTACTATAAGGAGAGATGGGTCCTGGCGCACAGCAACACCGTGCGGGTGGGAGAGGTAAGGACGCGCTGCCAGGGCAGGGCAGGGCTCGGGGGTGAGGCTGGCTGGGGCCCTCGTGCGGGTAGGACGCGGGGTGGGAAGCGGGGAGTCGCTGATCGAATGGTCGATGCATTTTCCCTCGACTATTCGAGCCGTGGACAGGGCGGCGCTGCCCCTTTGTGACGCTGTCCCGGCGTTTCAAAGGGGTGGCGCTTCCTAGGGGCAGCGCCGCACCTTGCCCCGGATCTCCCGTAGGAGGGGAAGCAGGGCGGGACGGGGGGCAACACTTTTTGATGGAGGTCGCTCCAAGATGTTGGCCAGTGGCCTAGGGCTGCTCTGTTGTGCGGAGGGGGGTGAGGTCTGGGAGGGTCTTGGGGGCAGGAGGAAGGTGTGACCTGGGGCAGGGGTTGGGGTGCAGGGTGAGGAGAGCGTCTGGGTGCAGGGTCTGGAAGGGAGTTTGCAGAAGGAGGAAGCTGTTTTAGCCCCAGGAGTTGGGGCCGGGCTCTGGGCCGTCAGCTGAAACCTCCCGTGCTCTTGATTTCAGGTCTTTGGGCAGCTCTTCACGCCAGAGCAGGAGAACTGCTTTTTAGACAAGGCTCTGCTCGCTGCCCGCTCCCCCCTGAGGCGCCCCAGCCAGGCCGGGCTGGTCCTGGCCCACGCCCTGCATGGGCAGGCCCATCAGCTCCTGGGATACATGGTGAGCAGCCGGAGCAGATGCAGGAGAGCGGGGCAGGGCCAGGGTCTCCTTCCCATCCCCTCAGGGAGTCCCCCGCCCCTTTCCTCATGCTGCCCCCACCCCACGTCCCTGCTGGGTGGGTCAGAAGCTCACCCTGCGGGCCTGACGGGGGGTGACCAGAGAGCAGAACAAGTCTCAGCGCAGGGGGGAGGAGGGGGGAAATGCTGGGGGGGCCCAGTACCCCTGAGTCCCCAGGGATGAATGTGACGGATTCTGCTTCCCTTGCAGCAGGAAGACAGCCAGTGAGAGCACAAGGAGCTGAGGAGCCAGCAGCTGCGTCCCCCTCCCCCCAACCCTCCCAATTGTATAGAATGTATTTCAATTCGGATTAAATAACGTTTCAAAAACCATTTGGATCAGGCTTTGTCAATAATTTTTAATAGGGGGGGGGGCATTTTGGCAAGTGGTCAAGGGCCACATTTCTACCGAGGAGTTTGGGGTCTGGGACGGGGCGGTTGGGTGCAGAAGAGAGCTGAGGGGAGGAGCCTGGGTGCGCACCGTCCATTGCATCATCACGCGGCGCCATTGTGCTAGTGCTGGAGCTTGGGTGACTGGTTTAATTTGAATGTTTACACCGATTAGGTGTTTTAACTTTAGGAAACTTCATTTTCAATAAGGTCAAATGTTAATTTCTGTCTACCACAAAGGGTTTCAAAGTTTTCTTTCTTAAAGGCAGGGATGAGGAACCTTTTTTGTCTCCAGGGCCACTGACCCCCAGAAAAACCAGTTGGGGACCACACACGAGAAAAGCAAAATACAAAAACCCTTCTTCCGAAACCCACAAGCCTCACTGAGGTGAGGGGAAGGGACAGGGAGGACTGAGGTTCGGGGATCCCTCATTTTTGGCCCCCCCTCAGATTGAGAGGGACCCGCAAATGCCACTCTCCCTGGAACCCAGGAGAGTTAATCTGTGCTGGGGCTGGAGTGCCAGGGGAGTGAGATGTCTCAGTCGGGGCCACATTCGTGAGGCTTGGGGGGGGTTGGAGGCGCCAGGGACGCATTCAGATAGAGCAGGGGAGCCGGCAGGGACCCTGAGAGGAGAAGTGGGAGTGAGAGCCCAGCCGGGGAGACACAAGGAAACCAGAGTCAGTCTAGTATCTCTCAGGCAGCTGGGGTAGACACCCCCCACCCCAAACCCCAGCCTCCTGTTGGATCCTCCTCCCACAGTTAACTGCCTCTGAGTCTGCACCCAAACTCCCATCGCTGCCCTGAACCTGTCCCAGAGCCTGCAACCCGCAGCCTCTCCCGCGCCCCACTCCCCAGCCATCCTGCACCGTAACCCCAGCCTCAGGCCAGCGAACCTGAGTGAGGGTGGGGGAGCCCAAGCAGCAGAGGGAGGGGGGAGTGGAATGAGTGGGGGCGTGGCCTCAGAACAGGGGCAGGGGTAGGTGCGGGGAAGGGGGCGGGGCAATGGTAGTGGCCTCTAATGCCCACACCCCTCCCTTCGGCATCGCTTATGTCCCATGTCCGCCCCCTCCTGAGCCCACAGCCGGTGCCAAGGCCTCGTGCCCAGGGCGGGGTCGCCCCTGTGAGCTGCCAGCCATACTGGAGAGAGGCGAGAGGGTCTGGGCTGCTGTGTCTGTTGCTGGCTCCTGTCAGGCCTTTGCACCAAGTCCTGGTGCAGCCTGAGCAAACCTGGGTCCTTCCCTGCTCCTCCAACACCACCTGGGCAAAGGGAGGAGAGTCCCCAACAGCCTCTGTCACTTCGGCCTCCTGTCGGGGGAACATGCCCCCTGCAGCATGATCCCCTGTAGATCTAGCCCTCTGGGCACTCACCCAAGGTCTCTACACGGCAGCTGCTCTGTGCCTAGTGCTGGCACTGCAGAGCCATTTGCCACTTTGCACCCGACTGTCACCAGGTCCTTTCCATTTGCAGGGCCGGCCACATCTCCTGCCCGCTAGGCCATTGGCTGCACCCTCGTCTCGCTCCTCCTGGTGTCTGTATCCGTCATCACCTTGGTGCTGGAGAGATGGGGCCTGCCCCAGCCTGCCGGGCTGCAAGGGACTCCTGTTGGGAGCAGCTGCATGGGAAGCAGAGGCCCAAGAATGGGAGAACCCTATTGACCTGCTGTGAGCAGGAGACGGGGGTGGGGAGGGGGCTGGGGAGGTACCTGTACTCAGCTCTGAATGGGGGCTGGGGAGACACAGACACTGCTGATGATTGCTGCACTGTGGGCCCCTGGGTTACAGTCTATGCCCAGGCAGCTCCTCCAGTCACTGCCTGTCACATTACTGGATCTTGAGGGGAGCAGCCAGATCACTGCTGCACCCATAGGTGGGGGTGTTGGCCCCAGAAAATGGTAGAAAAGGGGGCCATGTGGGGTGCTGAATAGAAGCTTATTATCTGATAGTCCTATGTAAGCTATTTATGTGGTTGTATAACGTCTGTGTGTGTAGTTAGGAATCTGTAGTCTGTGTGGATCCTGAATATTTCTCTGCATGTGGTTGAGCATTGGGCAGAGCCCGGCCTGTGGACATGCTAATTAGCGAGGCCCTGTGGGACAATGGCACTGAATGGGCCAAGGACACACCTAAAGCATGAGGGCGGACACCTAAGAGCGGCCAGCAGAGAGAGGCTGAGGACCAGGTGATCTCCTGCAGCCAAGAAGAGGCCAGGAAGGAGGGATAAATAGGCCATGTGGTCGATGCCATCTTGGTTCTCAGCTCAGCACTTCATCCCAGAGGCAGCATTGCAGGGATCGAAGAGCCCGAGAGACCTGTGAACCCATCCTGACCCTAGGATGTGCAACAAGAACTCTTAAACCAGCAGCTGTAACATCTCTGCTAGAGGCTGCATCGAGAACTGGGAGATTCGGTGCATGTAACATACTATTCCTTTAACAACCTTACTCTCATGCTTTTCTTTATTGTAATAATAAACCTTTAGGTGTTAGATGCTAAAGGATTGGCTCAGCATGATTTGTGGGTAAGATCCAGAGGGTAAATTGACCAGGGATCTGTGGCTGGTTTCTTGGGACCAGACAGAACTTGTTCGGGGTAGGTGGGATTGGGTGCTAGGACCCCCACCGGTGTATGAGGCCCGGGGCCATCGGGGGCATGGATATTGCTGGGGTGCCGGAGGGGTTTTGCTCGTGAGGCTTCAGGCAGGCAGCTGAAGCGCTCTGTGGGACTGGTTTGTGGCCTGTGTGGAGAGGTCACCAGTCTGGGGGCTGTAAGGAACCCCGGATTTGAGCAATTCGCCCTGAGCAGACGCCCTCAGCTGTGCCCAGACACGGCCCGGTCCGTCACACTGCCCCTCAGCCTGCAGGCCTCTCCTCGCTCTCAGCCAGGCCAAGGGCTGAGCCCTGCTGTGGCCTGCCCCAGCCAGCCAGCCAGCCCAGCTCCTCCTCCTGCACAAACAGTCCCGCCTGCTCCTTTAGCAAAGCAGAGCGGGCTGGTTGTGGAACTTCTGGGAGACTGAGGTTCAAGTCCCAGGTCTGCTGCAGAGCCCTTGGCCCTGCCACTCCCCTGAGTGGGCCTCAGCTCCCGTCTGTGAAACGGGGACACTGATTCTAACTCGTCTAAGGGGAGAATTTTCAAAGCCCTAAGGGAGTTGGGAGCACAAGTGTGTGACTGTGCTTTGTGCCCACTGCTTGGTGCTCCTAAATCCCCCAGGTGCTTAGCTTGGGAGCTTTTCCGGGCAGGGGCTGCGGCTAGGGTTGCCAGGTGTCCCGTTTGAACCGGACAGTCCAGTATTTGAGCTTTCTGTCCAGGAGATAAATTGAGAAAATATCTCAGTTTTCTAAATAAGATGTACTCTAGGTTGTGATGCAATGGCAAGTATGACTGGTATTTTTATTGACCATCTGGCAACCCTGGCTGCGGCTGCCTCTCACTACTCTGGTGTGGACAAAGCACTGCAGTCATCCCGGGACAACGCCCCCAGAGACGCTCTCCCTCTGGGGCAGGGTCCTTTAATGCTTTTCACACTGACATAGGCTACGGGACAGCCCCTTGGACACGGGCATGAGTGTCCCCGCGGGGCGGTATCTCCCGGACGCTGCGCAATGCAGAGAAGAGGGGTGAGTCCTGGGGGATTGGTGGGACAAGAGACGTTCCGTTATTTTAACCCCACCCGCTATAAAGCAGCAAAACCCTGGGTCCAGGTACTCAAAAGTGCAGGGCTCTGCTTCTGCGGGATTAGCCGCCCCTTCTCGGCTGGGAACACGCAGGCGAAGCATCAAAGGGCTCCCACCCCACTGAGATGGTGACTGCATGTCTCGGGAAGGGAAGAATCCAGCCATGGGGGGGGGGGATCCCCTCTGGCACTGACAGAGAGGCCCAGAGACATGCAGAAGGAAAGTTCGGGAGGGAGGGGGCAGAGATACCAGGTAGGGAGGAGGACGGAGGTGCAGCTAACTCTGGTACTCGTGACACCCAGACCCCATCTCTCCCCACCTCCTTGGACCCAGGCAGCACCTGCTCCTTTTTGTCTCCTCTCCCATTGACTGCCGCCCTCCTCACCACCAGGTCTCCCAAAGGTTCCTCTCCCCAAATGTTTCCCACTCCCCTCCCACTGTTCCTCGCTCCCAAATCCCTGGGGTCCTGTCAAACAAACGTCTCTTCCTCCCTCCTGTGGCTGGCACCTCCATGTCCTGTAGACTGGCCCCCCTCCCTTTACTCCATCCTTCACCAACCCTTCCAGCTCCTTGAGTTCCATTTCTTCCAGCCTCCACCCCAACTCCCTCCATCTGCATCTCCACCCCAGCCCTGCCTCCCAGCCCCGCCTCTTAGCCCCCGGCCCCAAACCTTCCCTTCCCTGGTTCTTCCCTCCCCAAACTGCCTGTTCTGCTTATTTCTAGGCCAGGGGTGAAGCAGGAGCCATTCTGCTGGGCACTCTGCAAACACAGAACAAGGACAGTCCCAGCCCCACACATCTGGCCCTTGAAGAACAAACCCAGAGGCAGAGGGACCTGGACAGACGGGATGGTGAGGGGCAATTTCCCTCAGCAGCTTGGGCCGTCCTGGCAGAATGGTGTCTCAGTCTCCTAGGAGATCACGGTAGTGGGAACCAACTGTCCATGTTGTGCTAGACAAGGGCGATAGGAAGCCGCTCTGGGGTGCCCCACTAAGCCTGGCGGGCTGGGGGCGGGGCTTTGGGTGCTGTCAGCACGCTGGGCTGCACAGCCACAGTGTACTCCAGGGATCTGGTGGCCAAGTAGTGTAGTGGCTGCACTCCCTGTCCCCTGCCCTGAGCCTCCAAACACCCCCCCCACCTACCCCTGACTCCTGCACCACAATCCCTGCACTGCGCCCCCCCTCACTCCTGGACTCCCTGCCCTGAGCTCCCCACACCCATACACTCCCCAGCCCCCTGTCCTGAGCTCCACCATACCCCTGCCCTGAGCTCCCCATCCTCCCACACTCCCCACCCCCTGCCCTGAGCTCCCCCACATCCTCACACTCCTCATCCCCCGCCCTGAGCTCCCCATACTCCCACATTCCCCATCCCACTGTTCACCAGCTCCTGATGAAATGCATCCCAGGATACTCAAGGAGCTGATAGAGGAGCTATCTGAGCCTTTAGCTATGATTTTTGAAAAATCATGGCAGACAGGGGAGATTCCAGAAGACTGGAAAAGGGCAAATATTGTGCCCATCTATAAAAAGGGGAATAAGAACAACCCAGGAAACTACAGACCGGTCAGTTTAACGTCTGTCCCAGGGAAGATAATGGAGCAGGTAATTAAGGAAATCATATGCAAACACTTGGAAGGTAATAAAGTGATAGGGAATAGCCAGCATGGGTTTGTGAAGAACAAGTCATGCCAAACTAATCTGATAGCTTTCTTTGATAGGATAACGAGCCTTGTGGATAAGGGAGAAGCGGTGGATGTCATATACCTAGACTTTAGTAAGGCATTTGATACGGTCTCGCATGATATTCTTATTGATAAACTAGGCAACTATAACTTAGATAGGGCCACGATAAGGTGGGTGCATAATTGGTTGGATAACCGTAGTCAGAGAGTTGTTGTTAACGGTCCTAAATCCTGCTGGAAAGGGATAACAAGTGGAGTTCTTCAAGGGTCTGTTTTGGGACCCGTACTGTTCAATATCTTCATCAATGATGTAGATATTGGGATAGAGAGTACGCTTATTAAGTTTGCAGATGATACCAAACTGGGTGGGGTTGCAACTTCTTTGGAGGAGAGGGACATAATTCAAAATGACCGTAGCAAGTTAGGGAAATGGTCAGAGGTAAACAGGATGAGGTTTAATAAAGAGAAATGCAAAGTGCTCCACTTAGGAAGGAACAATCAGTTCCATACATACAAGATGGGAAGCGACTGTCTAGGAAGGAGCATGGTGGAAAGAGATCTAGGGGTCATAGTGGACCACAAGTTGAATATGAGTCAACAGTGTGATGCTGTTGCAAAAAAAGCAAATATGATTCTAGGTTGTATCAACAGGTGTGTTGTAAGCAAAACTCGTGAAGTCATTCTGCCGCTCTACTCTGCACTAGTTAGGCCTCAGCTGGAGTACTGTGTCCAGTTCTGGGCGCCACATTTCAAGAAAGAGGTGGAGAAATTGGAAAGGGTACAGAGAAGAGCGACAAGAATGGTTAAAGGTCTAGAGAACATGACCTATGAAGCCAGGCTTCATGAACTGGGCTTGTTTAGTTTGGAAAAAAGAAGATTAAGGGGGGACATGATAGCGGTTTTCAAATATCTAAAAGGGTGTCACAAGGAGGAAGGAGAAAATTTGTTCCTCTTGGTTTCTGAGGACAGGACAAGGAGTAATGGGCTTAAAGTGCAGCAGGGGAGGTTTAGATTGGACATTAGGAAAAAATTCCTAACCGTCAGGGTGGTCAAATATTGCAATAAATTGCCAAGGGAGGTGGTGGAATCTCCCTCTCTGGAGTTATTTAAGAACAGGTTAGATAGACATCTGTCAGGGATGGTGTAGACTGAGCTTGGTCCTGCCTTGAGGGCGGGAGGCTGGACTCGATGACCTCTTGAGGTCCCTTCCAGTCCTATTATTCTATGATTCTGTGATTCAAGCTCTTGCCTTGACCTCCACAAAGGGAGGTGTGGTACCACAGTACCTGTAAGAATTTTAAGTTGCTTTCACTCCTGACGCAGAAAGTGAGGGGGGATTTTTAGGAAACAATGTGGGGGAGAGGAAAGCAACTTTTCCTCCCTGCCCCCAGTCATGTTACTGGATGTTGAGGGGAGCAGCCAGATCACTGCTGCACCCATGTGGGGGGGTTGGCCCCAAAAGTGGCACAAAGGGGGGCCACGTGAGGTGTCCAGTAGAAGCCTACTTTCTTCTGATTCCATATATGCTATTCATGTGATTGTATAATGTTGGTATGTGAAGTTATAAGCATGTATTTTGTGTGGATACCAAATGTTTCTCTGTATGTGGTTGAACTATGGGCAAAGCAGCTCAGCCTATGGATATGCTAACGAGTAAAGCTCTGGAACAATAGCCCTCTTTAGGCCAAGGACACGCCTCAAGAGTGGTGACTCATACCTAGTGGCTACCAGCAAGGAACACAGGGATAAGCCATGGGCCAGGTGACCTGCTGTAGCCAGGAAGAGACCAGGAAGGAGGGATAAATAGGCCATGTGGTCGACTCCATCTTGGTACTCAGCTCAGCACTTCATCCCAGAGGCAGCAGTGCAGGGATCGAAGAGCCAGGAAGAACTGTGTGCCCATCCTGACCCTAGGATGCGCAACAAGGACTTGTAAGCCAGCAGCTGTAACATCTCTGCTAGAGGCTGCATCGAGAACCGGGAAATTTGATGCATGTAACATACTATTCCTTTAACAACCTTACTCTCATGCTTTTCTTTATTGTAATAATAAACCTTTAGATGTTAGATGCTAAAGGATTGGCTCAGCATGATTTGTGGGTAAGGTCCAGAGGGTAAATTGACCAGGGATCTGTGGCTGGTTTCTTGGAACCGGACAGTACTTGTTCGGGGTAGGTGGGATTGGGTGCTAAGACCCCCCCACCGGTGTATGAGGCCTGGGGCCATCTGGGGCATGGATATTGCTGGGGTTTCGGAGGGGTTTTGCTCGTGAGGCTTCAGGCAGGCAGCTGAAGCACTCTGTGAGACTGGTTTGTGGCCTGTTTGGAGAGGTAACCAGTCTGGGGACTGTAAGGAGCCCTGAAGTTGAGCAATTCGCCCTGAGCGGAAGCCCTCAGCTGTGCCCAGACACAGTCCGGTCTGTCACAGCCCCAGCCAAGCCGTTTGCTGCGCCTTGAGGAGAACCGCCCTGTGCTGGGCACCTGCTCAGTGAAGAGAAGTTCAGCGCCCAGACTGCCTGGGAGGGCAGCACAAGGAGTCATCGTCTCCAGGAGAGGCAGTGGTCTCATCACACCATCAGCCCCAGGGTTCTCCTGGCTTTGCAGGCGTCATGGAGACGGGGAGTGCTACGGAGGGAAGGGATGATGAGGCAGCTCAATGGATGTTTTCGGGGAGTTTGTTCAGAGCAGCGAGGCAGAAAGCACGGAGCCCTGGAGGGGCAGGGCGTCAAGAAACCCCCTGAAATCTTCAAGTCTGAGCTGTGAGGGGAGCACGTCACCCTGGACCATTCCTCACAGGTGTCTGCCCAGCCTCTTTTTAAACGCCTCCAGCGACAGCGATTCCACAGCCTCCTTTGGGAGCCTCTTCCAGAGCTTAACTGCCCTTAGGGACAGAAAGTTCCCCTAAATCTCCCTCGGTGCAGGTAAAGTCCCTCACACATTGTCCAACTTCAGTGGACATAGAGACAAGTGATCATCAGCCCCTTTAGAAGAGCCCGTAACACACGTGAAGGCCTGTTATCGGCCCTCCCTACCTTTTCTTTTCTCAAGACTGTCTATGGCGTTCTCATGGGTCAGGTATTTTACACCTTTTATCATTTTTGTGACTCTCCCCTGGACTCGCTCCACCTGGCCCACATCTTCCCTACAGTGTGGCAGCCAGAACCCAACAGAGTCCGTCAGCTGAGACTGGTGGAGGAGGACAGGCACCGGCCAGATCTGACAAGCCAGAGCCCTGTTTAGACAAACCCTTTTTTGCAGCTGTATTACCTTGTTGACTCATATGCCCATTTGTGATCTTGGATAACCCCCAGATCGTGTTCAGCAGCACTGTCCCCAGCCCATGGGCCATCCTCAGCTGGAGCAATTGCACAATCTGGCCTGGGACTTCCTGTCCATTACTGCCCCATGCCCTGCTCTTTCCCACCATCACCCCGCCCTCTCCCTGCGTGGCATCTTGTACCCTAGGATGCAGCTTTGGGGATCACTGGGGGGCTGGCACCACATGGAGGCAGCAGTCATGCCCCCTCTATTCTCTGTGTGGCAGGAGCCATGGCGGAGTCAGACAGCACTGGACAAATGCACTTGCTCTGTTGTGCTCTGCTTCCCCATGGCTCCTACTG
Organism: Pelodiscus sinensis; assembly: GCF_049634645.1. Taxonomy (NCBI): domain Eukaryota; kingdom Metazoa; phylum Chordata; order Testudines; family Trionychidae; genus Pelodiscus; species Pelodiscus sinensis. Next base: position 18,822,857 of record NC_134735.1, read on the forward strand.
ATGTGGGGAGTGTGTGTGGGGCCCGACTGCTGCCTCTGCACAGCACCAGGCCCCCCAGTGACCTCCAAAGCCACGTCCTCCCTCTTCCCAAGCAGAGAGATCCGATCCCAGACAGGAGATGCCACAGCTGAGGATGGCACAACTATGAGGAGCTGCCGGTGTGGGATGCTGGCTCCTGGGAACTTCTTCAGAGGGGTATCCCTAGCAAGCTTGAAGAAAACCCAATAATCTCTGATAGCTGACCTCTCAGTCTTAGTCATGCACTCACCCACCTCCTATTACTTTCCAGGACACAAGAATCAGATCCTAGTCTTTAAAAGGGTGTTCTTATTCACAAAACAAAAAGATATTCTTGATAAAGGATACTTCATTGCTAGGTGTTATAGAGCAGCTGAGAAAAGAATAGATTAAAACACAGAGAATTGCTTCCCTGGGATTCAGTTTTAGTTACAGCGTAAGGGGGGGTTAACTAAACACCAAAACAAAGAAAATTGTGTAGAACTATAAACATTCCCTATCTACTCACATGTTTGTACTTCCAAAGTCTAGTCCATTTCTAGGCATGGGTATTCATCTCCCTTCCCCCCAGTTCTTGGTTTGAATGCCCAAAGGAAAAGCAGCAGGCAGATTCCCTTTCAAGCCAACTCTAACACGGTCTTCCCATTGGTTCTCCTGGCTACCTGCCAACACTTCCTGGTCACCCACTTTCCAGGGTGAACCCTTTAGTTACTGAATGCTGAACTGTTTCTTCAGACAACGAGGGTGAGAAAGGCCAATCTGTACCTCTCTCCTTCACTCTCTTACCAAAACATTGCTTCTCTTTTGAAGCTGTAATATTTTACTAGAAGACTTACTTGGCCTTGCTCGGGTCCTTCAGGGCAGGGGGCTGGCGGTGTGGGGAGTGCAGGAGTCAGAGCTAAGTGGGATGGGCCCTGCCAGCAAGGAGGAGACAGGAAGCCTGCACCTCGTACTCCTGCGAAAAGCCTGCCTGGGGGAAACTCAGCTCTGGAGGGAAGAAGGAAACCACAGGCTGGCGCACACAGGGCTCTGTGGGCTTGTCGGAGGCTATGGGTGTCAGGCTGTGAGCCCAGCAGCAGAGCATTTAAGGCACCCAGAGTTCCAGGGCAGACGATGACACAACACCTCACTCCCAGAACATGCACCTCAGTCTGTAGAGCGGTGCCGGTAAGGTTCAGGGAGGTGTCACAGGCCGAGGGAGCGAGCTGCAGTGGCTGGAGGCTGACCCTGGAGGTGCTCCCTGTGGCAATAAGAGGCCAGGCTGATTATGGAACCTGGTGGGAGGGAGGGCAAGGGCATGGCAGGTAGCACTGGCATGAAATGCCCAAGCCAGGCAACGCTCCTCAGCCTGGTCCATCCTGCCAGGCCGGAGCCATTCCCTCCCATAGGCTGTGTGAACCACGGCAGCCAGCCACTCCCAGCAACTCAGCCCTGGCTCCTCGTGGTCTCCTGGATGCTTTATTCCCACTGTTCAATCCCAGGGCGCATCCCAGGGGAACGCCCCCAGGAGGCCTCCCATGCGGTCCCGGTAGATCCCGTCGAAGGCCTTGCTCTGCGCCGCTGTGAAATGGTTCTTCCAGTCCCCACAGATGCCTGTGGAAGGCGAGTGGCGCTGCTCAGGATTCGCACCATGGCCATCGCGGGGACTGGGACTCGCCTCCCACCCTGCAGATCGCGGGGCGCTTGCTGCTGCAAGGGGGGTTGAGCCCACCCTGCTCCCAGTGCACAATCCTGGCTCTGCCCCCGGCTCATCCCCCACAAGGGCTCGATGGGATCTGTGAAGCTCCCCAATGATGGGGCTGCCTGACAGCAGCCTCCTCACTATAACTTTGGGCTGGGCCCTGACTGAGCTCCCAGGCAGCCTTCTTATAGTCCTAGTCCCGCCCTTTGACTTCCGGTCAGGTGAGGGGGCGGGGCTAGGCTGGGCCCAAAATGGCTCCCAGAGGGGTTCCTCCGCCTCCGGCTCAGTGGGTGCCCCTTAAGTCCAGCTCCCAATCTCCGGGACCGGGATTCTGCTCTTCCTCCCTGCGGGACAGGGCATCGACATTGTCCCTCCCTGCTCGGTGTTTCACTGTGAATACATACGGTTGGAGGGACAGGTACCATCTCATGATGCGACTGTTGGTATCCCGCATCTGATGGAGCCATTGTAGGGGTGCATGGTCTGTAAAAAGAATAAAAGAGTCTCCAAGGAGGTAATACCGCAGCGCCTCGATGGCCCACTTTATCGCTAGGGCCTCCTTCTCAATTGCGGCGTAGCGGCGCTCTCGAGGAAATAGTTTTCGGCTGATATACAGCACTGGGTGTTCTTCTCCCTCAATTTCCTGGGACAGTACTGCCCCCAGTCCGCAGTCTGACGCGTCCGTCTGGACAATGAAGGGCCGGGAGAAATCGGGGCTGAACAGAACTGGCTCGCTGCACACAGCGGCTTTTAGGTCCTGAAAAGCTGTCTTGCATTCCGGCGACCACCTGATCCTTTGAGGACTGTCTTTCTTGAGGAGCGCCGTGAGAGGCGCGGCTCGAGTTGCAAAGTGTGGCACAAAACGGCGATAGTAGCCTGCCAACCCTAAAAACCGTCTTACTTTCTTCTTGGAGTTGGGTGCCGGGTAGTTTTGGACCGCCTCCACCTTCCCTACTAGAGGCCGGACTAGGCCCCACCCCAGCTGGTACCCGAGGTAGGTGGTTTCCTGCCAGGCAAGTTT